>NC_091951.1:138386408-138986408 GCF_031021105.1 Erythrolamprus reginae
TGCAATTAAATGTCTTTGATATGTTTTGGAACTGCACAACTTTTCTGGCTGAAAATTTTGGGAGTTCTGGTTCCAACACATCTAGAATGTGCCAGGTTGGTAGGAAGTTTGCATACGAAAACTGATTTGATGATGGTGAACCTATAACAAAGGTGACATGTCACAATGTTTGAGTTCCAAGTTCACCAACACCCAACAACAACTATTCTTCAATTTTTGTGTGATCTCTGGAGGCTGCAGTGACCGCGCCACAAAGGAATGTGCTCTTTCGCAGGCTCTAGGGCCTCTGGAAGTCATGCAAAAATGGTGCATGCTTTCACCCAATGTTCACAGACCACAGAAGAGCATTCTCTGAAGCTGTTTTGAGAACAAAGGCCTAATGTGAACTGGAGTAGCCTCGTGTAGGCTGTAGGGACCTATCAACAGAAAGAGAACACCACCAAAAGGTGAACAATGTGTGGCAGACCCTGTGGAGGTGCTGGGCTTGGAGAGAGCAAGCTTCTTGTTCCCTAAGGCTCATGCTTTTTGAAGGCAGTGGTGGACTTAAGGCTGAGTCAAAACCACTAGCCACCAAGTCAAGAGGTGGCTAGAACTAAAATAACAGGAAACCTAGTAGCAGGATAGAAGTTATACCCGGAACATGCCTAAGTATAGAGGAACACAGCTGAATTAAGAAGGCCCTTAATTATATATATTAAAAAATTCATTCTAGAGCAGTATTTCTTAACCTTAATAATTTGAAAACATGGACTTCAATTGCTAGAATTCTCCCCAAGCACGCTGGCCAGGGAATTCTGGGAGTTCAAGCCCATATATGTTTAAGTTGGTATGGATTAGAACTATACATTCCTTTTTTAAAAAATAGTTTTTATTTAATTTATTTAAAAACATAACAAAAAACCAAACAAACATACATTTACAAAATAGAAAAAAATGAAGCAAAAACAACAACATCACCATAACAAATAACAATCAATGTATACTTTACATCATCATGTGAGGTGGAAAAATGTAATTAAATATTTCCTATCCTGGTAAAACAGATATACAGTATCCACTATTAATCATTTTGGTTATCCATATTCTATTAATAGTAGTTTATTTTCTATCCACCTTCTATACACTTTTTGTTAAGTAATTAATTTCCTAAAGATCTTTATTTCCATATATCTATTATGCCTATATCAACAAATTTGTTATACCAATAAAGAAATAAGTAAATGAATTGTTATTGTCGTAGTTTAATTTAATCTTTCTTTCCTTCTCTTGAACCAATTATAAAAAGAGTTCTAGATTTTATAGTAAAGGGAGTCTTCTTTATTGTTTAATTTAAGAGTTAATGCGTCTGCTTCTGTGCAAGCCATAATTTTTTAAAAGATCAGCAAGTCGTCTGGCAAGTTAGGTTGCTTCCAGCATTGGGCTATCGTCATTCTAGTAGCCATCAGTATATGTATCACTAAATAATATTTATCTTTATCTATTTTCTGATCTATAATTCCTAAGAGGAACGCTTCGGGTCTTCTATTTATTTTAATTTTTAGTATATCCATTATCCACTTTTGTATCTTAATCCAAAATTCCTTTATCTTTGGGCAGGTCCATTATACATTCCTATTATTAGTATATTAATTTATTTCTCTTGTTTATAAGTTCTCCACCAAACTGTTAGCAACTGGATTGTTCTCTTTGGTTTCCCTACTGAGCCCCTATGTGTTCTGTCGGGCTCTCTGGTAGACTCCTCCCAAAAATTCACAGGTACAAATTCCAGACACACACACGTTTGAAAATTCAAAACAATGTTCTTTATAATGAACATTCACTTAAACCAAGCCCTCTTTTGGTATAGCAAAAAGCACTGTCTCCAAACAACCTGATAATTTGTACAAGTCCCTTATCAGTTCTGTGATACTTAGTTTGCAGCTGTGAGGCAATTCACAGTCCTTCTTCTTTCACAAAGTGACACACACTTCACTCTGGTTTAGTTTCAAAGCGGGGAAAAGTCAGCACACAAAAAATCAAAGTCAGTAAAGCAGTCACGAAACACAACGATCAGATAATCCTCCGCAATGGCCAAACCCACAGGCTGCTATTTATAGCAGCCTCACTAATTACCACAGCCTCACCCAACCACAGGTGGCCTCATTTTTTTTGATAATAATCTCTCAGTTGTTGCTGCCTATGCATCGCTCTCCGCATGCGTGGCTGTAACATTAACTCTTGTTCTGAATCCAAGGAGGAGCTAGATAATTGATCTCCTTCTGAGCTGTCTGCCACACTCTCCTGCTCCCTGTCACTCATGTCTTCTTGGTCAGAGGAGCCTTCATCATCAGATTCCACCGGGGGCAAAACAGGCTTGCAGCATGTGGATGTCTCCCCCACATCCACAGTCCTTGGGGCAGGAGCAGGGCCAGAGCTAACCACAACACTATGGAGCAATTCTGTTGTGAAAAAAAACCTGATGCATTGCAACAAAAGAATTATGCAAGCATTTTCTCTGGTCATCTTGTTATCTTTATGGGATGCTAAAGATGACAAAATATAACCCTTTCTCTTAGGAACAAAAAGTTTTAATACCTTGCTAGAAAAAGAATCCAGAGAGAAACCAGAGGATCCAACCAGAGATTGAGTATGTACCACTGTGATTTAGACAGCCTATAATACATCCCAGATTTGTGACAAGATTGTGATTTCTGCTTTAATACACAGAGTTCCATTTGGTAGATGTGAAGTTATATCCATTTGTTAAATAAATGAATACATATCAAGAGGAGAGAGAGACCTAAATTCACCCCTTAAGATATTTATGGAAATTCCTTACCATGGCCACGGTCAAGCTGATGTCTGTCTCGTGTCACTTTCTAGAACCAATAAAATCAACATAGGTCATTTCCCCATTACGGTAGTGCTTATAACGTCTTGCAGAGTCATCCAATCATTGTTTTGCCAAAATAACAGTGGATGATGCTATTAGACCCTCCTAAATCACTTGGACGTGGCCTCAGATTAGAGCCCCAGAATTTTTTGAATACAGACAAGTGAGAGGTACAGCTAGCCAGAAGGAAATAACAGAAGTTTTTGCCGACGATGTAAAACTTTTGAACACCATGGACAACACATCTATTCTCCAAAAAGACCTCGACTTTGTCTCAG
The DNA here is from genome assembly GCF_031021105.1 of Erythrolamprus reginae. NCBI lineage: Eukaryota > Metazoa > Chordata > Lepidosauria > Squamata > Dipsadidae > Erythrolamprus > Erythrolamprus reginae. Next base: position 138,389,559 of record NC_091951.1, read on the forward strand.
ATTGGTCTAGCACATGACAACTTCAAATATCAACCAACAAATGTTCTACCCTCCACATCGGCAAAAAGAATCCGAACTTCATATATTAACTGAATAAACAAAATCTCCACCCCCACTCAGTAAAAGACCTTGGAATACTAATATCAAATTATCTAAGTGCCAAAGCCCACTGCAACAATATCGCCCAAAAGGCTTCTAGAGTTGTTAACCTGATCCTACGCAGCTTCTGCTCTGGTAATCTCACACTACTCACAAGAGCCTACAAAACTTTTGCCAGACCCATCCTTGAATACAGTTCATCTGTCTGGAACCCATACTGAAATAACCGAGAAACACGGTCTCCAAATAAAATCCCTTTTATTCTCTACAGGCTCTGAGCGAGCGGAAAAACACTTTCACTGTATACGCGAGTTACAGAAGAAGCGCGTAAGACCAGAAGCTCGGCTATTTAAAGACTTTCCCTCAGCAACAGCCGGCGGCTGACAGCTCTTCCATTTTGGCGCCCTCTACAGCAGCCAATAGGAAGCAGGTAAACAATGCCTATGGTTTCTTTCAATTCTGCTTAACAACTCTTGTTTAACAAGTTAACCCAGATACAGAACATTATAGAACATTACAGAATTTACAGGATTTAACACCCCTCCCCCTTCTGGATGATTTTACAGATTTTTATTCAGTCAAGTAAGTAACAAAGTCTTCTAAGTGAGGGGGTCTTCGCGAAGTCCGATCTGACCGTCTAGGGTCGCTCATGACTTGTGTGTCCACCGACGAAGATGGTTCCTCTCGTCCTGCAGACGCGTTGCTCCCATGACCAGGAGATGGCAGAGCTGAGGCAGCGCTGGAGTGGCTATTTCCCCCAGGTAAGTCCCAATCAACTGGTTCCGGGTTCCTGTTTGTCCTTGCGAAATTCCCTGTGGGGAGGGGATGAGTGTTATCTTTATGTCCTTCACTCTCGATTTTCTCCACTCTCCCCCTAATGTGGTCAATGTGCCTTTTCCAGAGGCGGCCATCTAGTAATTTCACCATATATGTTTTGGGACCTGTTTGGTCTTGCACAATGCCACTTTCCCAATGCTTCCCTGCATCAAAATTTTTAACATATACCTTTTGTCCCACGGCCACTGCACGTTCAGGTATTAGTATATTGTCCGGTTTTAATTTGATGTAGGAGGGGTGCAGCCTATCCAAGGTTGATCTTAATCTTCTCCCCATTAGCAACTCAGCAGGGCTTTTCCCAGTGGTCATACTAGGTGTTATGTGTTGGGTCAGCAAAAACGTGTCTAACCTCTCCTGGATGTCACCTGGAGCTGACCTCTTAATGGCCTCTTTGGCCACTCTAACATAACGTTCTGCTGCTCCATTAGACCACGCTGCGTGGGGCGAGGTAAGTGCATGTCGGACCCCCAGACCAGCTAGGAATACCTCAAATTGCTTAGATGTAAATTGGGGCCCGTTGTCCGAGACTAATATGTCCGGGCACCCATGTGTTGTAAATAACTTCCTTAATACATGTATTACTGCTGATGATGTGGTAGATGTTAATGGCACTATTTCAAGCCACCTTGAATACGCATCAATCAGGATTAAAAACATATGATTCCCCACTGGTCCAGCCAGATCAATGTGCACCCTAGACCATGGCCCTTGGGGACTGTCCCACTGTGCAGGGGTGGTTTTAGGCGGGTCTGGCCGCGTTTCTTGGCACTGGCCACATGTTGCCACCCAGTTCTCAATTTCTTTATCCAAGCCTGGCCACCACAAATACCCCCTTGCCAATGCCTTCATCCTCACCACCCCTGGGTGTCCCTCATGTAGCATTTTCATAACCCGCGGTCTCAGGGCAGTAGGGATAACCACTCTTTCCCCCCAGAGAATGCAATCATGCATAACTGATAGTTCTAGCCTCTTTGTTTTAAAATCACCTATTAAGGGATCGTCCCCATTTGCTGGCCAGCCTTTTAAAATGTAATTCAGAATCCTGCTCAAAATCTTATCTTGCCTGGTTTCCAATGCCACCTGCCTGGCAGTGACCACAGGAGACTTATCTAATTCGATAAGGAGTACCTCTGCAGCGGGCGCTGGGTCTTCTACTCTCTGTCCCAATGGACAGCGACTAAGGCCGTCTGCGTGATTAATAGCAGAGCCCCCTTTATGAATGAGCTGGTAGTCATACGCGGCTAGGAAAATAGCCCATCTGGACATACGGGGAGACATGAAGGGAGGAGTTGGCCGTCCCGTGGCTAGCAGACCCAAGAGAGGCTTGTGGTCTGTAACTAATTGAAAAGGTCTCCCAAGCAGATAATGATGAAATTTTTTCACCCCGGCTACCAGCGCCAAAGCTTCCTTGTCAATTTGCGCGTAATTGCGCTCAGCCCCAGATAGCGTTCTAGAGAAGTAGGCAATGGGAGCCTCCTGCCCATTAGGAAAAATATGGGCCAACACACCGCCCACCCCGTACGGAGAAGCGTCGCAGGTGAGCCTCACAGGGAGGGTTGAGCTATATTGCACTACTAAACTATGGGACGACAAAAGATCTTTAACCATGCTAAACGCCCGTTGTTCCTTCTCACCCCAATGCCAATCTGTCCCTTTATGGAGGAGCCTATGTAGGGGTTCAGCTGCTGAGGCTTTCTGTCGTAGAAAAACAGCATAAAAATTTAAGAGCCCTAAAAAGGCTTGTAGCTCTGCTTTACAAGTTGGGGCAGGGGCGTCTTTAATGGCTCTAACTTTTTCTTCTGTGGGGTGAATGCCCTCAGCATCTATACGAAATCCCAAAAATTCGACTGAAGGGGTTCCCCACACACATTTTTCTGGTTTAAGCCGCAGACCCTTATCTCTCAATCTAGTGAGTACCTGTCTAATTCGACTGTGCAGCTGGGCAGAGTTGTCCCCACAAATTAAAATGTCGTCGAAATAAGGGACCACCCCATCAAGGCCCCCCAATAAGCGCTCCATTAACCGCTGGAATATACCAGGAGCAACACTCACTCCGAATTGCAGGCGCGTACACTTAAAAGCACCCCTGTGTGTTACAATAGTCTGTGATAAGGCAGTGGCTTCGTCCACTGTCAATTGCTGGTAAGCCTGTGCAAGGTCCAGCCTCGCGAAGATTTTCCCAGACCCCAAGGTGTGTAACAGCTGTTGCACCACTGGAATAGGATACGAGTTGTGCTGTAGTGCCTTATTAATAGTGGATTTGTAATCAGCACAAACTCGTAGGGAGCCATCTGGCTTCAGTGGGGTTACAATTGGTGTTTCCCAGGGGGCATGTTCCACTGGAACCAATATACCTTGTGCTTGAAGTTTTGTTAATTGTTCATCTAGCTTATTCAGCAAGGGCAAAGGTACCCTGCGAGGTTTTAATCTAACGGGAGGAACAGAAGGGTCTAATGAAAAAGAAATAGGAGGTCCTTTAAAGGTACCCAGACCAGCACGGAAAACCTCAGGAAATTCAGTGACAAAATCAGGGGCAGTAGAAAATGTCAATTTGTTAAGACCTGTTACCGCTAATCCCAAAGGTGCCATCCAGTCCAACCCTAGAAGGGAATGATTAGCCCCGTCTACAACTAACAGAGGGAGAACATGGTTCACATTTCTAAAGGTAATAGGAACCCTGGTTTTACCCAAAATCCTAATTGGGTGACCCTGGAAGTCATTGATAGCAATGTCCAAAGGTTGCAATTCGTCCCGTGCCAAACTTGGTATATACAAATGTAATTTATGCCAGGGCATTAGTGTATATTTCGAGCCAGTGTCCAATTCCATATGGCACGGCTGATGGTTTAAAAGGATGGGGACAACAATTTTATTAGGGGCAGGAGGGTAAACTGTAGAACCACTGAAAAAGCGGTTACCTCTGGCATTCCAAGGCCGGCGGAAACCCCGTCCTTGTGGGCGGAAAGGACGGTAGGCTCGGGGAGCAGGAAAGGAAGGCTGTTGACCTTGTGGAGAAGAGTTGTCATCTGGCAAGGCAGCACGGCAAGCGGCGGCGATGTGGCCTCTCTTCTCGCATCTGTAGCAGAAGGCGTCCTTAAAGGGGCAGCGCGACCGTTGATGTTGCCCTCTGCACCCGGCGCAGGCAGGAAAAGTTGACCGGGCTTGTCGTTCTGGTGGTCCTCGAAGGTAGCAGCAGTGGTCATTGTAGTCTTCATAGTCGGCGAGCTGAACTTCAGGTAGGCGGCGAGCCGAGGGACGCTGAGAGTCTGTGATCTTAAAAACAGTTTGCAGCTTGTCATTGGATTTTAAATCAGCTGCCGCAGCCTCAGCTACCTCAGCTGTCTGAGCAGCTTTAATCACGTCTTGTAATGTGGAGCTCTCAGTTGCCAATAACTTGTTCCTTATGGTAACGTTTCGCATCCCAAAAATGAGGGCGTCCGTCAATCTGGCTTCCGGATTGTCAAATTGACATTTCGCCAGGATAGTTCGGAGCCTGGTCGCGAACTGGTTAATAGATTCCCCATCTGATTGAGACATACGGGAAAATTGATGCCTATAAACTATGGGCGGCTTCGTTGGTTTAAAATGGGCAGCCAATTTCTCTTGTAAAGTAGCCCATGGTACAGCATTAGGAGGTTCGGGATCTGTCAAAGTCCCGGCCAATTCAAAAATATGCGTGCCGCAGTAATTCAAAAATAAAGCGCGTTTCCTGCTGTCCTCAGCCGTATGTAGGCTGGCAGCTTCCAGGAAAATCTCAAATTTAGCCATATAGGCTGCCCAAGTTGACCTTTCCGGGTCAAACAACTCGGGAGGTTGAATAAGCGAAGGGGTCGACATATTGATTTTTTTCTAAAAAAAAAAAATCACCGCTAAGACCCTCGTCGCCAATGAAATAACCGAGAAACACGGTCTCCAAATAAAATCCCTTTTATTCTCTACAGGCTCTGAGCGAGCGGAAAAACACTTTCACTGTATACGCGAGTTACAGAAGAAGCGCGTAAGACCAGAAGCTCGGCTATTTAAAGACTTTCCCTCAGCAACAGCCGGCGGCTGACAGCTCTTCCATTTTGGCGCCCTCTACAGCAGCCAATAGGAAGCAGGTAAACAATGCCTATGGTTTCTTTCAATTCTGCTTAACAACTCTTGTTTAACAAGTTAACCCAGATACAGAACATTATAGAACATTACAGAATTTACAGGATTTAACACATACCACATCTCAGACATCAACACCCTTGAAAATGTCCAAAGATATTTCACCAGAAGAGCCCTTCACTCCTCCACTCGAAACATAATACCCTACGAAAGCAGACTATCAATCCTAGGTCTAGAAAGCTTAGAACTACGACGCCTAAAACACGATCTAAGTATTGCCCACAAGATCATATGCTGCAACGTTCTACCTGTCAATGACTACTTCAGCTTCAATCACAACAACACAAGAGCACGCAACAGATTCAAACTTAATATTAACCGCTCCAAACTTGACTGTAAAGAATATGACTTCAGCAACCGAGTTGTCGAAGCGTGGAACTCATTACCTGACTCAGTAGTGTCAACACCTAACCCCCAACATTTTCCCTTAGACTATCCATGATTGACCTCTCCAGGTTCCTTAGAGGTCAGTAAGGGGCGTGCATAAGTGCACCAGTGTGCCTTCTGTCCCCTGTCCAATTGTCTCTCCTTATCTCATTTATCTTTTCTTCCTTTCAAATATGTTCACCTATACTTTTATATTACTACATATCTATTCTCTTCAATTTGTATTATGTATTGGACAAAATAAATAAATGAAATAATAAAATAAAATAAGAAGTTGAATTGAATGTCAGAGCAATGACTGTGTTAAGGTAAGTTCACTAGAAGCATGTAGTGTCAGTTTCAGTTTATTTATTTATTTATTTATTTATTTATTTATTTATTTATTTATATTTGTATGCCGCCCCTCTCCGCAGACTCGGGGCGGCTCACAACAAAGTGAAAAAAATTTATAACAAATCTAAATTTCTACTAAAAACATTTAAAAAACCCCATTTTCTAAACACACATACATAGACACATACCATTCATAAATTGTATATGCCCAGGGGAGATGTCTCAGTTCCCCCATGCCTGACGACACAGGTGGGTCTTAAGGAGCTTACGAAAGGCAAGGAGAGTAGGGGCAGTTCTAATCTCCGGGGGGAGTTGGTTCCAGAGGGTCGGGGCCGCCACAGAGAAGGCTCTTCCCCTGGGGCCCGCCAACCGACATTGTTTAGTTGACGGGACCCGGAGAAGGTCCACTCTGTGGGACCTAATCGGTCGCTGGGATTCGTGCAGCAGCAGGCGGTCTCGGAGATATTCTGGTCCAGTGCCATGAATGGCTTTAAAGGTCATAACCAACACTTTGAATTGTGACCGGAAGTTGATCGGCAACCAATGCAGACTGTGGAGTGTTGGTGAAACATGGGCATACCTAGGTAGGCCCATGACTGCTCTCGCAGCTGCATTCTGCACGATCTGAAGTTTCCGAACACTTTTCAAAGGTAGCCCCATGTAGAGAGCATTACAGTAGTCGAACCTCGAGGTGATGAGGGCATGAGTGACTGTGAGCAGTGAGTCCCGGTCCAGATAGGGTCGCAACTGGTGCACCAGGCGAACCTGGGCAAACGCCCCCCTCGCCACAGCTGAAAGATGGTTCTCTAATGTGAGCTGTGGATCGAGGAGGACGCCCAATTTGCGGACCCTCTCCGAGGGGGTCAATAATTCCCCCCCCAGGGTAATGGATGGACAGATGGAATTGTCCTTGGGAGGCAAAACCCACAGCCACTCCGTCTTATCCGGGTTGAGTTTGAGTCTGTTGACACCCATCCAGGCCCCAACAGCCTCCAGACACCGGCACATCACTTGTCGGACATAGCATGTGTTTATGGTGGGTGGATTTCTGTTGCATCAAATCTAGTTGTGAGCTTGTAATGTTATTGGAATAAGTATAAATAAAGCAAATATAATTTAAAAAATCTTGTATCTTTCACTGTAACGATTTCTTAAGGTATAACCATTATTTCCCCAAGAACATATCAACGCTAGTGATGGGATTTACAGGCTTGAAGTATGCATAAATAGGCAATAATTTAACACACACAGTTCAAAATGATATATATATATAGTGGTGCACTATATATATATATAGTGGTGCCTCTACCTAAGAACTTAATTCGTTCCGTGACCAGTTTCTTAAGTAGAAAGATTAGAAGTAGAAGCAATTTTTCCCATAGGAATCAATGTAAAAGCAAATAATGTGTGCAAACCCATTAGGAAAGAAATAAAAGCTCAGAATTTGGGTGAGAGGAGGAGGAGGAAGAAGAAGAGGAGGAGGACAGTCGCTGTCGAAGGAAGAAGTTGAGGTGAGGGGAATCAAAAAAATCCAAAACTTTAAGGCTTAACAAAGGGGGGGACTCTGAGGCGGTGAGGAGGAGCATGCACCTCCCATACACTGCACCAGAGAGAGAAACCCAGGCAGGCAAGAGGGGGGAACCTCCCGCTCCTTTGACCGAAAGGCAGCTGCTGCTGCTGCTACCTGCTTCCTCTTTCTTCCAATGCTGAAGGGCTCCCCTCTCCTCTCGCTCACTTTGTAGCCAGCGCCTTTCCTTCATTGTGGTGACTCCTCAGTTTGGCTGAAGCAGCGACTGCCCTCCTCCTCTTCTGAACCGGGGTGAAGCACCCCCTTTTGCCTTTCCATTCCCAGACACTCCAGGAGGCAATCTTGTGCCGGGAGTATGGGAGGCAGCGTGAGGGAGTCACCACAGCAAAGTGGCTTATTCCCATTCCCAGAGCGAAGGGAGCGTTTCTTTTCTCTGGGCGCTGGCAGAGGTTTATTCCCTCTCCATGTGCCCAGAGAAAGGAAAATGCTTCATTTGCTCTGGACTGCCAAAGCCTCCTTAAGCGCCACCGAAAGGCTCCTCTGGCAGCCCATAAAAGCCTGAGATGGCCGGGATTAAAGGGGGAATGGTAGGAAACTGGCTGGACCTTCATGCCGCTCTCAAATTTCCTGGGAATTTTTCCAGGCTCGGGTTCTTAAGTAGAAAATGGTTCTTGAGAAGAGGCAAAAAAAAAATCTTGAACACCCGGTTCCTATCTAGAAAAGTTCTTAAGTAGAGGCGTTCTTAGGTAGAGGTACCACTGTATTTTCTTTCATTTTGCACAAGACAGCTTGATGCATATTATGCGAGTGTGGATTCATATTAGAAAAGTGTGGAAGCTTAAAGTGAACCTTAATTTTGGTTATAGGCAGGATAGCTCTTTGAAGGATTCATGCAATGTTTCACAACCCATACCTATTTGCCACCTGTTCCCCCCTCTCAAAATCTTGGGATGCTCAAATTGTAGTTTTTAATCTGAGAAACAGGGAAGATTAATTAATGAGTGGGTACCATCAGTTCTACTACATTTGGCCGAGCATCATCCATCACTTTTTCCTGGCCTTGGCCACAAATTAGTGTGTGTGTCAAGCACAGGAAATCAAGAGTCCAGGCTGTTCAAATGAACATAGATTTATTGTATGCTAATGTTTTCTGCAAGAATCCGAACTACTAATCATCAAAGCAAATGGGCGGTAGATAAGAGACAATGGAATTTAAGGTTGACTGAACTTAGATCTCTTGCGGGTGTTAAAGGACTTGAGACTGATGATGTATTTGACCCCTCCCTCGGGCTCAGCCTGGTCACCACCTACATTGTGCCATCCACTATACCCATAAAAGGTCAAATGTTGCCTTTGCCCCTGAAAGGTTGTGTATCCGAAGCGTAAAGCACAGGGAAGAAGAAAAATAAAAGGCAGCTTTTATTTTGTTGACAAGTTGGGTGGAGATGATGAAATGTAAAAGTTTTGAAAAAAATGAAGTAAGAGAGGGAACATTCAGGAAATTATCCTGGGTTCCAAAATACTGTGACAATATTGAGGATGAGATGCATGGATGGGGATGAAATGACCAGGATAAAATCTTGCCATGTCCTGCAAGTCGGTAGGCAGCATTCAAACAAAATTGCTTAGTCACAGTGTGATCAATGGAGAGTATAGGTACTGAGGTGAGAGAAGGTAAAATGAGATCCAGATAAGGTTATCCAGAAATAGAGCAGCTTTTCCATTTGGTAACCTCAATCACAATGTGAAAACCCTCACTGGCAAAACCATCGCCCTTGAGGTGGAGCCAAGTGACACAATTGAAAATGTGATGGCAAAAATTCAGGACAAGGAAGGTATTCCTCCTGACCTGCAGCATCTGATCTTTGTGGGAAAGCAGCTGGAAGATGGACACACTCTCTCAGACTACAGTATCCAGAAAGAGTCCACTCTTCATTTGGTGCTGCGTCTCCGTGGAGGAATCATTGAACCTTCGCTCCACCAGCTGGACCAGAATTATATCTGCAACAAGATGATCTGCTGCAAATGCTATGTCCACCTTCACCCCCTGTGCTGTGAACTGTCGTAAGAAGAAATGTGGCCACACCAACAACTTGCACACAAAGAAGAAGGTCAAGTAAAGAGCATGGCAGGAACTGCCCCCATCCCTTCTCCTAGTACCTGGCTGTGGTGTTTCTGCAGCAATGCAATTCATCTTCCCTCCTCTTGCTGGAGGCCATTTTTTCCCCTGCCAGTTGGAATAAAACATTGTGCACCAAAATGAAAAGGAAAAAAAAAAGAAATATAGAAGATCATTTTTGTAGAGAGGCCTTCTGGTTGTTTTTCTTGGGTGATACTTGAATCCCAGCCAGCCCTGAAGCAAAATTATTCTATAATTTACCTTATGCGAAGAGCACCAGCTATATTTATTTATTTATTTATTTATTTATTTATTCATTCATTCATTCATCCATCCATCCATCCATCCATCCATCCATCCATCCATTTTAATTATTTTAATTATTTTAAATATTAGATTTGTCATATGCTGTTTTATTATTGTTGTTAGCCGCCCCGAGTCTATGGAGAGGGGCGGCATACAAATCAAATAAATAAATAAATAAATCATATATCCATCCTAAGATAAAATACAGAAAATAGTATAAGGGCAGACTAGATGGATCATGAGGTCTTTTTCTGCCGTCAGTCTTCTATGTTTCTATAGTCCACCTGGTCCAGTAGGTAGAGATGGTTTTAGACTGCCTAGTGCTTTTTCAATGTTATCTTCTGTAAAGTCAATATGTATTAGATCATTATATGAATGTATACAGATCTGTATATGAACATGTACTATAAACATATTCCCATGACCGTTAATGCAAGGCTTAGTTGTTTGTGCCATGGGCACTTTAATGCTGACAATATATCAACACTGCACTGGGGGGAATCTCTGCCTCATTATAATCTACCCTGTTAAGGAAGAGAAGAAAGGAACCTTTCATTGAAGAAAAAAATTTCTGCCTTTGACACAACACTTCCTCATCTACTCCCACAATATTATCGCTTTTGTTTAACTCTTAGAAATGTTTACATTACCGATTTCCACTCAGCCTAGAAGTGCTACAGTAATACTAGCTAGCTGGGAGAGAACATTTTTCTTTTGCAAGATTTGGTGGCATGAGCCTTGGATTGGGAAATACCACAGTGCTTTGCAATTTCCACACATCTTAGTTGTTTGTATCAATTATTGTAATAACAAGAGAAAAAGATCTCTAAGCTGTTGCTGCTTTGCTGACAACACGGGGCTGGCTTCATCAGCTTGGGAATATTTACTTAACACCTATCAACATCCTAGTGATCGTTTGACATTTAAGATTAATAATCAACCAATCTTATTTGATTAAAACTAGAAAAAAAACCAAAGGATTAATTGTATTTATTAAGATAAGAATTTGAGAAATTCAGAAAGTAGAGAAAAGGCAACTGCATGGGAACATGGGAGGAATAAAGAGATAAACTTGGATCTTTATTGGAAATCCGCAGCTCTATCTATGGTGGTTAGGAAAGATTGTTCCATCCATTGCATTCCAAAGTCATGTTCGGACTGCACTAGTACTCACTGTTACAGTCCTGAACTATCTGTTTTAGAGTACAGTTTTGACCTGTAGAGCCTGCTTTCAAAGATTTGCAAGTTGCTGCTTGCTTATGTCATTGTGTCTTCCTTTCAAGGTTATTGGACTATACACCGAATTTCTGGGATGTTTCTGTACGGCTGCACACATTTTGTAAAAAGAGATAGGAATTGAAGAGTTCTCCCACTATAAATTTAAACAGACATCTGCCCCTTGTCAAGAAAAATATATCCTATTGTGGATATATTTTTCTCTGGAGCAATGGAAAAGAAAGTCCTAGACAGCTGGCCTATCTTCAGTTTGCCTTTCACACATAAGGAAAATGGCACTATAGCCTCTTGAGTACAGGTAACAAAGCACACTTGTGGGATCAGCATAATAAATTGAAGATTTGGTTTTACTTGTATAAAGAGTTGCACACATAGAAATAATAATAAGTACAATTGGCATATGTGCACCAAAGACAAATTCCTTGTGTGTCCAATCACAATAAAAATTCTATCCTATTCTATCTATTCTATTCTATTCAATGATGTTCAGGCAATTTTGCTCTGCACATAAAGTACAGTGGTACCTCATGATACGAACCCCTCGCCATACGAACAATCCGAGATATGAACCCGGGGTTCGGAAATTTTTTGCCTCTTCTTCCGAACTTTTTCTGTCTTACGAACCCTCTGCCGCCGCTGCCAAGAAGCCCTGCCGCCCGGCTGTCGCCTTTTGGAACAGCCGGGGGGCTTCTTGGCATTCTCCCGAACGCCGAACCCGGAAGTTCGGCAAAGTTCAGGTTTGGCGTTCGGGTTCGGGAGGACGCTGAGAAGCCACCCGAACCCGAACTTTTGCCGAACTTCTGGGTTCGGCATTGGGAGAACGCTGAGAAGCGCCCAGCTGTTTCAAAAGGTGACAGCTGGGCAGCGGTGTTTTTTTGCGTTTTTTCTTTCTTTCACGCATTAATTCATTTTACATAGTTTCCTATGGGAAACAATGTTTCGTCTTATGAACTTTTTGCCTTACGAACCTCCCCGGGAACCAATTAGGTTCGTACGACGAGGTATTACTGTATATTGGCTACATAGTCTGCCCTTCCAAAGTAAAGGTAGTCATTGATTTATGGCCACAACTGGGATCAGAATGTCTTTTACTAAGCAATGTGAAGGTCATTAAGTGAGACACGCCTGACTTTACAATATTTTTTGTCATGGTCATTAGACAAATCATTGTGGTTGTTATGCAAGTCATAGTTGTTAAGTAAATCCTACTTCCCCACTGACTTGGAAGCCTCCTGGGGAGGTCTCAAGTGGCCATCCCATAATCCTTTGATGCTTCAACCTTGATGACTACATGCTGGTTGTTAAGCATCCAGATTTTGATCATCAACTCTCCAGGCACTGCAATCTCATAAAAACAAGGACTAGTCATAAGTCACTTTTTTCAGCTGCATCATAGCTTTGAACCGTCACTAAACCATTATACGTCATAAATCAAGGACTGCCTTTAGCTGTCCAAATCATGACCAGGAATAGATATGGAATAGATATCCACTTGAGACACATAGAAATGCATATCCACAGAAAAGTATCAAATTTGCAGGTCAGTGATGGCCAACCTTTTTTTACTCAGGTGCCAAAAGCACATGCGTATGCACTATTGCGGGAATCTGGGAAATCCAGAGCATGATACCATGGTTTTTTGAGACTGAAGTATGCCAATTCAATGTGCTATTGCATGCCTACACACATAATTTTAATGCCCCCAAAGTGCCCCACTCCTTTGCATGAATTCATGACCCCCTTCCCCCTCCCCAACTTCCAGTGAGCCTGGTAGGCCCGTTTCTCACCCACCTCAGGCTCCAGAGGCTTCCCTGGAGACTGGAGAGGGCAAAAAAAGCCTCCCCCATCCTTTGGAGGCCCTGTTGAGACAGGAAATGACCCATTTCCCGACTTCTGATGTCCCCAGTAGGCCCATTTTTGCCCTCCCTAGGCTCTAGAGCAGTGTTTCTCAACCTTGGCAGTTTGAAGATGTGTGGACTTCAACTCCCAGAATTCCCCAGCCAGCGTTGCTGGCTACGGAATTCTGGGAGTTGAAGTCCACACATCCTCAAACTGCCAAGGTTGAGAAACACTGCTCTAGAGGCTTCCCTGGAGCCTGGGGAGGGTGAAAGAGACTTCCCCCACTCCCTGGAGGCCCTCTGGAGGCCGAAAGTACCCTTCAAGAGCCTCCGCACCAGTCGAAAATCAGCTGGCCAGCATGTACATGTGCGTTGGAGCTGAGCTAGGGCAATGGCTCATGTGCTGGCAGATACGGCTCTGTGTGCTACCTGTGGCACACGTGCCATAGGTTTGCCATCACGGGTGTAGGTTGTGTCAGGTGCCGTTTAACATGTCCTTCAGATAAACATAGACATATGAGTAGTCCCTCCTCCTCAGATTCCACCCCCCATTTTGCATAGTGTTGTTCATTTGGTTTTTCACTCTATGTGGCTATAGAAAGATGGATTCACTCATTCATAAATCAACAGCATTAAAAATGCATAATACTCAACTGGCGAAATCTTTATACAGTACAGGCTTTTAGCTCCTCATAAAAGATCATCCATGGCATCATAGGAAATCGTGCAGACAGTAGGCCATCCTTCTACTGCCTGGCTTTGTCCTTACTGACAATGTGGTGTTTCCCCTAGAGAGCTGAAGAATTAACACATCATTGATGATTTCACCTACTACGTAGACAGTTTTATAAAGAGGTCTGCTGGAAAAGTTAAACGACACGTGGCTTTTTAGACAGGCGTCTTCATCTCACCTGAGGGAGGAAGCTGAATAAGTGACATCAGTCATGAAAGATTCTGAGAACTGGTCTTTAAAAGCATAATGTATAAGATTTCTGTTATGTCCGTAAAAGAAAATAAAGAGAAAATCGCTGATTGGTTAAGACGCGGCTTGAGCTTAGAAAGCCGCCCAAAATAAACGGTTGTCCGTTTATTCCCGCGCAAAAGACAGAGTATAAATAGGGCAACGGATTAGCCGTTGCCCTTGTTGGGATTGATTGTTGGAGAGAGCATTTTGTCCTATTATGCCTTACTCAATAAACCTGTTGAATCCAAAGAAGTCTCCGGTGCCGTGATTTAACAGTGGCGACGAAGGTGGGATTAGCAGAACTGCTCATGGGGAGAAACATACACTCTAAACTAGACCGAATACACCCAGATTATCAAATTGAAAAAGACAAACAAAAGAGACAAACAGGGAGAAGTTTCAACATTGGCGACCCGGTATTCACAAAAGAATACGAGTCAGAAACCAAATGGAAAGAGGGAACAATAAAAGAGAGACTTTGTTCAAAAACTTATTTAGTAACATTAACAGACGGTCGAATAGGGCACTGTCACATAGACCAAATAAGGAAATGAATAAAAACTAACAATATTGTCTTACCCACTTTAGAAAAACAAAAAGAGCACTCACCCGAACCTGTTCAGGAATCCAGCAATGGCTACCTATTATCCCTGGAGGCTAGCAAGGATCCGGCTGCATCAATGCAATCAGGCCAGCACATAGCCGACCAAAGTGGAGCAGAACAAGCACCGGCCATCCAGGGAGATAGCTCTCCGGAAAATGAACTGCGCAGGTCCCAACGAATGCTCAAACCGCCAATTAGGTTGAAAGATTACATCACTTGGATAAACTCCTAAAAACCAATCACCAAAGTAAAAGGGGAGGGATGTTATGTCCGTAAAAGAAAATAAAGAGAAAATCGCTGATTGGTTAAGACGCGGCTTGAGTTTAGAAAGCCGCCAAAAATAAACGGTTGTCAGTTTATTCCCGCGCAAAAGACAGAGTAGGTATTTTTCGCTCCATAAGACGCAGGTTTTTTCCTCCCAAAGTAGGATGAAAAATCAGCCCCGTCTTATGGAGCGAAGATGCAGGCAGGGAGGGGGGGGAGGCGCTGGAGCAGAGGGGGGGCGGCGATATACAGTAGAACCTCGACATACGAATTTAATTGGTGCCGGAAGGAGGCTCGTGAGTCGAAAAGCTCGTATGTCGAAACATTGTTTCCCATAGGAAACAATGGAAAAGCGATTAATGCGTGCAAGCTGGATACTACAGTACTGGCAGCGAACTGGAGCAGCAGCTCCGCCTGCGTCCCGGGAAAGCGTCTGCCCAGGCCGAGTGGATGGAAGGAGCCTGGCGGCGGGCGGGGCTTGGCGGCGGGCGGGACGCGCAAGGGAGCGAGCGATCCGGCGTGTCGGGCTGCCCGGGAAGGCGAGCAGTGCGCGGTAGGCGCGGGGACAAGGACGGGGGGGGGAATCGTCTGAACGCGGTTCCGAGTTGGGGGTTCGGGGGGGGTGCTGGAAAGCCCCCCAGGCCGGCTGAGATCTTTTAAAACAGCTGCGCCGCTTCCCAGCTGACTCCTGAAGCCAAAAGTGAACTTCCGCGCTTCAGGAGTCAGCTGAGAAGCGGCGCGGCTGTTTTAAAAGATCGCAGCCGGCCTGGGGGGCTTCCCAGCACCCCCCCGAACCTCTAAAATCTAGGTGCGTCTTATCAGCAGGTGCGTCCTATAGAGCGAAAAATACGGTAAATAGGGCAACGGATTAGCCGTTGCCCTTGTTGGGATTGATTGTTGGAGAGAGCATTTTGTCCTATTATGCCTTACTCAATAAACCTGTTGAATCCAAAGAAGTCTCCGGTGCCGTGATTTAACAATTTCTTCAGAACCTTTCATCAGATTAAGGTGGTTAAGCATATGTGAACACACAGAAAACGTGAATATACTATAAGTGGCTGGTGTCAACACCATGGAAGCTATTCAGTTGTCCGTTTAAGATGAAAATTGAGAGTATGAAAGAGGAATATGAATGAAAAACTTACATTGCTATAGGGATTTTGGCTCAAGGGTATATCTACCCTCCAGCTTGGTTCAGCTGAGTTCTGAATGAAGCCTTTTCAATGCTTTGCAGATTCCTTAAACTTTTAGTGTCCTCACCACCATCCTTAACAGCTGTCAATCAATATCTTCCCACAATGAACAGCATGAAACAAAGCAAAATCCCCTTTGTCTTTATCTTTGGGTTGATTACCATGTATGTAAACATTTCAGGTTGACAGCCACAACTTCCCTTCACACTTACCTGTAGTAATTCCCAGTTTGCTTCTGAGTACTGTGAAGGTGTATAGGATTGTAGTTAAACAAGGCTGCTACCTTCCTTAACCCATTCAGAAAATAACTCTAGCTTTAACCTACATGCCGTGAATTCAGTCTCAGAGCTATTATCTTGAATAGCTGTGGAGACTACGCTATGCAAGTCATATTCTAAATTGTTTTCATTTCTGCAGCTGCTTACAAAAGAAAGTTTTCACAAGATCTCATGCCTGTATTCAGAAAGTAGTGGGACCAAACACGACGATGATCGCCAAAGAAAAGTCCTTGGTTGATCACGATTTGTTCAATTCACTTTGCAAGCAGATTTGGACTCACACACTTTCTGCATGAAAATAAGGTTTACAGCTATCTTCCACTTACAAATAGGAACGACTACACAATTATTTGCTTGAATCACACTTTGGCCATTCTCCTGCTAATTTCCTTGGCAGAGACTTTCTGCTGTATGAGATAGTAGCAGATGAATGAACTCAGAGTATGAAGGGAATTAGATATGCTAAGACAGCATAAGACAGTGATGGCAAACTTTCTCCTTGAGTGCCAAAAGTTGTGCGGGCCCATACCCATAATGCAATGCGCCCCCCAAACGTCCCAACCCTGAATATGAGTGCATGCCCCGCCCTGTTTTTTTGGGGTGGTGGTGGTAAATTTTGTTTTATTTTTTTCTCTCAACATACATTCAAACAATACAGTATACCATCTATTTCCCATAAATAAAATGCAATATTCTGTTGGTAACTCTTAGCAATCATCAAAAAATTTGCAAAAGTTTTTTTCTAATTTTGTCATCCAGTAACATACTTTGACTTTTAATTAAATTCCCTCCTTAATGTTCCTTCAAAAGTATGACCCCAACAATATTTCTGACTAATTAAACATTATGCCATAGTGCCTCCTCCCTCTCTTTACTCATTTTTCTGTAAACTAAGAAAACCCTATACAGTATAGCCAATCAAATACTAACAAATTAAGAACAAATAAGCCCAGATTTCAGACTTTTTGCCTCTCCCTCTAAATAGTACATTTACTAATCCCAAATTTTAAAGTTAATTCAACCCATACAACATTTAACCAATTAATACTTAGCCACTAAAAATAATACAGTGTTCTCTCAATTTTCACGGGGGATGAGTTCCGAGACCGCCCGCGAAAGTCGAATATCTGCGAAGTAGAGATGCGGAAGTAAATACACTATTTTTGGCTATGAACAGTATCACAAGCCTCCTCTTAACACTTTAAACCCCTAAATTGCAATTTCCCATTCCCTTAGCAACTGTTTATATTATTACTCACCATGTTTATTTATTAAAGTTTATTAAAAATATATTTATTAAAGGCGGACGAAGGCTTGGAAATGACATATGACGTCATCAGGCGGGAAAAACTGTTGGTATAGGGAAAAAACTGTGAAGTATTTTTTAATTAATATTTTTGAAAAACTGTGGTATAGACTTTTCGCAAAGTTCGAACCCGTGAAAATCGAGGGAACACTGTACTTATCAATTCTTAATAGTCATCATTAACGTCATTAATCTCCCAAACAATTCTAAATTTAATTGCACCTATATATTTATCTAATTCAAGATAAAAGCCTCCTTTCCCCAAATGGAACTGGGAAGGGAGGAAGCTTCCCTTCCCCAAACGGAGCAGGAAGAGGGGAAAGCCTCCTAAAGCAGGGGTCTCGAACTTGCGGCCTGTGGGCCAACTGCAGCCCTCAGGACAATAGTTTGCGGCCCCCACATCAATATCAAAGTTTAATGTTAGTGTGGCCCAAGTTTGATACAAATGGCACTTTTCAGTGTTGTGTG
Source organism: Erythrolamprus reginae (assembly GCF_031021105.1). NCBI lineage: Eukaryota > Metazoa > Chordata > Lepidosauria > Squamata > Dipsadidae > Erythrolamprus > Erythrolamprus reginae. The sequence goes on from NC_091951.1 coordinate 138,407,474, forward strand.
CGGAGCTAAATGTGGTTTCTTCAGTCTTCTATATCTGCTGCATTATTATTATCATCATCATTTTCATTTTATTTATTTATTACTGATTTCTTTATTTTTTTCTTATGAATTTGTTAATTTTTTATTTTTTAACACAAAATAAGATGAAAAAATAAAGACATTTGATAACATTGGAATGTTTCTGTAAGAGCTTTTCTTGTGGAAAACCTGATGTGGCCCAGCCTCACCCAGACTCTACCTCCAGCGGCCCCCCGGTAAATTGAGTTTGAGACCCCTATCCTAAAGCCTTCTTTCCCCAAACGGAGCTGGGAGGGGGGGAAGCCTTGCAGGCCCAAACACTGCTGGGGTGGAATCTCCAGAGATCTGGGAAGGCACAGGCAGCAGAAAGCAAGGAGAAAGCAAGAACAAGGGGACACAATCTGAAGTTAGTTGGGGGAAAGATCAAAAGCAATGTGAGAAGATATTATTTTACTGAAAGAGTAGTAGATGCTTGGAACAAACTTCCAGCAGACGTGGTTGGTAAATCCACAGTAACTGAATTTAAACATGCCTGGGATAAACATATATCCATCCTAAGATAAAATACAAAAAATAGTATAAGGGCAGACTAGATGGACCACGAGGTCTTTTTCTGCCGTCAGTCTTCTATGTTTCTATGTTTCTATGTTTCTATGCACTTGCCTGACCCAAAAATCAGCTGGCTGGAGGAAGGCATTCACACATGCACAGTGGAGCTGAGCTGGTCAACAGCTCACATGCCTGCAGAGTGGGCTCCGTATGCCACCTGTGGCACACCGGCCATCACAGATATAGGGGGGAAAGAGTAACTTTATTTAAGGCCAGTTGCTTTATTAAAAACTGCACCTTCTGTTCTTGCTGCCTACATAATTTTGCAGCTTTAGCCTGCAAAAGCTGATCCCTTTACAATAGGAGGTGAGCCAAAAACAAAAACAAAATCCCACCCACTAAAAAAACTAAAAAAGATGAATAGCAGTCCTGAGAATGGCACGACCCAGGTCTACTAATTTACGCTTTTCCATAACATTAACTGTTTTAACTGTCCTCCATGTGAAATCTTCCAGATGTTTTGGGCGACAACAATTTCCAACAAACTGCCACGAGAGTTGTAATCTAGCACATCTGAAATGGGCAGGAAAGCAGATTAATAACCATTAGCCCTACACTCGAGGCTGGCAAATCACACAATCTGGCACAGCGTAGGAAGAATCCCGTCTTCTGCTAAAAAGGTAATTTTCCAGCTTTTATTGTTTGAGAAGATAAAATTGAAACCAATCTGGCAGCTGTCCTGGTTTAGTAAACACACAGTTGAGGTAGAAACAAATGCCTGCAGTCCGATTAGTTAAATTGCAAATGCAAAAAAAAGAAAAAGCACTTCCTGCAAAGAAAAAGAGATTCTGATGGGAGACAGTTTTGTGTCTATTGGGAGCCACAAGACAGTACAGTGGTACCTCATCATACAAACTTAATTGGTTCCAGGAGGAGGTTCGTAAGGTGAAAAGTTCGTAAGATGAAACAATGTTTCCCATAGGAATCAATGTAAAAGCAAATAATGTGTGCAAATCCTTCAGGAAAATCCCAAACTTTAGAAGGGAGGCGAACAGAGGGCAGGGAGGAGCAGCTAAAGGGGGCGGGTGGAAGAAGCAAGGCTAGGCTAAAGGGTGAGTGGGAAGGAAGAAAGGCAAGGGGGGCGCCCCTCCCTTTTCTTTCTTCAAAAGACACCGTTTCAGTTCCTTTGCAAGCACGTTGTTCTCTGCAAAAATTTTCCTCCCCCAAGCTGCCCCTCCCTCCTCCCTTTTCTTTCTTAAAAAGACACCCTTTCGGTTCCTTTGCAAGCACGTTGTTCTCTGCAAAATGTTTCCTACTCCAAGCAGCCCCTCCCTTTTCTTTCTTCAAAAAAGGGGGAAAAAAGAAACCCCTTCATCCCAGCAGCAGCTGCTTGGGTTCGTAAGGTGAAAATAGTTCGGAAGAAGAGGCAAAAAAATCATAAACACCGGGTTCGTATCTTGAAAAGTTCGTTAGAAGAGGCGCTCATAAGATGAGGTACCACTGTACTGTGTTCAGTTCTGGAGACCTCACCTACAAAAAGATATTGATAAAATTGAAGGGTCCAAAGACAGGCTACAAAAATGGTGGAAGGTCTTAAGCATAAAACTTATCAGGTTTGTTTATGTCTCAAGAAGACGACCAGAAGTATCCAGGGCTCTTCTTCCTTTCCTCCTCTGGAAGTAGCAGACATGGGTCTACCTGGGCCGATGCCAATTCATGAAACATGGGATCACACAGCAAAGGCAATGAAGAGTCCTGGATGTCATCAAGGGCAGTACAGAAAAGCATACAACCACCACTATGAACGAGCAACTATGTTCTGAAGCAGCTCCTTTTTATTTTTTTAAACTTTGCTTGGCAAAAGAAAAGGAAAAAGAGAGACTGATATAAACACAGGGACTGAAGATGACATGAAATTCCCAAACAACCCAAGCAGGTTCAAGTGCTTAATGAGAAAATGGGAGATCCAGTAAGGAGGATTTTATTTATTTATTAATTGGATTTCTATGCTGCCCCTCTCTGAAGACTCGGGGCGGCTTACAACATATAATAAAATTCAATAAAATACAATGACGAATCCAATTAATTAACTAAATAACTAAGCTAAAATCCCTAATATTTTAAAAATCAATCATACATGTTAAATATTCATGAAGAAGGTTCCAGAGTTCAGAATCTGCATGGAGCCTCCTAAGCCATCCTGATTGGTTGCTTCATTTGGTGGGAGACTTGTTACCATGTCAGATAGAGTTTGTTACATTGTGAACCCTATAAATACAAAACCGCGGCACTTTCTTTAGAGCAATTTTAACTGTAACCTGTTTGCGTTAACCCTGTCAGCTCTAGCCGAATAAACAACTGCTAATTCTACCAGTTAACTCTCCGAGTATTTTTCAATACACATTCAGACTTCAGTTATACATAACATTCATTGGCCAGAGGGCCTGAGATCTAATGGCCCCAAGCTTGGTGACATAAATGAGTCCTAAGACTGTTACGTAACATGAGAAAGGTGGGGACAATGCAAATCTCTGGGGGGAGCTGATTCCAGAGGGCTGGAGCCCCCACAGAGAAGGCTCTTCTCCTTGGCCCCGCCAAGTGACATTGTCTGGTTAAGGGGCCCGGAGAAGGCCAAGTCTGCGGGACATAACCGGTCGCTGAGATTCATACGGCAGAAAGCAGTCCCGCAAGTAATCTGGCCCGATGCCATGTAGGGCTTTATAGGTCATTACCAACACTTTAAAACAAATCAACAACCAATATAGTCCGCGGAGCATTGGAGAAACATGGGCATACCTAGGAAGGGCCATGACTGCTCACGTGGCTGTATTTTGCACCAGGATGCAAATGGGGGTGGGGCCTCTGGATAGAAATGATGGGGCATGGCAATTTTATTTCCCCTCTGCCTAATTCAGAAATATAAAGATTTCTGACAGACTGCTCTCCGTTCTGCAATCTAATTCCAGAGGTTATTTACTGAAAAGTGAATGCAGGTGAACCACATTACTTACCTTTGTCTGTCCTCATGATATACTTTTAATGAATTGGCCAGCCCAAATAAAATGTCTATTACAAAGTTTGAAGCTATTGAAAGTTGCATTAAATGGTAGTTTCTTTCACTCTGTGAAAGAATTAATAATAATAATTAATAATTTATTAGATTTGTATGCCGCCCCTCTCCGAAGACATGACCATTAGCACTTAGTATCTCATCTGCATGAGGAAGAGGTATTGATTCCCACAAGGAATAAAAATGGTTGTGAGAAAAAGAAAAACAAAGCAAGATACAGTGATACCTACAGCTATACCTACAAATGCCTCTACTCATGAACTTCTCTAGATAAGAACCGGGTGTTTTTTTTACCTCTTCTCAAGAACCATTTTCCACTTACAAACCTGAGCTTCCAAAACTGTAACCGGAAATGGCAGGGAGAAGCCTCCTTGGGGCCTCTCTAGAAATCTTCTGGGAGGAAAGAGGGCCTCCACCCTCCCTGTTGTTTCCCCAATTGCACACATTATTTACTTTTACATTGATTCCTATGGGAAAAAATTGCTTCTTCTTACAAACTTTTCTACTTAAGAACCTGGTTACAGAACAAATTAAGTTCGTAAATAGAGGTGCCACTGTATATTAAAAGTCGCCTTCTTCTACCTGGTACCAACTGAAAATGATTGATGACTCCCTTAAAAATTCTTACCACTTAGCAGTTTTCTGGGAGCTGAGCCTGTCACACTTGGAAAGGTGCCAAAACTGAACCTGTGGGCTATCTACTTAATAAGGCTCCAAACCAGGGGTGGGCAGCAGGCAGGACAGGATGGAACACAGTTCCACCTGTGGAAATGAAGATGCGTGCACAGCTCCAGCTGATCGGCGGCTGTCACTTCCTGGATTACTGCTCTTGGCTCGGCTCTCCTTTTCCCCCCTGCTGCTGCTACTGCGTCTGCACTCCTTGCTTTTTTCCTCTTTCCTCCTTCCTGGTCTCGGATGAGCTTCCCTCTCCTGCCTGGCTCCACCTCCCACCTGAGATGCAAGCAGAAGGCGTGGGTAGAAGCGGCACTGGCAGCATTTATGCTTCTGGCAGCACCCGTTTGCCTAGCTACCCAGCCTGAGGCAGGGGGCAACCCAGGAAGGAGAGCGTGGGAAACTCAAAGCAAATTGTCATCCCAGCGAGCGACACTGGTAAGGCTGTAAGTCGAGGACTTAACAGTTCACTTGAACAATGATGATAGTTCAAGCCACTCCCACCTGGTCACATGGCCAGCAAGCCACCTCTACCCAGTCACATGACCATTAAGCCACATCCACAAAATAAGCCACACCCACAGTGTGGCAGTAAAAAATTTGGCTGCCCATTACTGTTCCAAACCATTTCTTAATATGCTTGATAAGCCATGAGAACACAAGAGCACTATTATTATGGAGATATACAAGATAATGCTCTGTAAAACCTGGGAGGTTTGTGCTTCGGAGACTCATGAAAAGATGAAGTAACTGCAAAAACACTGAAATTGGAAAAAGCACCAGGATTCCTAAGTGAACACTGGATTGAAGTAGGTGGTAATGATCAAAGTCCTACAATGTCAATTTGAGTAGCTTGGCCTGTTTATAATCAGCCCTTATCTGCACCAGATTGGATTAAGAATAAAAATCTTAGCAATTATTGTTTCTGAAAATGTAATTCTGCCATGACTCACAGCTTGCCTGTTATGGCTGTGTTTTTGTGTACCTGAAAATTATATGTAATGAAATCAAATGAAATTAAAATCGAGACACAAATTATAGGAAGAAGGGATCAAAATAGATTAGTGGCAATATATTCAGATTCAGTCTAGATTCCAAAGAGATAGTAAGATATATGTTTTTAATAAGAGTAAAAAAAATTAGGTAATTTATTAACTACAAACCAGACTAAATTAATAGGGAAAGCATATAAGTACATGATTGGACACAAAAATATAGATTTGACTTTAAAGGATAATATGATAAGTTGGTGTAAAAATATAGGTAGAGAAATTGATATAGAGACATGGGAAAATGTATGGATTTCAAACTGGAAAATGACAAAGTCGGTTTCATTAAAAGAAAATCAAATTAAGATGTTTTATAGGTGGCATCTCCCACCAAGTAGAATAGCAAAAATGTTCCCAAATATGTCCCCATTATGTTGGAAATGTAAGAAAGAAATAGTAGGTTCATATTATCATCAATGGCGGACTTGTAGCAAGGCCAAGTTATACTAGAAAATGATAGAAAGAATAATAAAAGAAATAGTAATGCAAGAGATAGAAAAAAATCCAGAATTTTATTTATTGGGCATAACTAAACAGAAATATAAGAAAGATATTTTCCATTTAGTTACACATATTTTGACAGAGGCCAGGATAATATATGCGCAAAATTGGAAAGGGGAAAATATCCCCAAAGAGGAAGAGATAATTAAGAAAATATTAGATTGCGCTGAAATGGATATGATGACAAGACGGTTAAATAACCAAGAGGAATCAGATTTTTATGTGATCTGGAATAAAGTGTATATATGGATAAATAAGAAGAAGAACTAAAAGTAAAATATATGTGAGAATTGTAGTAGTAGTATTATGGATTAATTTTTGTGTGTGTTACTTTGTTTATATATGAAGGTTTTTTTAAAGTTAAACAAAATTTCTTCTTTTCATTTAAATTAATATGTGGATTTAAGGTATTAACATCGTATTTTTATTTCTGTATGGAAATTTGACTTCTATGATAAGAGGGGGAATTGCAACCCCAATTTTATGTTAAATGTGTGTTTGTTGGTATGTTAGTCCTTTTTATGAAAATTAATAAAGTCTATTTTAAAAAAAAGAAAGTTATATGTAATATAATATCAAGCACAGAAAATGGGTCCTGCCTGCAGGTTTGGATGCCAAGTATCTTATTTTGCAAAGCCAGAATGATAATAACTTCTATTTTCCAGAGTTTTATAGATCTATCCATAATGATGATCTACTATGATAGGGCTAATCCAGACCAATGATAACTGGCAGGAAAGAGGCACAGTATAAATATTTAAGCTCTATGCTGCTATGTGGTGCTTATGTTGATTTTTTTTTCAGTTCAATCTGGTAGCCCTGGAAAACATGGTAGGGAAGATTCTGCCAGCAGGACTACATGCATATTCCAGATCGGCACACATAGATCACAAGCGATCAACATTTTGCCTTCTTGAACAGGATCAGACGATATCACCCAAGAGGTTGCCTTTATTGGAGACCTGTTATTTGGACTGTTTTTGAACTGGGGTTTACTGCTTTTCCGATGTCCAAAATGTCCAAAAACAACCCAGCTAATAGAACAGTGCAGCAGAACTACCCCATGTTCAGAAATAGCTTGAGTGACAGCCATTGATGCAGCCAAGGGATTCTGAGATGTATCACTCCTTTCCTCCCATTTCCCCTACCCAAATCACCTATTGCTTGGATTAAAAGCAGAAACATAACTCTTAACAATTTCAATCCCATTCCAAGATAGCACAAACAGAAAACAGTGAATTGGATGGTATTGCTCTCTATATGGGGCTACCTTTGAAGAGCATTCGGAAACTGCAAATTGTGCAGAACGCAGCCGTGAGAGCAGTCATGGGCTTGCCCAGACACACACATATTTCTCCAACACTCTGTGGACTGCATTGGCTACCAATTGGTTTCTGGACGCAATTCAAAGTGTTGGTTATGACCTATAAAGCCCTACATGGCATCAGGCCAGAATACCTACAGGACCGCCTTCTGTCGAACGAATCCTAGCAACCAGTCAGGTCCCACAGAGTTGGCCTTCTCCAGGTCCCGTCAACTAGACAATGTCGATTGGCGGGGCCTAGGGGAAGAGCCTTCTCTGTGGGGGCCCCAGCCCTCTGGAATCAGCTCCCCCAGAATTTCGTACTGCCCCCACCCTCCTTGCCTACTGTAAGAGTCTTAAGACTCATTTATGCCGCTAGGCTTGAGGCCATTAGATCTCAGGCTCCCTGGCCAACAAATGTGTGAGAGAAAGTTGATCGAATGGGAATGATTTTTTTTAATGGTTTGGGGTTTTTTTAGATGTTTCAGATTTCATATTTAATTCATTGGATTTAGGATGTTATACATTGTTTTATTATGAGCTGCCCCGAGTCCTCGGAGAGGGGCGGCATAAAAGTCCAATTAATAAATAATTAATAAATAATAAATTCCTGTTAGCAAATGGCTATGGCTAGCAACACCTGGAGATAGCCTGTTTGAAGTAGGGAAAATCATGTAGAGACAGGCAAAGTGGTGCTTGCCACAAAATAACAAGGCTGCATTGAAGGCCTTTCTTAGCTGAAAGGTTGGAGAACAAATAACATAGACAGAACAACTGCAGAAGACAGTGACTAGTAACAAACGGGTGAGGGTAGTAGATAAGAAAGTTTCCTGCAACAGTCTCAAATGGACAGTGGGAGCTAGAAGAGTTCAGCCATTGACCAGGACCACCAAGAATATACAGCAACATTATCTATCTATCTATCTATCTATCTATCTATCTATCTATCTATCTATCTATCTATCTATCTATCTATTCAATTTTTATGCCACCCTTCTCCTTAGACTCAGGGCGGCTTACAACATGTTAGCAATAGCACTTTTTAACAGAGCCAGCATATTGCCCCCACAATCCAGGTCCTCATTTTACCCACATCGGAAGGATGGAAGGCTGAGTCAACCTTGAGCTGGTGATGAGATTTGAACCGCTGACCTACAGATGTACAGTCAGCTTCAGTGGCCTGCAGTACAGCACTCTACCTGCTGCACCACTCCGGCTCATGGGAGGAGAGGGAAGATCTGCTAACAATAGAACACAGATGACTCTAAACTGCCTCTGCAGTGGGCTAGAGTCAAAGACAGGCTTGAAGAGGACACAGCCTTTAAAAACCATTAACGAAGCAAGTCTATACTGCACCACGGTTAATGTAATATGAGGAGCAGACTGCAAACTTCATTCATTACATGTGTGGATTACTGTCTGTAATAACTTTAGACACAAAGATTCCCTGAAGGCATGTTCAACCATTAATAAAAGTACTGAATGCAATGGTTGCTCATGATGATGATAATGCTGATGAAGAAGAAGAAGTATATTTTACTTCTGCAGGGATCTCATTTCATTCTATCTCTCCAACCATATTTCGATGGGGTGGCGTGGCGTGGCTTGGCAAACTTGACTGCAAAAAATACGACTTCAGCAACAGAGTAATCAACGCCTGGAATGCACTACCTGATTCTGTGGTTTCTACTCCTAATCCCGAAACCTACCGTCCCTGTCCTATTGTCTTCTTTTGTTACTTTTTATCATTACTTATCTAATGTTTATTTGTACAAATTACCGCTCTATAATTGTTTGGCAAAATAAATAAATAAAAATAAAATAAAATAAAATACATTTCCGTAGTTGAGGGTGAATTTGAACCTAGCTCAAACTACCTACAGAAGTTGAACAGTTAAGATTGGTCAAATATTCTTTGGAGCGTCTTTTTCATTCATACCAGAACAGTTTCTTTCCTTCTCCAATGTTGCGTGATCTAGCAATAGCTTCCTAAATGATTGGATTACATCAGGATGGAATGAAGATTGGAAAAATAAGCCACCCATAAATAACCCTGAGTTAGCCTTGATTGCATATTGTTAAAAGGACATCTTTAACTATCCGAGATACAATGTTTATTTATATAAAACACAGGCTAGCTTAGCTAGCCGGGTTTTCAGATATAAAAATCTCCTTGATCGATTGAGGATGACAGCTGGGAGCCATTAAATGTGAACCCGCCATTCAGAGCGCCCCTTTTCAGGCATCCAAGAAAAACAATCACAGAGACTTTCTCTCCATTGCAGGTTTCACCCTGGGCCTTTCCAGCAGTAGTTTCTTCACTCCTGCCCCAATGACTGCCTCCACCTCTCCAAACCATGTCGACTCCTCATGGAGAGAGTGACTCAGCAGCATATCTAAACAGGCTGGCTGATTCTGCAACTCCCATTGGAGGTACGTAGGTGTATGTATTTATCTATTTATTTGTCAAACATGTACAAGATTGTAGATATTGATATTTATTTATTTTTATTTATTTATTATTTTTGTCAAGTACATATTGGTTGTGTACAAAGATATAATAATAGAAACATAGAAGAGTGACGGCAGAAAAAGACCTCATGGTCCATCTAGTCTGCCCTTATACTATTTCCTGTGCTTTTTCTTAGGATGGATAGATGTTTATCCCAGGCATGTTTAAATTCAGTTACTGTGGATTTACCAACCACGTCTGCTGGAAGTTTGTTCCAAGCATCTACTACTCTTTCAGTAAAATAATATTTTCTCATGTTGCTTTTGATCTTTCCCCCAAATATCTTCAGATTGTGCCCCCTTGTTCTTGTGTTCACTTTCCTATTAAAAACACTTCCCTCCTTCACCTTATTAAACCCTTTAGCATATTTAAATATACATATAAATATATATAATATTTATATATATGATACTAGTGGAAAAAAGAAACATTAGGACAAGGGATGGAAGACACGCTGGTATAAATATAAACATTAGCAAAGTAGGTACATGTAAATTAGGCAATAGGACAAGGACGGTAGGCACAATGGTGCGCTTATGCACGCCCCTTAGATGTGGATGTGAAGTTTCTTTTCCTGGATTGGCCAAGCCATTTTGATAAATAGAGCCTAACATTTGTATGTTTGGATTTATTATTATTTTTAATTCCGAGATGACACTCATTTCTGCATTGTGCTGTATTTTCCCCCATTCTCAGCTGGAGTTGCAATCCAGAACTCTCTCTCTCTCTCTCTCTTAGTGTATGTCTGTTAATTAATTGTGCATAATTTATTTTTATCCAGGTAGTCCCAAGACCAACCATAATTAAAAATGAATATATAATGTAGCTGACTAGACTAGTCTCATGAAATTTGTTTGAGCATATATAGACAGCCATTTAAATACCATTAAAAATTGAGCTTACTTGAGGCAAACGACATTTTTTCAGCCACAACCAACGATGATAGAGAAATTTTACGTGAATAGCTAATCTAATCCCTATGTCACATTTCCATTTCTCAAGTCTCTGGATGGCCATATCTTGGTTGGATTCCTATGGGTAAGTTTCCTAGAATTAAAATCTGTGTTGTCTTTGTTTATTGGCATTACATAATTGTCCTGATTACTTGTTGGAGCGCAAAACAGTTTTAAAATCTGGAGTGCAACATTGCCTGAATTAAGTCAAATGTTTTCTGAGCTCAGTCACATTCCAGCTTGCTTTAAAGACTGTCAGTGCACACAATTGGGCTGTGGTTAAACTTGTTAGGACCCGTCTCCAGTGATGGTCAGGAAACCGTAGCTGAAGCAGAAGTGTGAAAAACCTCTGCAGGCCCAGGAATCCTACAGCTGTTCATGTGCTGAGAAGCATGATCTAAGCCCAGCGTAAGAACAGAGAACATACAAGCAGACATCTTCTCTTCCTAAGCAGAAACGTCTAAGCCAGAGCCCACCTCTCCAACTGCAGCCACCCCAAGCATGGGGTGTTTCAACAATCTCTTTAGTAACCCTGTCTGGAAAGAACTAAATAGATGTAAGCCGTGAAGGGCTGCAAAAAATTTTACTACCACACTGTGGGCGTGGCTTATTTTCTGGGTGTGGTTTGCAGGCCATGTAACCACATTATCTAGAATCCACGTTGTAACGAAAATAGATTTCAATCAGCGTGGGAGTGACTTTTTTTAAATAATATTTTTTATTAATTTTTAACAAGTTTAATATACACACAACATAAAACAGTGCATAGTGAAATGTGCCCACCACACCGACACACACACACACCCCACCAGCAATCAGGGGTGTTTCTTATATAATCCACTTTGACCCAAGAGCAATATATCTATTTACATATTATAGAGTGATTCCAATTTATTCCTTATAGCTTGGTCTCGGATTCTACTCATCATATATCGTCTTACCTTGTCCCACCATCCCATCAGTTGTCTCAATTCAGTTTCATTATCCAAATTTATCCTTTTATCCATAATTTCAAATTGAATATGGTCCACCATGTACCTATACCAATTTTGCATTGTCCATTTTGTCGCATCCTTCCAACCCAAAACTATTACCGCCTGAGCGCTTTCTATTGCTGCTGGTTTTATTTCTCTAAATTCTCCCATCTCGTTCCTTTTAACTAGTACTGCAATTTCCTTAGTGATTGTCCATTGTATATTTAGCATTTTATTGATGTCCTCTTGCACTTTTTGCCAAAATTCCTGCACTATCGGGCATTCCCAAAACATATGCATAAACACTCCTTTATCTTGACACCCATTCCAACAAATACCCCTGACATTCTGCTGAAAATGTGCGAGTTGAACGGGAGTAAAATACCACTTATGTAATATTTTCCTTCTCATTTCCCTGATTCTTGTATTTTTAATTTTCCTTATATTTTCTACTATATTTTCCATCTCTTGTACCTCTACTTGTATCTCATTTTGCCACCATTTAGTCAATCCTTCAATCGTGTCCCCAATTTATACATATTGGTTGCTTGCGCCTTTATACCCTAGCGTGGGAGTGACTTGACGATCATGTGACCAGGGTGACTTAAAGGTGGCCAACTTGATGTCACTCACGTCAAGGGTTTAGGTTAGGGTGCCTGGCCTCTCTTTGCCTCCATGAGATACAATTTCCCTTACTATTTAATTCTATGTATATATGCCATATGTGTACATACATATTACACACAGGCACACAAAAATGTACATTATCTCCTATATAAACTGTACATTATGTATGCACACATACACACACACATGCAGCTCTTCTAAAATTATACACATTCAATCTCATTTACTGCGATAGGAAAAACATACCCAGAGTCCAGAAGTGGGGGTGGGGGAATCAATTTTTTTTCTACCGGTTCTGCGTACCTGTCCATACCCGTTAGGAGTATTGTAAATCTTTCGACTCAAGGGCTGCTCAGAGAGAGGGTGTTGCCGAGAACATCTGCGCATTCTCTGGGGTTCTGGAACTTGTTGGAACAACTTTCCTTTTCCCTGGAAGTCCTGTTTGTGAATATTCTTGCGAATAACCTTTGCTTTGTTCTGATCCTCTGGGAATTGGCCATGGCTCCTCTGGAAGAATTCCCTTCCTTACAAGCAGAGTCCTTCCTGCTCACATTCAATTATTACTGACAGTGTAGAGCAGTTTTTAGTCTTATCAATTAAAAGTCTTCCTGGGCAACTTAGTTAATTAGTTAGTTAGTTAGTTAGTTAGTTAGTTAGTTAGTTACTTACTTACTTACTTATTTATTTATTTATTTATTTATTTACTTACTTACTTATTTACTTATTTACTTATTTACTTACTTATTTATTTACTTATTTACTTACTTACTTATTTACTTATTTACTTACTTATTTATTTACTTACTTACTTACTTATTTACTTATTTACTTATTTACTTACTTATTTATTTACTTATTTACTTATTTACTTACTTATTTATTTACTTACTTACTTACTTACTTACTTACTTTACTTATTTTTTTATTTGATTTGATTTGATTATTTGATTTGATTTGATTTGATTTGTATGCCGCCCCTCTCCGAAGACTCGGGGCGGCTCACAACAATAATAAAAACAATATTATAGTAGAACAAATCTAATATTAAAAATCATATAAAACCCTATCATTGTTTAAAAAACCAAACAGCACATTCATACCAAACATAAAACAAAGTATAAAAGAGCCTGGGGGAAAGGTGTCTCAACTCCCCCATGCCTGGCGGTATAAGTGAGTCTTGAGTAGTTTATGAAAGACAGGGAGGGTGGGGGCAGTTCTAATCTCCGGGGGGAGTTGATTCCAGAGGTCCGGGGCTGCCACAGAGAAGGCTCTTCCCCTGGGACCCGCCAAATGACATTGTTTAGTCAACAGGACCCGGAGAAGGCCAACTCTGTGGGACCTTATCGGTCGCTGGGATTCGTGCAGTATTTTCCCACAAAATGGAAAATACTTAGAGGTTAAAGGAAAAATGGAAACTCAAGAAATGGGGACACAGATTAGGGATAGAAATGAAAAGTAAGAAGTGTGTATGGCTTAGAATTTCAGTGTGTCAGAGCATTTATCTGATACAAGCACCATCAAGAAAGCGTCCTTAGGATAAATCTGGCTGCGATGACTTGATGGTAAGGTTTGAAGGACAATGCTTGGGAGCAAAAGTACGCTGATTGAAATCTATTTTCATTGAAACGTGGATTCTAGATTAAAGTCACTGCTAAAAATAAGCCTGGAAAATATGCACAATAATGGACTAAGTCAGAGGAAATGAACTAGGATTCCAAAGAACACAATTCCTTGGACAACCTTGGAAAAATTCCACAGAACATAGATTTTAAGTAACACATGGCTGAGAAATGAAAAATAAACATCTGTGTAGCAAGAGAGGCGTGGGAAGAAAATGGGAAAATATCATCATTCATCCCATGGAGCTTTGGCATAGAACACTACCACCTCCTAAACCCTCACAAAGCAGATTTTGTGTTATCTTAAACAAAGCTGGTTTTATTGCAGAAGTTATATATATACAGTGCATCGAAGCAACATAAACAGAAATGTATTCACTCTGCCTAATATTTATGTTTACTAGCGGAGATTTCAGGACAGTGCCGTGTGGCTTCTGCAGAGGCATGCTTGCTCTGTGTGAGTCAAGAAGGAAGAAATAAAAGTGTGAAGATGCTATAAAGTAGCCAACTTCCCATAGAAGGAAGTGATGAGGCCAAGATATGTTTGCATGGGCGACACGGTCTTGGAAAAGGGACACGTGCTTGTTTCAATTCAGAAACACAGACATAATATTCTCACTTCCCTGGTTACCCTATTGGCACTAACCTGGGCCACCTTGGACAATCTCCAAAGTGGAAATTCTAATTTCTCCTGCCAATGAGCGTGGATCCCCTCCATAGCGATCAAGAAGACCAATCACCAACTCAGAGGAAACTCCAAACTAGGGTGAGTTGGGGCCGTGCAATGCTGGTTATTATAACTTAAATAATTTGGGTAGATAATTCAAAATTTAAAATTTCTGGAAGGTTTTGAGCTTGCCTTGCCTTTTTTTAAAACAGTAATTCCTGCTGGGTGATTGATGGAGAAGGAATTAGGATAACTACCATGTTTCCCTGAAAATAAGTCCTGTCTTGTATTTTTTTGAACCCTGAAATAAGCCCTTGACCTTATTGCCACGTACTCAAAAGTCCGATTGGGCTTATCAGAGGATGTCTTATTTGGGGGGAAACAGGGTATTAGAGTTGAGATCAACAAGGCTCTCATTAGACCAGAGTAGCCTTTGCAAACAGACTATTCCAAATGCAGCCTTTCTGATATGTAGCAGAAGCACAGGGACAAGGTGCTCTTATTAAATGAATGAGCATCTCTGGGAACCTGCCAGAGAAATCAAAGATAGGCAGGTTAGAGGCCGATCTGAGTTATATTGCATTTGAAAATAATTATTGGAAACTTTGAGAACATTGCAAGCTGGTCCTTTGCAAATAGATACAATTTTCCCCAAAATAAGACACCCCCTGATAATAAGCCCAATTGAGCTTTTGAGTGCATGGCAATAAGGCCGAGCACTTATTTCAGGGTTCAAAAAAAAAATAAGACGGGGCCTTATTTTTTGGGAAACATGGTACTATGGCAAAGAAAAGATTCATATGGATCAAAATGCCAAGCCCTATCTAAACATCTGGTTGACTGTGTGATGAACAATAATATTAACAACTCTAGTTACAAAGGAGCATAAGTGGACATAGGATGCTATAAATGCGAGATCAAATTGACCTTCAAGAAGACCAAATGGCAAATAGAAAAAAGACATGGCAAGGTGAAGTATTTTATGATGAGAAAAAAAGAAAGAAAAGAAAATAACAGGCAAAGTAGCTAATAACAAGACCCAGCAAGGGTTAAAAGTAAGAAATCTGAAGAAAAAGACAGAGGGACTAATTTTGGCTACACAACACCAAACCTTAAAACAAATGGATTCAAAACTAGAATTGAGATGACAGCGACAGATAGAAAATGCCACATCTGCCAAGAAGCTGAAGAAAGAGTGGAGTCGGATCATCAAATTAGCTGCTGCAGGAAGTTCACATAAGTCTAAACTGGTGGGAAGGTACATAAAGGAGCTTAGTAGTATCATAAAAAATGGATCCTATCTCATGCTCTGTTGCAAATTCAAACACCAAGATTAAGCCTAGACCTACGGCACCTAAAACACGATTTGAGTATTGCCCACAAGATCATATGCTGCAACGTCCTACCGGCCAATGACTACTTCAGCTTCAACCGCAACAACACAAGAGCACGCAACAGATTCAAACTTAATACGAACTGCTCCAAACTTGACTGTAAAAATATGATTTCAACAATCGAGTTATCGAAGCGTGGAACTCATTGCTGGACTCAATTGTGTCAACCCCTAACCCCCAACACTTCTCCCTTAGACTCTCCACAATTGACCTCTCCAGGTTCCCAAGAGGCCAGTAAGGGGCGTACATAAGTGCACTGGTGTGCCTTTCGTCCCCTGTCCAATTGTCTTTCCTTTCTTTCACCTATCATATATATTCTCTTCCTTTCATATATCCTCTCCTCTAAGTTCACTTTTACCCTTATATATATTACCACATGTCTATTTTCTTCCTATGTATTTGTGTATTGGACAAATGAATAAATAAAAATAAATAAACATTCTCCCAATAAACATAGAGTATTATTATCTCCAAAGCATGCTGTGAAACTAAAAATAATCCAGGAAGGTTGGCTCCTTCTTGAGCATTGACTCTAGCTCATGGACTGAATGTTGGTGGTTTTGCATCTTGCCACTATATATATTTGTATTGATAATATTTACCGACAGGCTGAAGGCATCATTTGAGTTGGAGACTTTGACCTGCCATATGCTAGAATGTAGGATGTTCTGTATTAGTACAGTGGGAATTTGGGAGGGGCGGTTGTATGAGGGGGAAGAATACTAGCCACAATAAATTCCTTAGAGATATTCAAGGTCATCCTTTGTTCAGCACCTGCCTAGAAGTCTATGGACGTTGGCAGAACCAGAGTGCTCCATGTGATGAACTTGTAGGTGGAGAAACAGGGGATGAACTTTAAACCGGGTGGAGAAATCCGCAGGAGTTTAAAATTGTGTTTCTCCAGTTCATGCTAACATGACTGTTAATAAATTGAAATTTAGAGGAAGGCCAAGCCTCAGACTCTGATATATTTCTCGGATGTTATTTGGAACTCTGACATTTACACGATTTCTCAGTTGTATTATTGAATCATACAGTTCTTCAGGAATCCATCCACCCATCTATTTGTCCATCACCATCACAAGGGATGACATATTTTTCACGAAGTAGTACGGTATGTTCTTCCTTCAGAAGGATTCCAATATCCAAAGTATTCCATGGACCGTCTCCGCTGTGGAATTAAAATGTTGTGATTTATGTTACCATGTGGCCTGTCCATATCCGAGTCTGCGGAGAGGGGCAGCATATGAATCCAATAAATCTAATCTAATCTAATCTAATCCTGCCTCTAACGTGTCTCCTCTCGTTCCTTACTGAATAGTACCATTCATGTCCCATAATATGGATAGGCAATGATGTACTGGTTTTTCTGCTGGTTCTCCACACATCACTGTCACACAAATGACAGAGTAATTGTATCTTTCAATCATACCACTGTGGCTTGGAATGGAGCCAATTTCATTCCAGGACTCTTAATTAATTTCATTTCCCTGTGTCTTTCCTCTCTTACTGAATTCTAACACAACCTGAGCTGAGTAAAACTTTTTTTAAAAAAAACAATTACAGTCATGAACTAAACCCCAAGGGCTTTCTCAGCCTTTCTCAGCCCTTCCTTTTGTTTCTTTTATTTATGTAGACATTCAACACACTATGTCACCTTTCAGATTCCCTCATGCTCTGTTCTAGGCATGTGTGTATTGCCCGGATGGGGACAATGCAGTGGGGTAGCGAAAATGGAGCTCCACCCCAGAGCACCCAATTTGCACTGAAAGATGTTGAAAGAAAATGCATAAGCCACGCCCACAGTGTGGTAGTAAAAATTTTGGTAGCCCTTCACTGTGTGTAGGGTAGGATGGGGGTGTTTCTGCTTCTTTGTTGTTTTGTCTTGCACCAAACCAATAAGGACCATAAAAATAAAAAAAAACATTTACTGCCAGTCGCCATTATACCCCTACAGATAGACCTTGTTTAATAACTGCCTGTTTAGGAATTGCTTAAAAGTACAACAGCACCGAAAAAGCAACTTTATGGCCATTTATCCTAGTGTCCCACGGTCACATAATCATGATTTGTAGGGCTGGCCTCTGTCAGTCAATGGAGAAGCTGGCAATAAAATCACAAATGCTAGTGAGTGATGTCTAACAACCAAATTAGAAGTGATATCATAAGCCATTGCAGTCACATTAGGTTTCTATGGGACTACTGCATTCAGTTTTAAATATTGCTATTGGATACCTTCCAGTCCTCTGGCCCTGTGCCTGGTTTGAAGGATAAATTATATAATTTTAGCATTTTAGCATTTAGCATTTTCACAGTTGAATTCTTTAAAGATTCAATGGTTAGAGACTTCAGGACCCCAGTGATTTATAACTACACTAATCTCTCAAAATGTTGTAGAATATCTTTTTTCATTATTTCAAATTGACTTAGTTGTTCCAGTTCCCTCTCCAAGATAAGTTCTGCTTCTGGTTCAGAAATGTGTCTCTTCTACTTTCTCATAAAAGTCAATAATACATTCAGTTTCTCTTCAATCCCCATTCGCACGGTGAAGGCCACTGTCATTCCAATGGCTGGTTTACTACTTCCAGCATCCCTTGTCCCTTTCATGGGTTTTTTTCCCCCCTTATCAGTAGTCCTTGTCTTATATTCGGTCAATTAGTGACCATTCAAAGTTACATTGGACCGCTCCCTCCCAAAAAAATGTACTCAGATTTGAAGTTCTGACAGCTGCTCAATTCAGACACGTGATTGCATATTGGGTACATTTATGGCTGTTTTACATAGGCTTGTGATCACATGACAGGGGTCAAATTCAAAATTTTTCCCTACCAGTTCTGTGGGCGTGGCTTGGTGGGCATGACACAGGAAGGATACTGCAAAATCTCCATTCCCACCCCACTCTGCAGTACTGCATATAAGCCAGTATTATATACAATACAATATAATTTTATTGGCCAAGTGTGATTGGACACACAAGGAATTTGTCTTGGTGCATATGCTTTCAGCATACATAAAATAAAATATACATTTGTCAAGAATCATGTGGTACAACACTTAATGATTGTCATAGGGGTCAAATAAGCAATATTAATAAAAATCTTAGGATATAAGCAACAAGTTACAGTCATACAGTCAACATGGGAGGAAATGGGTGATAGGAATGATGAGAAAAAAAAGTAGAATAGAAGTGCAGATTTAGTAGAAAGTCTGACAGTGTTGAGGGAATTATTTGTTTAGTAGAGTGATGGCGTTCGAAAATAAACTGTTCTTGTGTCTACCGGTAGTTGCCTTGGTGTGCAGTGCTCTGTAGCGACGTTTTGAGGGTAGGAGTTGAAACAATTTGTGTCCAGGATGTGAGGGGTCAGTAAATATTTTCCCCGCACTCTTTTTGACTCGTGCAGTATACAGGTCCTCAATGGAAGGCAGGTTGGCAGCAATTGCTTTTTCTGCAGTTCTGATGGTCCTCTGAAGTCTGTGTCGATCCTGTTGGGTTGCAGCACCAAATCAGACAGTTATAGAGGTGCAGATGACAGACTCAATGATTCCTCTGTAGAACTATATCAGCAGCTCCTTGGGCAGTTTGAGCTTCCTGAGCTGGCGCAGAAGGAACATTCTTTGTTGTGCTTTTTTGATGATGTTTTTGATGTTAGGTGACCATTTTAGGTCTTGAAATATGATAGAAACCTAGAAATTTGAAGGTCTCTACTGTTGATACTGTGTTGTCTAGTATTGTGAGAGGTGGAAGGGTGGAAGGGTTTCTCCTAAAGTCTACCACCATTTCTACGGTTTTGAGTGTGTTCAGTTCTAGATTGTTCTGGTCACACCACAAGGATAGTTGTTCAACTTCCCATCTGTATGCGGATTCATCATTGTCTCGAAATAATAATGATTAGTACAATATATTACTATGTATAATCCACATTGACGATTTGCCCCACGCATATAAGCCAGTATCCTATATTAATGGTTACTAAGACATATTGGTTCAACCAGCACACTTTCCTGTCTGCCTCATATTCTGGGTCGTTCCATGCACGGTACATCTGGGGACGTGACTCGTTAATTCATAATTACTCACGAATATCCTGTTCCAACCGGTGTCCCATGATGTAATCCCTCCCGAGAAATCCTCTATCCTTCGGCGTAAAGCATGGCAGTCCCGCTTTTCATGTCCATTTATTATTTATTTATTTATTTATTTATTATTTAGATTTGTATGCCGCCCCTCTCCGCAGACTCGGGGCGGCTCACAACAAAGTGAAACAATTTCATGTATTGTAACTCCTCCCACAGTGCCTTTTACAGTGCCTCTGGGGCCAGACAGAGGGGGTATTTGTCAGTTCTACGAACTACTCAAAATTTGTTCTACCAGTTCTCCAAAACCTGTTAGAACCTGCTGAATTTCACCCGGCCACAATTTACAACACTTTTGCTAGAAATCAGCAATTTACTTCTGATTTTTGCCATAAACTGTCCCTAGTAAACAATAGGTTTGCTTGATGACTGTGGTGTTCCCCTTATGACTGACTCATTCACTTAAAGACCATCACAAAAGAGGTGATAATAACCAGCAGAAAATAATGACCATAATCAATGTTCCCTCTAATTTCCCCCCCCCCCCCCCGGTGTGGGCAGAAAAGTATAATGTCTGAGCGGCACATTTTCATGCCTGGGCATGGATCAGTTAGAAGGGCTACTGCGAAGGTCGTAGATGTGAAAAAGGGGCATAAGTCACTATTTTCAGGGCTGTTGCGACTTTGAACGGTCAGTAAATGAACCGTTTTTAGTTGAGGACAACCTGCTTTCCCCCCTAGATATTTTCTGTGGAGCTTCAAAATGGACTCCTGATCTGCTTCTAAAAGAGTGCATTGGTCAGACAGATAATCCTCAACTTCTGTTCTGGCCCCAATGAAGGCCAACGTTTCTCTCTCCTGAGTAAGACAGTTATTAAGTGAGTTCTGCCTCACTTTACCACCTTTCTTGCCACAGTCATTAAGTGAATCCCTGCAGTTGCTTGTCAGAAGATCCCAAAAGATGTTCACATAACCCTGGGACATGGCCACCATCATAACTACAGACCAGTTGTCAAGTGTCCAAAGTTTGATCCTTTATTTTTCTAACAAAGTCCTTCCTGCCTAGAAGGAAGAATATTAATAATAAAATGGAAAAGGGGATTAAAAGGGGATACAAAAAAATTAAAAAGAAAAGGTTTGGTTCAAAGTTCTGCTCAGATTAAAGAAATTGGAGTTTGTGAAGGGTTGATAAAGCTTGGAGTATTGTTTTGTTTGCTCTTTTTAAACTTTAATTATTTTTTCTATTTAGATATATGAATTTAGGAATTGCTGATCTTTTAAAATAAAGTTAAAAGTATTGATTATAATAAGATATGTAGTAGGTGATACTGATTTGGATTAATGCATAAGTGGAAGTGAATTTAGAATTGTTGGGGAGATTTTTAATTGATTGAAAATAGAGAATATTTAAGATTAATAATTAAGTAAGAAATATAGATAAGCATTAATTGGCTAAATGATAGATGGGCTGAAATAATTTTTAAATTTGGGATTAGGTAAATGTACAATTTAGAGGGGGGGAAGAAGTCTGAAATTCGTATATGTTTATGTTTTATTTTTAATTTACTTTTGTTAACATCTGATTGGCTATACAAGGTATTCTTGGTTTATAGAAAAATGTATAAAGAAAGAAGGAAGCACTTTGGCATAATGGTTAAGTTAGAAATATAATTGGTGTACTTTGTGAAGGAACATTAAGGAGGGAAGAATTAAAAGAAAATGTATGTAACTAAATGACAAAATTAGAAAAAAACTTTTACAACTTTTTTGATGATTGATATTAGTTACTAACAAAATACGGTATTGCATTTTATTCATGGAAAATTAGATGGAACACTGTATTGTTTTAATGTATTGTATATTGAGAGACACCCCCCAAAAAAAGTCTGTCCTTCCTTCCCTCTCTCCCTCCCTACCTCTTTCCTCTCCACTTCTCTTTCCCTCCCTTTCTTTCCCTTTTCTCTGGTTTGGGCAGTGTCACAGGAGTGTGCGTGTGTGTGAGTGTCCTGTGGGGAAAAAGCAGTGTTTTTTCCCATTGCTCCATTGACGCCGCTGCTCAAACCGGAGCTGTCACCTCGCCCTCTCTCTGCCTTTCTCTTTAAAGCTCGTGGTGGAGCGCTCAGCCTCCCCACCCCCCACCCACCCGAGGCACATAGCGGGGCACAGAAGTTCACCCTGAGGCAGCCCTGAGAGAGGAGGCAGGGATTGTGCCCATCTTGCACGTGAGAGGGGCAGCATACAAATCTAATTAATAATAATAATACTGTAATAATAATAATAATAATAATAATAATAATAATAATAATCATCATCATCATCATCACTGGAACGACCGTCGCTTTTCCCCCACAGGATGCACACACACACTCCTGTGGCGCTGCCCAAACCGGAACTCTTGCCTCACCCTCCCTCTGCCTTTCTCTTTAAAGCTCACGGCGGAGTGCTCAGCCTCCCCCCCAGGCGCATGGTTGGCTGGCAGCAGAATGGGGAGCTCAAGTGCGCGCACAACATTGAAAGAAAAAAACCTTCGCCGGCAGAAGACTTCCCCGCACTTTCCTGGTTTCATGCTGGTTTCTTCCTATGTAGGGTTAACCCTTCCTTCACTGTGTCATACATTCGGGGGTGGGCTTCAAATATTTTAGCAAAGGGTTCTCCGCCTGGTTTCTGGTTGGATGTGGCCATGGTGGGCATGGCCTGGTTGACTCCTGCACCATGGCTAGGGGGGTGTTTTTGCCCTCCCTGAGCTCTGGAGGCTTTCCTACAGCCTCCAGGAAGGCAAAAAGAGCTCTCCAGAGCTCCAGGCTCCTGAACTTCCGGTAGGCCCATTTTTCACCCTCCCAAGCCTCCATGCACACCCTTGGCTTTCCTGCATGCAAAATGGGACAAAGACTTCTGGGAAGGGTGGGAGGGGAGGGGCCAGCCAGGAGTGGGATTTGGGGGTTCTCTGAACTGCACAGAATCTTAGCTAGAGGTTCTCCTGAACCCCTGCGAAGCCCCAACAGTTCACCTCTGAATACATTCCAGTTAAGCCTCAGTGATTATAGTTTTAAAACCTCTGAGCATTGTGATTTGTTCTCTTCCTCTCCCCTTCCTCTGCTTTTTACCCTGTTTTGCCACTTAACTGTTTGGGTATCTGTTGAAGTTTAAGAAATAAACTTCATGTGATTTTTATTTTATCTTTTTGGCTAGCTGAAAGTGAGTGGCATGTGGTCCTCCTCTGACCTGGATACAGGGATTGATGAGGAATCTGTCTGGTGCAAAAAGTCCTGGAAATTAACTCCAGTAATTTTCAAGCAATTATTCTCTAGACGTTTGTTATAAGTTGCCAGAGCTGAAAGATTTGCTAGTACAGTATACACATTGGACAGCTAGGCAGAAAGATAAATCAAGTAAGAAAAATGCAAAAAAATGTAAAAGTCTCTGCAATATCTCTGATTGTCCAGAGCTTCTCCCCAAGTTGGGAGTTTTAGCAAGGAAGATAGTTGTTTCCTAGCCAATGTTCCAGATTGCACCCCATATGCCCCCCCCCCCCGATTAGTTTTTCACAGAGGCATCTCAGACTTAGGGAGAAACAGTATTCCTGGGTCATCATGAATTTGAACCATTGTTAAACAAGTGGACATAAGTTGTGGACTATCTGTAGTCCTAAGAGTAGAGAGATAAGAATTATTTCCACTTGCTTCTTACAAGAAGCTGCCTTCCTTCATGTTCAAGTTCAAGTGAAGAAGTGGCATACCCACAAGGCAGCGAGAGCTTTGTATCTGATTGAAATTAGACAAAACTAATTTTGTTATCCTATCCAGCTTGCTTGCTTGCTTGCTTGCTTATTTATTTATTTATTTATTTATTTATTTATTTATTTATTTATTTATTTATTTATTTATTTATTTATTTATTTATTTATCAAACAAGTATAGTATTATAGTACATATTAACATAACATAACATAACATAAGTAGAACGTAGTAATAGAAAGGATAATAAGACAGTAGGACAAGGACATTAGGCACATAAGTGCAGTTATGCACGCCCCTTACAGACCTTTTAGGAAAGGGGAGAGGTCGATTGTAGATAATGTAAGGTTGAAGATTTTGGGGTTGGGGGAAGCAACAACAGAGTCCGGTAATGAGTTCCAGGCGGTGACCACTCTATTGCTGAATCGTATTTTCTGCAGTCAAGTTTGGAGCGATTTACATTCAGTTTGTATCTATTACGTGCTCTGGTGTTGTTGTTAAAGGTGAAGGAGTCACTGGCAGGGAGTACATTATGATGTATGATTTTATGAACAACAGTTAAATCAGTTCAGAGACGACGTAGTTGTAAATTTTCTAGATTTAGTATTTGAAGTCTGGAGGAGTGGATTCCACACAGGTGAGCTATATTCTAGAATAGGTCTGACAAATGTTTTGTATGCTCTGGTTAATAAATCAGTGTTTCTAGAGAAGAAGCTACGTAAGATTAGGTTTACAATTCTTAATGCTTTTTTGGCAATGCTGTTACAGTGGGCTCTAGCACTTAGGTCATTGGAAATGAGTACTCTAAGGTCTTCGACTGAGTGAGGGTCCTCTGTGAGTTCAGTTTTACCAAGTGTGTATTTAGTATTTGGACTCTTTTTACCAATGTTTAGGACGGAGCATTTGTCGGTAGAGATTTGAAGTTGCCAGTTGTTAGACCATTCTGGAGCAGGATTAGATATGGCATTACCTATTTTGACCACTTGTTGTCTGTTATTCTTAATAAGAGCTTTGGTTTCTGAGCATTGATACATTGAGGACAGCAAATGAAATACTGTATACAGGTAGATCTTAGGTCCAGCTTGGCATTCTGTGATCCTTGGAGTTTAACACACGGCGATAAAGACTCTCTGTCATAGACCTCAGAACCAACATGTAAGGTAAGGTAACAATATGACACCTTCATTTGAAGGTTAGAAGAAGGATCTGTGCTGCTTGACATAACAACTTGGTAGAGCAATTTTTAGGTGAGACTTTGCTTGAAATATTGCTGGAGTAAAGCATATATTTGAAACTGTGTCCTCATGTATGTATGGATCCTCCATATTTTGTAACCCAGAGTTTCTGCGGTTTTTCAAAAACTATTGAAACCCTTCCATTTTCTTAAAACTTATTTATTGTTTGTGGTTAAAGAACATTCCACACAATGGAATGTTGAAGGGTCTTTAGGTGCCTTTGGTTCTGAATATAGTTTAGATCCCTTCGGTGAGAACCTGTAAGCTTTGAAGTGTTTATCCCCCCCCCGCTACCGATTGTATCCTTAATTTTAGGAGATTTCTTTGAAGTTGGGTCTATGATGTGTTGGAAAAGGATACTCTGAAGTAGAGTCAATTATTTCTGCCTCAGTAAGAAGAGCATCACTCCAAAGTCCAAGATGTTTTTCTTCTAGGAGTGGCTCTTCCACCATCTAGAGTGCGAACTCACCTTTTCCAGTAATGCTAATTCCTTGAGCAGGTTTCTAAATCATTAATGGTGTACAACTTTTCCCCAAACCACAATAAGAAGTAGGTGTGATGTTCAAAGTCACCAATTTTTGCTCTAAAGCTAGTGATGACGTTCGTCCATTGTGTTCGAGGAGGACCTTGACATCTAATGGCTTGTGGGCTGCACACAATGTGTCTGCAGATGGCTGATAGGGCCTATATGGGCACGAAATGTTCTGCCACATGTTGGGCAGACTTGTGTGGGCACCATTGTCACAGCATTTGTATTTGCAGCCCTGGCTTTGCAGAGTGCTCGCTTCTCTTCTGCTCTGAATGTCCTTCTGGCCTTAGATGTCTGGCAGTCTTGGTGGATCAGCATGTGCCATGTTGGTCGATCTTGTGCCAGGGTTTCCCAGGAGGTGGGGACTTGAAGGAGGCTTTCAACATGTCTTTATATTGCTTCCTTTGTCCCCCATGCGATCACTTTCCTTTAGACAAATCGCCATAGAGGAGCTGTTGAGGGATGTGATGGTCTGGCATCCTAGCAACATGGCCTGCCCAGCCAGTCTGGGCTTTCATCAGCAGGGTGGGAATTGATTGGCAGGCCTGCTCTGGAGAGGACCTCAGTGTCAGGCACCTTATACTGCCACCAGATCCTCAGAATTTTATGGAGGCAGGTCATGTGGAAGTGGTTCAATTGCCTAGGCTTATAAAATTTATGCATGGTACGCTAGTCTGTATGATTGGTTTTAATTTGTGGTGTTTTTTAAATTAACTTAAATATTAGATTTGTTCTACATTGTATTGTTATTGCTGTGAGCCGCCCCGAGTCTGCGGAGAGGAGCGGTATACAAATCTGATTAAACTTAAACTTAAACTAGCACATCTCCTGTACACAGTTCAAGTCTCACTGGCACACAACAGGGTAGTTAGCACTATTGCTCGGTAGACTTTGAGCTTTGTAGCAGTAATGAACTGTAAGTGCCAATTACACTGCAGAGTTCAAGGTGTGGCATTTGCTAACATGTAAGTGCAATTAATACCTCCTTCCAATTCCCCACAGAGCTGAGTCTCTCCATACATATCAGTATGTGGATGGAGGCCACAACTGAATGTGGGAAGAGGGACCAAGTCAGAGCAGTTTTTCTAACTGTTCACAGTCAATAGCATTCAGTGGATTCCTTTACTAGGAAAATATGCTGGGTTGTAGCCCTGTATGTTGTTTTTCTCTCCTGTTATGCCTGCCAATGCAGTGTTTCCTACTCCCAGAGGCTTTCCTTTCTCAGGAGCAGAAGTGCAATCAGGTTGTCACACTAGGAGAAGAGAGGCAAGTGCAGTGTTTCCCAACCTTGGCAACTTGAAGATATTTGGACTTCAACTCCCAGAATTCCCCAGCCAGCAAATGCTGGCTGGGGAATTCTGGAGTTGAAGTCCAGATATCTTCAAGTTGCCAAGGTTGGGAAACACTGGTATAGATGCTGGGTAGGGGTGGGTTCCTCCTGGTTTGGAACAGTTTGCTGGAAGCAGTAGCTATTCGCTGGTGATGTCACAATGTCACCGAACTGGATTGGTTGGTTAAAAATCGATTTTTTTTCTTCTGCACATGTGCAGAAGCCAATTTCCAGCACTGTGCATGCAGTCGCCATCTTGTTTTTGGAATTTTTTTTTTTTTAAGAATTGGGGGGGGGGGTTTGGTATCGTGCATGCGTGCAGCCACGAAGCACAACTACATGGTGTGGGAGGAAGCCAATCAGCAGCAAGGTAAGTTGGAAACTCACAAAAATGGTTTAATAAGGTATCCTAGCATGGCTCTTCTCTGATTTCTTTCCCAATCATAGTCTATGCCCCTGTGACAAATAAGAGGAAAAATGAGGGGAGTAGCTTCCCTTACACTGAAAAATGCTGAACGTATTAGCTTTCTGCCTGTCTTCATCAGATTGTTAAACCCCAGAGGGGCCCTCAGGGGAAGAAGCAAAGAATGGGAAGCATTCCAAGGTAGTTTATTTATTTATTTATTAGATTTGTATGCCACCCCTCTCCGAGGACTCGGAGCGGCTCACAACAAAAACAATACAAATCCAATACTAAAATGATTTAAAACCCTTAATATAAAAACAATCATATATCTCATAGACAGTAAAGTGGAAGCAGCCCAGGGGAGTTAATTTCCCCATGCCTGATGACAAAGATGAGTTTTGAGGAGTTTGCAAAAGGCAAGGAGGGTGGGGGCAATTCTAATCTCTGGGGGGAGTTGATTCCAGAGGGTTGGGGCCGCCACAGAGAAGGCTCTTCCACTGGGTCCCGCCAGACAACATTGTTTCATCGATGGGGCCCGGAGAAGGCCAACTCTGCAGGACCTAACCGGTCGCTGGGATTCGTGCAGCAGAAGGCGGTCCCAGAGATATTCTGCTCCGATGTCATGAAGGGCTTTGAAGGAGTTGAATTTAAGAGGGGGAAGAGGCAGGCTGTTTCTTCTGCACCTCTATTCTGCTCCCCTAACCTTTCTTGGATTACCTCCCCATCCTTCCTAGCATTGATTGCTCTACTCATCTCGTGGCTCTAACTATTCACTTCACAGCCCCCTAAATCCAAAAATCTTTTGGCATTTACTCAGGTCTAGATGCAACCTGATCCAAAGGATCTCACAGTGTTCTACTTCTTGCCCTCCTGGGATTCTCAGTTATCAAAAAGTGATCATCAAGGCTCAACAGCTGTGTGACCAGGCTAAGGTTCAAATTATTTTTAGTGTGTCGTTTTTAAAAAATATCTTGCAATTTGTTCATCGTTTCCTCTCTCTCTCTCTCTCTCTCTGCCACCCGCGTGTGCTCTGGATTGAGATCATCTTCATCTGCATTTCTACTGTGTCTATAATTCATTGCCTTTAATGTGTGCTTGCTACAAATCTACTTAAAACGCTGGAATGATTTGTGTGAATAATGAGTTTTCAGATTTATATCCTTACAAGGTCAGAATAAGCTCTGTTTTTGTGCCATCACCCAGCCTTTCTTACCTATGTCCCTCCAGTTGCTGGAGCCTACATTGCAAGCCTTGGCAATATTGGAAGTGCTGGTTGGGAATTCTAGGAGCTCTTAAGGAAGGCAACATATTTCAGGGAAATTTGCGCTTACCTGATGAAGAGAAATTGAGTACTCCACTTTGGGCCAATGTCATGATTGCAATCGAAAGATATTTCAACTTAGCAAAGTGGACATTTTCTGAGATACTACAGTGGTACCTCTACTTAAGAACTTAATTTATTCCAGCTTCTTAAGTAGAAACGTTCTTAAGAAGAAGCAATTTGCCCCCTAGGAATCAATGTAAAAGCAAATAATGTGTGCAAACCCATTATTCCAATAAAAACTTGGAATTTGGGTGGGAGGAGGAGGAAAAAGAAG
Organism: Erythrolamprus reginae; assembly: GCF_031021105.1. NCBI lineage: Eukaryota > Metazoa > Chordata > Lepidosauria > Squamata > Dipsadidae > Erythrolamprus > Erythrolamprus reginae. Next base: position 138,436,287 of record NC_091951.1, read on the forward strand.
AGGAGGAGGAGAGTTGCTGCTAAAGGAAGAAGATGAGGGGAGGGGAATAAAAAAAATCCAAAACTTTAAGGCTTAAAAAAAAAGAGAAAGAGGAGCACGCGCTTCCAATACACCCAGCGTGAGGCTGCCTCCCATACACTGTGTCCTATACACTGGCTGCTGCTGCTAACTGCTGCCTCTCCCTTCCCATGCTGAAGGGCTCCCCCCTCCTCTCGCTCGCTTTGTAGCCGGTGCCTTTCCTTCTCTGTGGTGACTCCTTAGCTGCCCAGAGCGAAGGGAGCATTTCTTTTCTCTGAACGCTGGCAGAGGTTTATTTCCTCTCCAAACACCCAGAGAAAGGAAAATGCTTAGTTCGCTCTGGACTGCCAAAGCTTCCTTAAGCACCACCGAAAGGCTCCTCTGGCAGCCCAGAAAAGCCCAAGATGGCCAGGATTAAAGGGGGAATGGCAGGAAACTGGCCGGGCCTTTGTGCCACTCTCAAATTTCCTGGGAAATTTTTTCAGGCTCAGGTTCTTAATTATCTAGAAAAGTTCTTAAGTAGAGGCGTTCTTAAGTAGAGGTACCACTGTATTTGCAACACAAATCTCTGTCTTCTTTATCCATTTTCTAATTTGTGTTTTGAAGTTCCCAAGTCATTTCATAGGACATTGAATTTCAGACTTGATGGACCTGTGGTCAAATTGCACTGGGACATTTTCATATTCTTAACACCTGTCCTCATCAACCATGCCTTGCTAGATTTTTATATTCTAAAAACAGTATGCTTGTCTTTCTTCTCATAATTCTTGAAATAGGTTGAGTAACCATTTCTATCAGTTTTCATTACATGTCAGTTTCCAAATAATGATTGAAATCAAAACCTTTTGGTTAGAATGAAAATATGGGGAAACGCTGTCAGTTCTATGCACGTTTGCGGTCTGCTGTTGAACTCTAAACTATGAAAGTGTTGGATAATGCAGTTGTACAGAGAAGGAATTATGCAGCACAAGCAGCCCCAATATTCCCTGTATCTCACCTTAAACCAATTACAGGAACTATCTTCTATTGAAGGGGAGTACAGATGATGAGGGTTATGAGAGGTAAGACATACCTTTTGAAGATGCCATACTTGTTTACCTTACCCATAATTGTTAGCCTCACGTACCATTCTAGGAGTGGTAGATGTGAGATACCCCAGAGTGAACAAGGCAGGTTTTCAATTTGGGACAGGAAGAGATCTCAAAACCATTCTGTCACATAGGTGAAAGAAAATGAACAATAGTCAGAGAATCTCAATCTCAGTAACTAAGACACTGAGCTTGACAATCAGAAAGGTTGGCAGTTCAGCGATTTAAATCCCTAGTATAGGTCTCCTGAGTGAGCAGGGGGTTGGAATAGATGACCTCCAAGGTCCCTTCCAACTCTGTTATTGCTATATTTCAGCTGGCAAATAGCTTATTCGATTAAATAAAATGATATGTATTGATCTGCACAGTTCAGTAATTTGTTTGATAATCTGAACTAAAGATTATGTACTGAATATTGAGTACAAAGTTAAGAAAAAACACAAAGTAACCAACCAATCAGTTTATTATAGTCTTAAACCAGAGACCAGAACAAATTAAAACACTCAGTAAATATACAATTAAAAATTCTGGTATAAAAAAATAAATATCAATTAAAATCTATAATAAAGTCCAGCCTTTGGTTTTGAACCAGATAGAGGGAAGGATTATTGACAATATGTCCATATTAATGACTAACCATCAGTAGATGACCCAATAATTATTCTTTCACTTAACAAAATGAAATAGTATTAATGAAAATCCTGCAACTCCCATAGATTGTTGCACTATCACTATATTATTTGAATTGGCTAGATTGATCAGAGTTGTAGTTCAACAACCTCTGGAAAAACACAGTGCGACCTGGAAGATTTAGCTTTTTTTGCTCAGATTAGTAGTCTTCTGTGAGTAGGAGGAAATAAACCTGATGCAATGTTTTTACTTCTTACATAGAAAAAGACAATTGCAGTAGAGTTGGAATTGATATGATCTGTGCATTTATATGGGGTGAATCCCGGCAGGCAAGCAGAATTTCCTGGGAATCAAAAATTCAGAATTTTTGCAGTACAATAAATATTTCCATGTGGGCCTTTGGTGCTACTCCTCCATGTGGTTGGATACCACGTGTTCTCACCCTTTATTTCCAGTTCATCTGCAATACAGTATACACATGGTCAACATTCCCTTTTCCATCCTTGCAATGCCATCTAACCACCCATTACTCATCCGTCTTCCAAAGCCCAAGTGAAAAATGTAGTACAATTTCCAGCGTTGGCTTCAATTTAGAGCTTTTGGGCATCTTCATCCTTGCTTGATGTTGTTTATGGACAGGCTGGTCATTAACTGAAATTGAGGAGAGGTGCCTTGGTTGGATTTCTACTGATCTTGAGTCATAAAGCTAATTCCGTTTTTTGGAAGTTAATGCCATATCTATCTTTATCATAAACCAAAGGATTCCTGACGAGTGAGAACATTCAAATATTTCCAGCTAGTTACAGGCTGCCTGGAATTGGGGGGAAGTTTCCCAAACTGTTAGTGGGGAGAGAAGAGAGAAAAAACCCGGCCTGGTCTGTTACTATTTCTGCCAGCGCCCTTGATCTGGACAAGGCAGGGGATCAATGTTTTCATAGTATCGCCATCAATTAATTTCTGCAGATCATACTGCTGGTAGAAGCATGAAAGATGAACCATTGGGTGGCTCAGGGCTAAAAGAAGCAGATCCTATTCCTAAGCCATGTTTATGCACTATAATTAATAACAGCACTTTAACTGAGGGTTCAGTTAATACTTCTTCCATGTTTAAAACTCTTGTCAGCCTTGGAATACGATAGGAATTAATGTAAAATGTAGTAAGTGTGGGGAAGTGAAATTATGATGAGCGATGAGCAAATTGATGCTTTGAGTTGGAAATATGTATCATTATGTGAAACAAGATAATATACGTAACCCTATGTAGGATTGTGACTTCAAGCTATAAAATTGTGCACACTGTTTAGGAGTAAATAGGACTGGGCACACTGTCTGTTCCTTCTGAGCATATATGTATGGGATTATGGTTCCCCACATTTCTGGAATTGGTGACTTTAATTTACCCAAAAAGTTTCTACCAATTACCCTGGAGATAATAGAACTGATAGTTTTATTTCTATGGGCAACCATTTGACAGACATTTTCGAAGAGTGCATGCAAAGCTTTTAGAGATCCTGGGTGGGTGACAATATGCTCACAATTGGCTGGTAGACCAATTGACCAAGACCCAGAGCAAATACAATGCACCTGTCCTGAGGTTAAGTAGCAAAGCAGGAAAATGCTGCAGTATTTATTCTTCTGCGTTTCTCTTAGGAAAATGCAGCTGGCTGTTAGGAAATGAAAAGAAAGAGATCTCAGCCCACTTCCCAATTTATGAGATAAAATCTTTCAGAAAGTAGGAAGGAATCTAAGCAAGAGAGACTTCCATGTGAACTGAATAAAGGGAGGGGTATTTAGGATTTGGTTTTATTTTCTATGGGTTCAAGGCTAGTACCTGGTTTCTTAAAAGGCTGTTGATAATCTGGAAGAACCGTTGTACATACCTGAACGGTCTTCTCGATGCACTGGAAGGAGAGTCCAACATGGGTAATTACCAATCCTATTGGTAGAGACTGAGTTAATTTAAATATTTAAATGCGAGGTAGTCACCGCCCCTTAGCAGCCCCCAATACCTCAGTTTTAAAAACGAAGACAGTATAGAGGTAACACAATTTATTGAATTCCAACCATATAACAATTAACATAGAAACCTCGCAACCCAAATACTCCGGCGACCTGACAACTACGCCGGGTGGGTTTGGACTCTCCTTCCAGTGCATCGAGAAGACCGTTCAGGTATGTACAACGGTTCTTCTCCACTGCACTGGGAAGGAGAGTCCAACATGGGATATACCAAAGTTCACATCCCTTGGGAGGGAAAAGGCTGTGCCACGGTCGACGGAGAGGAACAAACCCTCTGCAACACGCGCCTCCCAAAGGAAGCTTCAGCCGAAGCAACCGAGTCAAGTTTATAATGACGAATGAAGGTTGTAGGTGAAGCCCAAGTCGCTGCCCTACAGATGTCATCGATAGAAGCTTGGGTATGCCATGCTGCAGACGCCGCCGCACTTCTGGTGGAATGCGCAGTTATGCCAGTCGGAGGCGACTGAGACCTAGCTTTGTACGCTTCCGCAATACAATCCTTAAGCCAGCGACTAATGGATTTGGATGATACCCCAAGTCCCATAGATCTTTGTGCAAATGAAACAAACATTCTGTCAGTTTTCCGAAAAAGAGCAGTCCTTCTGATATAAATCTTTAAGGCCCTCCTAACATCCACCTTGTGCCACCTTAACTCCAAAGGATGTTGGCCATGTGTACAAAAGTCAGGAAGGACCAATTCCTGCGATCTGTGGAATCCAGAGTTGACCTTGGGAATAAAGGCCGGGTCCAGTCTCAACACCACTCTATCTGAGTGGAACACACACAAATCCTCACGAGTAGACAGGGCTGACAATTCGGACACTCGGCGCGCCGAAGTAATTGCCACAAGAAATGCCGTCTTAAATGTGAGCAGTCGAAGTGGAATAGATCTTAACGGCTCAAAGGGAGGTGCAGTGAGAGCATTCAGCACGAGAGACAAATCCCAAGTAGGGAACCTATGTATCTGAGGTGAGTGAGAGTTGACCGCTCCTTTAATAAAGTCTCGCACCCAAGGGTGTTGTGCTAGTGAACGAGATTGAGGCACGTGCACAATGGTCGCGAGAGCTGCTAATTGTCTTCTCAAAGTATTTGGTGCCAGACCTCTATCCACTCCTGCTTGCAGGAACTGTAACACCAGAATAACTGAGGCTTGCTGCGGATTAGCACGCTGTGTTAAACAAAATTTACAAAATGCCGCCCAGGTAGCTTGATAGATTCGCACCGTAGACGGACGACGAGCAGCTTGCATAGTAGATACAACATTGTCCGGGATACATTGGTTTACCAATCTCAGCCTCTCAAGTGCCAGGCAGTCAGCTGGAACCATTGAGGGTTCGGATGACATACTGACCCCTGGCTCAACGCTATCTCGCAATCTGGAATCCTCCACGGAGGAGACACAGAAAAGGCTGTTAGATCTGCAAACCAAGGGCGTCTCGGCCAATGGGGAGCCATAAGTATCAGCTCCGCTCTCTCCTGCACCATCTTGTCCACTGTTCGTTGAATAAGGCATGTTGGTGGAAATGCGTAAAGTAGACCTTTGGGCCATGGAGACAGAAGAGCGTTGACCCCTTCCGCTCCTGGCGTTGTGAACCTGGAATAGAACCTGGGCAATTGGGCGTTTTCCGGAGTTGCAAAAAGATCCACCGATGGAACTCCGAAGCGGCGGGCTATGTCGTTGAAAAGAACCGGGGCGAGTCGCCATTCTGATGGATCCAGGGTCGCCCTGCTCAACCAGTCCGCTTGCACGTTGCTGGTCCCCGCAATGTGCTCCGCCCGCAATGAAGACAGATGAAGCTCGGCCCAATCGAAGAGAGCCGTAGTCTCGAGCATGAGCCGCTGTGACTTCGTGCCCCCTTGATGATTGAGGTGGGCCCTGGTCGCTACGTTGTCTGTTAGGACCAGGATATCTCTGCCTTGAACCCAGCAAGCAAAGGCTCGAAGTGCCAGGAACACAGCCCTGAGCTCCAGGAAATTGATGTTGATAGGGGTTAGGTCGTCCTGAGACCATAGGCCCTGGGCCATATGAGGACCCATGAGAGCCCCCCAACCCGACAGACTCGCATCTGTGGTCAGGACCAAACTCTCGTGGCTGTGGAGAGGGGAACCCCGGAATAATGCTGGGGACAACCACCATTTCAGTGAATGTTTGACGTAAGCGGGAAGCCTCACCTGCCGTTGAGAATGGCTCACCTTGCCCTTTTGGTACGGCAATAGGAACCATTGGAGGCTCCTGATGTGGTGTCGAGCCCATGGTACGATCCCTATGGATGAGACGAGAGTTCCAAGTACCCGGGACAACAGGGCCAGCGATACCTGATGTTGACGACACAGATTGCTGACCAGTCGCCGTATGTTGAGGATCCTCTCCGGAGTCAAGGATACCGTATCCTGAACAGTATCTATAATCGACCCCAGATGTTGGATGCTTGTGGAAGGAACAAGATGGCTCTTTTCCTCGTTGATGGTATAGCCATGTCGCTCCAGGACGGTTCGTGTAAGAGTCAAATCCTGTTGCGCTTGGGGCAGTGACTTGGACATGACGATGATGTCGTCCAAGTATGCCATCACCCGTACAGACTGGGCCCTGATATGCGCCGTCAAAATGTCCATCAGCTTTGTAAATGACCGAGGTGCCGAGGACAGGCCGAAGGGCATCGCCCTGTACTGGTAGTGTGTACCGTGCAGGCAAAACCTGAGAAAACGACGATGGGCCGGCCAAACGGGAACGTGTAGGTAAGCATCCTTCAGGTCTATCGACGTCAGAAGGTCTTGATGACGAATAGAGGAGAGAATCGATTGGAGAGAGTGCATTCGGAATCTCCGATACCGGATGAAGGCATTCAGGGACTTTAGATTTAAGATCATCCTGAAGCCTCCGGACGCCTTTGGCACGAGAAAAACCATGGAATAGAACCCCGTGCCTTTGGCATGCTCGGGCACTCTCTCTATCGCCTTGATGTCCAAAAGATGGTCTATCTCCTGCTGCAAATGATGTCTTTTCAACGGATCTCGTGTTGATGGGCATTGGACAAATCGTTGCGGTGGGGGCTGAAGAAACTCCAGACGCAACCCTTGAGAAATTGTGGCTAGCGCCCATTTGTCGGTGGAGATACTTCTCCAGGAGACACTGAAAAGTTGTAGCCTGCCTCCTATGGGCGCTAACAGATGCAAGTCACTTGGAGTTGCGCTTGAAGCCCCTTTGGTTTCCCCTGAAGGGTCGTCTCGCTTGTTGATATCCCCTCGGACGGTCCTGAAAGGCCGCCCGGTCACTTCGAAATCCTGATTGACCATACTGGGCTTGTTGGAAAGGCCTAGTCTGACCCCCCGAGGAGGAAGAGTCCCAACGAAATGGCTGGCGACGAGTATAGGGGGTAGCGCGACGCTCCTGTCGCCTGTATGCTCTGGGAAGGGACTTCCGTTTGTCCTTGTCCTCAATGAGGACCGGATCCAAGGCTTCCCCAAACAGTTTCTCTCCTTGGTATGGAGAGGAAGCCAGGTTCCATTTGGACTTAAGGTCAGCTGGCCAGCTCCTTAGCCAAAGGAGTCTCCTGGAAGCCAGTGAAGTTGCCATTCCTCGCGCCGAAAACTTTGCTGCATTGAGGGTAGCATCTGCAGAGAATTCCGCCGCAGCTAATAACTTGCTGATGTCCTGGCGTAAACGGCCATCCTCTGGGCCTAAACGGGCCTGCACCTCTTGCAGCCAGATTATGGAGGCCCGAGTGAAAAAGGAAGCAGCCGTGGCTGCCCTAAACCCCCAACTGGCCATTTGATGCGACTTGCGCAATAAAATCTCCGCCTTTCTGTCTTCTGGCTTTAAGCTATCGCCAGTTTCAGAGGGGACCAAAGCCTTTGAAATAAGAGTCATTACAGGCTGGTCAATGGGCGGAAACTCCAACAGCTTCTCCATATCCTCATCCAGAGTATAGAATTTCCTCTCCATGACCGAAGGTCCTTGGGCCGCTGCTGGAGTCTGCCAGGGGCGCTTGATGCTTTGAAGAAAAATATCCGAGGATGGCACATGGTCAGTCTCGGGCTGAGGCTCCTTGAAGAGTACAGTAGACGGTTTAGGTTCCTCAGTAGAATCGGTAGTCTTAGTAGAACCTGGCAAGTTAGCTGTTTGCTTTGCCTTATGGAGTAGAACCTTGAAATAAGAGGCCTTAAAAAGACCAGCCACCACCGGGTGTTCAGGAGTGGTCTCGTCATCTGAGAAATCATAGTCTTTCTCAGTCTCCTCAAACTGGGAAGGCTCTTCAACCCAGGACCCCATACCCGAGAGGGGCGGAACTGACCAAGGATTTCTTGTTGGGCAAGGATGACGTGTGTTCTGGACTTTTGCTGCCATCCCCTGGGAATATGCATCAGTGACAAGCTCCTGCAACGCTGGAGACATCTGTTGCCATGTGTCAGGGTGCACTCTAAGCCCAGCTGCAGTGGGTGTGAAGGTTGAAGGCCCACTTTTCATAGAATGAGGTGCTGAAGGAGGCCTGGCTTGACAAAGGCCTGAGGCAGATTGACCAGCTGCAGGCAGAAATGGGCCCTGCCTCTCTGGGGACCAATCCCTTTCTGACAGGGTGTCAGTTGGTCTCAACCCAGGATAAGGAGCTAGTGGATCCCTGGCCTGGAACATAATCTGCGCAGGGAGAGGCGAGGCAATTCTTGGTGTTAAAATGGCTGCCTCCAGCCTCTGCTCCAATGCTTTAATTCGCCTCTCTGCCTCTTTGAGAGAGGAAGAAGAGGCCTGCGCCTTGGATTTTTCTTTGGGCTTCGACTTGCCCTTATCTTTGGACACCAAGGTGGGAGAGGATGCCTTTTCAGTCATTTTCTCCTCCATTATTACTCACGAGTACTGTTGTTAACAATAGATCTGCAATTCCACGCTGCTCGGAACGAGAGCTAACAGCCAAAATGGAGATTTTAGGCTCCTTAGGGAATGACCCTGTGTAAGCCCAACGTTGGTCGCGCCCACAAAGTGGGCGGAGAGCAACACTTTCCCGCTTCAAAATGGCGGGCGCTGTTAATAGGCATCCAATTTGGCGGGCGCGGTGCGGCAACTGCCCAAAATGGCGGGCGCGGCCATTAGCGCTCCCCGCAAACCCTTGCCGCCTGTCTTCTTCCCGGGGACCTGTCTCCCCACCTGGAAGGATCCTGCCGAGCCCGCCCAACATCCCTTCTGCCGTTCCAGCGGCTTATAGGGGCTTTCTGACAGCAAAAAAAACCGGCGGCGGCTACGGCGGCGGCGGCGCGGCTTTTCTTCTCAGCGCCGAACAGCTGAGAGGCGCTGGCGCGAAGCCAGGTAATCTTCTTCAAGGGGAAAGCGATCCCCGAGCCTCCCAGTGAGGGGGGCGGACCCCCTCACCTTCGGCTCTCAGCCGGGTATGGCCTCTGAGGCCAGTGACCCAAGGCTGAGTTGCTCCCCGCTCAGGATATGCCCGCTGAGGGAAGGGATCCCCGAGGAGAGAAACGGTGGGGGAAATGCCCACGGAGGGCAGAAACCCCTTTCCAAGAAGTCCTCTTCATTCTGAAACGAGAAGGGAACAAAGGAAAAAAATTAAACAAATCAATTTATTATTAAACATTATTAAATATTAAAACTTCAACAGAAGCAACACTAAAACAGTCTCTACACTTAGACTGAGTTTTTAAAACTGAGGTATTGGGGGCTGCTAAGGGGCGGTGACTACCTCGCATTTAAATATTTAAATTAACTCAGTCTCTACCAATAGGATTGGTAATTACCCATGTTGGACTCTCCTTCCCAGTGCAGTGGAGAAACACAATTCAAAAAGCCTCGATGACTTAAGTGCACTTGTATTTCTCACTCGGGAAGTGAGAAAGAGAGAAGTATTCTTCTTCCTTTGACCTTGCTCCTATAACCTGTGCTAAGAGGAAGAACATTTGATAATGGCTGCTAATACCAATGGAAGGCATTCCGTGCTGCAACAAATTCAGGCTGTTAGTTCAATGAGGCAGAGTCGGTGTTGCTCTTCTTTGTGGACTGAGGGGAATGTCTACATAGGGACCCAGGAGAAGACCTTCTCTGTGGCGGCCCCAACCCTCTGGAACCAGCTCCCCCCAGATATCAGAGTTGCCCCCACCCTCCTTGCCTTTCACAAGCTCCTTAAAACCCACCTGTCGTCAGGCATGGGGGAATTGAAATTTTCCCTTCCTCCTAGGCTTATAGAATTTATACATGGTATGCTTGTATGTATGATTGGTTCTTTAAATTGGGGTTTTTTAGATTATTTTTAATATTAGATTTGTTTACATTGTCTTTTTTATTGTTGTTAGCTGCCCCGAGTCTTCGGAGAGGGGCGGCAAACAAATCTAATAAATAAATAAAATAAATAAATAAATAAATCTTGTTTCACACCCTTCCTTCCCGTCACCATCAATATCACTTCTCCAGGGTCCACCAAGCTCTAACAAAATGGAAGAGCTTGATGGACACTTGGATCCTGGTCTTGCAAGTCTATTAAAATTCCTCAGCCTGTTAATAGAACAGAATCCATTCTAGGAGAAGAAAAGGGATTTTCTTTGCATCCACCATAGGAAAGTTAAGATTTCTTGTCCTGGAATCATCACAGGGAAGAAATGGGATGCAGTAAGAACACAGCCTGCAAAACAATGTTTCCCTTTGTCATCCTGCAGTGGACAGGAGTCGGCAACTTTGGGGAGAACAGGTGGGTCTGATAAACCTTCTTCTAGGAATGCTCTTCTCCCCCTGCCTTCCTCCAGAATCCTTCTGCCAAAACTGGAACCCAGGGTGAGTGTTCCAATAGTAAGTGTTCCTCAGGGTAGACTTTATTGTCTTGTCTCTCAGACCCAAAGTGACTTTGGATCTTGATGTCTCATTCCATCTCATACCTCTAGGAGCAACTTGGCAAAGTGGCCCTATGCTTTATTTGTGCCAGAACTGGATCAAAATCATACATTTTGCCATGGGTTTGTCCCTAGAGCCTACTTTAGCAATGGCACTTAGACTGATGTACCATTTCACACTGCTTTACAGCCCTTTCTAAACAGTTTACAGAGTCAACATAATTCCCCCAAGAATCTGGGTCCTCATTTTACCAACCTTGGAAGGATGGAAAAGGGGGGACATGATGGAAACATTTAAATATGTCAAAGGGTTAAATAAGGTTCAGGAGGGAAGTATTTTTAATAGGAAAGTGAACACAAGAACAAGGGGACACAGTCTGAAGTTAGTTGGGGGAAAGATCAAAAGCAACATGAGAAAATATTATTTTACTGAAATAGTAGTAGATCCTTGGAACAAACTTCCAGCAGATGTGGTACATAAATCCACAGTAACTGAATTTAAACATGCCTGGGATAAACATATATCCATCCTAAGATAAAAATACTGTACAGGAAATAGTATAAGTACCAATAAAGAATCCTATTTTATTCCATTCCATTCTAACCAAGGCTGAGTAAACAGCCTAGAAACTATAAATCAAAGTCAGCTGGGATTCTCTCCCCTCGCCCCTATGTGTGTTTGTGTAAGCATGAGGATTTGAAAAATTGTCTTTGTTGATGGAGTGTCTGTCAATGGAGATTCTGGAGAAAGCTGTATGTAAACTTTTGGAGTAAGTTGTAAACTTACAAAGAAAGTGTTTATGCATTGAAGGAAAAATAGTTCCGCCAAATTTCAACCACTTTGGTGTCTCATTTGGGAAAGTCTGTTTTAGGAGGTTGGGGGTAGCTGCATGTAGATTGGGAGTACAACTAGATGGAGAACAGGGATAAGAAATTACTTCCCTGCTTAAGGATACCTACATTCTTAACAGAACTGAAAAACTGACCAAATAGCATGTTACTAAATTACACAATGTTTAACCAGTTCCGCATACCTCTTAAAAAGATTGTAATATAAATAGATACAAAATTTCACACTGAATTCTTTGATTGTTTAGTAGTTAGAATCTGGTTCAAAGATCTACTCCAAGATCAGTTTGTCAAATACAGAATAAACAGGCTGCACTGGAGCCACAAGAATTTAATTTAGTGTTAGCGTTGAATATGAGATTGCCCCAGGGGAAGGCAGTTCTTTTAGGACTTGTGCAAGCAAGCTTACTATTCAGGTGATATATGTGCATCAGGCCAGATCTCTGTAGTGTTTGGCTTATTACCTTACTCTTGAAATGTGTCCAGTGGCCCCATCTGGCGGCCATATCTGTGTTAACACAGCATCTGCAACTTTGCAACCTAACTTCTGTTTTGCTTGTGGCAAGAATGGCTGATAGACTTCCTAGATGCAAATGGAGATCTGGTTTGTGATCAAGGAAGGATTCAAAAAAAAAGAGCCAGTTTAGTCTAGTAGTTAAGGCATCAAGCTAGAAGCCAGTAGACTGGGAGTTCTGGTCATAAAAGTCAGTTGGATGACTTTGGGCCAGCTCAACTCACCTTTACAGAGTTGTTATGAGAAAAATAGGAGAAAGGAATGAATTATTAGGAATGTTCACCTACTTGTTTCTAAAAATAAAAACAAAATTTAAAAAGCAACGTTTTCTCTGAACAGATATTGTCACGGACATATACAACCACTCTCTGAAGGTCTTAACAAGCAGAGGATGTTGATGATTGAAATTCTCCTGGAACCTAATTTTGAGGGTGACTAATCTTACCAGAAACCCTGTATCCTGTAATGCGAAGACAGATTAGTGAAACGTATACTTTTAAAGCAGATGAGGTAAGGCCGTCTTTCGATTGCATGATAGGCTATCATAGGCACTGTTTTGTGACAGAAAATTTGTACCTCTGCCGGTTTTACAAATGTTAGCCGCTCTTATTTCCCCCCCAAAATATTAGCATTTTAAGAAAGAAAGCTTCACGGAAAAGAATCAAATGTCAGTTCTTAGAACCAGCTTTCTTATGCATTGCTTCTGAGGATTTCAGCTGACAATGGTGTTGTTTATTTTCACACAATAGCAGAGTTGGAAGGGACCTCGGAGGTCTTCTAATCCAGCCCCTAGCTAAAGCGGGAGACCCGAACGCCTTGGTTCTTGTACATTTCGGATACCAAACAAAATTTTTGGCAAAAATTTGCTTCAGTATCTGAACAAAAATTCGGATACCAAACAGCCACAGAAAATTTTGTTTATTATCCGAAATGCTACAAGATCTGAGGGGCCGGGGTGAGATGGAATGGGAGTCGGAATCCAACACACCCATCCTGGACGCCCACTTAACAGCCTCTGAGTCTCTAGTCTAAGCGCTCCAAGCTGTAGGAAGGGTGGGGGGGCGGCTGCAATACCGGCAACTTCAGGGGACTCCTTTCCTCAGTGGTTCGCCTTGTTACTTATAGGCAGCTGCACCAACTTTTTCCTTCCTGGCGGCGGCGACGGTGGCGGCAGCAGCTTTCCTTCGAGCAGCAGCAGCGCTGGGAACGTCAGCGGCTTCCCTTCATGTGACGTTCCCGGCGCTGCTGCTGCTCGAAGGAAAGCCGCCGCCGCCATCGCCGCCACAAAGGAGAAAGTTGGTGCAGCTGCCTACAGGTACAAGACAAACCACTGAGGAAAGGAGCCCCCCAAAACTGCCGGTATTGCAGCCGCCCACATCCTTCCTACAGCTTGGAGTGCTTAGACTATAGAGCTCCTCAGATCTTTATCCCATAGGAAATAAAGGAAATAGGGCCTGGGAACCAATTAAATCCATTTCCATTATTTCCTATGGGATAAATTAATTTGGTACTCGACCAAATCGGTTCTCAACCACACTTCTGGAACGAATTGTGGTTGAGAACCGAGGTACCACTGTATATCTACTGTGTTTATCTGCAAGGGAAGAGAGCAATAGCAGTAGCATTTAAACTTATATACCGCTTCACAGTGCTTTACAGCCCTCTCTAAGCAGTTTACAGAGTAAGCATATTGCCCCCAAAAATCTGGGCCTTCATTTTACCCACCTCGGAAGGATGGAAGGCTGAGTCAACCTTGAGCCGGTGATGAGATTTGACCTGCTGAACTACAGCTAGCAGTCAGCTGAAGTAGCCTGCAGTGCTGCACTCTAACCACTGCGCCACCTCGGCCAGTGTTCAAATTGCTTATTTCAAAAAGAATGGAGGCAGATATTTGGGAATGGAAACAAGAAGCCCATAGAGCAGGCAGTAACTGTGAGCAGGTTGCTTTGCCAGTTCCAGCTGGGACACTGAAAGGCAACTGCTGTGCACATCTGGAATGGATTCTGTGTCAGCCCAGTTATGTGTTTGTCTACCATTTAGAGGTTATCTATTTTTTTTTTAAAAAACCCACTAGGAATGTGCAGTGACTCAATTATCACGTAGGATCCAGCAATCTCTTCCAAGCTGGTGGTTGCCTGCAAGGAAATATTTTCCACCCAGCGCTCAGTGTTAAGTTGCAGTGATTCCTTGCCTTCACAGTCCCGGGGAATAGGGTTTTGCAAGGGGTGTCTGAATGGTTACTGCTAACCTTTCACTGATCTGTACCAGGTTCCCACTGGACCTTACCTCCTGCACTATTGTGGAAGGAATATTCCGAGGACAAATAAACGTTGCTGCCACTGGTGCTATCTTTTACACAGGAAGATTAACAATGGAAATATCATAAAAAAGTGTTATAGGCTACCAATTAAAAAAAAAAGTCACGAGACTAACTGGAATTTGCTCTATGCTCCTACCCCAGCTTCAAGAAAAGAATGAGAGTTGCCTTTGTGATTTAGTAGAACTTCATCTTGTATCTACAAATGGTCACAGATGGAACTAAATTGCCAGAGTCTTTTCTCATATATTCATCTAATCTTTAGGCATTTTTCCAACAGTTTTCTGGCAATTTAAAATTAATGTTTCTAGGACTGTTTAAACCCATGATGGTGAATCCATGGCTCACGTGCCACAAGTGGCCATATAGCTGGGCACACAAGCCCAGGTCTGGTGCACATGCACATACCGAGTCTTCGGAGAGGGGCGGCATACAAATCTAATAAATAATAATAATAATAATAATAATAATAATAATAATAATAATAATAATAATAATAATAGTATTAAATATTAATTATTCTTATTTTATTGCTATACTATATTATTATTATTATTATTATTATTATTATTATTATTATTATTATTATTATTATTATTATTATACCAGCCAGCTGATTTTTGGGCCTTCTGGGCCAACTGGGATTTGGGAAACAGGCTGTTTTCAGCTGCTAGACGGGGTGGGGAAGGCCTGGTTTTTGCTTTCCGCAAGCTCCAGAGCCTTTCTAGGAGCCTGGGGTGGGCAAAAGCAGGCCCTCTGGAGGCCAGAAATGGCCCGTTTCCTAACTTGAAACAATCCATTTCTGGCCTCCAGGGGGCCTCTGGGGAGGAGGAGAAGGCTATTTTCGCCCTCCCCAGGCTCCTAGAAAGGCTCTGGAGCCTGGGGAGAGGGAAAAGCAGCTATGCCATTGTGTGCTGGGAGGGGTCACACATGCATGTCTATGTGGGTGCATGGAATTGTGGGTGTGGGTATGCATGCACATGACCCCTCTGTGCTCCCTTCTTTTTGGCATGCAAACCAAAAAAGGTTCGCCATCACTAGTCTAAACCATCAGGCTACCTATTTCACATGATAGGTGCATATCGCTCAGCTCTGCAAGAACAGATGATATTCATAGAAGTGCTGACAAGAGGGAATGGCGATAATAAAAATCGGAAGTGAGCTAGGATCCAAAAAGATTTACTGCACATGATAATCAGTGATGGTGAACCTAGGGCACGTGGAGCCATATTTGTTGGCACGTGATCTGTTGCCTTAGCTCAGCTCCAATGTGCATGTGTGCCGGCCAGCTGATTTTTGGTTCACACAGAGGCTCTGGGAGGGCATTTTTGGCTTCCAGAGAGCCTGCAGGGGGATCGGGAAGGGTGTTTTTACCCTCCCCCAGCTCCAGGGAAGCCTTTGGAGCCTGGGAAAAACAAACCCACTGGGCCCACCAGAAGTTGGGAAACAGGCCATCTCCGGCCTCTGGGAGGGCAGGGAAAGCTGTTTTCACCCTCCCCAGGCATTGAATTATGGATGTGGGCGCTCACACATGCACAATAGCATGAGCACACGCTCTTCCAGCATCCGAAGGGAAAAAAGATCTATAAAAAGATAAAAAATCATCACTGATCTATAACATATTAAAGTGGCACTAAACTTTTTTTCACATAACAGACTAAAACGGTTGCTCTTCCTGAAAAGATTGTGGCCATTGAAGAATCTCACACCATTAGATCTTTTCCACTACCAATTTTGTAATTCTCGCCTGGCATACTGAAGGTAACAGGAATTGTACTACAATCAAATTCCTACGGAGAGGCTGTTCAGCAGTGGTTCTAGACTAAAAGCTGCTCTCAAACACTTGTCTGCTCTGGGCTCCTGCAAATGGATGGTTTTCATTTCTGTGAAATCCACTGGAACGACTGGTACCCACATACCACCTGGCTACGTATCAACCAAGAGAATGGTGTGAAGTGTGACAAGGAGTGTTCATGAGGATTACGTCCATCTCAAGAGTGAGCTACATAGCTGGAGCAAGACTATTTTTACAGCCATGCAGCTACGCAAGGACCTTGTGGTGTTGGAGTGAAGAAAGTAGGTTGATTTTAACGCAACAGTTGGCAATCCCACCACTTTCTATTAGTCTTCCAATTTGGTCTTTGTAGATAAATTTAAATGGATCCAAATACAGTGTTCCCTCACTTTTCGTGGGGGATGCATTCTGAGACCGCCTGCGAAAGTCGAATTTCCGCGAAGTAGAGATGCGGAAGTAAATACACTATTTTTGGCTATGGACAGTATCACAAACTTTCCCTTAACACTTTAAACCCCTAAATTGCAATTTTCCATTCCCTTAGCAACCATTTAGATTATTACTCACCATGTTTATTTATTAAAGTTTATTAAAAAAATATTTATTAAAGGCAGATGAAAGTTTGGCGATGACATATGACGTCATCGGGTGGGAAAAACCATGGTATAGGGGAAAAACCCGCAAAGTATTTTTTAATTAATATTTTTGAAAAACCGTGGTATAGACTTTTCGCGAAGTTCGAACCCGCGAAAATCGAGGGGACACTGTAAATGGCAAATAAAGCAAAATCAGGATGTTTCAGAGAAGTTGGGTAAACACCATCTCAAATGCTTGGGACATGTTTTGGAGGCTGGTGACCTTAAATGAAAGGCAGGGGTTCCCCCACCCCAGTGCTTTCAGAAGCAGACCAGGAGCTACGGTGTTCCCAGCCTTTCTCTCCTGTGTTAACCTCTTGACAGATGGAAAAATATTCCGTCCGGCACACGAACCTAATGAATCTCAGATTAGAGCTGAATGCCATCTCATCTTGTGCATCCTGAAACAAATGAACAGACTCTTCCTACCTCATTGTTTGCTCTTGGTCTCCCATGGGGGGAAGTATCCCATTTCCCAGCCCAGACTTAATTAGCAGCGTAGTGTGTTTATTCCTGCTCTGGGCTTCTCAAAGATATAGCTGATAGTCCCACACAAATGCTGGCAGAAGCTTAACATCCATCTGCTCTATAGCCTCTGCAGGACAGTGACTAGCTATAATAGATAAGCTGCAAAATAAAAAATACCCTCTAACAGAAGCCACTTTAAAAGGATGCAGAAAAGAGGGAGAAGCAGTATTATTTTTTCCTTTAGATTGGTGTGTGTGTGCACGCGCGCATACCTGCCTGCCTGCCTGCCTGCCTGCCTGTGTTTCTGTCGATTTGGGCCATCCCCATTAACATTTTCACCACTCTCCTTCACGTTGGTAGACGCAGGGGAGCCAACATCTGCTGTTTGCCTCTTACCTATCCTTTTTACGCAAGTGTCATGATTTTCATGACAAAGCCTGTGGTCAAAGATCGTGATGCTATTGATCGTTGCAAAGCAGTTTTGGAAATGAATGCTTTGATGCTTTTAGCATGTCTATTTAAAGACAAACGACGTTCTAAAAGATAAGATCTTTAAAAGATTGTTCAGAACATCTTCAATAACTCTAATGTTTGACTCATATTATGTAGAATTACTATGAAAGGAAGGCTGTAAAAAAATAGCTTTAGACACCCCAGGCCCATTGCATAGGTCTAGACCAGTGATGGTGAACCTATGGCATGGGTGCCACAGGTGGCACGCGGAGCCATATCTGCTGGCAAGCAAGCTGTTGCCCTACCTCAGCTCCAGCGTACATGTGTGTGCTGATCAGCTGATTTTTGGCTCACATAGAGGCTCTGGGAGGGCATTTTTGGCTTCCAAAGAACCTTTGGGGGGATGGGGAGGGCGAAACATGAGCCTACTGGGCCCACCAGAAGTTGGGGAATAGGCCGTTTCTGGCCTCCAGAGGGCCTCCAGAGGGCGGGGGAAGAGGTTTTCGCCCACCCCAGACATTGAATTATGGGTATGGGCACTCGCACATGCATGGTAGCGCATGCCCACACTTTTCTGGTACCCAAGGAAAAAAAGGTTCGCCATGACTGGTCTAGACATCCAGTTTAGCAGTCACTGCAGAATCCCAGAGGGCCTATTATTAAAATGCAACTGTTGGCTGCGTGCAACAGATCCTCTAGTTCTGCTTTACCTGTAGAAGAATCCTTTTCGGTGATCTACAGACTGGAAAAGACTGGACCATATGAGGAGGATACATGCAAACTCAAAGAGACGGACAACTGCTGCCCATCACGTGCACATCCTTTTCAAACTGCAGCTGACGGGGCAAGAGGGGGATTTCCAAAGCTTGAGTAAATAACAGTCGGTAAATTTCTCAAGGGAAGAGTGCAAAGAAAGCTAAAATAAAATAAGACAAAATTCTGTGGGCTGCAGCGGGTTTCTTCTTCTGCATGGCTCTGGAGACGTTTCTTTTCCAAATATGTAAGGCAGATTCTCCAACCCCTTCCATGGGTTCAGTGTCTTCTTTCCAGTCGTACCGGTTCCTTAATTGTAATTAACCCTTCTAAACACACCACCATGCACACAGTTTAATAGTATTGGTATATTTTATCTTAAAGACAATTTACTGGCAGAATACAAAAAAAATAGGCCCAAGGAGGACATGGTGCCTGTTTTCCCTAAGAGGTTTCCAGTGCCAGGACACAAGAAACAGCAAGGCTTAGCAGAAGCCTCACCTGCTCTGCGCTTGAGGTATGATCCAGAGGCCTGAAAGCTCCCAATCTCACCTGGAATTAGTGTTTGAGAGGAACAGTAGGTGGGCTGAGGCTGTAAGGTGTATGTGAAGAAGGTGTTATTAATTATAGGATAATTACAATAATGGGTTGTGGCACAGGGGAGTGGCCCAGGATTTGAGAATGAACACATGGGTGAAAGAATATAAATAACAAGAAACGAACTGGGCCAACCCTAGGAGGTAGGTCAGCAGGACAAAATTAGTTCAGACAGACATGAAAGGTATGCCCATACCTAGACAACAAGGGACTTCTGCTGCTGCCCTTCCTCCTGAAAAAAAGTCCCCCAAATTTTGAAAAAAACAAACCAAACCAACCCCCAAACCCTTACTTCAAAAAGAGGAGTTTCCTATAGCCAGCTTAGAAAAGGAATGTTCTAGAATCAGCAGAGTGGAAGGGAAAACGCCACTGAATTAATTATTCAATGCAGTTCCATCCCCTGAAAGAGAGAACACGCACAATAGCCTTTGTATTATCCACATATCATGAGCTGGCAGGGATTAAAAGCCCAAACGTAGGGGGAAGGTTGATGAGGCTGGAACCTGCACGTGGTTCTGAGAGAGCAACGTTCAAACCTCAGAATGGCCAGACCCATCCGTAAGGACCAGGACTTGGGGGTTAGATGGATGCTGTATGTGCTTTCTGCAGCAACTGACTGCGTGAGAGTTCTCTTCCAGCCACAATATTTGAGGCCTCTGCTCAAAAACAGATCAAGTTCAGCAACGAACGCCTAGCAGAAATCAGCAGTTATGCTTCATCTCTTTTAACAACTGACTGCTACTTGTACACATCCAATACCTGTCGGTAATGGGATGGGACGAAAGTTACTTCTTAACCTAGTTTGTGCTAACCTGGGAGCAGAAGCATCACCGTTGCATCTTCTAGGCCAGTGTTTCCCAACCTTGGTAACTTGAAGATATTTGGACTTCAACTCCCAGAATTCCCCAGCCAGCGAATGCTGGCTGGGGAATTCTGGGAGTTGAAGTCCAGATATCTTCAAGTTGCCAAGGTTGGGAAACACTGTTCTAGCCAACGTCTAAGTAATTCACCAGGATCAAGGGGACAGTGAGGTGAGATGTTGCCAAATTGGGGAGGGGGCGGGGGGGGTTGATTTTTATGTGCCTCGTACCAACACAGATGACAAGTGAACTGGGGAAGGGTGATCAATCTTTCAGAAGAACTAGGAGTTGTGTGTCTCCTTAGGCACCACCTGCTCAGAGCCAATATGCAGAGCAAGGAGCTAGGACCTCTCCTCCAGTTTTATTAGAGCTGAAAAATCCAACTCCGTCCATCCCTCCTTTCATTCAGCTCCCATGGAAAATGTCCAATTCTCAAAACAAAAACAGCTCGGCCACCCATCTAAATCTGAATGGCTACTTCAGTTACACTCGCTCCCAAACCAGAATAAGCTTAGAAATCCAACATGCAGCAGCCATTCCTCTCTAAGAAACAGCAAACGGTATGAAGCAACTGGCAGCACCTAGCTCAGACTAGAACACAGAGCAAACAGAATGGCTTGGTTGTACCCAGGGCCGAGGGAATTTCCATCAAGAGGGGAGGGGTCTGGAGGCAAGCAGCAGCAATTCTGCCCCCAGTTCACATTACACTCCAGTCAATAATGCAAGATTACTTATTGCTCTAGGATTCCTTCCAATCAGTGCGCCCAGCATCAAAGCGAAGGGCGCTGTAGTGTTCCAGAATCACCACTGGTCTGTTCAGAGTTTCTGTGGGAGGAGAGGGGGGGAATAGTGTGTTTACAGTCCTAGTAGCGCCCAACCTTGGCATCTCCAATGCTTCCCCAGACATCAAAGACGAACTCATCCGGGAAGGCAAAATCACCCAGCTGCTCATCCAACGCTTCTGCAAATTCATCAGGATTCTGTTTGTCCTTGCCCAACTCCACCATGGTAGCAGCTGTGGAGGAAGAGGGGGGGGGGAGAAACCCCAGAAATAAGTATTAATTCTATCCCCAAACACTTTTATAGGACTATATGCATATAATTTATAGCAGTGATTTTCAACTTTTTTTGAGCCGCGGCACATTTTTTACATTTACAAAATCCTGGGGCACACCACCAACCAAAATGACACAAAATGACACTCTAACACAGTACATATTATACATATAGTTAATAATATAGTTTCCAAATGTATTTATACTCACTTAGTGTGAATCCTGTACCTGTTTTGATGAACACAAAAGGGATATCCTAGCAGAAATGGTAGTTTGTGGACCCATGTTTAATTTCCCCATGGCACACCTGACCATGTCTCACGGCACACTAGTGTGCCGTGGCACACTGGTTGAAAAACACTGATTTATAGAACTAAACATAAATCGAAGGAAGGACACAAGGAAGCCTTTACAAGTTACATTTATTTTTGTTCCTAAGCACAGGAGTAAAAACAGGCAGGAGTAGGCTGCAGATCAGCCACAACTCACTGCCTGCCATCTCTTAGCAGCTCAGCATCCAGATTTTAAAAACAAGCTTACCTAGTTCTGTGTCACGGATACCCATGTAGCTCTCCAAAAGATCATCAACCTTCTCAATGGCCTTTTCCTCAAATGCAGAGGGCTATGGGAGCAAAACAAACAAACCACACTCACCAAAATAACAACAATATTCCCCTTCTGCTAATTGAAAAAAACAATCTACACAACTCTACCCAGTAAGACAAAACTGATGGGGATTACAGTGCAGCAAAATACCTTGGTAGAGATAGGGAAAAATAAATTAAAAGAAACAATATGAAAGGAGTTCGGGGGAAGGGGGGGAGAAGCTACTGATCCAACATCTCAAATGTAAGCTTGGTAGAGCAGCTGATAGAAACATAGAAGACTGATGGCAGAAAAAGACCTCATGGTCCATCTAGTCTGCCCTTATACTATTTCCTGTATTTCATCTTACAATGGATATATGTTTATCCCAGGCATGTTTAAATTCAGTTACTGTGGATTTACCAACCATGTCTGCTGGAAGTTTGTTCCAAGGATCTACTACTCTTTCAGTGAAATAATATTTTCTCACGTTGCTTTTGATCATTCCCCCAACTAACTTCAGATTGTGTCCCCTTGTTCTTGTGTTCACTTTCCTACTAAAAACATTTCCCTCCTGAACCTTATTTAACCCTTTAACATATTTAAATGTTTCGATCATGTCCCCCCCTTTCCCTTCTGTCCTCCAGACTATACAGATTAAGTTCATTAAGTCTTTCCTGATACGTTTTATGTTTAAGACCTTCCACCATTCTTGTGGCCCGTCTTTGGACCCGTTCAATTTTGTCAATATCTTTTTGTAGGTGAGGTCTCCAGAACTGAACACAGTATTCCAAATGTGGTCTCACCAGCGCTCTATATAAGGGGATCACAATCTCCCTCTTCCTGCTTGTTATACCTCTAGCTATGCAGCCAAGCATCCTACTTGCTTTTCCTACTGCCCGACCACACTGCTCACCCATTTTGAGACTGTCAGAAATCACTACCCCTAAATCCTTCTCTTCTGAAGTTTTTGTTAACACAGAACTGCCAATGCAATACTCAGATTGAGGATTCCTTTTCCCCAAGTGCATTATTTTACATTTGGAAACATTAAACTGCAGTTTCCATTGCTTTGACCATTTATCTAGTAAAGCTAAATCATTTACCATATTACAGACCCCTCCAGGAATATCAACCCTATTGCACACTTTAGAGTCATCGGCAAATAGGCTTCCCTACCAGACCTTCCCCTATGTCACTCACAAACATATTAAAAAGAATAGGACCCAGAACAGACCCTTGTGGTGATCTTTATAATTGCTTACTGCTGCTTACTGCTGCTGATTCAGTCATTCCTTCCTCTCACTTTTCTTTTTTTTTTGGCCACACAGAATGAGGAAGGAAGGTGAGGCATAGAAAGATGAGGCAGCAGAAATGATGCATGGTGTGTTGTAGGACATCCTTTTCAACAGGGCTATCTGCTCTGCTTTTATCCTTGGCTGGAAGAAAGGGTTCCACTTTCTGACCAATGGAGTTGGGACCATAGAATACACACCTGTTCTTCCACGGTGGCTGGTCCCTTGGCCCGTAGACGCAGTGTGCCCTTTCCTGTGCCAAGCTGGGCAGATCCACTGTTTTTGCCTCCTTTGGACCTTTGACTGATCATGTCTATAAGAGAATGAGACAATGTTTGATGAGGCTTTGCTTGATTTGCACAGCAGAAACCCCAGTTTAAACACCAACATAGGAAAGAGCTTAGTTTCATCTCCCCAAGCAAGAAATTCACGAAAAATGCTTAGTTATCATTAGTCAGTATTATGTGTTCATAATCAAGTGTTATTTTTAAGTTTTGGGGTGTGCCACTGCTGACCCACATTTATTAGGCTTTCAGTAACTTGTAAAAATCATACAAATACCATGATGTACATACTCTGATCCAAACAGATAAGTTTTTACATTATTGGCATTATGAAATGTTTATGAATTTAAACTCAAATGAAGAATATCAGGAATTCAAATCCTCAGCAAAAAACATTGAATCCTTTGATATCAGTGACTTCTAGTAAAAATGCATCTTCAAAAATGTTAATTATAATTGTCTGGAAAGAGCATTATAAAATCGTATTTCAAAAATGTAAGTGCACACGTAGGAAATAGATTATCGGAATTGGGAAGGCTACTTGGGGTAAAATATATGAGACAACAAAAACGCATCAAAAGAGAAAAGAAGATCTGCAAAACATAAAAAAGAATCTGAATTGCAATAGCAATCATGGAACAATATACCCACAATTGGAAGAGTGGAATGTCAGAGAACTGAATTTTTAAGTGATACTTCTAACAAATGATTATCTAATGCAGATTTTTCACATTCGTTCCTCACTCACTCCAAATTAGGAAATGATAATAATAATCAAGTTTACTTACTCCAATAGTAACTTTCATACATGTAGTTATACAATTCTTTCTGACATGGCCTATTATATACAGTGATAACTTGTCTTACAAACTTAATTGGTTCTGGGACGTGGTTCTTAAGGTGAAAAGTTTGTAAGAGCGATTAATGCGTGCAAGCCCAAAATTCACCCCTTTTGCCAGCCGAAGCACCCATTTTTGCGCTGCTGTGATTGCCCTGAGGCTCCCCTCCATGGGAAACCCCACCTCCTGACTTCTGTGCTTTTGTGATGCTGCAGGGGAATCCCAGCACCGCAAAAACGAGCGCTTCACTAGCAACGGAAGTCTGGAGGTGGGGTTTTCCAGCGAAGGGAGCAACAGTGAAATCGCAGCATCGCAAAAACACCGAAGTCGTCAAAACCTCACCTTCAGACCTCTGTGTTTTTGCGATGTTGCGATTTCACTGAGGTTCCCCTTGCTGGGAAACCCCACCTCCGGACTTCCGTTGCCAGCGAAGCGCCCGTTTTTGTGCTGCTGGGATTCCCCTGCTGGGATCCCCCTGCAGCATCACAAAAACACTGAAGTCCGGAGGTGGGGTTTCCCATGGAGGGGAGCCTCAGGAGAATCCCAGCAGTGCAAAAACAGGTGTTTCGCTGGCAATGGAAGTCCGGAGGCGGGGTATCCCAGCGGCGGTGGTGGGTTTGTAAGGTGAAAATAGTTTGTAAGAAGAGGCAAAAAATTCTTAAACCCCGGGTTTGTATCTCGAAAAGTTTGTATGATGAGGCGTTTGTAAGACGAGGTATCACTGTATTTGAATGTACTTAAGAATGGAACTTCACCTTGAGGACAAATTGGAGGGATGATGATTTGGCAACCCGGCTAAAAAGTGACTTTTGTGATCCCATGGTTCCTTTGCCTTTATGTACCCCTCCTTCCATTAAAAATTGTATTAAAATTATATTTTATATGATTTCAATGTTTTCTTCATATATGTCAAAAAATAAGGAATCTAATAATCTAAATATTATTTTGTAATAATAATAATCGCGAATTGCAAATTAATAATCTCTATCGCACATCATCATTGCTAAATTTTAGAATTCCCATTTTTGTGGGCTTTAGGCACTGGGCCTCTTGTACCTAACAGGTAAGTTATTTCTAGGAGTACCCATGGTAAATTAGAACAGAGTTGTTGCATCTTTCAGCAGAACAAAAAGGAAATCTGTAATTTGCCAACGGAGCCGCATCTCTTCAGAAAGGAAAAAGCCCAAAATCCAGCTCTATGATTAACCAAAGGAAGCATGACCAAAAAAGTTAAGTAGATGCAATACATGGAAATGTTTGCATATTTAAAGAAAGCCGTCACAAAGACTTTGCACAAGTTACTTGTCATGGTTCCAGGTATCATTGCGTATCTTCTATGAAAAGAATGTGTATTCTTTGACAAATTGCAGTCCCCATTTCCTTTGGATAGCTTTAGCAAACTTTCCAACTTTAGGGCACATTTAGAAGGATCCTTCAGTTAAGTATAACTTTACCACTGCCAAGCTTTGCTGGAGAGGAATAAAACTGGCACTAAAATGTGTCCTCGCTCATTTCCTATAAACAAGATTTGAAGTGGTGAAAACTATGAGCCATAAAAGTCCTAATCTCTTTGCTATTTCCCTTGTTCTGCAATCTTTTGTATCTCCACTGCCATTGCTATTTTGCACTCAATCTAGTAGCAATTAAGGGCCTTCCCTTTGCATGTAGCTGTCTAAAAATGGTCCTGTTGACTGAACATTAAAAAAAATAAAAATAAAACTGAAACAACTTGTTTCAAAGCGATTCCTGTTGGGGTACTTGTAGAATTTATTTTCTGGCTTCCAAATATATTATAATAGATTTTTTTTTTTTTAAAGGAAAAGGATTGACCCCAAAACATTTTGTATTTTAAAGAGAACATCTCATTTCAAGGGGTATAATAATACCCTTTGACCTTGGAATCCTTGGAGAGGGGTGGCATATAAATCCAATCAATCAATCATATCAGATATTGTCCTGCAATTCTATTTAGCATGCTTGATGAGAATATTCCATTTACAGTCATTCCGATTTAACTTGTATTTCAATGTTTTTGCTTTCCCCTCTCTCCATTCATCAGCTGTTTTGAAACCAACAAAAGGACTGTTCTTCCTTAATTGTACATGTAATATTTAGTCACTTGTTTTCAAAAACTTAAACTAGTCTCTGGCAAATTGCTGCTATTTGTAACTGCCTTATGGAGAATGCCTTCACAACTTAATACAAATGATAAAGGCAAAACATGTCTGTATATTCTTAAGGCTGAGGTATGTTCTACTTCTGGCATTTTTCATTTCTATCCTAATTAAATTACTGTAAAAGTTATCTAGATACAAGATTTAAACAAAGTAAAAACATCTTTCTTCTGAGTCAGATTTTAAAAATCAGCCAGACAAGGTGGCTTCTGAATATAAACCTTGAGCATGCTGGAATTTTTCATATTCCTGAGGGGAAGAATGTCAGCTCCCCAAAGAGAATTTTTTTACCATTACTTGCAGTTTTTGCTTACTGTCTGCCTCCCTAAAATGGGTTGTTCTGTCCTTTCCTTAATTTCTCTCGGGTTAGCAGAAAGTATAACTTTTGATAGGTCAACACCTCCCACCCCCCAGTTACCCTTAAAAGAAAATACCTGGACAGACTGAAAAACTGAAATTAAAATTAGATGTAATGCAGATTATGTTAGTTTATTATAAGAGATAATATAAACGTATGGACCGATATTGAAGATACAGTAATACCTCAACTTACGAATTTAATTGGTGACGGGAGGAGGCTCGTAAGTCGAAAAGCTCGTAAGACGAAACATTGTTTCCCATAGGAATCAATGGAAAAGCGATTAATGCGTGCAAGGCCAAAAATCAAAAACCGACCGCCACCACCGAAGGAGGCTTGAGCCTCCCGATCCTCTCCCCCCCCCAGCCAAAAACACAAAGGCGGTCTGCCAGGCGGCTCCCCCCGCTCCGTGCCTCCTTTCTGTTTGTTTTGTCTCTGGGTCTGCGGAGGGAGGGAAGCAGAGCGGCAGGCGAAGCGACCACCTCTCCGTTCACCAAGCACCACGGGGAAGGAGGGAGAGAGAAGCAGGCGGGCAGCAGCCGCGGCAGAGGCCAAGTCTCGCTCCGGGGTGTGCCCCCTCCGAGCGCTTACCGCCTGTCCCTGTCAGCGGCCCAGCCACCTTCACCCGCTCGGACAACTGCCTCTTTCTCCCTTCCCCGTGGGAGCACCGCATCTCTTGTCTGCCCGGCCCGAGAGGCACGAAACCGCCGCTCATGCCGGGCGGCCCGCCTAGAACGCCAGCATTGCCGCCAGGCCGATTGTCGAGCGGGGGCAGGGCGCGGGAGGAGGCAGCGCCGCACCGGCCCCCTCAGGCCGCTCCGTCCGGGATGGGGCTCCCGTGCCCTGCCCCCGCTCGGCAATCGGCCCGGCGGCAATGCTGGCGTTCCAGGCGGGCCGCCCGGCATGAGCGGTGGTTTCGTGCCTCTCGGGCCGGGCAGACAAGAGATGCGGTGCTCCCACGGGGAAGGGAGAAGACGGCGGCTCAAGCCCTTCCCCGTGCGCCACTCCGGAGGAGCCCCATCCCGGGCGGAGCGGCCTGAGGGGGCCGGTGCGGCGCTGCCTCCTCCCGCGCCCCGCCCCCACTCGGCAATCGGCCCGGCGGCAATGCTGGCGTTCCAGGCGGGCCGCCCAGCATGAGCGGCGGTTTCGTGCCTCTCGGGCCGGGCAGACAAGAGGTGCGGTGCTCCCACGGGGAAGGGAGGAGGCGGTTGTCCGGGCGGGTGAAGGTGGCTGGGCCGCTGACAGGGACAGGCGGTGAGCGCTCGGAGGGGGCACAGCCCGGAGCGAAGACTTGGCCTCGGCTCGTATCTCGAATTTGAGCTCGGGAGTCAAACAGAAATATCTCTCCCCTCCTAGCTCGTATCTCGAAATGCTCGTATATAGAGCAGCTCGTATGTCGAGGTTCTACTGTATATGTATTGCTATGTATGTTTTTTAATGTGGAGGAGGAAAAAAATTAATTTTTTAAAAAAAGGAAATATTGTGAAGCCAGGCTCCAAGTTTAACAAAAAATGGGCAAGAGAAGGACAGATACAGAAGGGATTTCAAACCTATCAAGTAAAACATTTTCCCCCGGCAACCACTGATGTAAACTAAAAATGGAGAACAAATTAAGAAATATATTGTAGCATTAGTAGTTCTCAAATCTAGTGCTTGATATCAGTTATCCAGTGAAACAATAAAGTGCTCACAAAAAAAGGAGAAAAAGTTGGACAATTATTTCTATTATATCTGTGGGGTACTCATTTAGTTGCATCAAACTTTTACATAAATACTTTTCCCTGAAAAGCTAAATAATCTTCATATGAATTCAAACCACCACTTTAAAAGAAACTGGTTTGCAGGTACAGTAGTTTAGCCCTGTTCTTGCCACAGCTGCTAAATGAACTACTGTAGTTGTTGAATCACAAGGTTGTTAAAGTGAATCTGGTTTCCCCACTGACTTTGCTTGTCAGGTGGTTACAAAAAAATTATCACATGACCTCCATGGATACAGAAACAATAATAAATATGAATCAATCGCCAAGTGACCATATTTTGAACATGTGACTACGGCAATGCTGCAACAGTCATAAGTATGAAAAATGGTCACTAGTCACTTTTTCAGCGCCATTGTATTTTTATTTATTTTATTTTTATTTATTCATTTGTCCAATACACAAATATATAGGGGGGGGGAAATAGACATGTAGTATATATAAGGGTAAAGTGAACTTAGAGGAGAGGATATATGAAAGAAAGAAAATATATATGATAAGTGAGAGAAAGGAAAGACAATTGGACAGGGGACGAAAGGCACACCAGTGCACTTATGTACGCCCCTTACTGGCCTCTTAGGAACCTGGAGAGGTCAATCGTGGAGAGTCTAAGGGGGAAATGTTGGGGGTTAGGGGTTGACACTATTGAGTTCCACACTTCGATAACTCGATTGTTGAAATCATATTTTTTTACAGTCAAGTTTGGAGCGGTTCGTATTAAGTTTGAATCTGTTGCATGCTCTTGTGTTGTTGCGGTTGAAGCTGAAGTAGTCATTGACCGGTAGGACGTTGCAGCATATGATCTTGTGGGCAATACTCAAATCGTGTTTTAGGCGCCGTAGTTCTAGGCTTTCTAGGCCCAGGATTGTTAGTCTATTTTCGTAGGATATTCTGTTTTGAGTGGAGGAGTAACTTCGAACGGTCACTGAACAAACGGTTGTAAGTTGAATACTACCTGTGCTGTAATGACTCTAAAAGCAGCTTTAGGAAGCGAGTGAAAGGAATGCTGAAGCTTTCAAATTATTATTATTATTATTATTATTATTATTATTATTATTATTATTATTATTATTATTTATTAGATTTGTATGCTGCCCCTCTCCGTAGACTCGTATCTAAAGAAAGCATTAAAGCTCATTTTAAATTTGGGAGGTAGCACCATGTGTGGTCTTGGAAGAAGAACAGGCAGGTTAAAGTTCCAATTCGGATTGGAAGGAAACGCTACTCTAGGAATGGAGCTGGATGAGACATAAATTCTTTGCCACGATGTTTCAAGAATAGTTCACGGTTGTTGGATTGCAAAATAAACACCATAAACTAGATGTGAGGATTACAGCAATCTCTGGGTAAGTATGTTTATCAAGGGCCAAACAGATTTAAAAATCATATCCGGAGCCACATCTGGAACAAGCAATTTATTTTATTTAAATTGTTTTGTTTTATTCAATTTATATGCTGCCCAACGTCCGAAGGACTCATGGGTTGGGCTGGGGAGTAGTTTTTCATGTCCCCCCACCGCAGAACTGGTAGACTAGAGAAATGCTAGTCAAAGATGGAGTAAATGTTGAAGAAACTGCTGAGAGATATACCTGAAGTCCTCAACTTACAACCACAAGGTGAGCCAAACATTTCCGTTAAGCGAGACATTTGCTAAGTGAGTTTTACCCCCTTTTGTGACCTATCTTGCCACAGTTGTTAAGTGAATCACTGAAGTCGACAAGTTGGTAACCAAGTTGTTAAATGAACCTATGGGCTTCCCCATAGATTTTGCTTGCCAGAAGGTCGCAATATAAAGCCCTTCATGGCACCGGACCAGATTATCTCAGGGACCGTCTTCTGCTGCACGAATCCCAGCGACCAGTTAGGTCCCACAGAGTGGGCCTTCTCCGGGTCCCATCAACTAAACAATGTTGTTTGGCGGGACCCAGGGGAAGAGCCTTCTCTGTGTCGGCCCCGGCCCTTTGAAACCAACTCCTCCCAGAGATTAGAATAGGCGTTGATTGCTTACCTGAACGCCTCTTCTCGTACGGTGAGCGGGTACAGCAGTCACATGGGTTGCTCATGTCCAATCCGGTGGAACTGAGCCTAGTGTTAAAAAAGCTTGCTGGATCCGCCCCTTCCCCAGAATTCGCGAATCCATAGACTAGGCTCAGCTGTGAAGCTCTGTAGTGTTCAACTCTCATTGTTAGAGGAAGAAAGGTTATAGGAAGGTAAAGAAGACACATACAAGGGTGGGAAGTGACTGCTGTACCCGCTCACCGTACGAGAAGAGGCGTTCAGGTAAGCAATCAACGCCTATTCTCCGTACTGAAGGAGCGGGTCCAGCAGTCACATGGGACATACCCAATAGATGGTCCCTAGGGTGGGATTAGATTGCTATCGTGTGAGATAACGGATTGGAGTACCCTTCTGCCGAAGGCAGCGTCCGCTGAAGCGTAAGAGTCAATCTTGTAGTGCCTGATGAAGGAATTTGGCGAGGCCCAAGTGGCTGCTTTGCAGACCTCCTCCAACGGGGCTTGAGTCGCCCAAGCGGCCGAGGTGGCTGCGCTCCTGGTGGAATGCGCTGTGATGTTCCTTGGAACTGAGAGGGAGGCCGACTCGTAGGCCTTAGATATAGTCCCTCTGATCCAACGGCCTATTACTGTTGAAGACACTTTGGCACCCATGACTCTGGGGTGATAGGCTATAAAAAGTGCTTCTGACCTCCGAAAGGGTCCTGTGCGTTGGATATAGATTCTCAGCGCTCTAATGAGATCCAGGGTGTGCCATCTAATTGCCAAGGGATGGTCTCGTTGGAGGCAGAAGGAAGGTAGGACAATATCCTGAGTTCTGTGGAACATGGAACTGACCTTGGGTAAGAAGGTGGGGTCCAATCGCAAGACTACCTTGTCCTGATGAAATTGACAAAGGTCCTGCCTGATTGAGAGGGCAGCCAGCTCCGAAATGCGTCGGGCAGAGGTAATAGCCACCAGGAATGCTACTTTAAAGGATAGGTACCTGAGGGACGCCGATTTTAGGGGTTCGTATGGTGCCTGCGTGAGGGAATGGAGAACCCGTGGCAAATCCCAGGATGGATACCTGTGGACCTTGGAAGGTCTGAGGTTGGCTATGCCCTTGAGGAATTCCTGAACTTCTGGAAAGGAGCGGAGAGGCTGTCTGCGGGGCCCCGCTAGGACAGAGGAAATGGCCGCCAGATGACGCCGGAGGGTGCTGGTGGAAAGTCCCTGATGGAAACCTTGCATAAGGAAGGAAATGATTCTGTGTATGGGGATGCACAGGGGAGAGAGGCCTTCCTGTAGACACCACTGGTGAAACTTGGACCACGTGTGGTCGTAGATTCGATTGGTCGAACCCCTTCTGGCCTTTAAAATGACCTCCACTGTATCGGGGTCGTGGCCACGCAGTTCTAAGTCTCTCCTGATAACAGCCAGGCGGTGAGGTGGAACCACTCCGGGTCTGGATGGAATGAGGCCCCCTGCCGCAGCATATCCCCCGAAACGGGGAGTCGCCAAGGGTCCTGGACGGACAACTGTTGGAGATCCGCGAACCAGGGCCGGCGGGGCCAATGAGGGGCGATTAGGATTACTCGGGCCCTCTCGGTGAGGACCTTGTGAATCACGTCCGGGAGAATTGGAATTGGAGGGAATGCGTAAAGTAGGCCTGGAGGCCATGGGCTCCGGAGGGCATTGATTGCTTCCGCTCCCGGGGATGGAAATCTGGAAAAAAAGCGAGGGAGTTGGGCGTTCGCATTGGTCGCGAAGAGATCCAGAACTGGTAGGCCGAATCTGAGGCTGATTTGATGGAACAGGTCTTGATGGAGGTTCCACTCTCCTGGGTCTATCGTTGCTCGAGATAGCCAATCCGCCTGGACGTTGAGGCTCCCCGAGATGTGGTCGGCTAGGAGCGACCGAAGATGTTTTTCCGCCCAAAGGCCTAACTTGAGGGCCTCCCTCATGAGGGCCTTGGATCTCGTGCCCCCCTGTCTGCAGATATGGCTTTTTGTGGCAATGTTGTCGGTGAGAATGAGAACGTGCCGGTTGGGAATGCGAGGAGAGAACTGCTTCAGAGCCAGGGAAACGGCTCTTAACTCTAGCCAATTGATTGGCTTGGAAGCTTCCTCCGGGGACCACGTGCCCTGGGCTATCATCCCCTGGGCGTGGGCGCCCCATCCCGATAGACTGGCATCTGTGGTGATGACAAATTGATCCGGGCACCTGAACGGGGATCCTTTGTCCATGGCCGGAGACTTCCACCACTTGAAGGATCTGCGAACAATTGGTGGGATGACAATGCGACGACTTGAGTTGCTGTGCCCCGATCTCTGAAAGGGTAATAGGAGCCACTGTAGTTCCCTAGCATGAAGGCGAGCCCAGGGAATGATGCCTATGCATGACACCATCTTCCCCAAAAGGGAAGACAGGGTTACTATGGATACTGAAGGTTGAGATAAAATGCAAGAAATTAACTCCCCTATACTGAATTTTCTCTCAGGAGAGAGAAAGACCTGGGAGGATTCTGAATTAATAACGGATCCCAGGTGTAAGATGGATGTGGAAGGTTGGAGATGACTTTTGTCAAAGTTGATGGAAAATCCATGGTCCTGAAGAACTGACATGGTGACAGAAAGGTCTGTTTTCACTTTCTCTAGGGAGTTCCCATGAATCAAAATATCATCAAGATAACATAAAATGTGAATGGGAGACGCCCGGATATAGGCCGCCAGGGACCCCAAGAGCTTTGTAAAGACCCGAGGGGCCGAGGAAAGGCCAAATGGCATCGCCCTATACTGGAAATGCCTGCCCTGAAAGGAGAAACGTAAAAATTTTCTGTGGCATTTGGCTATAGGAATGTGGAGGTAGGCCTCAGTGAGGTCTAAAGAGACCATGAAATCTCCCGGGTGGATGGCGGCCAAAATGGATGATAAGGAGTGCATCTTAAACTTCCTATATTTGATGAATAGGTTCAGCTTCTTTAAATCCAAAATAGCTCTCCAACCTCCGGAGGATTTTGGAACCATAAATAGGATGGAATAAAAACCTAGACCCTTCTGACCGGGGGGAACCGGTTGAATGGCTCTGATGGACAATAAGTGGGAAATGGCCTCCTCCATACGGTTACAATCTGAGGAGGACCTGGGAGAAGGGCAGGAAATAAAACGTTTCGGGGGGGGAGAGATAAATTCTAAAAGAAGGCCTGTTTGAACAGTGTCAATGACCCAGGGGTCCTTGGAGGTGAGACACCAATTAGAGGCGAAATGGGCTAGGCGACCACCTATGGGAATCGAGGAAAAACTACCATCTAGGTTTTTTTGAAGCCCTGTTAGAGGACGCTCCCCTTTGGAAGCGAAAACCTCTGCCCCTGGAGTTCCTACCTTGGGAACGAAAGCGGGGGGAATACTGACCTGGAGATCTCTGATAGGAAGCCGCTTGATCTTGCTGACGCCCTGGGCGACGAAAGGACTGCGTTTTGGTAGCCTTTTTGGTGGTTGGACCCAATACTTTCTTCTTGTCCGTGGTTTCCGTGAGGAGTGGATCCAGAAGATCCCCGAAAAGAAGGTCGCGCTTTAAGGGTCCCAGAGATAACTGCCACTTCTGACGTACTCCTGCTTGCCAAGGGCGAAGCCATAGGAGTCTTCTAGCCGTTGTAGAAGCTGCAATAGACTTAGCAGAAAATCTAGTAGATTGTAAAGTGGCATCAGCCACGTACTGAGCAGCTGCAAAGACCTTGTTGAAGTCTTGTTGACCTCTCAAGTCATCGGGAGGAATATGCTGTTGAAGTTGGCGAAGCCACAGAAGCATGGCTCTGGAGAAAAAGGAAGCCGCTGCAGAACTTTTAATGGCCCAGGAATCTGCGGTGAATCCTCTTTTGAGCATTTGTTCAATCCGCTTGTCCTCTGGGCGGAGGACTTCCTCTGCTTCGCCTGGCACAGCAGCCGCCGAGTGAAGGATCTTGACAGGTTCATCCGGTTTAGGAAAGGATAGGAGCTCCTCATAGGAAGAGGAGAGTTTGTACAACTTTTTGTCCTTGGTTGAGGGATTAAGCCCAGAGGCTGGGAAATCCCACTGCTTAAGTAAGGCATCTTTAAACAATTTAGGCATAGGAATTACCTCGTTATCCTCCTGTTCCTCTGTGAAGTAAGGTAAATTCTCCTCCGGGGGATCAGTGGATGTGGAGGCCTGTTTCTCCTGGGCCGCCAATCCCGTAGAAATTCTAGCTTTGAGGAGGAGAGATTTGAACAATTGAGAAGGAAAAATAGTAATTGGAGAAGGAACCTTTATTTGGGATTCCTCATCATCTGAGAGGCCTTGAAAGGGATCCTCATCCTCCTCCATATCCTCATATTCGTCCTGAGAGGAATCTGATTCATCCTGAATAGGAGCTCTAACCGCTGGGGAAGAACCCAAGGGGCGGGAGGGACGAGGAGGTGGAGGAGGTAAGGGAAGCGCATTGATGGTAGAGAGTTTAGCATCAATGGCCTTGGATAACACAGAAAAAATAGATTGGAATTCAGGAGGTAAACTAGAAATATCAGCAGGAATGGCAGAAGAATCCCTGAAGGCCTGGGAGGATCCTGGCTGGGGGGAATCTTCAATAATATCTGGTTCCTCTGGACCTATTCCCCATAGGTTAGGTTGGGGTCTGTCTAGGTTTGGCTCATCCAGAGATAACACAGTGACCCCAGAAGAAGGCAGATTAGAAGCCTCTGGGGGGTCATGACTACTGAGTACTTGGGCCTGTACTTTCAAACGCTTTGCTGATTTGTCATGGATTTTTTGTAGGGCTAGGTCCCTTCTCTTCTCAGCCCTGGTGACCTTGGTCGAGGGGCGGGCCCCTGAAGAAGAGGAGGTCGAGGCCTGGGGGATACTGGTAATCTCATCGCCTGTAGGCCTGGCCTCTCTGGGACCTTGAGTGGTGCCTCTCTTGGGAAAAGTAGCCATAGTCTGACAATTAACAGAAGACAAGGCTGAGCCAAATAACTGAATAATTAGGGAGAAGAGTTTCAAAGACTTCCCAAGAGGAATGGATCCTGCTCCGAGGCCTCGGAGCTGCTGAGACTTGAGGGCAATCTGGGCAAACCCAGAGTTCGTGTCCCCAAATACAGCGTGGCCAGCCTCCCTAAACTTTAATTAAAGTAACCAAGGCACTCTGGTTGGAGGCTTAGCCAGTGGAGAATTAAGCCTGAGCGTCCCAAAGCCCACTCCGGGATCCAAGCGGTGGACTGAGGCCTACGCGGCTGGCAGAAGGCCAACACGAGAGGCCTAAATTTAAAAAGGGCGCGAAGGCCTTCGCGCCGAAAAATCGCTCCGTAATAGAATTCTTAAAGGGGAAGCGATCGACTAAGTCCAGGAGACTAGAAACAAGCGTCTCACTCCGCAGGAGGTATTTCTTAAGCCCTTTAACAACAATACTATAATAAATCAATGAAGCAATACTTGCACCAAGACCTCCAGGCCAAAGGATTAAAGGAATCCACAAGCGGCAGCGGGGATCGTAAACGGCAAAACAGCCGGGGGAAAACGAAACCGCAACTTCTCCCAAGGAAAAAAGCCGAGCCACAAACGGCTGGCGCTATTAGTGCAAGTAAACCAAATAAGGATAAACAATTCTTACTACTTTTGAAGGAAAGATCGAAGGGAAGGTGTTAGAATGTTGAACGAGCTATCACAATACAACCGCAGGATATGCGAACTGAGCGAATTCTGGGGAAGGGGCGGATCCAGCAAGCTTTTTTAACACTAGGCTCAGTTCCACCGGATTGGACATGAGCAACCCATGTGACTGCTGGACCCGCTCCTTCAGTACGGAGAATTGCCCCCACCCTCCTTGCCTTTCGTAAACTTCTTAAAACCCACCTCTGCCGTCAGGCATGGGGGAACTAAGATATTCTTTCCCCCTAGGCCTTTACAATTTACGCATGGTATGTCTGTATGTATGTTTGGTTTTTATAATAAGGGTCTTTTTAGTTATTTTAGTATAGGATTGGATTGTTACATGCTATTTGTATCATTGTTGTTAGCTGCCCCGAGTCTACAGAGAGGGGCGGCATACAAATCCAATAAATAAATAAATAAAATAAATAAATAAATAGATGATCACGTGGTCTGGGGACACAGCACGGTTGTAAGTATGAACCAGTTGTCAAGCATCTGGATTTTGATCACATGATCATAGGGATGCTGGAAAGGTCATAACTATGGAAAATGGTCATAAGTCACATTTTTCAGTGCAGTTGTAACTTTGAATAGTCACTAAGCGAACTGTGGTAAGTTGAGGACTATCTCTAATACCAAAATAGTTACAAACCGAAATGGTAAGAAAAGGTAATAGAATATTCCAGCGTGAAAGCTTTGTATTTATTATTTTGCCTCTAGATCTTCCTTTGTAAAATGAAAACTATGGTGCATAACTTTACTTATCATGATCCTGAAGTTTTGTCACATTTTTGTATCAGATAACATCATTATCCCAAACTTAGAAAACAGTAACAGGCCTAGTCTTTTTACACACCAAAATGCTTCCTTTGTCTTTACTTATTTTCAAAAGTACCAATTCAGTTTATTGGTTTACCTGCTCTGGCCTTACCTACAGTCACTCCCAACAAGTCTTTAGCATTTCAAATAGGTTTCTTTCCAAACCTTATTTAAAAATGCCAATGACCGAGCTGGCAAAGTGACAAACAAATGCTACATTCCTTCCCTATAAGGCCTCTTCCTGTATCTTAGGTGTGTTAGGCGTACTAACTAATCATGCACTTGAATAGGCTACTTCTGAGGAATTGAAAGCAAAGCCCACATACGCTCTTTGCTTGTTTAGGCATACGCAATTGTAATAGATAGTATTTTATCTGTGTGTCCACAGGGTATCTTATAACACGAAGTACCAGGAGATGATTATGCATTTTCTTATTGCCACAGTCAGTGATCATAAAATAATAATGATTTTTTTTTAATGTCAAAGGGAAAATCTCACAAGTGAAACAAGTTAATAACAATTTTGTGAAACTATCTTAATAGTGTTAACTACACCGACTGAGGATTTGCAGAACCTAATTATTTGGAGAAAGAGTATTGCTTGCTTACAGCTCCTTGGCACCACCTTCAAATGGCAACTGTCTGGCTCTCTTCCTCTTCAATTCATACACACCCTGGGAGGCTTCCAGCATTCCATTATCCACCAAGTGCAGACCAATATATTATTTAAGAGCAAGAAAGTCATTGATTGGGAGGGGGGGTCACCATCTAGACATGGTGGAATCAGTTTAGTTTAATCATCAAACATAATTCGCCAAGTGATAATTGGATACTATAATAAGACACACTTGAACCAAGGTTATCCCTCGGGAATCAGCACATTCTTGGCAAATACATATAGGATGCACATTTAACAAGCAAGCCCTCCATGTCCTGTCTCTTTGCTTATTACTATGCTAATGGAAATTCACAAACTGTACTCATCAAACAATACTGCAGGCTCTTACGATGGATACATATTTCTTTGTAGTCGTGATTCCTGCCATTTTCCCTTTTCTAACATACATAAAAGCAAAAAATTAAGCTATTTCACTCCAGAAGAACAGAATTGAACCTAGGCCAGAGATCGGCAACCTTAAAAACTCAAAGAGCAATAACGTTCCTAACAGAAGGCCCCCCCCCCAAATTCAATTCTGAACCAGAAGTCCGGATCCCCCACCATAGAGTCTCCTCCTAGCGCAGCATCCTTTTTCCGAAGTGGAGTAGCATTTCCTCTACTAGCGGAGTGGAGTGGCATTGTGGAGCAGACCAGAAAACCTGCTCCTTGCCATAGTCTCCTCCTGGCACACCCTGCTTCCCCCCCGGAAGCTCCTTTCAAGCCTTTTTCTCCCACTAAGACTGTAAGACTGTAACTTGTTGCTTGTATCGTAAAATTTTTATTAATATTGATTTTTTCTTCATTGCTTATTTGACTCCTATGACAATCATTAAATGTTGTACCACATGATTCTTGACAAATGTATCTTTTTCTTTTTATGAACACTGAGAGCATCTGCACCAAGGCAAATTCCTTTTGTGTCCAATCACACTTGGCCAATAAAGAATTCTATTCTATTCTACTGTGGTGCCGACAGGTGACAGGGAGCCACAGTAGGGGGATGAAAGAGCCACATGCAGCTCCAGAGCCAAAGGTTGCTGCCCCCTGACCTAGGCAGAGGCATTTCGTGATCACTAAC
Organism: Erythrolamprus reginae; assembly: GCF_031021105.1. Taxonomy (NCBI): domain Eukaryota; kingdom Metazoa; phylum Chordata; class Lepidosauria; order Squamata; family Dipsadidae; genus Erythrolamprus; species Erythrolamprus reginae. The sequence goes on from NC_091951.1 coordinate 138,474,659, forward strand.
TTATATATGAAAGATCCTAAGTATAAACAGAAATTGAGGTGGAGGGAAAAATTATTCAGCTAAGTCCGACTCAGCAACTAACACTGCAAACTTAAAGGACACCCTAAAAACGCCTCTTCTTTGCAGAGTTGGGAATGCAGAGACATAAAAGCTAATAAAATGTTTGGTTAGGGTTAGTAGCAAAACATATACAGTGGTCCCTCTCATAGTTCCCTCTAAGCTGAGCAGTGAGCAATCGCTCACTTAAAAATCATCATCAACTCAGAGTTTTCCAAACCTGCCCAGGAGCCAAGAGGGAAAGAGTGAGAGGGAAGGAGAGAGAGAGGAAGAGAGGAAGAGAGAGAAACAGATAGAAAAAAGAGAGGAAGGAAAAGAGAAAGAAAAAGAATGGGAGTAAGGAAGAGAGAAAGAAAATCAAAATCTAGTTTGAAACTAGCTCAACTATTTAAGTGGCATTTTGATATTGATAGAGTTGCCCTATTATGAGCTCACTGTTATAGACACACAGTACAGTATTTTATTTTGAAATTATCTGAGACAAAACAGGGTGGGTTTTTTGTTTGTTTGTTTGTTTGTTTGTTTGTTTGTTTACTTACTTACTTACTTACTTACTTACTTACTTACTTATTATTTCTGTGCTGCCCAGTCCCGAAGGGACTGCCGCTCAGACACTATACTTTTCCGCCCACCCGAAAAAAAAATTAGAGGGAACACTGGTCCCTCTACTTAAGAACTTAATTTGTTCTGTCACCAGGTTCTTAAGTAGAAAAGTTTGTAAGTGGAAGCAATTGTTCCCACAGGAATAAATGTAAAAGCAAATAATGCGTGCAAACCCATTAGGAAAGAAATAGAAGCTCGGAATTTGGGTGGGAGGATGAGGAAGAAGATGAGGAGGACAGTCACTGCCGAAGGAAGAAGGTGAGGAGAGGGGAATCAAAGAAATCCAAAACTTTAAGGCTTAAAAAAAGAGATGGAACTCTGAGGCGGCGAGGAGGAGCATGCACTCTCATACACCCGGCGCGAGACTGTCTCCCATACACTGCGCCAGAGAGAGAAACCCTGGCAGGCGAGAGGGGGGGAAACCACCCACTCCTTTGACCGAAAGGCAGCAGCTGCTGCTACTACCTGCTACCTCTTCCTTCCCATGCTGAAGCTGCTACTACCTGCTACCTCTTCCTTCCCATGCTGAAGCTGCTACTACCTGCTACCTCTTCCTTTCCATGCTGAAGGGCTGCCCTCTCCTCTCGCTCGCTTGTTTTGTAGCTGGCGCCTTTCTTTCACTGTGGTGACTCCTCGGTTTGGCTGAAGCCAAGGTGATCTGGCCGGGGTGAAGCGCCCCCTTTTGCCTTTCTGCACCCAGACGCTCCAGGAGGCAGGCTCGGGCCGGGTGTATGGGAGGCAGCGTGAGGGAGTCACCACAGCGAAGTAGTTTATTCCCTCTGCAAGCGCCCAGAGAAAGGAAAATGCTTCATTCGCTCTGGACTGCCAAAGCCTCCTTAAGCGCCACCGAAAGGCTCCTCTGGCAGCCCAGAAAAGCCCGGTGTTAAAGGACGAATATCAGGAAACTGGCCGGGCCTTTGTGCCCCTCTCAAATTTCCTGGGAAATTTTTCCGGGCTCAGGTTCTTAAGTAGAAAATGGTTCTTAAGAAGAGGCAAAAAAATCTTGAACACCCGGTTCTTATCTGAAATTTTTTTAAGTAGAGGTGTTCTTAGGTAGAGGTACCACTGTATAGTGAAGCAGACTGTGAGGAAATATATTGATTCCTGGGCAAGTCGGAAACTGGGCATGCTGGAATCCAAAATTAATTCATTTAGGGAAAATTCTAATATTTGTCCTCTAATGCTAACATATTTATGTAATCCATGATGAGAACTTTATACTCAAAAACCTGCTACTGATAAAAATAAAGTGCTTTAATAACCCATTGTTGGTTCAAAAGGCATTGGTGCAATAATCTGAATAGAAGGCATATTTTTCTGTTACTTCTACTAAAGGTTTAGGGGCTAAATGAAAGGAAAGTCAAGAAGAATTTTAATAGAAACATAGAAACATAGAAGACTGACGGCAGAAAAAGACCTCATGGTCCATCTAGTCTGCCCTTATACTATTTCCTGTATTTTATCTTACAATAGATATATGTTTATCAAAGGCATGTTTAAATTCAGTTACTGTGGATTTACCAACCACGTCTGCTGGAAGTTTGTTCCAAGGATCTACTACTCTTTCAGTGAAATAATATTTTCTCACGTTGCTTTTGATCTAACTAACTTCAGATTGTGTCCCCTTGTTCTTGTGTTCACTTTCCTATTAAAAACACTTCCCTCCTGGACCTTATTTAACCCTTTAACATATTTAAATGTTTCGATCATGTCCCCCCTTTCCCTTCTGTCCTCTAGACTATACAGATTGAGTTCATTAAGTCCCCCCTTTCCCTTCTGTCCTCTAGACCAGAGGTCCCCAACCTTTTTTGCACCAGGGACAGGCTTTAAGCTAGACCAGTTTTCCATGGCCCGGGGGGGGGGGGGGGGGCTTTGGTCATATGGGGGTGTGGTTATGGAGGGGTGGAGCCAGGGCCGCCATCAGGAATTTTGGGGCCCCATACAGCCTAAGTGTCTGGGGGGGCCCCTCCCCGCCATTTTAAAACTACTTTATTTTGCGACATACCAATTATGTATGAAATTTACCTTCTTTGGGGAGGGGTGAAAGGGGAGAGTAAGAGAGGAAAGACTGAAGGAAGGGAGGGAGGGAAGAAGGTAGGAAGGAGAAAGAAAAGAAGAAATAGAGGAAGGGAAGGTAAAAGAGAGAAAGAGAGCAAGAAAGAAAGCAAGAAAGAGAGAAAGAAAATGAAAGAGAAATAAAAATAGAGAGGGGGAATGAAAGAAATGGAAGGAGGGAAGGAAGGAAGGAGAGAAAGCAAGAGAAAGAAAGAAAGCAAGAGAGAGAAAAAAGAATGAAAGAGCAAGAGAGCAAGAGAGCAAAAGAAAGAGAGAAAGAAAGAAAGAAAGAAAGAAAGAAAGGCAACTTCAAAGAAAGGCTCACTGAGCATCTCTCACTCTCTTTCTATCCCTCTTTCTTTCTCTCTCTTCCTTTCTATCTCTCCTCTTCCTTTATCTCCTCTCTCTCTCTCCCTCTCTCTTTCTCTCCCCCCTCTCTCCTCCCTCTTTCCCTCTCTTGCTATCTCTCCCCCCTCTCCCTCTCTCTTTCTCTCTCTCCCTCTATCTCTTTCTCCCCCTCTCTCCCTCTCTCTTTCTCCCTCTCCCTCTCTCTCTCTCCCCCCTCTCTCCCTCTCTCTTTCTCTCTCTCCCTCTCTTGCTATCTCTTTCTCTCTCTTTCTCCCCCCTCTCTCCCTCTCTCTTTCTCCCTCTCCCTCTCTTTCTCTCTCTCTCCCCCTCTCTCTTTCTCCCTCTCCCTCTCTTTCTCTCTCTCTCTCCCCTCTCTCCCTCTCTCTTTCTCTCTCTCCCTCTCTTGCTATCTCTTTCTCTCCCCCCTCTCTCCCTATCTCTTTCTCTCTCTCCCTCTCTTGCTATCTCTTTCTCTCTCTTTCTCCCCCCTCTCTCCCTCTCTCTTTCTCCCTCTCCCTCCACTCACCCATCCCGGGGGTCTTTTTCGGACTTCCCAATCCAAGTCACGCAGCCTTGCGGAGCTCCTGGTGGTCTCTCATCCCCGAATCAGCCAGGTAAACACGGCCCCCTCTTCCCTGGCCCGAAACCAGCGAAGATTGGGGGAATTTCTGCGCAACCCCGGCCACTTTCGGGGTTAAATTCCTCTCCCCGCCCTCTCCGCACCTCCGAAGGGAGCAGGGCAGCGTTGCTGGGCTGGCCAATTCTGGACAGGGGGCGAATTCCTCCCGGGGGGGTGGAGGTGTGGATGTGTGCGTGCGCCCGGAAGGCGTCCGAACTTTGCCCGGCGGAGCTCTGCAAACACGAGGCAGGGAGGGAGGGAGGCCGTTGCCCGGCCAGCGGGCACCAAACAGGGCAGGGCTCCATGGGAGGGGAGGGGGCACCTTGCGGCTGGGGGCTGCCTGGCTTTGTGATTTTGGCTGGGGGGGGAGTTAGGAAGGTCCTACTTCTCCCCCCCCCAGCCAAAAATTCAAAGCCTATCTGCTGGATACGGGCGATGAGTGGGACAGAGCGGCGCGGAAGCCTCTTGCAGCAGCTGCCACAGCCACCGGCTTCGGCGCCGCTCATCCCGCTCATCGCCCGTATCCAGCAGATAGGCTTTGAGTTTTTGGCTGGGGGGGGAGAAGTAGGACCTTCCTAACTCCCCCCCAGCCAAAATCACAAAGCCAGGCAGCCCCCAGCCGCCAAAGGAGCCTCCTGATTCTCCCCGCCCTGCCCGACGCCCCACCCTGTCCTGCATAATGTCCTCTGCCGGGAGGGCAGCGGCGCCGCGGACCGGCTGGAAAACCCCAACGGCCCGGTCCCGGTCCGCGGACCGGCGGTTGGGGACTTCTGCTCTAGACTATACAGATTGAGTTCATTAAGTCTTTCCTGATATGTTTTATGCTTAAGACCTTCCACCATTCTTGTAGCCCGTCTTTGGACCCGTTCAATTTTGGCAATATCTTTTTGTAGGTGAGATCTCCAGAACTGAACACAGTATTCCAAATGTGGTCTCACCCGCGCTCTATACAGCGGGATCACATCCTCCCTCTTCCTGCTTGTTATACCTGCAGAACAATGACTGTTGCAAGAAAACCAAGACCATAGAAAGCTCTGCCACAGAATGAACATGAGGACTACTGGGGCCATATTATATTCCACAGATACATTAAGCACATGTGATCCCTCTGACAGGTAGCATCTGTGATTCTCCTAAAACTTAAGAAAAATCTCTCCTTGATTAATTTTATCCTGCCCCAATTCAGACTGTAGCTATCGGTTTATTTTTTACCGCATTGTTAGTCATCAGCTTTTCATTTACTATCAATTACCAAATTCAGAATGAGCACATCTCGGAATATGGGAAAGGAAAAGGAGAGAGGAAAGAGGATTAAAGGTTAAAAAACGTTAAAATACAAGATGCAGAGAGAATCTATTAAAACAATTAAGGCATTTATTGAACCGTAGAAACAATCCTGGAATTTGGTTTATGCTTATGAACTGTTGCAAACATATTCAGGCAGAGATATTTAAATATGGTTGTATGTATACAGATACTTGCCTTGCCCACAACATATTAAGTCAAATATTTAGATGACTTGAAGAGAAACCAATATATAATTTTAATGTTTTAAATTAATGTTCATTATGATATATTATTGTAATTCAATGTTGTGGTCCAAGTCTTTTACTCTGATCATGGATCAAATACATTTGTGTAAGTTTAATAATTTACAAAAAAAATATTGAAAGAGGGCTATGGTCTATTCTATTTTGGACAACAAAAACTAACAGCATATATTATATTACAATCAAGAACAGTTTTTTGAGAACACAAGAAATATTGTCTGAAACCAAGGTATCCATTTCATAGCTCAATTCTCTTTACAGTCAAAAATACTTGCATGGAAGTGATTTTGGGCTGAATTGGTTAGTTTAGAAAAACCTCAAACCATAAAAGAGGTTCCATTTGAAAAGATATCCATTCTATTCCTTGCTAATGCCAGAGTAACAGATGATGAAGCAATAAACGCAATGTTCCTGCAGACTAGCAAATATTAATTCAGCAGTAGAAATACAAGCACAGTGAAAAACTGATCCATATACAGCACAATAGCTTCAGCCAATGAGGAATTAAAGTGAATAGCTGAAAATCCTCTTATTTCCCAGAACCATCCAATGAGTCATTCAAGTAGGAAGGAATCAGCAATAATAGAGACGGGCTGAATTGATGGATGAGTTGAAGAGTAAATACGGAATCTGATGTGTTTAGACATTTGAACATTTACTGAAAATCGTGGAAGGAAGCCTTATAAATATTATGTAAACCAGAAATACACAGCTTCCTAGATTCCGTAGCTAATCTAGAAGTAATCATATAGCAGGGCTATTAAATGGAACAGATCAAGTTCTAAAACAGTGATGGCGAACCTTTTTTTGCTCAGGTGCCGAAAGCACGTGTGCGTTTACTCTCGTGCATGCGCAAGTGACCACACCACACCCATAATTCAATGCCTGGGGATGGCAAACAATGCCTTCCCCGGCCCCAGGAAGCTCCCTGGAGGCCTGAAACAGCCCATTTCCCAAACTCTGGTGGGTCCAGTAGGCCCGTCTGTCACCATCTCCAGGCTCCAGAGACAAATATGCCCTCCCCCATCCCCGCAGAGACTCTCTGGAAGCCAAAAATGACCTCCCAGAGCCTCCACGTGAGCTGAAAATCAGATGGCTGGCACACACATGCACTTTGGAGCTGAGCTCGAGTAACAGCTGGCGTGCCAGCTCCATGTGCCATTGCTTTTCTAGAAAATACTCAGGACCAAATACTTGCTGTAATAACTACTCTAACAGAACCAGGACAGCGAAATTAAATGACAGCAAATACTAATAACCAAAGAGGGGCCAGATCCTCTGAGAATAATCAATGAACCTGTACAAATACACACATGTTTATGTATGGTATGTTGTGTGTATGTTTTTTAAATTATGGGTTTTTAGTGTTTTAAATATTAGATTTGTATTGTACATTGTTTTCTACTGTTGCTGTGAGCCGCCTCGAGTCTCCGGAGAGGGGCATCATACAAATTTTAATAATAATAATAATAATAATCATCATCATCATCATCATCATCATCACCATCATCTTCATCATCCTCGCCAAGGTTCCCCTGGTCTGGCCTTACCTACAGTGACTCCCAGCAAGTCTTTAGTATTTCAAATAGGATTCTTTCCAAACCTTATTTAAAAATGCCAATGACCGAGCTGGCAAAGTGACAAACACACGTTACATTCTACATTCCTTCCTGTATCTTAGCAAAAGCATGAGTTTTAGGTGTGTTAGGTGTACTAACTAATCATGCAGTTGAACATGCTACTTTTGAGGAATTGAAAGCAAAGCCCACATATGCTCTTTGCTTGTTTAGAACCCCATGCCATAGGTTCGCCATCACTATTCTAGAAAATACTCAGGACCAAATAATTGGTGTAATAACTACTCTAATAGAACCAGGACAGCGAAATTAAATGACAGCAAATACTAATAATCAAAGAGGGGCCAGATCCTCTGAGAATAATCAATGAATCTATACAAATACACAGATCCTTGCAAAGTTTCACCTGGTCTAGCCTTACCTACAGTGACTCCCAGCCAGTCTTTAGTGTGCACAAATACAGTGTTCCCTCGATTTCCGCGGGGGATGCGTTCCGAGACCGCCCGCGAAAGTCGAATTTCCGCGAAGTAGAGATGCAGAAGTAAATACACTATTTTTGGCTATGAACAGTATCACAAGCCTTCCCTTAACACTTTAAACCCCTAAAGTGCAATTTCTCATTCCCTTAGCAACCATTTAGATTATTACTCACCATGTTTATTTATTAAAGTTTATTAAAAACAATATTTATTAAAGGCGGACGAAAGTTTGGCGATGACGTATGACGTCATCGGGCGGGAAAAACTGTGGTATAGGGGAAAAAACGTAACGTATTTTTTAATTAATATTTTTGAAAAACCGTGGTATAGCCGTTTCGCGAAGTTCGAGCCCGTGAAAATCGAGGGAACACTGTACACAGATCCTCGCCAAGGAGCTTCCTGCATGTTTCATCCCAAAGCTCGAATGCTCCTCCTTCATACTTAGCTGATGTGAAATTCTTCCCAGAATTCTGCTGGACATGCTACTGCCCCATCCTTCTTCCCTCTGGGTAACCACTATTTCTCTTTCCTAACCATGGTATCCTTTCCCCGGGGAGGTTAACAAAAGCTCCAGATTGAGAAGCAGAGGCCCACAGGTTTTTTCACTGGCTCTCAAATGTGGCACAGCATGGCACAAAGAAAAGCGTGTGCATGCATGTATTAGTATATGTTGCTGAGTAAGAGAAAGGCAGCCAAATGTAGGTTTAAGAAAATGCAAATTCTTTTTTTCACCCTTGATATTTTTTTCCCCATCTGAGAGAAAAGGGGTCTAAGACAAGAAGTGGGTTGTCTCAAAAATATTGTCTCGAGACACTCATTTTCAAAACTGTGCAGGATCCAATCTGGGTCGGTCACCGGTCTTCCAAGCTTTCGGACAACTTCTGCTAGCAGAATGTGTCGTTAAAAAGAAGCTTTCTCCCAAAGCTTTCTTCTTTAAAAATGTACAGGGCACATCCATCAGCGATAGCCCTATATCGCTAAGATAATCACTCAAGACTATTCCTATTTGTACCTGATCCATCCAATTGCCTAAAACAGGGTATGTCGTTCTGTTACTACGGGGGCAAGGCTGATCATGTTAGAGTAAACACCTCTTTCCATTGCAGAATATGTGTGTGTGGGGGGGGGAATGATACAAGTTCTTACTGGATGATGCCATCCTGACCTCTGCTGGTGAGGAAATGGTGCTGCACTATAATTCTAAATGAGGCAGATGTACTGTAGGATTTCTTGACTGTGCTTAAGGGGAAAATATCCTTCCTTCCTGTCTTTTATCAAGTACCAAAAATGTCTTTCCACCACAGTGGTTCTCAACCTGGGGATAAGGACCCCTTTGGGGTGTCGAATGACTGTTTCACAGGGGTCACCTAAGACCACGGGGAAAGACAAATTTCCCATGGTGCTAAGAACTAAAGCTTCTATTCTGGTGCCTTGGAACATATTTTTACAATCCGACCAATCAGGCATTTATAATGGGGGTGTCCCTCTGACCTTCCTGCCAATCAGCTTAAAGCCCTGTGGGGAAAACTGGTGCTAGACTTATGGTTGGGGGTCCCCACAACTTGAGGAACTGTACAGTTCAGGAACTGTATTAAGGGGTCGCAGCATTAGAAAGGTTGAGAACCACTGAGTCCTAGTGCTTCAGATAGTAGCATTATTTACATATTGTTTCATCATTTTTAGCAAGCAGGACTGTTTCTCCTTTGAATTCTTTTTACCATGGGTGGTAAGAACCAAGCAATACTTGTGCCTTAAGTCATATAGGAAGATCACCAAGAACAATCCTGGTCTTCCTCTTCCACTTTTCCCTCCCAGCTTTAAATCTGTATGACCCACTGACAGCTTAATTTGGGAAAATATTCTCAAAGAATGGCTTATTGAAGGTTAAAATAGAGGGAATATGTTCCCAGAGCAAAGGCAGATCCCTACATATCCCTGTATGTTTTATAGGGATATACTTGGAAAAGAGATCCTTAAAAGATGAGACAGCTGACAATCTTGTGCAAGTCAGAAAATTTTAAACTACATGAAAAGTACCAAAAGTGGGGGGTTTTCCTCCAAAAGGCAACTGGATTTTTAAAAAAATGTTTCACTTCTCATCCAAGAAGCTTCTTCAGTTCAGAACTTCTTGGATCAGAAGCAAAACTTTTTCAAAGGGAAAAAAAATCCCAAGAAAGTCCAGTTGCTTTCTGGGGGGGAAAATTGCATCTTTGGGACAACCATGATGTAGAAGACTGAGAATCTCCACAGACATTGTGTAAAAAAACAAACAAATAAATAAAGATACATCCAGTCCCAAGCTGGACACAGCAAAATTGGTTCTTATGGAACCCTTCCTTCAGTCTGGTTTCTTGAGTTCTTTGTACTGTATTGGCATCAAGGGAAAACAGCGTTCTTTTTTCTATATGCATTCTTTTTAAACAGGTTGGTTGCTTATTGCATTTGGTCAACCGAGGAAGTGTAAATCCTGAAACTCGCCAACCCATGCCAAGCTTAACACAAGCATTTAAAAGTGTAATTAAGGGACTCCGTTCCCATACCTTTGTGGCTGGGCATACCTGTTCCAGTGACTGTTGTTCCCGGGAAAGCCCCAGCTTCTTTGCGTATTCCTACAATTAAATTCAAGGTGGGGCAAGAGGCTGTGCGGGGCACCAGTGCCGCCACCACAAGGCAGGGGATAGTGGAGCTGCCCCATGCACCCCACACTGTCTGTCTGTCTGTCTGTCTGTCTGTCTGTCTGTCTGTCTGTCTGTCTGTCTATCTATCTATTAGATTTGTATGCTACCCCTCTCCGAGGACTCAGAGCGGCTCACAACAATAATAAAAACAATGTACAACAAATCTAATATTTAAAATATCTAAAAACCCCTTATTGAAAAAGCAAGACATACACACAAACATACCATGCATAGACTATATAGGTCCGGGGGAGATGTCTCAATTCCCCCATGCCTGACGACAGAGGTGGGTTTTGAGGAGTTTACGAAAGGCAAGGAGGGTGGGGGCAATCCTAATCTCCGGGGGAGGGAACTGGTTCCAGAGGGTCGGGGCCGCCACAGAGAAGGCTCTTCCCCTGGGTCCCGCCAGACGGCATTGTTTAGTTGACGGGACCCGGAGAAGGCCAACTCTGTGGGACGTAACTGATCGCTGGGATTCGTGCGGCAGAAGGCGGTCTGGAGGTATTCTGGTCCAATGCCATGAAGGGCTTTATAGGTCATAACCAACACTTTGAATTGTGACCGGCAACTGATCGGCAACCAATGCAGACTGTGGAGTGTTGGCTTACCTCAGGGCCCGTTTTAGCCAGGCCACCCATGCCTCAACACCTGCCTCACTCGTGGCAGCAGCTTTCGCAACCCCATCCAGCAGGACCCTGTGTGGACTCTGGCCCATTTGTTCTGCTTGCTCGTGGCCACAATGGAGCAGGAGGCTGAGCGATGCACCAGTGTCATGACCACAAGGCAAGGGGGGGGGGGGCAGACCTGCCACATGCACCTTATACTGGCTTATCTCAGGGCCCTGCAGTCAGACCATCCACAGCTGTAGTACCAATACACCACTCAGCCTCCTGTTCTGTTCTGGCAGTGAGCAAGCAGAAGTGGGCCAGTGGCCATTTGGGCTCCTGCTGCATTCACACATCGCAAGTCAAAGTATGATTTTACAACAGATGTGTCCAGATTTGAGAAGGATGCTTTAAAAAATGTCTTGAACAAACAGCATAATGAGCTAACTTTTTTTGTTTTTATATCAATTCCGTATATTTGAAAATCAAGTCATAATGAGAACCAGCAGCATAATGGGATAAAATGTCTGTGTTAATACCTATTCTATATTTTTAAAAATCAAATCATAATGAGAAATTTAGTTAGAAAAGTCTTGAGGAACTCCAGTAATTGTACTCAAGTTCTTTCTATGCTGGTGAAATAATGAAGGACTAAATACTTTAATATAATCAGGAAGCTACTTCATTGCTACATCCGTATCTCTCACCTTATTTTAAGCTTTATATCACACATTGTCATTTTGCTCCTACATGGATATAACATAGATGACTAGAGAGAAATTATGTAACTTTGTGGCTGGAACAGAGAAGCAACTGTACTCATCAGAATACAGAGCATAGATAAATTAAGGGGACACATCTACAATGAAACGATTTTTTAAAAACAAACAAAAAACCTGGGGCTCCCTAGATTGTGCTGCTAAAATTTGCCAACAATTCAAATTACTTACATATTACAAACAAATTACTGCCAGTTTCAGAACAATCCAAAACTAAACATTCTGCATTCTTCTGCATTTCTGTTACTGTTCTTTTATATAGATCTTAAACTAGAAAGTCTTGAATTTTCTTGGCAACAATGCCAACAATGGTTTGCCACTATATATCCTTCTGCTTCTTACCCAACTATCTCCATATGGTTTACCTACTAAAGATTAACAAGGGTGGCTTAAATTCTCAAGATCAGCCAAGGAAATGATCAGTTTTGCTCTTAAAAATATTACATACTTGATTTAAAACATTTTGTCAATTTTCTCATAACCAAAACTTACTATCAGTCAAGTTTATTTTCCTCATTTCCAACCAGTGGAAACTCCAACTCTGAAAAGAAGAGCCCAGCCATCACAACATTTCTGACAATATAGTTCATATTGAACAAAATTGTAACTTTAATAAACAATGCCAATGAGAAAATATATTTATTGCCAATTTGCTTTTCTCTGACTTGCCTGTTTTTTTTTCAACCCAGTCAATTTAGAGCTAATAGGTTAAATAGGTCATACTGCTTCTTATATAAAATCATCTCAAAGCAATTTAAACTAAAAGTGCACAATAACCTATTGCATTAGAAATATAGCTGCATATTTTCACTTCTCAACAACCAGTAGAATAGCAGCATTATTAAAAGGGTACATACCAAAAGCCTTTCGGGGTTCAGTCAGCTTCAGAGTAAAAGTGCGACCTTTGGGCAAATCCTTGAGCATTTTTGCAACCTCATAATGCCGGCAGCCAATGAGACTTTGACCATTGATGGACTCAATCATATCCCCAACATTAATAATTTGGATTCGGTCAATAACACTCCCTTCCTTGATTCTCTGCCAAAAGAAGTGAACAATCACTGAGCAAACACAAACCAAATAAATTTTTGATGCTAGATAATTTGAAAAACTTAGAATTGTAATGCAACCAAAAAAATAAAACAAACAAATGAAAGTAGGATTCCCAACAATCCTAGTTCCCCAAACAAGAGACATACTCCTGACTGAGTGACAAACAGAGCAGTTCACTTAATCAGAACTACTGTAATGGCAGAGGAACTCTTCTCTTGAATACCTATTTTCATCTGGGTTACTTTTTGATAAATACTTTGCCAAGACTCTAGTTATGGAGCCATTTGCTTTATCCACAATCTGGCATTTCTTTGAATTGAATATATCAGGCCTTCAAGTTGTCAAATATATTTGGGTAGAAAGAAATCAAGCTCACTAGTAAAAGTGTTAACCTTGCAATCCAAGAAGTAATGGTTTTGCATTTCTCTAATCCAGGGCTGGATCTACAACTTCTACTCGAGAAACATGATTCATAATTACACTTATAACTGATTCATTGGGGAGATGAGCAGTGGCCCAACCAGTCTGCTTTACTCATTTCTTCTTTAAAAAAAAAAAAACCAAACCCAGAATAATCCACACCTTGAAAGGAGGACATGCTACTAATATTATGCCCTTAGACACAGTCTTGGGAAAAAAACATATCTCATGAATTAGATGAATGTACAGTATATTAATCCCAAGGAATGCATGGCAGCAGATCTACTAAAGAGATGTTTTTCTTGCTATCTGGTAAAGCAGGATAGTATCATTCCTCTACAAACTAGAAATGAATGAGAAGATTGTCCATATTCTGTTAATATACTGTACTTACTGCATGTATCAGTGTATCACAATATATTTTTGTGGATCAAGCATATAAAGTCAATGCAAATAATTCCTATCATTAGAAACTCATTAGGAAGTTAGTTACCTGAAAAGAAGTAGAAAGGGAAAGAAAGACTAAAACCAGACATAATAGAGCTTCATTGTAGCTGATGCAAAACAAATAGGAAATATTAGCTTAAAGGGATTCTGAAACCTGTTTGTCAGAGCTGGTTGTCCTAACAGTGAAATCTAGAAGTACTCCTTATTTTAAGAAGTAAAATGACAAAAACTGATAATTAATAGAAACAGTAGTTCTGGGCAGGGTGAAATTCTAAATTTTCCTCTATCGATTCTGTGGGTGTGATTTGGTGGGCATGACAGGAGAAGGATATTGCAAAATCTTCATTCCCACCCCACTCTTGGGCCAAGCAGAGGTGATATTTGCCAGTTCCCTGAACAACTCAAAATTTCTGCTACCGGTTCTCCAGAACCTGTCAGAACCTGCTGAATTTCATTCCTGGTTCTGGGTCATTTTGAAAAGGATTAGATCGTTCCCCTTAGAGCACAGAATTATAATACTTTCTGTAGGATCAAAATACTGAAAAATACATGGTGGAGTGCAGCATATTGTTTATGAATTTCATAGGAGGTATCACAATACAGGTGAAACTTGAAAAATTAGAAACTTGTGCAAACATTTATTTCTTTTAGTAAGGCACTCATAACATGCAAGGCAAGATAATTCAAGCCATGATTCGTCATAACTGTGATGATTATGGGGTGCAGCTCATGAAAACCCCAAATCCAGCATCTCAGAAAATTAGAATATTATACGCAATCAATAAAACAAGGATTGTACATAGAATAGGCGTTGATTGCTTACCTGAACGCCTCTTCTCGTACGGTGAGCGGGTACAGCAGTCACATGGGTTGCTCATGTCCAATCCGGTGGAACTGAGCCTAGTATTAAAAAAGCTTGCCGGATCCGCCCCTTCCCCAGAATTCGCGAATCCATAGACTAGGCTCAGTTGTGAAGCTCTTTAGTGTTCAACTCTCATTGTTAGAGGAAGAAAGATATAGAAAGGTAAAGAAGACACATATAAGGGCGGGAAGTGACTGCTGTACCCGCTCACCGTACGAGAAGAGGCGTTCAGGTAAGCAATCAACGCCTATTCTCCGTACTGAAGGAGCGGGTCCAGCAGTCACATGGGACATACCCAATAGATGGTCCCTAGGGTGGGATTAGCTTGCTATCGTGTGAGATAACGGATTGGAGTACCCTTCTGCCGAAGGCAGCGTCCGCTGAAGCGTAAGAATCAATTTTGTAGTGCCTGATGAAGGAATTTGGCGAGGCCCAAGTGGCTGCTTTGCAGACCTCCTCCAACGGGGCTTGAGTCGCCCAAGCGGCCGAGGTGGCTGCGCTCCTGGTGGAATGCGCTGTGATGTTCCTTGGAACTGAGAGGGAGGCCGACTCATAGGCCTTAGATATAGTCCCTCTGATCCAACGGCCTATTACTGTTGAAGACACTTTGGCCCCCATGACTCTGGGATGATAGGCTACAAAGAGTGCTTCTGACCTCCGAAAGGGTCCTGTGCGTTGGATATATATTCTCAGCGCTCTGGTGAGATCCAGGGTGTGCCATCTAATTGCCAAGGGATGGTCTCGTTGGAGGCAGAAGGAAGGTAGGACAATATCCTGAGATCTGTGGAACATGGAACTGACCTTGGGTAAGAAGGTGGGGTCCAGTCGCAAGACTACCTTGTCCTGATGGAATTGACAAAGGTCCTGCCTGATTGAGAGGGCAGCCAGCTCCGAAATGCGTCGGACAGAGGTAATAGCCACCAGGAATGCTACCTTAAAGGATAGGTACCTGAGGGACGCCGATTTTAGGGGTTCGTATGGTGCCTGCGTGAGGGAATGGAGAACCCGTGGCAAATCCCAGGAAGGATACCTGTGGACCTTGGAAGGTCTGAGATTGGCTATGCCCTTGAGGAATTCCTGAACTTCAGGGAAGGATCGGAGAGGCTGTCTGCGGGGACCCCCTAGGACAGATGAAATGGCTGCCAGATGACGCCGGAGGGTGCTGGTGGAAAGTCCTTTATGGAAGCCTTGCATAAGGAAGGAAATAATTCTGTGTATGGGGATGCACAGAGGGGAGAGACCTTCCTGTAGACACCACTGGTGAAACTTGGACCACGTGTGGTCGTAGATTCGATTGGTCGAACCCCTTCTGGCCTTTAAAATGACCTCCACTGAATCGGGGTCATGACCACGCAGTTCTAGATCTCTCCTGATAACAGCCAGGCGGTGAGGTGGAACCACTCCGGGTCTGGATGGAAAGAGGCCCCCTGCCGCAGCATATCCCCCGAAACGGGGAGTCGCCAAGGGTCCTGGACGGACAGCTGTTGGAGATCCGCGAACCAGGGTCGGCGGGGCCAATGAGGGGCGATTATGATTACTCGGGCCCTCTCGGTGAGGACCTTGTGAATCACGTCCGGGAGGATTGGAATTGGAGGAAATGCGTAGAGTAGGCCTGGAGGCCATGGACTCCGGAGGGCATTGATTGCTTCCGCTCCCGGGGATGGAAATCTGGAATAGAAGCGAGGGAGTTGGGCGTTCGCATTGGTCGCGAAGAGATCCAGGATTGGTAGGCCGAATCTGAGGGTGATTTGATGGAACAGGTCTTGATGGAGGTTCCACTCTCCTGGGTCTATCGTTGCTCGGGATAGCCAATCCGCCTGGACGTTGAGACTCCCCGAGATGTGATCGGCTAGGAGCGACTGCAGATGTTTTTCCGCCCAAAGGCCCAACTTGAGGGCCTCCCTCATGAGAGCCTTGGATCTCGTGCCTCCCTGTCTGCAGATATGGCTTTTTGTGGCAATGTTGTCGGTGAGAATGAGAACGTGCCGGTTGGGGATGCGAGGAGAGAAATGCTTCAGAGCCAGGGAAACGGCTCTTAACTCTAGCCAATTGATTGGCCTGGAAGCTTCCTCCGGGGACCACGTGCCCTGGGCTATCATCCCCTGGGCGTGGGCGCCCCATCCCGATAGACTGGCATCTGTGGTGATGACAAATTGATCCGGGCACCTGAACGGGGATCCTTTGTCCATGGCCGGAGACTTCCACCACTTGAAGGATCTGCGAACACTCAGTGGGATGACAATGCGTCGATTTGAGTTGCTGTGCCCCGATCTCTGAAAAGGCAACAGGAGCCACTGGAGTTCCCTAGCATGAAGGCGAGCCCAGGGAATGATGCCTATGCATGACACCATCTTCCCCAAAAGGGAAGATAGAGTAACTATGGATACTGAAGCATTAGATAAAATGTTAGAAATTAACTCCACTATACTGAGTTTTCTCTCGGGAGAGAGAAAAACCTGGGAGGATTCTGAATCAATAATGGATCCCAGGTGAGAAATGGATGTGGAAGGTTGGAGGTGACTTTTATCAAAGTTGATGGAAAATCCATGGTCCTGAAGGACTGACATGGTGACCGAAAGGTCTGTTTTCACTCTCTCTAGGGAGTTCCCATGAATCAAAATATCATCAAGATAACATAAAATGTGGATGGGAGACGCCCGGATATAGGCCGCCAGGGACCCCAAGAGCTTTGTAAAGACTCGAGGGGCCGAGGAAAGGCCAAATGGCATCGCCCTATACTGGAAATGCCTGCCTTGAAAGGAAAAACGTAAAAATTTTCTGTGGCATTTGGCTATAGGAATGTGAAGGTAGGCCTCAGTGAGGTCTAAGGAGACCATGAAATCTCCCGAATGAATGGCGGCCAAAATAGAAGACAAGGAGTGCATCTTAAACTTCCTATATTTGATGAATAGGTTTAGTTTCTTTAAATCCAAAATAGCTCTCCAACCTCCGGAGGACTTTGGAACCATAAATAGGATGGAGTAAAAACCTAGGCCCTTCTGATCGGAAGGGACCGGTTGAATGGCTCTGATGGACAATAGATGAGAAATGGCCTCCTCCATACGGTTACAATCTGAGGATGACCTGGGAGAAGGGCAGGAAATAAAACGTTTAGGGGGAGGAGAAATAAATTCTAAAAGAAGGCCTGATTGAACAGTGTCAATGACCCAAGGGTCCTTGGAGGTGAGACGCCAATTAGAGGCGAAATGAGCTAGGCGACCCCCTATGGGAATGGAGGTAAGATTACCATCTAGGTTTTTTTGAAGCCCTGTTAGAGGAAGCTCCCCTTTGGAAGCGAAACCCTCTACCCCTGGAGTTCCTACCTTGGGAACGAAAGCGGGGGGAATACTGACCTGGAGATCTCTGATAGGAAGCCGCTTGATCTTGCTGGCGCCCTGGGCGACGAAAGGACTGCGTTTTGGTAGCCTTTTTTGTGGTTGGACCCAAAACTTTCTTCTTGTCCGTGGTCTCCGTGAGGAGTGGATCCAGAAGATCACCGAAGAGAAGGTCGCGCTTTAAGGGGCCCTGGGATAACTGCCACTTTTGGCGAACTCCCGCTTGCCAAGGGCGAATCCATAGGAGTCTTCTTGCCGTTGTAGAAGCTGCAATAGACTTAGCAGAAAATCTAGTAGATTGCAAGGTGGCATCAGCCACGTACTGGGCAGCTGCAAAGACCTTGTTGAAGTCTTGTTGACCTCTCAAGTCATCGGGAGGAATATGCTGTTGAAGTTGGCGAAGCCACAGCAGCGTGGCTCTGGAGAAAAAGGAAGCCGCTGCAGAACTTTTAATGGCCCAGGAATCAGCGGTGAATCCTCTTTTGAGCATTTGCTCAATGCGCTTGTCCTCTGGGCGGAGGACTTCCTCCGCCTCGCCTGGCACAGCCGCTGCCGAGTGAAGAATCTTGACAGGTTCATCTGGTTTGGGAAAGGATAGAAGCTCTTCATAGGAAGAGGAAAGTTTGTACAACTTTCTATCCTTGGTGGAGGGATTAAGGCCAGATGCTGGAAATTCCCACTGTTTGAGTAAGGCATCTTTAAACAATTTAGGCATAGGAATTACCTCGTTATCCTCCTGTTCCTCTGTGAAGTAAGGTAAATTCTCCTCTGGGGGATCAGTGGAAGTGGAGGATTGTTTCTCCTGGTCCGCTAATCCCGTAGAAATTCTAGCTTTGAGGAGGAGAGATTTGAATAATTGAGAGGGAAAAATAGTAATTGGAGGAGGAACCTTTATTTGGGATTCCTCATCATCTGATAAGCCTTGAAAAGCATCCTCATCATCCTCTATATCCTCATATTCATCCTGGGAGGAATCTGAATCATCCTGAATAGGAGCTCTGACCGCTGGGGAAGAACCCAAGGGGCGGGAGGAGCGAGAAGGAGGAAGAGGTAAGGGAGGCTCATTGATGGTGGAGAGTTTGGCATCAATGGCTTTGGACAGCACAGCAAATATAGACTGGAACTCAGGAGGTAAACTGGAAATATCAGCAGAAATGGCAGAAGAATTCCTAAAGGCCTGGGAAGATCCTGGCTGGGGGGAATCTTCAATAATATCTGGTTCCTCTGGACCTATGCCCCATAGGTTAGGTTGGGGTCTGTCTAGGTTTGGCTCATCCAGAGATAACACAGGGACCCCAGAAGGAGGTAGACTAGAAGCCTCTGGGGGGTCTTGACTACTGATTACTTGGGCCTGCACTTTCAAACGTTTTGCTGATTTGTCATGGATTTTTTGTAGGGCTAGGTCCCTTCTCTTCTCGGCCCTGGTGACCTTGGTCGAGGGGCGGGCCCCTGGAGAAGAGGAGGAAGAGGCCTGGGGGATACTAGTAATTTCATCGCCTGTAGGCCTGGCCTCTCTGGGACCTTTAGTTGTGCCTCTCTTGGGAAAAGTAGCCATAGTCTGACAATTAACAGAAGACAAGGCTGAGCCAATAACTGAATAATAAGGAGAAGAATTTCAAGGACTTCCCAAGAGGAATGGATCCTGCTTCGAGGCCTCGAAGCTGCTGAAACTTGAGGACAATCTGGGCAAACCCAGAGTTCGTGCCCCCAAATCCAGCGGGGCCAGCCTCCCTAAACTTTGTAATTAAGTAAACCAAGGCACTCTGGTTGGAGGCTTAGCCGGTGGAGAATTTAGCCTGGGACCCCCAAGGCCCGCTCCGGGATCCACGCGGTGGACTGAGGCCTACGGGGCTGGCAGGAGGCCAACACGAGAGGCCTAGATTTAAAAAGGGCGCGAAGGCCTTCGCGCCGAAAAAATCGCCCCGTAAATACTTAAAGGGGAAGCGATCGACTAAGTCCAGGAGACTAGAAGGCGTCTCACTCCGCAGGAGGTATTTCTTAAGCCCTTAAATATTTTGTATACAATAAATAATCAATAATTCAATATATAAATACTTGCACCAGGACCTCCAGGCCAAAGGATTAGAAGAATCCACAAGCGGCCGCAGGAATCGTAACCGGCAAAAACCGCCGGGGGAAAACGAAACCGCAACTTCTCCCAAGGAAAAAAGCCGAGCCGCTTTATTTTTTTATTTTTTTCTTTTAAACGGCTGGCGCAATTAGTGCAAGTAAATGAATAAAGACAATAAATCTTACTACTTTTTGAAGGAAAGATCGAAGGGAAGGTGTTAGAATGTTGAACGAGCTATCACAATACAACCGCAGGATATGCGAACTGAGCGAATTCTGGGGAAGGGGCGGATCCGGCAAGCTTTTTTAATACTAGGCTCAGTTCCACCGGATTGGACATGAGCAACCCATGTGACTGCTGGACCCGCTCCTTCAGTACGGAGAATAATATTGGACCTCTGAAAAGTATAAACATGCATATGTACTCAGTACTTAGTTTGGGCCCCTTTTGCAGCAATTGCTGCCTCAATGTAGTGTGGCATGGAGGCTATCAGCCTGTGGCACTGCTGAGATGTTATGGAAGACCAGGATGCTTCAATAGTGGCCTTCAGCTCTTCTGCATTGTTCCATCTCATGTCTCTCATCTTTCTCTTAGCAATGCCTAGATTCTCTATGGGGTTCAGATCAGGCGAGTCTGCTGGCCAATCAAGAAAACTAATTCCACAGTCATGAACCAGGTTTTGTGGGCAGGTGCCAAGTCCTGCTGGAAAATTTAAATCCCCATCCACATAAAGCTCGTATGCGGATGGAAGCATGGAGTGCTCCAAAATCTCCTGGTAGACAGCTGTGTTGATCTGAACTTAATAAAGTATAGTGGACCAGCACCAGCAGATGACATGGCTCCCCAAATTTTTCACAAACTGTAGAAACGTTTGGATCTCATTTGGAAACTGTTCTGTCAGGCTCTCTGGTAGAATCCTCCCGAAAATTCACAGGTACAAATTTCAGACACACACACGTTTGAAAATTCAAAACAATGTTCTTTATAATGAAAATTCACTTAAACCAAGCCCTCTTTTGGTATAGCAAAGAGCACTCATCTCCAAACAAACTGGTAATTGGTACAAGTTCCTTATCAGTTCTGAGATACTTAGCTTGCAGCTGTGAGGCAATTCACAGTCCTTCTTCTTTCACAAAGTGAAACACCCTTTGCTCTGCTTTAATTTCAAAGCGGGGAAAAAGCAACAGACCAAGGTCGAAGTCAGCAAGGCAGGCACGAAACACAACGATCAGATAATCTTCCACAATGGCCAAACCCACACGCTGCTCTTTATAGCAGCCTCACTAATTACCACATCCCCACCCAACCACAGGTGGCCTCATTTTCTTTGATAATAATCTCAGTTGTTGCTGCCTATGCATCGCCCTCCGCATGAGTGGCTGTATCATTAACTCTTGTTCCGAATCCAAGGAGGAGAGAGATAATTGATCTCCTTCTGAGCTGTCTGCCACACTCTCCTCCTCTCTGTCACTCATGTCTTCTTGGTCAGAGGAGCCTTCATCAGCAGATTCCACCGGGAGCAAAACAGGCCTGCGGAATGTGGTTGTCTCCCCCACATCCACAGTCCTTGGGGCAGGAGCTAGGCCAGAGCTAACCACAACAGAAACCAAGGACCCAGAATATGGAAGAAGAATGGAGAGGCACACACTACAAGATGCTTGAAGTCCAGAGTGAAGTTTCCACAGTCTCTGTTGATTTCGGGAGTCATGTCATCTGCTGATGTTGGTCCACCAAATTAAACTAGAATGGTTAAGGCATGTGTCCAACCTAACCTGAAATCCATTGTTAAGGTTCGATATTGGATATAATGGGATTGACCTCTTTGTATTTTTGTATGGCAAAAAGGAAATTGTGTTCAGAATATGCATTACAAAATTGTGCTCTTGCATGTGTCCCCCTCCTCACCCCAAAAGAAAAGAAAGTCAGTAAGGCTCCAAACAGAATTAAGGCTTTAGCAAGCAAACTTCCTTGAAGGCATGCCATAGCCCTATGAACGCTATTCAGGAAATGGTGGGGGGATCTTTGTTCTAGCAAAAGCTGCAGACTCTCAAAGGCCATTTGCCAGGAACTTTATGCTGATGGTGGGCAAGATCAGAATCCAAAATGGACAGGGAGTCATCCCTTTCCTTTCTTTCTCTGATCTGTGGTAGAACACACACACACACACACACACACATGGTGGCAGAAAACTATTGTTCCTGCAAAATGTTTCACTGACCAATTTTCACAGGATTAATCTCATCTACTTTCAATATAGGACCATGTGTGCAGGATCTGACAATCAGACAAATTGTCAGATGTATACAGGAAATTTTTCCCCCTGAAAATGGAAAAAGAAATTTATTCTTCATAGTTGATTTTAATAATAAAAATTTAACAAGAAAAGGGCAAAAAGGATTAATGGCATCTAGCCTTGCATCCCTCTGGGTCATTCATCTTAATTATCATAACCCTACGAGCAACTTTTATAGGCTGTGTATCCTATGAGCCTGCATAACAGATATATCTACAGTTATCTTCTGGCATCTATCAAAATTATAGATAAGCCTTTCTTTTAAAAAAGGATATTTGTTGTTCTCAGTTATGCTCATAAGGTTAAATGTATGATTCAGTTTTCAATGCCAAGCAAATCATGTTTTGGAAATCTAATCTTCAATCTATTTTTTCCATAAATAGAATAAAAATCCATCCCACTTTATAAAGCTATTACACCATACAAAGTACAGGGAGGCCAACACCCATTATATCCTATGTTTAATATTTTTTCCTTAAAGTAAACAAACCCACACTTTTCAGCCCAGTATTTCACAAGGGGATCGCATTTAGGAGCTGCTATTTGGAATTCTGGAATGAAATCTCAAAGGCCACAAGATTGAAAAAGCTGCTTTAAACTTTTAGGATCCACTTATCTCTGTTTAGCATTGAAAAAAAATAGGAGCAGATAATTTCACATGCCTTTAGTAAATACATCATATATGAAAGGTCGTGTTATGACATCACATCATTTTTTATTCATTTGGGGGGGAAAATAGCATTTTCTTGGAAAGATGAAAAAGAAGGGGGGGGAAAGATAAGATTGGATTTCTAGGTGCCACCAAAATATAAGCATTTGAAGACCTTTGCCTTTCAGAGCTGATAGTTTTTGGCGGACAGAACAAAAAAAAGAGGAATAATCTAGAACCTTACCACCCCAAAGAGCAAAGCAATAATGCAGTAGGAGACTATATGTCACCCCTCAAAGATACCTTGATGAATGCATAGCCAGCACCATTGTCTGTGATAGTCAGGCCCAGGGCCTCCTCAGATTTGAACACTTCCACTTCTTTCCTCTGGCCCTTTATGTGGGCGAAGATAAAGTCTTCCAGACCAATCTGACCACCCAATAATTTGTCCATGTCCACTTTGTGGGTATTTAAAGTGCAGAACATCACCTAGAAAGATATGAAGGAAGTACAATAAGAATCTGATACCTTTGGAGATAATGAGGGTACAGGCAATAGCTGTTCCCTCAATCCCAGCAATAACGGGCCAAGAGACCTTTGATTGCCAACAATCATCTAGATTCCAAGATGTGTATCTGGATACAAGCAGATCAGGGGTGGGTTCTGATTAACTTCGCTGCGGGTTCTCGCTTCCTCCTGCAACCCGTGGACACGTGTGCGTTGCACACCTGCGCAGTACTGAAAACTCAGCACAGAAGCGAAAAACAAGATGGTGGCACCTATGGAGCCGCTAAGAGAGCTGGTTCGGGTGCGTGGCCAGCCGGCCATTGCTCGTGGTTCGGCGAGCGGGGAGAAATTCCCACTACCGGTTCTCCGAACCAGGAGGAACTCACACCTGAAGCATATATATTAACACCTCAGTTCACCCAAAATATTTCCTCACAGATCTGGTCTTATATAAAACCTACCTGAGTGTGCGGGTAATACAAAAGCTGTGCTTACCTCAGTTGAGGATATATTAAAGGCCTCTGCAATTTTGTTGTACAGTTCCTTGACATTAGTGAAGCCTTCAATCCGACCAGTGGGACTTCCATGGGCTAGCTGGGTGTGGAACACAAGTCGAGGACGGAGGCTGGCCGGTGGAGGGGGAAGCCCAGGCTGAAGTGCTGCCATCCCACCCACCCCCATCCCACCCAGGCTACTGCGGATGGGCTCCGCCTCCTCATTTTCCACCAAAGGGGGGGCCTTCTTCCGGCGGCCTAGTCCAAGCGGCATGAGGGAAATGCGTCCAAATACTAGCAAGAATTAGCTGCCAAGATATGGATCTAAAGAGAAATAGATAAGATTAATTACAGTCGATATTTTTAAAAAAGTTATTACTTTAGTATATTTAAATTAAATATATCTGATATTTATATTTATTTATTTAAAGGCTTTTAAAATTTAATATGTAAAGCCATCTATCTTACCTAAATGACTGGACGGCTCACAGCAATTATAATACCAAAAACAATTTTAAAAATGCAAAGAAAAAAAATACAGCCATGGTAAAACTATTAAAATCAGTACAATAATCAGCCAAGGTACAAAACATTCTGCAGGAGATGACCAGGCTGAGCCTGAGGGAGGGGTAAAATGTGCCATCAGCCTTGTCCCTTTGTGCCCACAAGAGATCTAAATCCAGCCCACCTTGGAATTCTGTTGACTCTTAACTACTGCCAATTTTCTTTGAGTGTTAGTAGTTCAGGTTCTTGTAGAGAGCATTGTACTGCCTGGACATGTGATTTCCTGTGCTTGACACATTCACAGCATTCAATATAACCACCGACCAGGGCCCGCACTTTATCTCCAAACACAATCTCTTTGTGGCCTTTAAAAAAACCAGTAGGACCAGGCTAATCTAATCTCTGGAGTACAATGTTTCAAAGATGAGTATCATTTTGTATTTGTATTTGTATTTATTAGATTTGTATGCCGCCCCTCTCCGAAGACTCGGGGCGGCTAACAACAATTAAAAAAGACAATGTGAACAAATCTAATATTAAAAATAATCTAAAAATCATGACAGAAAAGGCTCTCTTCCTGACATTCCTTTATAGACAGGACTCAGTGTATGCCTCTTCCATCAGATCTAATGGGACGGGTAAATATATCCAGTGAAAAGTGATTCCACAAATAACCTGGTCCAAGCCATATATGGTTTTATAGGCTATTACCAGCACTTTGAATCGCACCTGCATTGCCACCAATACAGTTTGCACACAACAGAGGTGTGATGGGTGCTAAACAAGGAGCACACGTAATCACTTACACACCAACTGCAGCTTCCAGATGCTCTTCAAGGGCAGCTCTTATGTAGAGAGTATTAGAGTAATCCATTCAGAAGTTGACCTAAGCATTAGTGATCAACAATAGAAATGGTCCAGCAATAGGCATAATTGGCGCACAACACAAAATTGCACAAAAGCTCTCTTGGCTGTGACTTCCACATGCTCCTGGAATGAGTCATGAGTCCAGATGGACTCCCAGATTGCGCAAAGAGTCTATCTGGGACTGTGACACCCCTTCAAAACAAAGAGATCATAAATTCCAGGAATCAGATGGTCCTAAATGCCAAAGTCTAGACATTCTGGACATTAAGACAGAAAATTTAATTCAACGGGTGTGGAGATGAATAGCTGGGTATCATCAGCATATCCCCGGGTCTGCGGAGAGGGACAGCATACAAATCTAATATATTATTATTATTATTATTATTATTATTATTGTTGTTGTTGTTGTTGTTGTTATTGTTATTGTTATTATTATTATTATTATTATTATATTTATTTATATTTATTTTAATATTGTTCCTAGGATACTTTTTGCAACCTGAATCAGGAAGGCAGAAAGTTGAACATGAAGAACTTAAAGATTTATATTATTATTATCAAGTAAGGCCAAGTAAATTCACAGGTGATCCATGCAACAGACTTGTATGTCAATTCACAGCAAAATTTTGCCAGTCAATACTCCAGAAGGGAGGACATAATCAAGAGAGAAAAGAACAAATATTCTTCTATTCTTCTTCAGAAGCTTCTCATCATGATCAATGAAAACTATTCTTACCAAAAAATAACATACAACTGGTCACAGGATTAATTGTTTTCTACGATACACGCAGTGGTGGGCTGCTAGTCAGAATGGAGGCACAGAGCAAAAAACCTCACCGGAACACAGCCGCACCTGCGTCTCCGTGCGCGATTTTGCTACCTGCACAGGCGCAGAAGCATAATTCTGCTCGAACTCACAGTACCTCCAGAGCCGCGGAGATGAGCCCAATTAGGCGTTCCAGGTAGCAGCCCACCACTGCACACACGGAATTATAAATTCATCCTGGTGCCCAGTGGACATATGCCCAAACATGTCTTTCCAAAAGGAAACTCAGTGGGGAAACCAGCAGGAAGTCTGAAATCACTCCTGCTTCCCACTGCTTTTTTGTCCACATGTGGTCATTCTATTTCTCTGTTTAGGTAAGAAGTATCTTTGAAACAATGTCCCAGTGGGGCTTGAACTGTGCACTATTTAGTGAGAGGCCATATAGGCATTTTTGTTCCATAGTTCTATGGCAAAGGAATGGTTTACACTTAAAATATGTTTAACATTGAAAAATACAAAACTCTACCAGCCAAGGTGTCAGAAGATGATTTCTCTTTACAAGTTACATTCAGTACAAATATGAAAGAACTACATTTCACTTATAGAAAACTACAATACCATAATTGAAAAACAGAAATGCTTTGAAGGAAAGCACATTGAAGTTGGACATTAAGTAATAAAGTTTCCTCATTTGTAGAATACAAGCAAAATACCCGAGATGAGGACTTTAGAAACATCTCAATTACAATATATGGATGAAACTCACAGGGAGGAGTTCTCAGAGTGATATATAATGGTAGGTCAGAGTATTTATTACCCTACACAGCATCTTCTGTGATTGGCAGTAGCCCTCTGGGATTTGAGGCAAAGAAATCCCACTATTTGCTGAGCCTTTTTATTGGCATCTCCTGGAGCTTAATCTGGGACTTGTTACATATAACACATGTATTTTTCTGCGAATTACAGTTCCTCCTTTGGATAATTAATCACAAGATAATTTGCCTGCTTCTTGTAGCCTGGACTGGTTCCCACATGAATGCTGATCACCTAATAAAAATGACATCTTGTAATTATTCTCACGCAGGGATAGATCAACCTGGACCTAATGCCATAAAGTCTTCACCTCACTCATTGTCAAAGGTTACATTTCCTTAAGTGAGGGATGTCAAGCCAGTTGTGGGTGTGTCCAAGTTTTTTCAGTCTTATTCATACATATATTGTGCAATTCACACCCTATTGTTCTTCCATCTATACCATACAACAAATGAAATATTTTGCAATAGTTCATTCACACATTCAGTTGCTAGTTACCATGAACAATCAAATACAAACCCCAAAAGGATATACCTGAACTACGATATTGATTGCATCTTGTTAGATTTATTTTCTATAGCCACCCATCTCAAACCAGTGACTCTGAGAAAAAAATAAAATACCAGATTGAACATGGAGACCTATTCTTATGCACTAATACCTTTATCTCTTCCCGCACCACAACCTAGGATCCTTAGAACAATGGAAAAATTCAACAGACTAGCAATGCAGAACTACATTTTCACTTTTAAGTAGCCGCTTTAATTCTATACTCGCTATATAAGAAGCCATTGCTTGAAATCTTAGTTTGGGATTATATTTAATATTACTCTCTGTTCCAAACCGTGTACATTTACATACATACGTAGCCATCACATTTTCCCCTTCCATAGTAATATTATAAGAAAAGAAAAGGAGTAGCAATTGAAAGACATGAGATAAAAGTGAAATATGGCTCAAACTGGTTCATGCCAAACTCAATTGCTAATGCCACATAACTTTTTACTGTTGCTTCTATCATTTCTATACATAGATCACTTTTTTATTCTTTAAAATTACCAACACTCCCTCTAGATAACAGCACTTCTTTTTTCATATATTATTTGCTTTTAACCCAGTGCTATTCAACCTCTCTGTATGAATACTTCAAAGCACTTCCTCCTTTTTAGCCATACACTTTCGTATTCAGTCCACATTCCTCCTTTCATCCCTCATTCTTGACCGCATCTCGTCTAAATTTATACACATTCCATCCCGCATTCAGTTTAGTAATGTTTCTTCTGAATACCCAACTTCAAGAGCACATTCCCAGAGACAGACACTTTTCTTCCCTGACAAGCATTCATTCCTCACAACGGATCACATACTTCGACAATCTTTCTGCCAGTATTTGCATGTCTTACACAGGGCATGCAAATTAATCCATGGTATTTGTTTGTTTTACCATTCAGGTATTACCAGTACTGTACTTGCATTTATTCACTCAGTCTTCCTTTGAGAAAAGATTACCGTGATTTTGATATACAGTGGTACCTTGTCTTACGAACTTATTTCGTTCCGTGAGGTTCGTAAGAAGAAAAGTTCGTAAGATGAAACAATGTTTCCCATAGGAATTATCTCCGGGACCGCCTTCTGCCGCACGAATCCCAGCGACCAGTTAGGTCCCACAGAGTGGGCCTTCTCCGGGTGCCGTCAACTAAACAATGTCGTTTGGTGGGACCCAGGGGAAGAGCCTTCTCTGTGGCAGCCCCGGCCCTCTGGAACCAACTGCCCCCAGAGATTACAATAGCCCCCACCCTTCTTGCCTTTCGTAAGCTTCTTAAAACCCACCTCTGTCATCAGGCATGGGGGAACTGAGATATTCTTTCCCCCTAGGCTTTTACAATTTATGCATGGTATGTTTGTATGTATGATTGGTTTTAAAATAAGGGTTTTTAGCTGTTTTAGTATTGGATTGTTGCATGTTGTTTTTACCACTGTTGTTAGCCGCCCCGAGTCTAGGGAGAGGGGCGGCATACAAATCCAATAAATAAATAAATAAATAAAATCAATGTAAAAGTGAATAATGTGTGCAAGCCCATTAGGAAAATCCAAAACATTAAGGCTTTAAAAAAAAAAAGCAGCGGGCAGACGAAGCTGAGGCGAATGAAGTGGAGGGAGGGACAGTGAGAGGTGGCAAGAGGTGGCAGTCCCAACGAAGCAAGGCAAAAAGAGCCTTTCTTGAGCTCCATGAGTCTTTGCCTCTTGTTTTTGTCCACCCCACTGTGCTCAATTTCCCCACACCTTTCTCCTCTCTTGAGCTCCATGAGTCTTTGCCTCCCGTTTCTGTCCACCTCACTCTGCTCATTTCCCCCACACCTTTCTCATCTCTTGGGCTGGGAAGGTGATCGCTCTTCCCTGGTTGTCTTCTGGAGCGCTGTAGAGCAGCATTGCCATAGCTTGGGGGGGGGGAGGAAGAAAGGAAGGAAGGAAGGGGCTTTAGGAGGGGGTACAGGGGTTGGTTACGGGATTCTTTTCCTCCTCTTCCTCCCCCTCCTCCTTTCTTTCTCTTCCTCCCTCACCAGCATCCAAATGACCGCCCCCCCCCCTGTCCTCCTGGATCTGTCCCTTTTGCTTGCCTTAAATCCTGCTATTATAGTGCCTCCGAAGCCAAGGAAGGGGGGAAAAAGAGACTTGGCCATGCAGTTTGGAAGGGAGGAGTTTGTCGCTGGGATTCAAAGCAGCGCCGGCAAAAATGAAGGGAATCCCAGCGAGGGGAACCTGAAGGAAATCCCAGCAATGCAAGAATGGGCGCTTCAGCTGGCAACGGAAGTCCAGAGGCGGGGATTCCCAGCACTTTGGGGCATCCCAGCAGGTTCGTAAGGTGAAAATAGTTCGGAAGAAGAGGCAAAAAAATCTTAAACACCGGGTTCGTATGACGAAAATTTCATATGAAGAGAGGTTCGTAAGACGAGGTATCACTGTATTGATTTTCAGCTGTATATTTCTATTCCTCATTGGAACGTACAAGATGACAGTTGCTGCAAGCATTTATTTGTATTGTGTTGTGTTGTGTTGTGTTGTATTGTACTGTACTGTGTTTATATGCCACCCCTTTCCAAGGACTCGGGGTGTCTCACAATATATAAAAAGAACACTGCAGTACAATCCTAAATCCAATTAATAAATCCACGAATCTAATCTAAAATCCCCATTATTAAAAATCAATCATACCCAGTCAATAACAACGTACATATCATTTGTTGGCTAGGGGGCTAGAATCTAATGGCCCCAAACCTGATAGCATAGATGAGCATACGGAAGGTAAGGAGGGTTGGGGCAGTACGAATCTCTGGGGGGAGCTGATACCAGAAGGCCGGAGCTCCCACAGAGAAGGCTCTTCCCCTAGGGCCCGCCAAATGACATTGTCTAGTAGATGAGACTTGGGGAAGGCCAATTCTGTGAGATCTAACCGGTCGCTGGGATTCATGCCGCAGGAGGTGGTCCCGCAAGTAATCTAGTCCAATGCCATGAAGGGTTTTATAGGTCATAACCAACACTTTGAATTGTGTCTGGAAACCAATTGGCAGCCAGTGCAGTCCACAGAGTGTTGGAGAAACATGGGCATACCTGGGAAGGCCCATGACCGCTCATGTGGCTGCATTTTGCACAATTTGTAGTTTCTGAACACTCTTCAAAGGTAGCCCCATGTAAAAGTAACTTGAGTTCTCAGCCAAAACTTTTATTTTGCATACAAAAAGTATATGCTCATTCACAGCCTCAACCAGCACCCCTCGAATATCATTATAAACTTTCTTTAAAGGCTTATCCATTAAGCCTTTAAAATAGTCAAGGAAGCTTCACATAGCTCTATTTTACTCTGTAAAACGTTTCTTGAGAATTTTTAGAGCATTCATTTTAATATCATTATTTGCTGTATCACTATCATTCCCATAACACAAATTTCTAAAATAAGTTTTCCAGCATTCCCTGATTTCACCAGATTCCTTTAATGACTGCCTTTCAAAAATTCCTAAGGAATAATTGAGGACTCCAGATCTCTACTCTTTAGTTTGAGAAAAGACCAACTAAATCCACCCCCAGACAGCTCGTAAGTAAATACCCCCAGATACAATAAGCCAGTGTTTAAAACAATGTCAGACACAGTCAAAGTTTTGTGTTGGCAGTTGTAAATAGAAAACAAATTATACCTTAGTATACTGTAGAATCAAAGTCAACCATAATAGAGGCAAACCGCATTTTTGTTCCAAATATATGACTTCTTCCTTAAAAGGCAGTTACTGTTGTTGAGAAATTACCAGGACACCAGAAATAGCAAGGCTGCAAGCTTTGGGGGCCCCATTAGTGAGAATTGCAAGTGCCACAATAGGCCCCACTCCAATCTCTCTATTCTTGAATCAGGGTGGAGAACACCTTTGCAAGTTGATTCAAAGCAGAGAAACTGGCTTCAGGGAGTTCCTTAGAGGGTGGGACAGCAAAGAAACATAGCTAAACTATGTTCCACATAAAGAACTCGGCCAAGTTACAAGGCAAAGCAGTGCACAGTCTAAGCACTGCTTTTTTTACCCCAAAATAACATCACCCTTATCCAATAAAATTTGGTCTTATTTCATATTTCCTGTTCCACTATATTGTAACACATCCAACCATTTTCAGGTCCTAGATATAATTACAGTATTTCGTATTTACAGTATTCTTGACTGCCTTCCTATACTCAGGTATATACTGTAAACCAAATTATTATCTTAAGCCCATTTTATCCAAGATCCTCTCCCCAAATTTAAATCTTTGCTTCAATTTCTAAAAACTGTCCATAACATCTATCCTCTGAAATGAATCCAACAGAACTATGGGAATTTATGCATTTTTTAAATTAACTCGAAATACTATTTTCTTGTCACATTTCCAAAAATGCTGAATTAATTGGTGTAGACAGCAGACATAGTGTGTTGACATATCCCCCCCTCCTCCCATAATGCAGACATTTACGCTTCCAGCCTTCAACTTCTGTACAGCAGTCCTGAATTTCAAGATTTAGGCTGCCTGGAGCAGATGTAATTCTGGGAAATCAAAGAAATTAAGAACTCTTTCATGAACTACTTGTAAAGCTGTTCATTCAGACTTGTTGACATTCCATACTGCAGAAATTTATCTGTAATGAACAAATTAGGATAAGCACTCAAATTCTAAGTTCTGACTAAATTAAAGCCTCAAATAAATCCATCTGGCAAATACTGTTGTCCTGAAATAGGAATTACCTTACATATATTAACAACTGAAAGGAAGTTTGCCAAGCCCCTGCTTATTTTATTTATTTATTTATTTATTTATTTAATTAGTTTATTCATTTTTCCAATACACAAATACATAGGAAGAAAAATAGACATGTAGTAATATATATAAGGGTAAAGTGAACTTAGAGGAGAGGATATATGAAAGAAAGAAAATATATATGATAAGTGAGAGAAAGGAAAGACAATTGGACAGGGGACAATTGGACAGGGGACGAAAGGCACACCAGTGCACTTATGTATGCTTAAAATCACTAGATAATGCCCGTCACTTTTTTAAACAACTAATGCATATTTTAGATATTAAATAAAAATGTTGTTTTCTCCTCTTAAAAACACTCTGCTTCAATACGCGTTTCTCAATTCAATTTGATGTTAAAACATTCATTCTGCTGCCATCTCCGTCTATTGGTCATAGATACCTTTGGATTTTGTCTGCCCCCAGCATTCTTTTCCTGCATCTTTACCTACATGGAGATGTCTCACTAAATTCAAGAGCCTTTCCTTCTAGGTTAGGAGGGCCTTTTAAGTTCTTGAACATATATTTTCTTTGAAATATGATATTTTATTATGCTTATTTTAGAAACTTGGTAACTTTGCTATCTGTTGTGACCAGTGTTACTACTAACATTTAGATTTTATAAACAAGGTTTTAGGACTTTAGGACTTATATTTGAATTAACCCTTAAGGAATAAAGAGAAATAACCGAGCTTAATAAAACTGCATCAATATAAATGCATATTTATATTCATATGCATATTAATAAACACAAAATAGAGAAATTACCATTTTGTATTAATATGCAGGAATTGTAAATGTGCAATAATATTAGCAGTAATATATCATTTTAAAAATTAACTTCTATGTATTAAGTACAAAATAAAAAAATAGTAATATTTTAAACTATTTAGGCAGAATATTTAAGGAAATACAAAAATCTTTTTTTCTTTATTATATTCAGTCTCTTCTATAATTACTATTCAACTCCTTATCAGGAGAACTGCAGCCTAGTTAGCCTTGTCATTCTCTCTAATACGATAAGAACATTATGGCTGTGACTTTATCCTACCCGGGTCATTAATACATATGTGAGCAAAGGTCTTAGCTATGGCAACATATTATGATGCAAAATACCAAAAAAACCAAACCCCTTTCGGGATTTCAACTATTTTTATTTTACTTAAAAACAAATATTAAAAATGATGGCTAAATCTCAACTGAGCTCATGCCAAACTGTTGCTCCATGAATTATCAGAGAAAAGATAACACACAATATCCCTGGCTAGAGTAGCTATACTTTTTTGACTCAGAGGGACTAATAGTGAATGACCTCCTCATGACAAGCAAATAGACATTGCATGGGAAAATAAAGAAAAGATGGGCTACCTTGTACACATTTGCATTGCACAGAGAGCTCATTAGGAGCATTATAGCTATAATACATGCTATAAAGTAATATACAGCATATAATATATTTATTACTTAGATTATTTATTTATTACTTAGATTTGTATGCCGCCCCTCTCCGAAGACTCGGGGCGGCTCACAACACGTGGAAACAAATCATAAATAATTTGACAAATTTAAAAATATTTAAAGATTTAAAACAGACCCCATATACTAACAGACATACACACAAGCATACCATATATAAATTAAACATGCCCAGGGGGAGATGTTTCAGTTCCCCCATGCCTGACGGCAAAGGTGGGTTTTAAGTTTACGGAAGGCAGGAAGAGTAGGGGCAGTTCTAATCTCTGGGGGGAGTTGGTTCCAGAGGGCCGGTGCCGCCACAGAGAAGGCTCTTACCCTGGGGCCCGCCAACCGACATTGTTTAGTTGACGGGACCCAGAGAAGGCCCACTCTGTGGGACCTAATCGGTCGCTGGGATTCGTGCGGCAGGATGCGGTCTCGGAGATATTCTGGTCCATGAAGGGCTTTAAAGGTCATAACCTTTAAATGTGTTATAAAAGACTCACATTTATTAGAATGTTATTAATATGATAGACACATCTTTGATAAATATTCTGCTGACTTCAAAGTCTTGGAAATTTCAAAGAATTTGGAATGATGACAAATAGAAAAGAACATTAAAGATATAGTTAAAAACTGATGACAGGAGAAGGGAAGGGAAAAAAAAGAAGCATTTGGCAGAATGCTGCCAAGGTTACCCCATAACTACTGGAAGCCTTATCAAATCTTTATTGGAAATCTTCCAGAAATAATTTTGGATATTTGCATGATTTTCTGGCAAACAGATAATGAACTTGGTATTTTAAAAGCCAAGTGATTGTTCAAGATGTAGAAGGCTAATCCTTTCATATTCAATTGTTAGTTTCCCTTTACTGTATTGGTGTATTTATTTACTTACTAAGTCTTACATCCTGCTCCAGTCAGAAAGGATTCTGAAACACCGACATATTCCTCTACAGTCTACAGGCAGAGTTTAAAAACATGGAATCACAACTCAATTCCCAGCTAATGTGTAGTTTTGCCTACAGGCTGGATCTGACCACTGTTGGGTCAGATCCAAATCCAGCAAGATACTGGCCAAACTATACCTACGGAAATCTGAAGTCACAACTATGGGGCTAGTACCTTGGTAACATAATAGTTAGCTTGCCTTAATTTCATGAAATGAAATGTAAAATAAAAGCATGGACTCCTGATTAATGGCTACTAGGTTACATGCATTATTCAAGTTCCCAAAACAACATAATTATAAGAAAGAGGGAATCCTTGTTATGATCAGCAAGTCACCTTAACACAGTGTTTCCCAACCTTGGCAACTTGAAGATATCTGGCCTTCATCTCCCAGAATTCCCCAGGCAGCATTTGCTGGCTGGGGAATTCTGGGAGTTGAAGTCCAAATATCTTCAAATTGCTAAGGTTGGGAAACACTGCCTTAACAAATACAACCCAAATTCAGTGAAAGGAGGATAACCCATAAATAAGAGAAATGGACATTTTCAACAATTTGGAAAGCTGTTGCAGAACAACACATGAGAAAAATTAACCCAAATCACACAACGTTTGTTTTTTTCTGTTCCCGGTTTCTTAGGGAGGACAGGAAAGTCAGTTTCCTCCTCTACTCAGCGTTTGGGTGTAGCGAGCAAGTTACCTCTTATACTTACACTACAATTAAAGGAACAACGAAGGTCAATCCCAAAGCTAATCCTCCCATCAGTGAGGACAGAGAGGTTACTCGCCAGTGCCCAAAAGTATGAGGAAGAGCAAAAGCTGAACAGACCCATTCCCTAACATTTAAAGCAGCCCCAATTAAGGGTTAATACAGATTAATTAATTCATCTTAATTAAGAGACACCCCCCCCCTTTTAACTCGATGCTTGTAATCCGAGGGCAGTAAACATCTGCTCGGAATTTACACCTCGGGCTCCCACTTTATTTATACGGAAGTCACAGATAGGGATAAAATACAGTGAGAGCCCGGGGTGTAAATTCACACGTTTTAAAAGTGTGAGAAAAAGAAACTTTTAAAAGTGCAGGGGAAAAAACACCCGACAACCTTTCTAACAACTTCCATTCAAGCGGATCTCCGAATTCCCGGGTTTTTCTCGCCTCCCCCCCCCCCCCCGACAAGTTTGTCCCAACAAGATTCGCCGGCGGGCGTATCGCACCTCAATCGGATTCTGTATCCAAGCAACCCCGGCCGGGTTTTCGACCTGTGCAAACACGCAGGAAGCTTGCGGCGCGGGCTGGGGGGGGGGTGGAGTGGGAGGAGGACGGGGAGGTTATAGGGAAAGAGCCAAGGATGCTCGCGGACGCTCGGTTCCTTCTCCCGGCTTTTGCCCCCCCCCCCTCCCCCAGCCTACTTTCGTGCCTCGAAACCCCTCCCGCTCTCGAAGTTCTCCGCGGAACCATCCGCCTCCCTTCCCCTTTTTTCTTACCCCCCCGTCCGTTTCTTCCACGGGCCCGTCCCTCGGCCGAACTACAGCCCGACACCGCCTTGCCTGTCCCTCAAGAGGGGGCGGGACTTAAACCACCGCCTCCCAACCAATTGAGGAGCGCATCGCTTTTTTCCCTTGGCTAATCAACGAGCTCGCTCTCATAGAGAGCCGGAACATTCCTGGGTTTTTTATGGCAGCTTCCCCCCCTCCTTCCCTCCTCCTCCTCCAACAAGCCTCTTCCCTCCCCCTTCGTCAAGGTGCTGTGAATGGAGCGGATTAAGGCGTGGGGACAGAGAACGGGATGTACCACCTTGGAAAAAAGGGGACGACGGAAAGTACTATTTAGGGAAAAACCATAGGGGGTGGTGGTGATGTCTCGCCCTAGGGAAATATCGTCACGAGGTCCAGTTTGCGGTTTGTGCTAGCGTAGCTTTTCGGTGGCTTAATTACAGCCAACACAGAGCACTCATGACAGAGCAGAAGGGCGAGCCGGGGAAAAGCAGGTAGCCAAAGGAGGACGCCTGGTCGGTACCTGGTTCTATAGGTTGTGGTGGGACGGGAAAGCTGCGTAAATGCAGCAATTTCATGTCACTTTCTGTAGGAGCCCAGTTTTTTTGAACTGTTGAACTGTGTTTTTTAGGGTCTCTCGTGACGCAGAACGCAACACAAGAAACATCACGCCTTTCCCTCTTCTATTTTTTTTAGGTTTAAATTTCATACATAGGCCGTCCCATCTTCTAGATCGTGAGCAGTTTACAAAATAGCGAGAAAAATAATACGAAAAGACGACAAACTAAAACAGTCGGGGGGGGGATAATCAGCGCTCATTTATGTAATTTTTAAAATAATTTTTATTAAGTTTATGCCTTAAAAATTGAAATACAGACAAACATATAAACACTTAAACAACAAAATATAACTCCAAGTCAATCAAACTTCTGTGAAATCAAACTGTTCACTTAGGAAGCATCACTGATTGACAGTCAATTTCACATGCTGTTGTGCAAGTGGAATAGTTGTGCAAATGAAATACTGTATTCAATGAGAATACAGTATTTCATTCATTCAGATCTAGGCTGGGTTATTTGAGTGTCCCCTTTATTTTTTGAGCAGTATACATATCAACCTCTGTTTACGTGTCTACAGTAAATTGTCTTAACATTAAATTTTCATTTACATGTCATTCATATAAACTGTACTTCCCTTAACATTAAATTTTCATGCATATAACATTTATATAAACTGTATTTCCTTTACAATATTTATTTATTAGTAAATATATGTATCCTTTACAATCAAACTTACAAAATCCTATGTTCATTCTTTAACTATATACACACACACACATTTATATATCATCTTTCTTCTTTTTATTCTTCCTTTCCAACCACAGAACATATATAGAACAAATTCCAAACTTCAAAGTATTCTGAATCCTCTTTCTGGTTTACAGTAATTGTATTGTCAGTTTATCTAAGTCTGAGCATTCTAAGATTTTCCTAATGATTACATTATCAGTTGGTACTTCACCATGTTTCCAATGTTGTGCCAGGTCATCGCCCAGTTTTCCGCATCTGTAAGGAGTTGGCCTTGAGCAGGGTTCTTATTACTGGGAAACTATTGAATTAAAGAGTGTAATAAAAATGCTCCAAATGAAGAAATACATATGTGTAATGGACAGAAAGAATAACATTGAGGAACAGGAGAAAGCCGCAACCAAGACAACAATCAGGTATAAGAAATCTGAGTCCTGGGCAGGAATGTAGTGTGCTGTAATTTGAGAAAGCATCTGGGAGCATCTCCCAAGTTCATATGAAGATATTGGGGTGGGAGGGAGGAAAGTACGTATATTCAGAGTTGCAAGTTTCTATGTTCTAATCTTTTAAAACAAAATTAGTAGTAACTTGTACATCTTTGGCTTTCCACTCTGGTGTACTTTGTAGAATGGACATATGTCGAGGTCCTAATTGGTACTAAATTTGGGGAGACAAATGAAAAACCAGTGAAATCAATACGTATACCTTTAAACCTGAAGGAGAAGGGGCAGCAGAACCAGAGGGTGGAGCGAAAAGGGGGATCAGTCTAGAATCGCTACATAGCCATAAGAGAACTAACTTTAACTGGCCTTGAGTGCCGTTGACCTTTAGCTAACTCTAGGCAGGTATCCAGTGTGAGTTGAAAAGATTCCTATGCATAGGTTTTTAGAAATAAATTAGTTGAACCTTCATGATGGAGCTGGTCAATGGCACTCTGAGTTTGTTTGTTTGTTTGTTTATTAAACTTGTATGTCACCCAATTCCTGGAGGACTCTGGCAGCTCACAACAAAGATAAAAACATCATAAATATCGAAACCATCAAAAACATCTATTAAAAACAATTAAGAAACATATACATCATTCATTTCTGGCTGGATCTTATAAGGATATAATGGTGACATCAATGGCCCTAGGCCTGCCAGAAGAGCCAGGTCTTTGCAGAAGGCCAATAGGGTAGGGGTAGTTCAGCTGTCAGAGAGCAAGGAATTCCAGAGGGTTGGGGCAGTGACAGAGAAGGCCCTGCCCTGTAGGTCTGCCAGTTGACATTGCTTAGTCTAGTGTTTTTCAACCAGTGTGCCACGAGACATGGTCAGGTGTGCCGTGGGGAAATTAAACATGGATCCCCAAACTACTATTCCTGCCAGGATATCCCATTTGTGTTCATTGAAACAGGCCCAGGTTTCACACTAAGTGAGTATAAATATATTTAGAAACTATATTATTAACTGTATGTATAATATGTACTGTGTTAGAGTGTCATTTTGTGTTATTTTGGTTGGTGGTGTGCCCCAAGATTTTGTAAATGTAAAAAAATGTGCCGTTGCTCAAAAAGGGTTGAAAATCACTGGCTTAGTCGACAGAACCTGACGGAGGCTGACTCTGGGATCTTATTGGTCATTGGGAGCTATGTAGTAGGAGGTGATCCCAAAGATAACCTGGTCCTAAGTCATATAAGGCTTTAAATGAAATAACCAATATCTTGAAATGTGTCTGGAGACTAACCAGAAGCCAGTGCAGCTCGCGGAGGATTGGTGTAATGTAGGTGTACCCAGGTGATCCTATGACAGCTCGGGCAGCTGCATTCTTGACCAACTGCAGTCTCCGAGCACTCCTCAAGGGTAGTCCCATGTAGAGCGCGTTGCAGTAGTCTAACCATGAGGTGACAAGGGGAGAGCCTTGCAATCCCAATAGGGTCGCAATTGGTGTACCAGGCGAACCTATAAAATGTCCCCCTGGCTATAGCTGTTAGATGTTGGTCTAATTTAAACTGTGAGTCCAGAAGGACACCCAGATTGCTAACCTCTTGTTGTCCTCCCCCCTCCCCCCCCCCGCCGCCCGAACCAAAGATGTATACTTGGTATAATCTTTTGGGGGCAAAACCCACAGCCACTCGGTCTTCTCAGGGTTGAGTCTAAGCCTGTTTTTCTCCCATCCAGACCCTCACAGCTTCTAGGGATCGGCACATCACAACCACTGCTTCACTAAACTGACAGGGTAGAGATATACAACTGGGTATCATCAGCATATTGCTGGTACCTCTCCCTGTGTCATCAGATGACCTCAACCAGCGGTTTCATATAGATGTTAAATAGGAGGGGAGAGAGAACTGATCCCTGAGGGACCCCACAAACAAGGGGTCTAGGGGTTGATCTCTGTCCTGCCAACACTGACCGCGACTGGCCAGAGAGATAGGAGGAGAACCACAGTAGCATGGTGCCACCCACTCCCAGCCCCATCAGTCATCCAAGGGTACCATGGTCAATGGTGTTGAAGGCTGCTGAAAGGTAAAGTAGCACCAGGATAGAGCAGCAATTTGGTGATTTCCCACCCATAATTCTGGATGGAGTTGCACTATTCCAGAAAGTAGCAATAACACTTAGACTTATATACCACCTCAAAGTACTTTACAGCCCTCTCTAAGCAGTTTACAGAATCAGCATATTGCCCCCAACAATTAGGATGGATTTGCAAGCATAGGAACATTGTCCTGGAAATAGATTCTTTAACAATACGTACATAGTTTCTATGAATACATAGTTTCTAATTCCAAGAATTTCAGCAATTTATACCGTACAGTACTGTATATCTATCAGCCTCTTAAATTCATATTTGATAAACTAGGTTAGGTTGAAGAGTGAAATTGGTTTGACACAGGGGTGAAATGCTCCTGGTTTGCTTGTACCTGTTGGTCATCAGATACAATCCCCCCACCCGCCCGGATGCCGCCATATGTGTTCTTTTACCCTCTGCGCATGTGCAGAGGGTAAAAGAATCCAAATGGTGGCATTCAGGTGGGTAGAGGCCTCACGCTGCCTTCATGACCAGCGCTCCGATGACCGACAGGCACGAGTGAACTGGGAGGATTTCACCCCTGGTTTGACAATAACGTTGCTTCATTGGACTAGCGATATGCCGTTTGTCCGAACATAATTCCATGAGCTTT
This sequence comes from Erythrolamprus reginae, assembly GCF_031021105.1. Lineage (NCBI taxonomy): Eukaryota > Metazoa > Chordata > Lepidosauria > Squamata > Dipsadidae > Erythrolamprus > Erythrolamprus reginae. Next base: position 138,514,770 of record NC_091951.1, read on the forward strand.
GCTCTTAGTTTTATTCCATTATGGAGCTACAGATAGTTCTTGATTAACAGCGATCCATACAGCAATCCTGAAATGTTGTGATGGCAGTGAATAAATTATACTTCTGGTCCTTCAAATTGCAGCTGTTGCAGTACCACCATACTTGTGTGATTGAAATTTAGGCACTTGACAACCAGGTTGCACGAACTGTACTTGCATCTTATGGTCAGGCGATCATCGTTTGCAATTTTCTCTGCTAGCATCCCGCAAGCGAAGTCAAATGGGGAAGCCAGCTAGGAAGATCAGAAGTTACTCCTATAAATTGCTCCTGCCATATTTTCTCCTGAAGAGCTCACTATGGATTATGAGATCACTGCACCCCTGCTCACTCTCTGCCCCACTGAGATTACATTGCAGCACTCTTTCCCCTACTGCCCTTCTTTGGTGCTGCAACACCTTCGCCACCTGTCTGGACTTGCGCTGCAGCACCTCTTCCTCCCTTTGTGGCTGTATGTTATGGATACTGAAAGAACCGATTTCTTAAATTATTGTGGGGATTCTATGTGGCGCCCATTCTTCCCATATTGTTCTGTGCACGGCCCTCGGAGCAACCCACCGACTCAGAAATCCCTTATTTTATGATAAAATCAGACTCTTGATTTGAGAAAAGCACACGTAACAAAAAGCAGATTTCAAACAGCAAGGAAAGGAGTTATCTTTCTCTTCAGAGCTAAACGTAAACTATGTCCGGGAAAGGCGCCAAAACATGGCCTAATCTGCATTCCTTAGATCAGTGTTTCCCAACCTTGGCATCTTGAAGAGATCTGGACTGCAACTCCCAGAATTCCCCAGCCAGTGAATGCTGGCTGGGGAATTCTGGGAGTTGAAGTTCAGATCTCTTCAAGTTGCCAAGGTTGGGAAGCACTGCCTTAGATAACCAGTCCATTCATTATTGAAGCATATGAATTTGCTCATCAAAATTTATTTATTTATTTATTAGATTTGTATGCCGCCCCTCTCCGTAGACCCCCCAAGCAATCGGCATCCAACAGAGAATGTCTTTTATTGTAGCAGAAATCATGGCTTTTAAGCCTTGTTCAATTCCACCACCACCCCCAGCCTCACATCTCTTTCATTGAACGATGTTGAATTGCCACAAAACATTTCCCACAATCCTTTGCCTTTATACTGCCTGGAAGTGACATCACACCCCGAAGAGGCTCAGGCTGTAAGCTAATACCTTTTACTACGTAACTCCTCCCGCCTTCTCAACAATCTCCTATAGCAAGGATCTATCCACTGACTTTCCACTCTAATGTCTTCCTCATCCTTTGACTGGGACTTCTCCCCCATTGTCATATCAGCCCCCTCTAGTGGTTCATCAGGCTCACTCAGGTCACTTTCTCCCTCACTCTCCCTTTCTGACTCAACTGGCAACTCCCCCGGCCCAGGGCATCCAGAGGGACCTGGCTTATCCTTTTCAGAATCTGATATGACCTCAGGTGGACAAGGAGCACTCATAATACACCCAAATCATAATAGAGCCACCTGCATTCTTAAATGTTGGCAAAGGAGTTTTTATTCAAATATTTTCTTTTTGTCTGCTGACATACCACAAGTAATGTTAATGGGGAAGCCAGCTAGGAAGATCACAAGTTACTCCTATAAATTGCTGCTGTCATATTTGCTTGGTGTTTGCCACTTACAGTTGAGATATTCTTTCCCCCTAGGCCTCTACAATTTATGCATGGTATGTTTGTATGTATGTTTGGTTTTATAATAAGTTTTTTTTTAGTTGTTTTAGTATTGGATTGTTACATGCTATTTTTATCACTGTTGTTAGCCGCCCCGAGTCCACGGAGAGGGGCGGCATACAAATCCAATAAATAAATAAATAAATAAAATAAATAAATATAACATATTTTTGCTGATAATGAAAAGGAAGGGGGGCTAGTATAGATCTATTTCAAGCTCTTTTGCTTTCTTCAGCTAGCCATATCCATACTGGGATCTATTTATTCTCTGAAGAGAGCAAAATAGCTCAAAATAGATCTATACTAGTCTGCCTTTCTTTTCATTATTAGCAAAAATATGCTACATATAGAATAGTTTGTTGGCTATAAAAATGTGTCTGCCTTGTATATGGCCCCTGGAGGTGCTGATAGACAAAATGGGAACTGTATGTTCCCTCCCATATTTGGGTATACCAGGGTGACTCGACAGAGCACATGGTTGCTTATACACTTACAAATCTATCTATCTATCTATCTATCTATCTATCTATCTATCTATCTATCTATCTATCTTAGCAATCATGTGCTGAGGACGTGTGGATAACCATTCCTCTTCAGGTAAACTTTTAAACAGATCATTTCCAGTGCTCTGTGGATTCCGTTTCATAGATCTGACCATCTGCACATCTAGCACAAATGTGCTTTGATCTTCAAGTTTTCAAATAAAATAAATAAAACAAGATTGAACGCGACTACGGGAAATGTTTGGAAGCTGTTATTTCAAGCAAAGGAAATGCTTCAAAAAAACTGGTAGAGGATGTCCAAATCTTTACATCTGCCATATTGTTTTTGAATCTGTAAACAATGGCATGTCAATAGGCATGCATTGAAATTTGCAGAAATATGTCATTTATTTATTTATTTATTGCACAATTTTGTACCAAGCTTATTCCTAGTTTAGTTTCTTTGGGATCAGTTGAAACACGCCATTTGATTGAGTGCCCAAATATTCATGTTCAGTTGGTATGTACAAGAAATTAGTCATTTTTATTTAAAGTGAATTGAATGCAACACTGACATTTCCACATTTACGGTTTTAGCTTGCTATAAATGGAAAGCATTTTGAAACAGTGTTGAAGTCTAATCTAGAATTATAACCCTACAGAAACAATAGTTGTCTTAAATTCATGAAAGTTAGAATACAGCTAATGGGGATAATATACATCTAGACATCTATAATGCTATTGTTTTATTTTATGTAGTATGTTACATTTTGGAATACTCCTTGCCTTTCTATTGTATAGACATATGATTTTATACCAACTTGTAGTCCTGAACTTATAACCATATACAGTATTTAGTGACTGTTTAGTTACAATGGTGTTGAAAAAACACATTGATTTTTCACTTATGACCTTTGCAACATCTTCATGGTCATGTGATCAAAATTTGGGGCAACTGGGAACTATTTATGACAGTTACATGTGATCATGTGATCACCATTTGTAATCTTTCCAGCAGACTTCTGATATGCAAATCCAAATTCGCTTAATGACCTCATGATAGCAATAACAATTGCTTTATAATGCTTTACAGCAGTCTACAATCAGCATATTGCCCCAAAAATCTGGGTCCTCATTTACCGACCTCGGAAGAATTGAAGGCTGAGTCAACTTTGATCACTTAACTGCAGTGATTCACTTAACTGTGGCAAAAAAGGTAATAAAATAGAGCAAAATTCACTTAACTGCCTTGCTTGGCAATAGACATTTTGGGCTCAATAATGTTGAGGACTAAGTGTAATATTAAACATTGATAGTTAATATCTATTACTGCATTCTTTTCCATAGTAAGCCAGGGGCATTGAGTTGTTTGCTTTACTACATCATAACATAGCAAATATTTACTTCACTTTGCAAGTACAAAAAGAATCATAATATAAATATATAATTTTATATCTAAAAGTAAGTAACAGAAAGCTAATATTTTAAATAATATTTAAAATGCTAAAAAGCTCGGGGAAATGAAATATTTCAGTAGGCCTGAACTGCCACTCTTTGAAGGGACAAAAGAACTCCTGTACCATTTAAAAGCTCGCTCTAGTAGCCATTTTTAAAAAATTGATAGATGAACTGAGATTTCAGATTTCAGTAGCCAATCAAAGAAACTTATTCTCTAGTTCAGTGGATTAGTTCAAAAGGATAGTTCAGTGGATTTGCAGCTAGCTGAAGCGTAGATATTAGAGGTTGTTAATGGCAAGTATTCTGAGCAGGGACTGATTACAAGCGGTGTGCCATAAGGGTCTGTTCTGGGTCCTATTCTTTTTAATATGTTTGTGAGTGACACGGGGGAAGGTTTGGTAGGGAAGGTTTGCCTATTTGCCGATGACTCTAAAGTGTGCAATAGGATTGATATTCTTGGGAGGCATCTGTAATATGGCAAATGATTTAGCTTTACTAGATAAGTGGTCAAAGCAATGGAAACTGCAGTTTAATGTTTCCAAATGTAAAATAATGCACTTGGGCAAAAGGAATCCTCAATCTGAGTATTGTATTGGCAGTTGTGTGTTAGCAAAAACTTCAAGAGTGGGATTTATGAGGTAGTAATTTCTGACAGTCTCAAAAGGGGTGAACAGTGCGGTCAGGCGGTAGGGAAAGCAAGTAGAATGCTTGGATGTATAGCTAGAGGAAGCATGAAATGGGAGATTTTTACTGAAAGAGTAGTAGATGCTTGGAACAAACTTCCAGTAGATGTGGTTGATAAATCCACAGTAACTGAATTTAAACATGCCTAGGATAAACATATATCCATCCTAAGATAAAATACAGGACATAGTATAAGGGCAGATTAGATGGACTATGAGGTCTTTTTCTGCCGTCAATCTTCTATGTTTCTATAGTGACCAGCAACCTGCTATCCAGGAAATGGAAGATTCTAAAGGTAAATTCTAGGACTTTGAATTGGGCAGGATGTTTTGGCCAGTAACTAATGATAGCCTTAACTACTTCTGAGATTGTTCAGGATGCAGAATAATATATTGCACATATACTGTACTAGAAATGAGTTGGAGTTAGCCTAACAACTTGTTGGAACCTATTATTTTGTACAGCTTTGATTTCAGATTTTTAATTCTACTTAAGTCTTTTATCCCTTTTTCATTGGGAATGTTTCCTGTAATGACAACTCACATGGAGAGTATTTTTTGTGCATAGCTGTCATATATGGTCATTGTACATACAGTAAAATCAACAGGGTAATTCAGGTACTTCAGATTCTGTGTGTGTATACCATATGCATTCAACATAAAAACAAGTCTATACACGTAGTTGAAATGTATGTTTTAACATCACCATTTACAAGTACAGTATATTTCTTTTGACATGCCCAAAATAATTTATCTAGGCTTTTAAATGCTTTTGTACACATTCTTTTCGTCCATATACTCTTTCCAGTTTATGAAGTATTAATATGCATGTATACAACCCCACCAATCTAACTCTCAAAAAACGCTGAACCAGATTTAGCAAAAGCTTCACGTTCTTTGACAATTACACACTAAATACCACTTGGGGCAAAATCATAGCTAGAAAATATCCTTTCTGTAGCTGTTTCTAGTCTAAACAAAAGCTATTGGGCAAGGTACTATAGTGGCCTTTAAAAAAAATAACAATTAGACTTGGTTTATACTTTGAGAAAAGACCACTAATAAACCATATGGCTGGTAAGCTAGACAGAAAAAAACAAACAAAAAAACCCCAGATGTTAGTGGCAATCATTTCCCTGTTGCTAAGCTACATGATCCATGTGGTCACCTGAAGTCAAATTCAAATTGGTGAATTCAGTATCTCACTAAAGAGGTGGGCATAGCAGGAAAGACTTTTGTGTAGGACCTGTTTACAGGATATGTATCACTGAAATATTGTACACCCACAGTTGATATATTTTAGATAAGTTACTATAGGTAGTTAAGTCACCCTGTTTAGTGATTAAAACTATGATAGTGCTGAAAAAGTAACTTAATGACTAGTTGCACTTATGAACGTTTTAGTATCCTGCAGTCAAATGATTGCCATTTGCATGTTTGGTTTTTTTAAAAAAAAAGTATTTTATTTATCTACTTTATTAGCATTCCTTTATTATTTTTACAAATAACTCAAAGAGGCAAACAATACCAACATATCTTCTTCCTCTTATTTTTCCATACACCACCACCCTGGGAGGTGAGTTGGGCAGAGACAATGACTGGTCAAAGATCAGCTTTCATAGCTAAGGTGGGGCCAGAAATCCCCCTTTTTAGCAGGGTGCCTTAACCAGTAGACCAAACTGGCTATTGTTATATCAACAATATCACAACCCAACCCAAGCTATGATAAATGTATTTCGCCACAAGTCTTCTCCACCCAGGTTCCACTGTACAAACTTAAATAGGAGGATGTCATGCACACTGGCACTTCACCAACTTGATGAACTCACCAACAACTTGTATGATCAAGTATTGTTGCTGTACATTCTACAGCTGGAAGACCAACATACTTTTATTCGTTAATTTCTCTCAAAGCAAGAATCTGTCATTAAACCAATTAAATATCAGAAAGTTCATGTTATATAAAAATGTATACAACCTTTACTTTGATATTGATTTCAAATAAATGACACTGAAATTTGTATTTATTAAATCCTTACATGAGGGTGTACTTTTAATATTAGAATGTTAGCTGTCTGCAAATGACAATGTTGTCCTTCTCCCAAACTAGTCAAGTCTTAGCTTACCAATAATTTAATTGGGGATATGAAAAGTGTATTTTTGAAGAACTGGCTAGATTTCTTAACTAACTCTACTGCTTTTCTGCAATAATCCTCCTGAAGTGTTTCTGTTCAAAACACTTGGCAGCAGAAACTCTGCATTCATTAGATAGCTACAGCCATATTCTAATTACAGTAAAGATTATTCCTTATCCTTGGTTATTCAATCTGAACAAAACAAATGGTGTTTAGTAATTTCCTTAAGCAAATTAAGGAAAATTAGCAAATTAGTTACAGTGTCTTTTGTTCCATGACAGAAAATAGTGACAATTCATGGGTAGTTTTAAGTATCTGCTATTTTGTCAATTTGCAGCAATCATCAAATTTACCAGATTTTTAATAATCATAGGAGCAAAACAAATATTTTAAGTATATATATCAATAAGCAAGACTCCAAAGTCTTTTTATTAAATTTTCAACTATAAATTTAACAGACTTGATACATTCAATTCTTTTAGACCAAGTCCTCTAGCAGGACATATAAATATGTCTGTATAGAAAAACATTATTTGGCAAGTCTGTAAATCAGATGGTTTCCTGTAATTTTTTTGCATGCACTCAAGAGCTACTTGGTATTAGAAAAAGCCCTATTTCATTTAACTTTCTGAAAGAGACAAATCATTTTTATGTTTATATGAACAGCTTTCCAGAATGTCAGCATTTAGTACTATTTAAGGAGCACCAAATTAATATCAAGGAAGCTGAAAATCTGAATATTTATTAAAAATAGCCTATCCTCCTTCAGGAAATAATATAAAAAACAAAGACAACACAATACAACATAGACAAGAGAGTGAAGATATTTACTTCTGAAGTCCAGTTTAGATTTTAGTCTCTTTTTTTTTCTAATGAGAATCTATATGGGCATGGCCTAACTAGGGCTTGTCAAATAGATGGAGAAAACATGACTGGTTGCCATACTCAGATTCAAATTTTTGAGATGTTTTCCTGTTTCTTTCAGCAAATGCTCCCAGTTATAAATGCTATGAGCAAACTCAATCTGGGTCTAAAGTCATTTAGCAGTGCAATATTCTTTTTTTCTTTTTCAATTGATTCTTTGAAACTTTTTGTAGCATAACATTACTCTCATATTCACTGCCAAAACAGACCCTGAAATCTTGATTCCAGTCTGTAATCCTCCATAATAGAGGTAGTGCAGTCCAGTCAGTGCCAGTCTTATTATATTGGCAAGATCTGTTCTAGGACGCTTTTGGAAGCCTGTGGAATTCTGTCTGGGAATCTTACATCAAATTCAATAATAAGATCCCCTCGCTGATTTACATTCTTGGGAAATGGAAGGCCTTCTCCGGGAATTCTTCGCTTCATGCCAGGTTTAATGACATCTTTGAATATCATTGGTATGGTTCTACCATCTAATGTTGGTGTATTCACAGTGCAGCCACACAAAGCCTGCATATAAAAATAAACCATATAAATCAGTATGTTTTTTTTACAAATTAAAAAACTAGAAAACATTTCATCTTCATTCATTGGCAATGACTTTAAAGTTCAATTAGATTTCACGTTAAGAGAAAATGCCAAAAACTGAATGCCACATATATACCACTTCAATGTTCCTGTTCAAGCTACTACAGCAATATGAATCATGTTTCCTGCATTTGTTCGTTAATGCTGTTTGTGTCTTGAGGATATATACTCTTAGGGGCTATTTAAATTTGCAACAAGTCTATTCTTATAGTTATATATGGATTATCTGAATTAAACTTTATTTCAACATGCAGTAATTTAGACATTTTATTACCAAATGACAAAATCTTCAAAATATTTGAAAAATATTTCAAATGACAAAATCTAGCTTTTTAAAACTTACCTCACGGAGGCTGATCTTAGCTGGGTATATAATATCGGACCCATCTCTCTTAAACGTGTTGTGTGGCTTGTCCTTTAGAACAAAAACTATATCAGCTGGAATGTTGGTTGGTGTTTGGTCTCCTTCTTTGGGGAATGTGATCTTAGTTCCTTCTTTCCACCCTCGTTTTACTTCTATTGTTAAAATCTTATCCTCACTGCGTGTGCTTTTCCCATCTGGATTGAGACGCTTGTGTGAAATTTTCATTTTCTTGGTGCAACCTGTATAAATTTCCTCCAATGATACCCTCAACTCATGGATGATTGGAGAATCTTGTTTCTTGCGGATGTTTTCATGTCCTCCACGATTGCGAGTAAAACCAATATTTTGAAAAGTTGAAAAAGGATCATCAACATCCATGTCATCTCCATTCCTCTGAACAAAAAAAGTATCAAAAGGATTCCGTCCACCAAAGAACTCTGCAAACATGGCATGAGGATCTCCATGGAAGGTGTAAGTGAAAGAAGTACCATTAGGACCTGCTCCACTACAACTGGGACCGCCACCTTTTAATCCTGAAATATAGAAAACATAAAAATGCACTGAATCCTTATGTTCAATGTCTCATGTTACACTGTCTCTGTTTAGTATTATTATTTCGGGAGTGTCAAATAGGGCTAATCTTAGAAATGCCTCTAATTTTCACCTACATTTTTCTCTCACAATTCACCTTTTTACCATGTTCATGATTCAACTGTATAAAATCAGCAAAACACCCTTTTCAGTTCTTTCAGTCTATAATATTCTTCTAAACTGAATGTTGTTATAGATATAACACAAATTATAATTCATTTCTACTTCAACTGGATAAAGCAAATAGGTATCTTTTCAGAATAATAGGGGGGGGATAAACCATTCAGCACAAATAAAATATTGGAAAGGACACCAGCATAAGAATATGCTAGAATATTCTAGCTACTACTAGAAGACTTTGCAGGAAAGGCTCCACCTATCTTAGACAGCTTGTCATGCAACCCAAATATATGCAGTGAATACATATTTTACCAACTCTTTGGAGAAAAATTGCTGAGCATTTACCATGAATATGAGTAAGCAAGACAATGAAAAAGCTATCCCAAATCTGCATAAATTATATAGTAAGAGTGTTTGTTTTAAATGCTGTGTTTTATAAACACTAGCAATGGTATGATGTTCTTTAAAACATACATACCACAAGGGAAAGTTGACAGAACCTATACACTCAGCAATCTTTATTAGTGTACATAAATGACCCGAAGCAGGGCAAATTCGGCATTCTAACACATTTATTTTGTAGCTTCCTCCAAGAAGCATTTCCACCCGGCCCAAAGTAGTTTCCTACCAGACAGGAAGAACCTGTAAAGTAATGGTAGATTTTTGAGGAGTGACCTTAATACAGTCAGAAAAATTCAAAGATGGCAACTCCTCTGGCCAGCTTCCAGAACAGAGAGTAAAAGAACTCGTTCTCCCAATATTTTGCCCTCCCTTCCCCTTTCCTTGGGAAATTAGTCCCAACACGGTCGTTTTCCACAGCCGCTGGGAAAAGAAGTCTTCATTAACTGGGACCTAAAGGCTAGATCTGACAATTATCATGGTAACAAATGGAAAGTTAGCAACTACCCTTTTTCAGGGTAAGACTCAGGGCAAGAGAATACAGGTATTAGCAATCGAGGGGAAATGGAATATTTTCATGTCAAGAGAAACGCACAGCCGAAGGAAGGAGGTCGTTCTTTTGGCTGAAGCAAATTTTAAAAGAGAAAAAAATATTTCAAAGCTGACAAAAAACAAAAAAACCACATTTATTCAATGTCCCCTAACCTACAGCCCTTTCACTTTGGAAGTTTCACTTTTCGATTTCATTCACCGGTAATAAGCGGACGGCGTGTTCTAGAGCAGTGCTTCCCAACCTTGGCATCTTGAAGAGATCTGGACTTCAACTCCCAGAATTCCCCAGCCAGCGAATGCTGGCTGGGGAATTCGGGGAGTTGAAGTCCAGATCTCTTCAAGTTACCAAGGTTGGGAAACATTGTACTAGAGAACCAACACACACACACAAATGCACTGCAGACTCGAAACATCATCCCCCACCCCCACCGCCGCCTCACTCGGTACACACACCTTCCTCGCCGAACTTGTCGAAAATCTCGCGCTTTTTGGGATCGCTCAACACATCGTATGCCTCGGCGATTTCCTTGAAGCGCTCCTCGGCGCCCGGGTCCTTGTTCTTGTCGGGGTGGTAGCGCAGCGCCTGCTTCCGATACGCCTTCTTAATGTCATCGTCGCTGGCCCCGCGGACTAGGCCCAGGGTGCGATAATAATCTTTCCCCATCGCGCTTCGCAGCTCCCCTCACGGTAAAGCCGGCCACCTCCCCGAGCTGCGGTGTATTATAGGAGGCGCTTCCCTTTCCAAGTTTATATGGCGGGCGGAGGAATCTTCCAGAGCTTGCCACAACATTCCCTCCCCAGAGCCCGCCTCTCCATCCTGCTTGGTCCAATGGCAGCCGAAAGCTTTCGAACGCTGCGCCAATGAAGACGCGGCGTGCGTCACACACGGGGGGGAAGTAACGGTTGCCGCGAGCCCGCCTTCTTACCTCAAGAGTGAAGGAGATAAGCAAATGGCTCTTTCTGTCAACGGTTGTTTTCCTTCCGAATTCTAGAGGCTGGAGGCTGGTCTCCGGGCGGGGGCAAGTCGGGTGACGTCACGGAAGGTTCGCGCTAGACCACCTCTTCTAATTAAAACCTTTCCAGAAAACGACGAAACCCCTCCCCCCCGTTTATTGCCATTCAATTAATCAACTCCACCCAGAAACTGAGGTTTTCTTAAACCTCCGTCCTGCCAAGGTTCAGAGAACCCTGTAACGCCACAGTTTCCCTTATAGACTGCAAAAAATACGACTTCAGCAATAATCAATGCCTGGAATGCACTACCTGACTGTGGTTTCTACTCCTAACCCCAAATCCTTAGACTATCTACAATTGACCTCTCCCCCGTTCTCAGAGGTCTGTGACGGGCGTGCATAAGGGCAGCATTGTGCCTACTGTCCCTGTCCTATTGTCTTCTATCATTACTTTTTATCATTACTTATCTAATGTTGTATTTGTACAAATTACCATTCTATAATTGTTTGACAAATAAATAATAAAATAAATAATAAAATAAATGCTATTGCCAGTTTCTCCAGTCTGGTGCCCTAAGAATGGAATTTCGTTAGATGGGGAAGTTGGAAATCCAAACACATCGGGAGGACAGCAACTGGGGAAAGCAGGTACTCCCTTAGGTGGCTGTGACAATGGTACAAAATACAAGATAACATTTTGAAATACTGTTTTAATGAATGTCATTTATGGCTAATTGCCACTAATGATAAGGGTGACTCAGCTCTGTGAAGTAATAGCTGTAACTATAAGACTCAAAACACCACTGATGAGGAAGTGGCATTTAACAACATGGACATTCACACCTATGCTGTCTGCAGATTTATGTAATCCAGCTAGTTAGCAACTAAAATCAAATCCAAGTTACAATTTTATATGGAAAGACAGTAATTTTTTAAAGGCTAGTGATGTCCCACTTGAAAACCATCAGGATCAACTATTAGACCCCCTGCAATTTGCATACCAAGCAAATAGATCAACAGATGATGCTGTTAATATGGCTCTGCACTACATCCTACAACATCTTGAATCTCCAAAGACCTATGCTATGGTCTGTTTTGTAGACTTCAGTTCAGCATTCAACACCATCATACCGGACATTATTTTAACTAAACTAAATCAGCCAACAGTACCTGAACACACTTGTAAGAGGATCACAAGTTTCCTAACAGACAGGAAGCAACAGGTGAAGCTAGGAAAAATCACATCAGATACCTGTACAATTTGCACAGTCCCCCCCCCAAGGCCTTCTCTCTATACACTAATGACTGCATCTCAAACGATCCATCTGTTAAACTACTGAAGTTTGCAGATGATACAACAGTGATCGAACTCATTCGAGACTGATGAAACTGCATACAGACAAGAGGTTGAACAACTAGCCTCTTGGTGCGACCGGAACAATCTAGAACTGAATGCACTCAAAACCGTAGAAATGGTGATAGACTTTAGGAGAAACTGCCGTATCCTACCATCACTCACAATACTAAACAACACAGTATCAGCTGTAGAGACCTTCAAGGTTCTATCATATCTCAAGATCTAAAATGGTCATGTAATATCAAAAACGTCATCAGAAAAGCACAACAAAGGAACAATTGAGTCTGTCATCTGCATCTCTATAACTGGTTTGGTTCTACAACCCTACAAGACCAACACAGACTTCAGAGGATAATCAGAACTGCAGAAAAAAACAATTGCTGCCAACCTGCCTTCCATTGAGGACCTATATACTGCAAAAAGACGGCGGTGAAAATATTTACTGACCCCTCGCATCCTGGACACAAACTGTTTCAACCCCTACCCTCAAAACGTCGCTAAAAGCACTGCACACCAAGACAACTAGACACAAGAACAGTTTCCCCCCGAAATTCCATCATTCTGCTAAACAAATAATTCCCTCAACACTGTCAAACTACTGTATTTACTAAGTCTGTACTACTATTATTATTAGTTTTTTCCCATCATTCCTATCACCCATTTCCTCCCACTTATGACTGTATGACAGTAACTAGTTGCTTGTATCCTTAAGATTTTTATTAATATGATTGTTTCCTCTTTGCTTATTTGACCCTTATGACAATCATTAAGCGTTGACAATATATCTTTTTCTTTTATGTACACTGAGAGCATATGCACCAAAGACAAATTCCTTGTGTGCGCAATCACACTTGGCCCATAAAGAATTCTACAGTACTCTATTCTATTTTCTACCTGAAGTAGAGAAGCAAATCCCTAATGCCCACAAAATATCACTGCAATCAAATTATTTTGAAATGTAAGGCAGCCTGAAAAGCATTGAAAAGTATCTCCTTGGCAATCATAAATTCATTTGCTTCCTTTTTAATATCCCAAAGCAAGTTGCCAGAAATAAGCTTCTCAATAAAAAAAAAATCTGCCTCATTTTTTTGTATCTTCAAGTGAGTGTTGACTCCTGGAGGCTGCCTGGACAAGTCACTGCAGCTTTCTTGGCAAAATTTTGTGAGTTACTTGCCATTACCTGATTTCTACTTGCCTCATGTTGTGCTCCTGTTAAAATGTCTGAAATCAGAGATGAATAGAAAATCAAAAATATTAACACAATAACTGTATCAACGCCATATTTTCTTTATAATATTAATTTGAATATGTGCCCAATATTTCAGTTGTGACTGCAGGTGAACACAAAATTTAAAACCAACAGAACAACTTAGTGAAGCTCATCTATCTGGTCATTCCCAGGGGACATTCAGTTGTTGAAGGATTTGCAAAATGCTCGGAGAGTCAGGGCCAAAAATCCTACAAGGTTCATGAGTTTGCAAAAGGCAAACACTTCCCCGCTCTGTAGTACTGTTTGGGCCTGCCTTGCTTGATCTAGTACACGAGACAGAAATAATTGGAGAAAGGGGTCCCACATATAAGTCCCCATGAAGGTCTTTATATAATGTGGTAATTGTTAAGTATGTGTAACTCAATGTAAAAGTTGAAAAAATAGCTGAAAGCGCCTGATTGGCTAAGACGCAGACAGTTGGTTTTAGGCGGGAAGCCTAAGTGTATAAAAGGAGCGGCTGTCACCATGTAAAAGCAGACGCATTCCTTGCTTGAGTCACTTGTCAAAAAGAGCTGATTAAAAGGAACTGTTCTAAAAGCCCCAGCTGTCTCGAATCTTTCACTGGCGACGTCGGACGGTCGAACCTACGCTTCCTACCATGGACAACTTGCCTGTCGGAAGAGCTCCTGACTTCTTCGACCCGGAGAAATTGACATGGGACAACTACATCTCCAAATTCGACATCTTCCTTGAAGCTGCGGGCATGAAGAACGCTGACAGCGACAGGAAAAGAGCGATTTTCCTGAACTATTGTGGCTCAGAGATCTACGATCTCGCCCAGACTTTGACAGATCCGCTACCGGCAAACTCTGTGACTTGGGACGCCTTGAAAACCAAGCTCGCCGCTCACTTCAAGCCGACCAAACTGGCCATAGTTTTCCGGCACCAATTCTCAAGAATGAGCCAGCTCGACACCGAATCGATAAATCAGTTTGCCACCCGGCTTCGCACTGTGCTGTCAAAGTGCAAATTTGACAACCCAGAAGCCCGGCTCATCGACGCCTTTGATTTTCGGCATGAAGAATGCAGCTGTCAGAAATAAGCTCACGGAAGACGAGCCTTCCCTTCAGACCATAATCAAGACAGCTCAAACAGCCAAAATCTCCGAAGCTGCCACCAAAGAACTAAAGCAGAATGACAAAAAGGAGGTCGTCGCAAAGATCGACTCTCAACCTTCACAAGCCGAGTCTTCAGACGACCACGGTCTACCTGCCTTCACCGAGGACAACTGCTTCCTGCTCCAACAGGACTCCTCCAGGCCACCAAGACAACATCGCCCCGGTTTCCCCTGCTCCGGCTGCCGAGGGAACCATCCGCGCCTCAAATGCCCTTTCCGCGACTCCATCTGCCGCCGATGCAACCGACAAGGGCACATCGCTGAAGCCTGCAGAGCCCCCATGCCAGAGGACTCCTTCTCCGCTCAGCGCCCTCCTCGTTTCCAGAGCCAACCAGCCCAGCCGCGAGATAACCAAAATCACCGTTTTTCTGGCCGCAGAAATAACGCAAGCTTCAACCGGGATTACTCACGAGGTAACTTTGACAATTCTATTAACAAAACGGTAACCAAAAAAGCGAGCAAAATTGTGATTTCACTGCTCCTTAACAAAAAACCGTGCCAGATGGAGCTAGACACGGGGTCTAGATTTACAATAATGCCTTGGGAAAAGCTGAAATTGTATATGCCTCATCTTAACCAAGCTGCTTTAAAGCCCATTTCTCTGGTTATTAAGGATTTTCAGGGGGGAATTATTCCTGTATTGGGAGAAATTGATGTACCAATTTTGTTCAAATCTGTAAATTGTATGTTACCTTTAATTGTGGTCTCGGGAGCAAGGCACTCCCTTTTGGGGTTGCAATGGATGGCTCCCCTGGGAATTGAAATCTCTGGTATTCACAATGTCAATGTACAAGAAATTCCTAACTTCCTGCAGGAATTTCCTGATGTCTTTAGCTCCACCTTGGGGTCTTACAATGGGCCACCTATTTCCTTTTCCTTAGACCCTAACGTTCGCCCTGTAAGATTTAAGCCTCGTAGGGTTCCCCTACCCCTCCTTCCAAAACTGGATCAACAACTGGACAAACTTATAGGTCAAGGCATTTTGGTCCCTGTTGACCAAGCACCTTGAGAAACTCCCATAGTGACTCCTTTGAAGCCCGATGGCTCACTACGGGTTTGCGCTGACTACAAGTCTACGCTTAATAGGGCCTTACAGCACCATCCATACCCCATTCCAGTGGTTCAACAACTACTTCATTCTCTGGGGGAAGGGAAAGTATTCGCCAAAATCGATTTGGCACAGGCTTATCAACAGCTACCCGTCGATGGGCCAACCGCCCTCGCACAGACAATAGTCACGCATAGAGGTGCATTTAAATGCACAAGGCTGCAATTCAGGGTGAGCGTAGCCCCTGGAATCTTCCAGAGCCTTATGGAAAGGCTCTTAGCAGGGATAAAAGGCGCAATCCCTTAATTTGATGACATTTTAATTTCAGGAGAAAGTCAGTCTCAGTTAAACCAAAGAATTAGAGAAGTCTTAAAAAAGCTACAGCAAAAGGGCCTTAGGATCAAACCAGATAAATGTGTTTGGGGAACTAACAGCATAGAATTTTTAGGCTATAGGATTGATGGAGAAGGCATCCATCCAACACCCGACAAAATAAAAGCCATTAGAGAAGCCCCTGAACCACAAAACAAGACAGGATTACAGGCATTTTTGGGCCTTCTAAATTTCTATTCTGTTTTCTTAAAACAGAAAGCAACAGCAGCAGAGCCTCTCCACAAGTTGCTACAGAAGGGAACTCCTTGGACATGGGGGAGAACTGAGCGCGAAGCCTTCTCTCAAATAAAAAACCTTTTAACCTCAAAAAGTGTAGTGGTCCAATATACCACCTTGCTACCTGTGAGACTAACCTGTGATGCGTCACCGTATGGGGTAGGCGCTGTTTTGGCACATGTATTGCCAAATGAGACAGAAGCCCCAATAGCATATTTTTCTAGAACCTTATCTAATGCCGAGTGGAATTACAGCCAATTAGACAAAGAGGCGTTAGCCCTAGTAGCCGGGGTGAAAAAATTCCACAATTATCTTTTTGGAAGAAAGTTTGAATTAATAACAGACCATAAACCTTTACTAGGCCTTTTAGCGCCCAATAAGCCCACACCTCCTTTTATGTCACCACGTCTAATTAGGTGGACTATGTTTTTAGCAGGATATAACTACGAACTTAAGCATAAGGGAGGAAAAGAAATTAACCACGCAGATGGTTTAAGTAGGTGCCCCATGACAATAACTGTAGAGGATCCAGCCCCAGTTGCAGATGTATTAATTCTGGAAATAGATGAGAACCCCATAACAACCGCTAAAGAAGTAGCTGAGCATACTCAAAAAGACCCGTTGTTACAAAAAGTAATTAACCATGTGTTAAGAGGATGGCCTAACGAAAATCTGGGAAATAATTTAAAAGAATTTAAGAGCAAGAGATTAGAACTGTCTTATCTGAGAGGTTGCCTTTTATGGGGAGACAGAGTCATAATTCCTTCTGGCTTAAAGAACAAAGTCTTAAAGCTTTTGCATATGGGGCATCCTGGTATCGTGAGGATGAAGAGTCTGGCCAGGGGGCACTTATGGTGGCCAGGACTGGATGTAGAAATTGAAAAATGGGTAGCCAATTGTGATCCATGTCAGGAGTCTAGACCAAACCCCAGAACAAAACCAATAGAATGGGAACAACCAAAGGGACCCTGGTCAAGAGTTCATATCGATTTTGCTGGCCCAATTGGTTCACAATACTTCTTAATAATTGTGGATGCATACTCCAAGTGGGTAGAGATTATTGCCATGAGTAATATCACCACCAGTGCCACTATTAAGGCCCTGCGCCATCTCTTTGCCACACATGGCTGTCCTGACATATTGGTGTCAGATAATGGCCCACAATTGACAGCCAGGCAGTTTGAACTATTTCTAGACCAGTTGGGGGTGTGACATGCCCTCATCTCACCTTACTCCCCTTGGGCTAATGGATTGGCGGAGAGGTACGTGCGCGTAGCAAAGGAAGCCTTACGCAGGTCAGGTCCAGGAGAGGTACAAGAACACCTTGACAAGTTCTTATTAACTCAACACATCACCCCAAACGCTACCACTCATAGGAGCCCTGCTGAAATCCTAATGGGGAGAAAACCCAGATCCCCAATTGATAGACTCCATCCTATGTATTGTGAATTTAAGAATGATATTGTAACCCCAGAAAGAAATCTGTATTTGGGACAAAGTATTTTTGCAAAAAACTTTGATGGGGGACTTAACTGGGTTAAAGGGACAATTGTTCAACAAACCGCGCCAAAGACTTATTATGTCCGTTTGGATGATGGCCGAGTGTGGAAAAGGCACATTGACCATCTACGAAGGCGCCAGGAATCCACACCTGTACCCAACGCCGAAACAACCAGAGACACTAACATCGATTCTTCCCCCTCGCTAGACTCTAACGTACAGACTTTGTAACCAGATCTAATGGAATTACAAATCAACTCACCAAGCCAGCGGTCCTCCAGTGACGCCGAGCCATCTTCATCGGAGGTCGGCGTTGTGCCTGCAGACTCGACACTGGGGGCCTCTACGCAGCTGTGGCCCTGGACTGACAGTGGAGATGGCGAGCCGACCTCCTCTTCAACCGAATACCAGGACTCAAATGGTCTGCGCAGGTCTGAAAGGACTGCACGCAGACCAAGCTGATTGGAGGATTTCGTCACATGGCTTTCAGTGTAAATAGTTTTTTTTCTGTCTAAGGAGGGAGGGGTGTTAAGTATGTGTAACTCAATGTAAAAGTTGAAAAAATAGCTGAAAGCGCCTGATTGGCTAAGACGCTGACAGTTGGTTTTAGGCGGGAAGCCTAAGTGTATAAAAGGAGCGGCTGTCACCATGTAAAAGCAGACGTGTTCCTTGCTGGAGTCACTTGTCAAAAAGAGCTGAATAAAAGGAACCGTTCTAAAAGCCCGAGCTGTCTCAAATCTTTCAGTAATTAACATCCTGAAGTATATACCTGGAAGCTTACTAGTTTCTATAACCAAATTAATAACATTTGGCAAAATATTATTAATATCTTCCAACCGTTTATTATATGCTGCAATGCAGTAAAAAAAACATTTACACAATGTGAGTTTAATAAATAATTGCAGCTTAGTGGAAAATCATCACTGGCAACCTTCTGTCTCAAAAGACTATGGTATCATGCTCTGGAAAGAGTTCCTAGAACAGCATCTAGTATGGCTAAAAAGGACAATCCGAGAGTGCCTTTCCACACTGAGCGCAGATCCATTTTGTCCCCTGCCTGGCTCCCAGATTTCACTGGTTCTAGGACTGCCTCTTTGCTTCTGCTTGATGAACAAGTGTCTCCTCGAAATGGAGAAGGCCATGCTGCATCTTTAGCCTCCAAGCTGAACAATCAGAGGTCAAGTTTACCCAGCTGTTAATGTCTGTTCCCCAGGCCTTTAAACCCTTATATTGCAGCTGTGGTCTCCCTCTAGGGCACTTTGCTTTCCCTGCACTAATTCACCATACAGGAGACCTTTCTGAATATGACCATCATTCATTCTCACAACATGTCCAAGCCAGTGAAGACGTCGCTGTTTCAGTAGTGTATACATGCTAGGAATTCCAGCAAGTTCCAAGACTGCACTAGTGCAAAAATAATGGTAGTAATTACAGTATTTCCATTTCCTTCTAAGTGTAGCAGAATAAGTCCTTTAAGCCAAATTTCTAGATAAGAAATATAATGAAAGTATTTATTTAAGATAACCTGTCTCTAAGGAACAGTTATATGGATTAAGTGATTGCTTAAATGTCAGTGCTGCAAAAATCTATAAAACCACAGTGTAATGATTTTTTTTGGTGGAACAATGTATGACTTATTATCCTGGGATATTAATGAACCTGTCAAATACCCATACTCTGTGACATCCACAAATGTTGATTTTCTGCCATGGAAAACACTTAATTTCTAATAATATAAATGGATCCAGAAGCAATCCCAAAACTATGAACTTAAACTGAAAATATGTTGAATGCTATCATTTCCACAAGTAATCTATTCAATAATAGCACTTCCATCTTGTTTGGTTCAAGTTTCACTTTGTTGTCTGTCATAATCACATCTCTTAATACAGTCAATAGCTGATCAACCCACTGTGTTGTACTGTTAAGGTACTGGTGTAGCATTGCAGAATTCCAAATTTTAACTTTAATTCACACCCCACAAGGTGATTGGTTTTTAGCCTTGTCACTCACAGCCCGACCCGACCTATCGCCTTGTGAGATACTGTAGGTTGCTATGGTTGCCAGCATAAAGAAAAATAGTTATGTGTCATCAGAATGCTGAATCTTCAAATGACATTATTCAGTCTTTTAATATAGATTTAACTTTAAGAATAAAACTTGCAGAACCTCACAAAAAAACCCATTAAACATACAGTACATTATGGATTATATGCCAATCCAAGGGAACTGCTTTCAGATCCTTTCATAAATGATTACCATATTCAATTAAAGTTATTATTAACTTGAATTTTTTCATTTTTTGACATTGTTCCAAATCTGTATTTCAATACAGATAATCCTCGACTTACAATTGTGATTGAGCCTGAAATTATAGTTGTAAGTCACACTGATTGACAAAGGGTCATCATGTAACCACTCAATTTTACAACATTTTTGCAGCAGTCCTTAAGCAAATGCTTAATGTAGTCAAAGTCAACATGGTGGTCCTTAAGCAAATGTGATTGCTCAGAAAACTCATTGCTTTCAATGGATATTTTTTACCAGGAACTGCAAGTAAATGTTGTAAATTGTGGTCAAATGTGAGATGTCTGGTGAGTGCCCAAAATAAGTACCTGCCTATTGTAACTTCACACAGTTGCTAAGTGATGGGTAACATCAAGGGCTACCTGTAGCTGAGTCTATCATTGTTCTAAAGATGGAATTATGTATAGTTTTCAGCAACAACAATAAAGATGTACAGTTTCCTAGGAGCTGTTATCATATGCAGAGACAACTCCATATAAATATACTTTGGAGGAAAATAAGAATCAGTAGTACTCAGTGTTGAATTTGTCCTAACAGGCAGCAATTTAATTTGAACTAATCAATATACATGGCCATAGGGAATATTTTAAAGTATAAAACTATAGACTCCCATATAGGTTTTCAAGTAAGTCATTATAAAGAAAATAACTGTATTATCCATTAAAAAAAATTATTGATCCAATTGCTTTTCCTTGCTTCTCTCTTTCTTAACTTCAGTGTTTCCAAGCACAGCTGCTGATCAAAAATAGACAAAAAATTCTTCTGCGTGTCTTGCATATCTCAGTAACAGTTTAAAGCAGCTGATGGTATGTATTAATGTTTTCTTGCTTTCTTCCTGTCCCAGAGAAAGATGGACTGAGAAACTGTACACCAGTTCACTCTTTTCATCTTATAAATGAAGAAGAACCAAATATCAGGCAGACCCAGTTTCTGTATTAAAATGCCTTCTTAGGGAAAAGATTTACATATTTTAACTGAACTCTCTTTTCCTAATTGGGTAGAATATTGTATATGCAAATATTATTTATTTCTTAAGTTCTATTATACAGTTTATCAGTCTTTTAAATTATCTTTATATTATATAATTATATAACTTCACTAAACACTCAACAAGTCTTAAGCATCAATTTTGCTTGTAATGGTCTTTAGTATAAAACAAGGGTGTCAAACTTGCAACCCATGGGCCGGATGTGTCATGCACTAGCCACACTAATGCTTGGTTTAGTGAAGGGGGGGAAAGTCATAATACGTCATGAGACAACGCCCTGACACCCCCGGTAAAAGACAATGCTGATACAATATATACAATCTTGATTACTAGTATATAATCTACCTATAATATCTGTTCCCAATCCCGTGGGACTCAGGGCGGCTTACAACAATAAAGCAATACAAAAAATTAATGTCAAATATTAAGCAAAACTCCCCATTAAGCTAGTCAATCAATATTAATAACAATAAAACCCCTAGACTAAACAGTACAACCAAGCACTCATACATACCAGTCGAACCATAATTCAGCCGGGACTAAAATGTTAATTCTCATGGCCCCCAGGGCTGCTGCCAGAGCCAGGTCTTTAAGGTTTTTCAGAAGGCCAGTAAGGTGGGAGCAGTGCAGACATTGTGGGATAGTTGGTTCCAAAGGGCCAGGACCACCACAGAGAAGGCCCTCCCCGTGGGCTCACCAACCAGCACTGCTTAGTCAACGGGACCTGGAGAAGGCCAACCCTGTGGGATCTAATTGGTCTCCGGGAGGTATGCGGCAGGAGACGGCCCCATAAATGGTCTTAGATTTGTGAGTGTGACTATTGCTATTGGCCAGATGATACATTTTCACCTCCAGTTTTGAATGCAAAAAAGCAAATAAACAACAAAGGCTCCCTTCAATAATCTTTCATTATTTTCTAAACACTGATGGAGTTTCAGAGTATTTTAATATGGAACTGCACAAGCAGACTTCTTCTCCAGATAAAATAGTAGAAGTCTGGGCTTTCCAGAGTGCTAGTGATAAGGACCTACACAAATTAGCTCCTATTTTTCTTCCTCAGATAAAATAGGGAAGTCTAGTTTTCTCTACTCCACCTTGTTGGAAGCTTAAAAATAGGGGGGGGAAAATGATAAGATTTTAAGTAAAGGATGTGTACATGTGCAAAAAGACAGAGCCACCCTGGAAAGGTAGATGGCATAGATAGGGGCTGGCTAGTATACATAAGGAACTCCTCTGGTGATACCCATAACAGAGTACCTAAACTTGCCGCAAGTGAGAAAACTTAACACAGTGCATACACTTTGAACCTGGTATGTTGCTGTTAGTTGCGAAGTTGTGTCTGATCCATTGCAACCCCATGGACAATGTTCTACCAGGCCTTCCTGTCCTCTATCATCCTCTGGAGTCCATTTAAACTGATGCCTTCAGTGACTCCATCCAACCACCTCACTCTCTGTCATCCCGTTCTTCTTTTGCACTCAATCTTTCCTAATGCTGAGAAGCTGTTATAATAAAGAGTAAAAACTATTTTATTCTGTATTAATGGAGGAAAAAACCTAAGTTTATTCTGGTATAATAATAGTGACAATTTAAAGCTGTTTCATTCATGGGTAAGTTGAAGAAAAAAATATTTGTTTTGTCATGTACGTATTGGTGATATTCAAAGATATAATAATATTTAGATACTGTACATAATACTAGTGAAAGAGAAACACTAGGACAGGGGTATGTTATGTTAGAGGTATGCTGTCCAGGGGTGAGCTACTGCCTGGACAGGGGGGAACGCAGTGGGGTAGCAAAAATGGAGCTCCACCCCAGAGCACCCAATTTGCACTGAAAGATGTTGAAAGAAAATGCAAGGCATCCTGCATAAGCCACGCCCACAGTGTGGTAGTAAAAATTTTGGTAGCCCGTCACTGGCTGTTGCTGCATTAAGCTACAAGTAACCACAAGGTCTCCATATAAGAAAAAGAAAAATGGAAACACCCATTTCATATAGAATAGTACAACGTAGAATGAATTGAACAGATTTGACTATCTTTATGTACAAGTATTCCTTGACTTACAGCAATTCATTTAGAATAGAATAGAAAATAGAATAGAATAGAATAGAATAGAATTTTATTGGCCAAGTGTGATTGGGAACACAAGGAATTTGTCTTGGTGCATATACTGTCAACGTACATAAAAGAAAAAGATACATTTGTCAAGAATCATGTAGTATAACACTTAATGATTGTCATAGGGGTCAAATAAGCAATGAAGAAACAATCAATATTAATAAAAATCTTAGGATACAAGCAACAAGTTACAGTCATAGAGTCCTAAGAAGGAGGAAAAGGATGGTAGAAATGATGAGAAAAACCAGTGGAAATAGAAGTGCAGAATTAGTAAAAAGTCTGACAGTGTTGAGGGAATTATTTGTTTAGTAGAGTAATGGCGTTTGGGGAAAAACTGTTCTTGTGTCTAGTTGTCTTGGTGTGCAGTGCTCTGTAGGGATGTTTTGAGGGCAGGAATTGAAACATTTAGGGACCATTCAAAAATTTCCACACTTATGATTGTTGCAGCATCCTCATAGTCACATGATAAAAATTCAGTCAGCTGGTAACTGATCCAGATTTATGATGGTCACGTTGTCCCAGGGTCATGTGAACACTTTTTGAGAGCTTCTGACAAGCAAGGTCAATGAGGAAGCCAGATGTACCGAACAACCAGTTGCTAACTTAACAACTGCATGACTCACTTAACAACTGTGGCAAGAAAGCTTGTAAAATGGGGCAAAATTCATTTAACATCTTCTTGCTTAGCAACCGAAATGTTGGGCTCAACAGGACTACCTGGAAATGCCATGACAAGTTATCACAAGGACCTGACACATAAGTAATGTGAGTGAAAATGCAGGTTAAAAATTCAGCTTGGATATAGAGCTGTGATGGCAAACCTATGGCGCATGTGCCAGGGCTGGCATGCAGAACCCTCTCTGCTGGCACACACGCCATCGCCCCAAGTCAGATCTCGGTTCTGTTTCTTTCGTGAGCTTCTTTCCCTGCAAATGACAAAACAGAAGATCATGAAAGAAAAAGATTTAACCTTTCACCGCGCTGCCAGTGTTGGAATGCCCCACTTCCCACCTGTCAGCTGGTCTTCGGGTTTTTGCTGCACATGCATGGATATCTGTGCACGCACACACATGTGCACATTCACGCATGTCCATGCGTACACGCAGTTGCATGCATACCTTTCAGTTTGAGCATGCACATGCTCTGCAGTTTGGGCATTCAGTGTCTAAAATGTTCACCACCACCGATATAGAGGATTATAAGTTCTAATTGGTTATATTATTAGAAACAAGATCATTTCCAAAATAGCAAGGCTTAAAATATACAAAATGCACTTTGTCTGCAGATATGCTTATGATGTGATTCATAAACTGTATGACGCATAGAGAAAAATAAAAGGAGGACACCCATGAAGAATGTCTTGAGAAAGCTATCATGCAGGCTGAACTGGTATTTGAATTTTTAAAAGGATAAAACTGTTAAACATTTCTAGACAACTGCTGTTATTTTTAGATTTCCCTCAAAATACATTTAACTAATGTTTCAATAATCTAATTAGAAAAAAAAAATTATTAGCAGTAGCCAAAAATGAGTTATTTCTGATCAGCATAAACTTCAAAAGACAGCTAAAAGAAGATAAGTATTTTTAAAACAATACATGAATTAATTACTACTTTTGATTCATATAACACCTTGAGATATAAGATTAATTTTGCCAAATGTCCACAGATTTTAAAGCTTCCAATGAAATAAAATCTAAATCTAAATTGTCTAAATCAGCAATGATAAATTGATTATCTATTCATGTTATTTTATTTATTTATTTGTCAAACATGTATAATTACAGGATTTATCCTATGTGCACCCTAGTATCATGTTTCTTTTGTCCAAAAGAATTGGCATTAAAAAGAAATAAGGGAGAAAAGTTTGGCATATCAACTCTTTGAAACCAATGTTTTTGGAATCTAAGTTTCAATGCTTAATACTGGATACAAATAGATACAGTAGTAGGCCTGGATATGAAATGGTGATGTTTATAGATATTCTATGGTAGTTGCAGAGTCAGCTCTCACCTTTCTGAAGAATGTTTCAATATTTGTTGAAGGTTTTGCTGCTGCTTGTTTCAACAGAGCAAAAAATTTAGATTGATTTATTCTACTCTTTTGTTTCCCTTGGTTTGGACTCCTTTGCTTCCCAAGATAAGGCACTCATTGGCTGTTAGAAGCAGGAATGACAATAAGACAAAGAAAATCAGAACAGGGTCCTTTTAAACGAAACAGAACCTGAACAAAGAACAGTTGTGTTTCCTCTTTTCTCTTTGTCTGAGACCCAGGTTCAAAGTATAGATTGAGAACTGGCAGAATCATGGTCATGAATCATTTGCAGAAGGAGGTCACAGGCTTGGACTGAAGAAACCCTCCTTGTCTTTCATAAATTGCTTAAGACCCACCTATATCGCCAGGCATGGGGGAATTGAGACATCTCCCCCAGGCTTATATAGTTTATGTATGGTATGCTTGTGTTGTATGTTTTTTAAATAATGGGTTTTTAGATATTTTCTTTTAAATATTAGATTTGTTCATTGTACACTGTTTTATTATTGTTGTGAGCCGCCCCGAGTCTGAGGAGAGGGGCGGCATATGAATCAAATAAATAAATAAATGACCTTATACCAAAACATAAACTGAGGAAATGGCCTTGTAACAAAATATTAAAGAATAACAAGATCGAAGGTTTATATATTTTTTATTTTTTCTTATACAGTGGTACCTCTACTTACGAGCTTAATTTGTTCTGTGACCAGGTTATTAAGTAGAACAGTTTGTAAAAAGAAGCAATTTTTCCCATAGGAATCAATGTAAAAGCAAATAATGCATGTGATTGCGGAAACCACAGGGAGGGTGGAGGTCCTGTTTCCTCCTGGGAGATTCCTAGAGAGGCCCCACAGAGGCTTTGGCCCACCTTTTCCGGCCCTGTTTCCTCCTAGGAAATTCCTAGAGAGGCTCTACAGAGGCTTCTCCTTGCCTTTTCCGGTTACAGTTTGGGGGGCCCAGGTTTGTAAGAAGAACATGATTCTTGAGAAGAGGCAAAAAAATCTTGAACACCCGGTTCTTATCTAGAAAAGTTCGTAAGTACTGTAGAGGCATTCTTAGGTAAAGGTACCACGGTACTTAACATCAGAGGTGAATTTTTGAGTTTTAAGCTGAGGAAGGAGTTTTCACTTTCTGAAATGCCTAATCAACTAGATTCACTGCCAGGTATGCACTTTATAAGCATTGTTAATATCATATTGGATTTGAGTCCTAGAAGCAGACAACTTGAAAAAGTCATTATCATCTCTTAGCAATTGTGGTAAATATGATTGATTATGTCCATCAGCACCTTAGAAATTGCTAACAAATCTCTTGTCCATGGAGCTTGGTTGCTTAAATCCATAATATTGTAGTGAAATCTGTCTTATCCATAAGCATTTTGCTGATTGATTACTTGAATTCATTTTGACTTGGGTTGCTTCCAGACAGATAGCACTTACCATTAACATTTTTAAAGTGCAGCTGTTCTTTTTCCCCTCCTTAATAGGTAAGTTATAAAAAAAAATAAGAATGGAAAGATGAATAGGAGAAGCAGGAATTTACCAATATGGCAATGTGCACCTGAAGTTACACATAACATTCTACGAACAGAGGGAAATTTCATCAAAATACTGTATTTTGCAAGTATCTTTGAATGACAGGTTAGATAAAATCCAATATGTTATTTTAATATTTCTTTTTGAAATTGCCTGCATCTATTTCTGATCTTAAAGCTTCAGAATAGAGAAGAATTTCAATTGTAGAAATTCAACTTGCCCATTATTCTTTTCTGTCAGGCCCTTATAATAGAGAGGACAGATAATTGGATCCAAAAGAAGTTAGTATCTGTTTAAAAGAGGGAGTGTCATCCACTTTCTCTTTTAAAAAGAGACAGTTTTCACAATTATAAAGATACTCTAATTAGATATGTCAGGCAAGACATCAAATCATAGTTTGTTCTTAACTTGTTCTCATTAGATAGTTTAAATACAGGTACCTAGTTTGGAAGATTTAGACTAACGCTAGACTAACATAAGAGATGGAATCAGAAGCTGAATCTACAGCAGAGGTGAGCAATTAATTTTCCCAAGGGGCCATATGAAAAATTGGGACTGTTGTGGAGGCTCGAATCAATAGGGGCATGAAAGACTGTAGGCACCATATAAGGATATACTGTATACATAAATTGGGGGGGGGGGATAGTAGGCACCTTCAAAATCAAAGCAATTCTGTTGTATTAAGTGCATGGTGTATACTTATTTACATTTGATTTCTAACTTTCAATTGACAAACTGTGGGGCAAACAGGGACAGCGAAAAGACTAGATCTAGTCTGGGGGGCTATCAGATGCTCAGATCTGCTCTACAAAGCCAAAATAGGGAACTGAATTTGTACAATCGATGTAGTGTCACAGCAGCCTCAACAAAATAGTGGCTCAAACAGCAAAAAAAAAAGTTCTGTGACTAAGTGCAGTGGTACCTCTACTTAAGAACTTAATTGGTTCCCTGACCAAGTTCTTAAGTAGAAATGTTTGTAAGTAGAAGCAATTTTTCTTTTATTCATAAGTTAATCCAACAGTTTCATTTTCCCAAATGTATTCATTAATTTCACTCCATAAGATCAAACCCATTTTCATTCTGATCTATTATATTCTCATATATTGTATCTCATAGTTTCACAATCATAATATATATTTCATACACAATAGAATGAATATAATTCTTCATTCTACAATGAATTTGTCTTTGGTACATTTGTCAATAATCATGATGTAACACTTAATGATTGTCATATGGGTCAAATAAGCAATCAGGAAACAATATTAATAGAAATCTTAAGGATACAAGCAACAAGTTACAGTCATACAGTCATACAAGCACAACAAAGGAATTTTGTAAGAATTATGCTTGTGCTAATTCCCTGAAATATAGACTCTGAACAATATAAAGTATTTTAAAAGCCAACATATCATTGCCTATATACAGTACCATCAATTACAAAGTGTATACAGTGTACTGATAAATAGATACTCATACACACATACAATATCCTACATCTTTAATACTCGGTTAAATATCAGTACCACAGTTATTGTTTGTGTGAAAAACCTAGAGAATTTGATAACACACACTTTGACACGCATTAGCTTCTCCTATTGCTACAGTATAATGTATTGCTTTAACTATAGGATTGTCATATCTGTATTGTATTAATTGGAATAAACACTGGAGAGCAGCAAACCATTTTTGTTCTGAATATTTTCAGAACTGTAATTTCTAAAAAACAAATATTGAACTTACAGGGTTGAGTTTAATTAAAGAGAGAAAGATGTGGGGCTCACTCCTAATTTGCACTGTGAATATACGGTAGAAAGTAATTGAGCTAAGCTCCCTGAATCTCACTTCATTTGTATAAATTCCCTTTTTTGTGCATCAGCCTTTCTACTCATGTGACTCATAGATGAACCTGAGTTAAGAACTTTATGGACACCTAAGTGGAATTATTAAAAGTGGAGAATTCTAGCTTTAGAAACATATTAGTAGAACTGAATCAGCAAGGTGTGGTGCTGGAGGTAACCGAGAAAACAGTCATTGGGCAACTCACTAGGTTAGTAGTTTAATTGAAAAAAGCAAAATGGCACTGCATGTTCATGCTTGCAATGCTCAAGCTTGCTAATGTTAATAATATTTTACAATCCATTCATGTGGTACAACATGTCCTAGCAGCAGTTCTTCTAAATTATGACACACAGGATTAATTTAAGGCTGTTCCGGATTAGTAGAATTTTAGATGAACAGTAGATGGAGTGCTTTAAACAGGACAAAGGACTTTTTAATTCTTTGATTTTGTATGCAACCAAAACTTTGCCATCTGTTAACAAAACAAATGACCCTATTTGCATTTTTGGAAAAATACAAATCAGATTAACAAAGGGATTTTTTTTTTTAAAAAAAAATGAGGAAATATGCCTCCTACCAAAGCATCATAGGCAAGCTCAGAGCCCTTTTCCATTAGAGCAGTGTTTTTCAACCAGTGTGCCGCGGCACACTAGTGTGCCGTGAGACATGGTCAGGTGTGCCGCAAAGCTCAGAGAGAGAAAGAAAACAAGAGAGAGAGAAAAAAGAAAGAAAACAAGAGAGAGAGAAAGAAAGCAAGAGAGAGAAAGAGAGAAAGAGAGAGAGAAAGAAAGAAAGCAAGAGAGAGAGCAAGAGAGAGAAAGAAAGAGAAAGAAAGAAAGAGAGAGAGAGAGAGAAAGAGAGGGAGGGAAGGTGGGAGAGAGAAAGACATAGAGGGAGGGAGGGAGAAAGAAAGAGGGATGGAGAGAGAGAAAAAAGAAGAAGGGAGAGAAAGAGGGAGGGAGAAATAGAGCAAAAGGGAGGAAGAGAGAGAGAAAAAAATGTCCAAACTTTTTACCCCCCCCCCCTCAATGTGCCCCAGGATTTTGTAAATGTAAAAAATATGCCATGGCTCAAAAAAGGTTGAAAATCACTGCATTAAAGGACTTCATTACCCTCTCTTCTTTTTAGATTCAGCAGAATATTGTACTTGCATGATATTCATTCATTCATTCATTCATTCATTCATTCATTCATTCATGTTTTAGCTTTTATATAGTTTTTATCTTTTTAATATTGTAAGCCACCTAGGTGTAAGCCAATAAATTTAACAAACAAATAAATCAATTTGTTATCTTTGTTGCTGAATCCCTATCCTGGCTCAAGTGCCTAGGTTTTAAATCACTGCAATTATTTGATTTTCCGCCAACTAATCTGTGACCAAGCATAATAAATTTTACAGAATTTGAGATTATCCATAGAAGTGTCGGAGTAAAGGAATAAATATACTACTTTGACACAATATAGCCAAGGATGATGGAAATCTGACTCATGAGGCATTTATTTATTTATTATATTTGTCATACAAATATAGAATTATAGTTTGTATTAACATAAAAATGTATAAAAAGTGATAAAAAGGATAATATGACAGGACAGGTACGGTAGGCACAATAGTGCACTTATGCACGCCTCTTACAGACCTCTTAGAAAAGGAGAGAGGTCAACAGTAGATAATTTAAGGTTGACCTATCAATACTTCAGCTAACAGAAAACTACAGGCACCTAAAGCATGCTGCCTATGCTGTTGATCCCTATCCCATCAAGAATGCCATCAAATAATAGAGTCTTCATTTACTATGAAGAGGGCAAATTAAGGGGAAAGATTGGTGGAATCCCCCAATATTGTTCCTCTCCCTCCAAACTACCAAATAACCATCATAGGCTAGCATCATAAAATATTCATCAGCTGTTGTTCTTAAGTGGGATGGGGTTGAGAAACATGTGAATTTTGACCGATGATGAGATCAGTACCTTCTGACAATATTCACTGCAGGCTTTGCAAAAGCTAAGGACCTTAGATGACAGGAGCTAGAAGAGGAAACAAGGGAAGTGTGGACCTAACCCTTGGCTTTATCCCAGAGCATTGAGGGTTCAGGGTGTTATGTGATCCTGCCTCACAATCCCCAGCACTTGTCAATTATTTTTCAAGCTCTTTTAGATCACCCATCTTTTAAAATAGGCCAACTAACAGTTGATAGGCAGGCAAGTGGTTGCTTGGTACAGTGGTAAAACCTCCTGCCACTTCACTTTACACTCCTCTTCCTATCCCAATTTTGTCCAGTTAAATAGAAAACATTACAGCTAACACAGCTAAGGGCAATTTGAAAGTGCTTGAGATGTGGAGTTAGAATAAGGATGAAAACAATGTCATGAGATACAGTAGGAAAAAAGTTGCTGATCATATTTGTACAATGGTTAGGAACAAGCTGAGAAGTACTTATCTTATATAATGCAACCAAACTAACCATTCAGCACAATGTAGCAAAGTTCTTCAAATGTTTATAAATGGACTAGTCAGGAATGTTTCAAACAGGTTCTTAGAAGTTCACAAACAAGCCAGTAATCTGAGCACTGATTGAGAGACAACAAAGACTCTAGGAAACTGCAAACCTCGCATACTGTAATTGTTAATAGCTCCTTCAGAACAGCCCTCAAGAATTCAAATAGACAAATCAGTACCTACTGTATAAGCACAGACCTCCCTTATGCTACTCACTATACAAAAACAGACCCCCAAACAAGTGGTTATATTATTCAGAAAATTACTGTAGTTAAATTATTATAGTGTGGGAATATGGTATTTAATAGGGTATAATATTATAGTATCCAGGATATTATTTTAAATGTAAAATAAAAAATTCCCAAAGAGATGAAAAAGATACCATTTGTATAACTAATGTAAAGTGAAACTTGTATAGGGCTGCTAATAATTGTAAACAAAGTTCATGCTGCTTTATTGTCAAGTAGCTGTTCTGAATGAAAGGACTAACTTCATTTACCGGAGGAATCTGTAGTATCTTAGATCTTGTAGAACTACAGCGCACCTTTGAATAGTTCTAGCCTTTATGACCAGGGTGGGACCACCAATTATGCATATTATCTCTGTGTTGTGGTAACAAGGATTGCATTTCAGACACAGAGAAGTTACTATAGTACTTGGATATGTTGTACAGTCTCCCTAAAAAATATAAGCAATGAATCATTCTGTGGGAAAGGAAATGGAAGAACTGCTTAGGAAAATATTAAAGACACTTTAATATTAAAGTAAATAATAAATATTAAAGATACATACACAAAAGATCTGCATTCTACATACAGTTTCCCTTACAACTAATTATCTGGTTATATCACAGAATGTACAATAACTACTTGCCATTGTTAATGTACAGATTTTTCAAGTTATTTGATCAAGTTCCTAATTACACTGGAAATCAAGCATTAGAATGATATAATTGAACATCAGCTATTTGTATTTTTGTAGATGTGTACATTAATTTAGATGTCTAAGTTCTACTAAAAACAACTTTGTAATCTCCAATCACTGAGTTGCTCAACGCAAACTCTTTAAATTATGGCTTTGTAAGATTGCCTTTTCTGTGCAATATCTCCAGATATTCCACTTGCTCAGACAAATAGGCACCAGAGTGTATTGCACAACAGAGATTCGAAATAAACAAAAGAACAAATCTTATAAAGCAAAATAAATAGGAATTCTCCCACAAGGAAGAAGTTATTGTGCTATTCCTGTGAACCTAAAGGTGAAGTAGGAAGAAAAAAACTTGCTTACGTATTCATTTAAAATAGATATTTGCTTATCATGCTTCAACAAACTAGATGAACAAGACTTTTAAAAATAAGTCTAATAATTTGAACGTTCTACAGACATTAATGACAGCAGCGGGCCACCATTCCCGGCGCTACCGGAATGAGCTATGTGCACAAGAGTTCCAGGGTTTTTTGCTTCTGTGAAGGCGCAGAAGCAAAAAGACCCAAAACCCGGCCAAAATAAAGTAACAGTCATCACTCACTCTGCTGCGCCACTCCAGCCTGTACGCTTGCCTGCCTCGCTGCTCCGCTGCACCACTCGTGGTGACTCTGCCACGAGCAGCCTGCTTGCTCCACCGTACCACCGCACGCATGCCGCGAGTGGCCTGCCCGGCCCTTATCTTGCTCCAGTGCTTGCACAATCTCCTGCAGGGGCAGAAGCCCGCACAGGGAGCAGGTCGAGTGGCCCTGAGCTCCGGCACTGCGGCCTCCTCTGTGCTGTCCCGCACCGCAGGCATCTCTCAGCACGGCGATGCTGCCCCGAGCAAGTCATGGCCTTCGGCTGATCCCAAAGGCCACGACTCGCTCGGGGCACCATCGCTACATGCACTGAGAGATGCCTGTGATGCAGGAGAGCAGAGAGCAGGCCACACAGCCAGAGCTCGGGCAGGCCGCTGTTGCATGTGCAGGAGCCGAAATCTCGCCCTCATGTCCTTCTGGAAGTGAGATTTGGGTATGCGCAGAAGCAATAATACTAGTAATGTTTACCGGAATCATGCCGGCTGCACGTGCAGCTCATTTTCGCCGGTGGAAGAGCATTCCATGCCGTCCCGCCTCATGCCCACCCCTGGTTATTGACATGCTTCCTTGCATTCAGTTCAGCAGAAAATAAAAATCTGCATCTCTTTCCCAGCAATTTCTCTCCTTGCAGCTAGTTTTACTTTCAGTTTAACACTTGGCCTCAAATCAGCTGAAGTTTGGGAAGCTGATAATGAGTTGCTTGGCTTAACAGGGTCTGTTGTTTGTTGCAAGAAGGTAAATTACTGTGAGGCAGAGGCCAAAGGGTGGGTGGGGCTACATTTGGTGCATAAGACCCACCGAAGTTTTTACCCTCTTTTGGGGGTAAAAAAGGTGATTTTATACTCTGAAAAATACAATAATCTACAAGATGTAGAGATATTTTCTTTCCAACAAAAGTAAGATTTCTTTGGGTGAGTTAATTTAATTTAATTCATTAGACTTCTATGCCACCCAATCCCATGGGACTCAGGGCAGCTTACAACAGGAAATACTGTAATACAATACAAAGATGCAGAAGTCAGAATTAGATAATAAAAACAATAAAAAACTCATTATAAAAACCCTGACACTTTATCCAAACACATATACATACCAGTCAATCACCGTTCGACCATGCCTGGGTGTTAACATTCACGGCCCCCAGGCCTGCCGGTTGGGTTGGGGTGACATAAGGAAACAATGGGTTCATACAATACACTAAGCTAAAACTAAACAAATGTATTATAGGTTGTTGTGTTCTGTGATGCCAGTAAATTGGAATTCATTTAAATTGGTTTGTGAACAAACAAGTATGTTTCAGAATGATGTGAAAACTCATTCTCCTCCTCCTCCTCTCTCACATACACAAACACTGGAAATCTGTTCATTATAAACCTATTTATTATACTGATCTGAAGCAACAGTAGTTCTTTCATATGAAAGATATTTTAATTCCTAATGGAAAAGAATGTTATCTTAGATTTTTGTTGTTTTGTTTTTTGCAGTTTTGGGATGGGGAGAATTAAACAAGAATTCTAGAAAGTGTTGGCATTTTATATTATTTTTCTTCATCATCAGTCCTTCACCTGTTTCTAGTATCTATACTATGTTTGCTTAAAATAGTCTTCTGATTTCAGTATGCATGAAGGGCATTTGTTAAGGAAAGAGGATTAAGGAAAGAGCTAAAATTAATGAGAGGCTGCTCCTCCTGCTGCAAGCCATCAAATGATTGCTCTGCAACCTTTTCCTGATCATTTCCACCATTTCCTATGCTGCTGTACTACATGGAGGGAGGGAGCAAATTGGAGTCTGCAGCTGTTTTACAAAATAGAATTAAGTCTTCTTCTTGATCTTGCTTCCTGTCATGTCACATTAGTTAAAAGTATTATAGCCAACAAGCCGACACAAGAGATAAAATCCTTACGTATTTCTCCCTGAATTCCTATACTGTATTACAAAAGTGATGATATTTAAAAGGTTTCTTGTACATTGTAGATTCATCCAGTTGAAGTGAATAAAATAAACTGACTTGTATTCTCCCTAGTAGCAGGTCATAATTAGTGGATTATCTTGACAATTCAGTATTGTATTCTTGTCTGACAATGAAATATTTTTTGCAATCTCCTTACTAGTTGCTAATGGTGTCAGCTTCCAACTGTGTGTGATTTCCTTTCTTTCCCCTTGAGCTACTCTCTAAGAAACTATCACAAACCAACTTTATTTTTTAGAGAAGGTTGAGAATTGCAGTTGCAGTCTGAAGGAAATGGATTCTCTGATTTTTTTCAGTAAGAGTTCAGGCTGAACACAAACATGGAACTACGTATTTTTCAGACACTTTTGCCCCCCAAAAGTGGGTGTTACTTATACAGCGAATATTGTGGTGGAGGTTGATGCAGCGCCGATCAGCTGTTCTAGGCAGCAGGGATCAGTGACAAATGGGCTGCAGTGAATGGGCTGCAGAAGCAGATTCCCCCCCCTTGTTTTCCTCTTCTAAAACTAATTTGCATTTTATAGTTTTATAGTCCAAATAATACAGTAAATCTACATTGATTGCTCTTGTGAATAAACTGGGGCAGTATTTGTAAAAGGGTCTTCTGCAAAGGCTTCTCCAATGCATCTGCAACTGAAAGAAAAAGATCCTTCCATGTCCTATTTGTATGTGTTATTTGTAGAATCTTGGGTTAGTTAGGCCTCTTAGTCACCATGTCTCTTGCAGGATCCATTCTGGATTGTTACCGGGACCACAGGTTTAGTCTTCCAAGCTTTCAGATTCTTGCTGGAGTCCGTCCTCAGAGAACTTCTCTCTCACCAGAATGTGTCTCTTTTCTGGAACAGTGTTCTCTCAGATATAATCAGGCTCTGGTCCTGTAAGTTTTTTGCAGTGCCAAGAGAGAGCTATTTTGGTGGCCTTTTGGAGCTCAGGAAACCATTTTACCCT
The DNA here is from genome assembly GCF_031021105.1 of Erythrolamprus reginae. NCBI lineage: Eukaryota > Metazoa > Chordata > Lepidosauria > Squamata > Dipsadidae > Erythrolamprus > Erythrolamprus reginae. Next base: position 138,550,460 of record NC_091951.1, read on the forward strand.
CTGCAGATAACAGTGGTCTTATGGTTGCTTGCTGTCATGTGGTAAGGTGTTTATCACACGATTATTACCTTTTAGATTTATACTGTTACAACATTTAGTTTTAGTTTGTTTGGAAATCTATAAGCTATTCAGAGTCAGACATCATTGCAGAGGACATGCAAGAAAATTAGCAATTAATAAAATAGTGTAACAACATCAACTTTCAATAAGTGAAAAATTAGTATTATTTTCTCTGACAATTATGTCAATTTTATTATGCTAACTAAGTACGAAAATAGATAGGAGTGGCACAGAAAATACTATTGGGCCATTCCCAAATCTGGGTGTGTATGACTCACCAAGAAGATTTTTTATACTAGTTCATGCTTGCCCATATTCTTAGATCACAGGATTTTCCCAGGCATCATTTAAAATGATTTCATCACCATATGACTCCATGTAATGACAAGACAATAGAATCATTGGCAAATCCATTCATTAACATTAGGTATTTTCCCCTTTAACCTTTTAATAAGATATCAGCAAGATATCATCAGAAAAACAGACTACAAGATGAACTTATGGAATGGAGTTATCGAACCATTGCATTGATTATTTATGCAAGACAAAATTGGTTCAAGAACTTAAAAAATGTACATAGAGAAATATCAAACAAATGGACATTTTTCAGAAAAGGCAGAGGGACATGAAATCAAAGAGCTATCATAAAATGAATAATAAAGAGATAATGAGAATATAGCATTTACCTTTAACAATTTATAGCAAAATCTTTGTTTATGTAGCTCATTCTAGACTCTGAAATACATTGAGATTAATGGTTGTCAAAGTAATGGATTTTCTTCTGAAAGTTTACAATAAGGAAATGGAAGAGTTTGAACTGAACTAAAAATGCAGCAGTGCAGAACAAGAAAAAGGTAAGATACATATACATACAGTATTTATATTTGATTGTTATAGCCACCCCTCTCAAGAGGATGACATTGGGGTGAATATTATAAAATATAAAATGAATGTACAGCAATTGCAAAAGAAATATATACAATACTAAGTAAAACTGTTACTATGGATAGTAATACATCCAGGCAAGAAGTTCCTTAACACACTTGTGACCCTAAAGTAACTTACCTCCAAGCCTTGGAGGGATTTGAATATGATAACTAGCTCCTTGAGTTATACCAGGAAAAATACTGTTCACAAAAAATGATGTTATATATGTTGGATATCTGACACCCTTTAGTACCAGTGCAGCTGCATTCTGTTACCAGTAGAGACTTGCAGATGCTCTTCAAGAACAGCCCCACGTAGAATGTATTGCAGTAGTCTGTTGCGTATTGGACTTACAACATGAATACAATTTAAGAATGGCAGAACCCAGATAACGGAATCAAACCTGGGCATCCAAAAATTTTAAAATAATCTGACAACACAATTTAGCAGTTAGAAGTATTCAGCAGAGTTCATTATGAAAACAGAAAGGAAACGAGAAATCTAAGTCAATGATAAACATCAAGACAAATTACTGCCAACCTCCACTCTTTCTGAATGTAAACTTGAATGTAAACTAATCTAATTGATTTCTTTCATTATGTCACAAAGGTTTTGGATGAAGGTGGTGCTGTGGATATTGTCTATCTGGACTTCAGCAAAGTCTTTGATATGGTTCCACATAAAGAGCTGATAGATAAATTAGTGAAGATTGGACTTAGTCCCTGGATAGTTCAGTGGATTTGCAGCTGGCTAAAGCATAGATATCAGAGGTTGTTGTTAATGGCGAGTATTTTGAGCAGAGCCTGGTTACAAGCAGTGTGCCACAAGGGTCTATTCTGGGTCCTATTCTTTTTAATGTTTGTGAGTGACATATGGGAAGGTTTGATAGGGAAGGTTTGATTATTTGCCAATGACTCTAAAGTGTGCAATAGGGTTGATATTCCTGGAGGTGTCTGTAATATGGCAAATGATTTAGCTTTACTAGATAAGTGGTCAAAGCAATGGAAACTGCAGTTTAATGTTTCTAAATGTAAAATAATGCACTTGGGGAAAAGGAATCCTCAATCTGAATATTGTATTGGTAGTTCTGTGTTAGCTAAAATTTCAGAAGAGGATTTAGGTGTAGTGATTTCTGACAGTCTCAAAATGGGTGATCAGTGCCATCAGGTGGTAGGGAAAGTGAGTAGAATGCTTGGCTGCATAGCTAGAGGTATAACAAGGAGGAAGAGGGAGATCCTGCTGTATAAAGCACTGGTGAGAACACATTTGGAATACTGTGTTCAGTTCTGGAGACCTCACCTACAAAAAGACATTGATAAAATTGAATGGGTCCAAAGATGGGCTACAAAAATGGTGGAAGTTTTAAGCATAAAACTTATCAGGAAAGACTTAATGAACTCAATCTGTATAGTCTGGAGGACAGAAGGGAAAGGGAGGGCATGATCGAAACATTTAAATATATTAAAGGGTTAAATAAGGTTCAGGAGGGAAGTGTTTTTAATAAGAAAGTGAACACAAGAACAAGGGTGCACAATCTGAGGTTAGTTGGGGGAAAGATCAGAAGCAATGTGAGAAAATATTATTTTACTGAAAGAAGAGTTGATGCTTGGAACAAATTTCCAGCAGACGTGGTTGGTAAATCCACAGTAACTGAATTTAAGCATACCTGAGATAAACATAGACTGCTCAAAAAAATTAAGGGAACACTCAAATAACCCAGTCTAGATCTGAATGAATGAAATATTCTCATTGAATATTTCATTTGCACAACTATTCCACTTGCACAACAGCATGTGAAATTGACTGTCATTCAATGTTGCTTCCTAAGTGGACAGTTTGATTTCACAGATGTTTGATTTACTTGAAGTTATATTCTGACTTTTAAGTGTTCCCTTTATTTTTTTGAGCAGTGTACAGTATATCCATCCTAAGATAAAATAGGGTAAACAGTATAAGGGCATAGTAGATGCATCAGGAGTTATTTTTCTGCCATCCATGTCTATGTTTTTATGTTTCTAAACTTAATTCAGAAATTAAGGTGGGAAATCATTTTGCTTAATTGGGATAAAGAACTGATAAAAGCAAAGAGGGAACAAATTCTTGGAAGGAAAGCAGCGACAAACAGAAACTTAGGATCAGCCTAAGCAGAAGTCTTCAAACTTGGCAGCTTGAAGACTTGTGGACTTCCAACCCCCCAGAATTCTCCAACCAGTTATGTTGGCTGGAAAATTCTGTGGAGTTGAAGTCCACAAATCCTAAAGATGCCAATTTTGGGGACCCCTGAGCCTAAGGATCAGCCTATATTTACAACAAGGTAGGTCAGAATGGTTAAATTAATTGTCCAGTGGACTCTGAAAACAGATTTTGACTTTGTCTGAAGTAGTGTGGGGTCTCCTTGCCTAAGCAGGGGGTTGGATGAACACCTCCAAGCTCCCTTCCAACTCTGTTGTTGTTGATGGTGATTATACTGTATTCACAAAAACCCCACTAATACAAAGCAAACGAGATTCATATGCTAGATTTCGTGTCACAAGTGGAACACTTCCCAAGCGTCTAGGACTGTGTGATATATTTCGGTATGATGCGTGCAGATCCAAGTACAGTGGCCTTTTGCAACTGACAGATTGTGATTTTATCAACGTTTTTATTATTTCAGAGAGAGAGAAAAAAATACGGGTTTGGGTGAGACCGAAGGTGTTATTGGAACTCCTGGAAGAGCGATTTTTTTACCAAAATGAGACCAAGATAATTATATTTGTACGCGGAGCCGCCAGCAAGCGAGCCACAGCGACTGGCATCGAATCCGATAGTTACTGAGCTGGAACATAGACATTGCTCATTCTGTTGAGACTTTATTCCAGGCTGAAACAGTGATGTAGAGCAACTCTACACAGCAACCGCTCATTTGACCTCGCTTGCGGCTGACTCTGAAGGAACTCCCAACAAACTCTTACTTACCTGAGAGCGCCCGCTCTCAGGTAAGCAAGCGCTAAGGGGACCTTTGCCCTCGAAATCGTCTTCTTTTTTCCCCTTCAGCTCCCACCTCACCACCTGCGCGGCAACCCTTCGAAGGTCATCTATATTCGTTTGTCACTCCGCCATTGGATCCAGCCGACGTTCTCGGATGCGATGATTGCTTCGACGGATTGCCACTTCTACCCTTTGGCCACTGGATTGGGTCAGGCGTGGTCACGCGCTACAAGTTGCCATGGTGACGTTTGGAGGTGGGCACGAAAGGCGGGGAAGGGGTAGTTGCTTGCGTCTAATTGGCCGACCCGTCGGAGATAAAAGAGTTCTCTCCGATTCGCCTTATAGTTCTTCGCGCCGCCTCCCCCCCTCCCGCTCCAACGAAGTTAGAGCGTGTCACGTGAGGAGAGGCTGCTTTACGCCGCGGGAACGTAAACGAGCGCGGAGCTATGAAGTACTACGAGGTGAGCGGGGGGCAGTTTGGAGTCCGAGGGCATCGCATGGGCCAACGGGGAGAGGGGAGGTCGCACGGAGGCCACTGGTCAGCGGTCGGAGGGGACGAGAATCAGGTCCTCGCTCTCTGACCTGAGGGAGGTGGTGGGTACCACGCACGCGTGGGATTCCGCTTGGGTAGAAAGCGCGAGAGGGAAAATACGCATGCGTAGTATCTTGACCAAGCATGCGTTGGTTAGTTGGAGGGAACGAGGATAGGCTTTTATCATGGGAGTTTGAAGTGTAAGGTAGTCTTTCTTTTGGTTCGTTGGCGTGTCCTTTTATAGGGAAGTAAATGGTCCGTTTCAGCCGCCGCAGGTTGCTTCTGTTGCCTTGTGAAGGAGCGCTTTCAAAACCCTGCACGCTTTTTGTGCCTTTTGGAGCAGGGGTCTCCAACGTTGGCCACTTTAAGACTTGTGGACTTCAATTCCCAGAATTCTTCAGCCAGCAAAGCTTACAGCTGGCTGAGGAATTCTGGGAGTTGAAGTCCAGAAGTCTTAAAGTGGCCAACGTTGGAGACCCCTGTTTTGGAGTATTTAGCTCTACTATCTCCTTCCTGTTCTCTCTCAAAGTGCGATAACTTCATCTTTCCTTGGACTGATTTACAGCTGTCGTCGCTTTTCTTTACTGGCTAGTAGAACACAGATAGCTGGGTACCGATTTTGCTTGTTTTCATTTTCCGAATTTTCTTCAGAGAAAGAAAGAGAAGTGATCCAAATCGAAGGTTTTCAGCCTTCTTTCAGACGGTGGCACCTGTTAGTTAAAGGAAAAATAAATAAAAGACCTTTGACCAAGAGGGAAAGCTTCATTTGATAGAAATTTGGCTATGTCCGAGTGAAAGGGGTTTTTGGCCTCTGCTGTCGCGAAAGCCCCATCAAGTTCTTGTAGATCAGTTTGAAAAAAGCCTAGTCCGTATTGCTGTCAGATTGACATGGAAACTGTGCCTTTCTCTATTATATTCTTCGATGTATCTTTCTATTTTCCAAAAACCATAAAAATGATCATATCTAATTATATCTGGATGGTGATGTTCAATGAGTGGTAGTAGTGACGGGTCAAATTGAGTAGCCACGTTTGTTGTTCAGTCGCTAAGTCATGTCCAACTCTTCACAACACAGTAGACCATAACATGACAGGCCCCTTTGCCCCTCTGCTGTGTCCTGGAATTTGTTGCATCCGTTACATTATCCATCTCGTCCTCTGTCATCTCTTTTTTCCTTTTTCCTTCAATATTTTCCAACATACCCATCTTTAGAAATCTTAATTTTAAAATAACTTACAATTATTTTGTACGTGTATGTTTCTATGCATACTATACTTTCAGTACTGTATATCTGTTTTCTTAAAAAAAATCCAAATCTTTCTGCTGTTTCTTTAAAACAGACTTCTTGTCTTTCCTGTTGCTTTTGCCATCTTTCTGATTACTCAAGAGAACCTAAAAGTCATTGTGCAAGGCAGCTTTGATATGTTAATGTTTTGGCTTGTTCACTTAAACAGGTACTGCAAACCTTACTATTAATTCCTTTGTACAAAGTTAATTATGTATTATAGTACATTGCTTTATGATATTGAACATTAAGCTTAATACTTTTGTTAAGTTTATCACTAAACTGGAACCTTAACATTTCTTGAAGAGTTGCAGAATTTGTCATAGTTTTGATTACTTTATGCAGGAAAGTGTTATCTTAATTTTAAGTTTTTATAACTTTTTGTGTCTTTTTCATGTGGCTAGTCACTGAATGGAAATAAAGATACTGTATTTAGGATAGTGAATGTCAATTGATTGGATTTCTTAAAAGTAAAAGTAATATGGAACAGAAGGGCATTTTATTTAATAATACAAATTAGTGGCACCTGCTATGTTCAGACAATATGCCTAGGCTGGTTTAATGAATTTATTTTCTGTGTTTGCACAATATAGTACTTTAGATCACAAGCTAAACAAATGGTCTGTGTTTACATAACATACCATAGTAAGCCACCAAAACCCCCAAACTAACAAAATTTTAAACTAACACATTTAGCATAGTGTACAACTGTTGCTAGTATATTAATAACTGATTTAAGCAAGATCGTATAGAATTTGAGAAGACAAAAGGACTGATGGAGAGAATATACCATAAATACATAAATTACCCTGTCTTTTTTTAAGATAAGCAACTGTGTTACATTTGTTAGAAGCTTAAATAGCCTCTGTGACCCAATTCCTAATAATTAAAGGTGAGGGAATAGAACGTTACAGCATAGCTATTGATTGCTACATTTTAGTTCGGGATGGCTCTTTTATATTGAAAATTGATGCATGATAAAGTACTTGAAGAACATATTACAGAACCTTCATTTTTTTTTTGCAATCAGCTTCCAAGAACAGAAAAGAAGCAGATATACATCTTAAAAACATAACTAGCACTTTTGTATTAATAAGATTATTATCTCCTGAGTGCCACAGTTTTCTTTCTTCAATCTAGATTAATTTTTCCTCAGAGCAGATTTATATATTTTTTCTGGTAAATTCTGCTAAACAAATTCTCAATTTTCCATTTACTGGACATATGCTAATTTGTGCTAATTTATGGAAGTAGAGTAGGGGAGCTTGAGGGTCTTCTCTTATTTGCTATAATAGACTTAGGTTCTTTTGCTACATCTGATTACTAGGTATATAATAACAGCAACTGAAATCCTTGTTGGCTTTTTAGCAATTCACTTTATATCCCAGCTGAATATATCCCATACTGTATTCCCTAGTGTCCACTCTGTTGTATGGTTCTACAAAAGACAGATGTATGTAGAAATTAAATACTACTTATCTAAGAAAATATTGGTATAGACTGAAAAGTAAGTCTAAATGATAACATTAATGTTCAATGGTTATCTATATTGTTTTAATACTACAGCCACTAATCATAGTACCTATCTAGGAGGGACATAGTTGCATAGTTTAAAATTTATTTATGTACTGTATTTGGAATGTTTTTAAAGAACAAAAGATCCTTATATGGATTGCTTTAATGCTTTTCTTTTTCCAAAAACATTTTGTAAATTTTAAATGTTTGCAATACAACTTTTGCACATTTGCCTTACAATCTGGAGGTGCTGAACAGCTCAGTATATTTTTCCAGCCCTGAGGTCAGAGCAGCCTTTGCACCTGTCTTGTAAATGGATATATGCTTAGCAGTGCAGTGGTACTAAGATTGGCTCTTTGCATTGCCTGCTCAGATCAGCAGTTTTTCAAAGGGCCCTGTCTGAATACTGAGCAGTTGAGTATTTAATATCTCTTCACCAATACCTTGAGTTGGCAGAGAATAATAATGTTCCCAGAATCAATTGGCAATATTGCTTATTTTCTGACATTGTAGTTTTTTTCTTTCATCAACTTCCTAATTTTAACCTTCATTATTAATAGCAAAGATGCCCAGGCTCTTACACCCACATGCTCTCCAAAAAGCCAAGTGGGACATTTAATGACATACAAATCTGGAGGGCATTTAGTTGGGAAAAATTATCCTTGAACAATATCCAATCATAACTAGCAATAGCAATAGCACTTAGACTTATATAATGCTTCACAGTGCTTTACAGCAGTTTACAGAGGGCCTATTGCCCCCAACAATCTGGCTACTCATTTTACCGAAGGATGGAAGATTGACTCAACCTTGAGCCAGTGACACTTGAACTGCCAAAATGCTGGTGATCAGGAGAAGTAGCCTGCAGTACTGCACTCTAACCACTGTGCCACTGCGGATATTTGCTAAGAAGACAGAGATCAAAGAAATAGGCCATCTAGAACAGTAGTCACTAACTGGTGGTCCTCAAGAAAATTTTGGTGGTCCGCAGAGAAATATTTGCATTTCTCTTGAGGAGCCCAGATGAAGTTTCCTGTGCCACTCATACTACAACACTTTGACTGACAGGGACAGAATGGGGTCCTTCAGGCAGTTAGTTTGGCTGCCTATTAGCGGAAAGTAGCAGCTGGAGTCAAGCTTAGCTTTGCTGTCCATTGCAGATGTTAGATTGACCCCTTCAAACTCTCATCTCTTGAGCACTGCTGAAGCGGCACGGAAGCTTCAGCTTGGCTCCTCAAGCGACGAGTTTGCAAGGGGACGATTTAGCATCTGCAATGGACAGCAAAGCTGGGGTTGACCCTGGCTGTTTCTCTCTGCTGTAGTGGTCCTAGACGTGGTTTACCACTCCCAGCCCAAGCAGCTCCCCTTCAGCCGGCAGGTTGAGCCCAGCGCTGGCTCTCTTATGCCAAGCTGAGCCCTTCTACTTCAATTGGGGGACCCCACGAAAGACTCGCCGCCCCTTCCACCCTTCTTCCTTGGCCAGTCTTTTGAATGATGTGGAAATGCTGGATTGTGGCTGTGTGGCTACAGGAAGAAAAGGAAGAAGAGCAACAGAAGGTCCAAGAGGAAGAGGGGGAATAGGGTATCTTTGACTGATTTTTCCGCACAAAGGCTTTTCTCTTGCCTGGCTCTTTCCCTGTGGCTCTTTCTGGATAAAAAAGATCCCTTCTTCCTTTTTGTACCTAGCTGATGCTTTCCAAAGCTTGCTTTTCCAACGCTAGCTGCCCAAATCCCCTTCGATTGTGATATTTAAAAATTATTATTATTTACATTGGCCGTCCCTTTCCGACATCTCTATTTTTCTCATTGATTCAAACATTACTTTCCCAAGTCCTCCATTTGCTTTCAACCTGCCCTTTTTTTGCCTGTGCGATCTAAAAACAAACATTTAGAAGCACTTGGCTTTAAAGACTTCTCTTTGTATTGGATTAGTAGATAAATCCCAGGCATGAATATGCCTATGCATTTAAAATGGGAATGACTATAAATTCTTAAAAGAAAGTTAGCATGAAGCAGGGGAACTGAGATTTGTTAGCTTTGGTTTCTTTACTGCATTGACTTGATTATGTTGTGCAAAAAATAATAGTGGTGCACCAGTTAAGATTCTAGGTTGATGATGATTAGATTTAAAATAGGACAGTTATGAACAGGGTACTGTAAGGAAGAAATGATAAAATGGAAAAAAGCTGTAGTGCTTCCTGGATATGGTTTACCACTCCAGGCCCCAAGTGGCAGGAGACTAGGGCTACCAGCTGGTACAAATATATCGCGGCGAAGGCGGAATGATGCTGCTGCACAGGTGCAAGTAGTACATTGCTCCTGCACCTTCCAGCCATCATCACCGCCAATTCAGCCCACGTGGGCTGCCCCTCCCTGTCCTCAGCAGCACCATTATCTCATTCAGGCCAGTGCTGGCTGCTTTTTGCATGTTGCACCACCTGCAAAGTTCCACATTGCATATGTCCCCCCTATGGCTGAGATTTCCAGGCCGACCCTTGGCTGGTCCCATAATCCAGAATTGTGGTAGTCAAAAGATTGGCCCTTTGGTCATCCCAGAGCAGCTCCTCTACCCAGGGGCACTGGCCTGCCAGGGCCCCTTCAGACCAATGCACCCAGGTGGAGGAACTGCCACGCAGTGACCAGTCCTGTGACCACCACAGTTCTGTAATATATTCTCGCAGAAGCAGACAAGTAGCCCTGAAAGGCAGCTGAGCTCCCCCACCCCCACCCCGGGTTGTCTGCGGGATTAAAAATTATGAGTTTGGTGGTCCATGACTTCTGAAAGGTTGGAGTTAATGAATAAGGAGCTAATCTCACCAGAAGCTTAAGACAGAACATGTTGTAAGCAACTTTTTTGGTTTGGATCTTACACCCCTTAATAAGAATACTGTATGTGCGTAGTCCAGCATATATTACTGTAGTCAAATGCAGCCATTCTATAAATTAGAGGCTGCATTTATAATGACAATGATAAGAAACTGATAGAAACTTTTAATTCTGGAATTAATTATAAAAATCCTTCCTGTGGGAAATTGTTAAAAGCGTTAAAAATAAATGAAAAAATAAGAATATAAATAGATATATAGATATAACTTTCTCTTTACCACAATTATATATATATGTGTAATCACCTTAGCTTAAGCAAATGATATCTTCTTCACATACCCCATCTCTTATAAACAAATCCTTTAAAACCTAATCATTTTAATCAGAATCAGCAAAAGTCCCCTTAGGTTATTAGCAATAATAACACATCTATTTTAATCTTTATCATATAAACCGTCTTTATATTTCTTTCTTTTACTTTTAGCAATCTTGATCTTCAAAGCTTTAGTAAGTCTATTTGCAAATCCAATATAGAAAAATTATTTACCCTCTTAATATGTTTTTTGTATATTCCTTTTAGTTGTTAAGACATCAGCTGGTTTTTTTTGTATGTCCAGTATAGCATTTCTCTCCCTCACCCCATACATTTTTACTATCATCCTAAAATCCACTTTTAGGTCAGCCTCAGTTTTGTTATTATATTTTGCTCCATTTTGTAATAGTCAATCAAATTTAAGTGTTTTTCTCCTTTAATTTTAATTTTCAGTTATTTCTAGTTCCCCCAGTGTTCAATCCTTAAAAATCTGTCCTATCATTTAAAAGAAATAATTCAAAACAAAAACAATTTCCCACAGGAAGGATTTTTATAATTAATTCCAGAATCTCATTTCAGATCCATCCAGACCCTATGTATGTCCAAAACCAAAGTTCTAATCAGCCTTTTGAGGTTTATTTAAAAAAATTAACTCCTTAAATTTGTAAGCTCACCCTGTGCTTTTAAATTTGTCAATTAATCTTTCCTAGTGGCTGAAAAGCAGTTTACAAGCAATTTCTAAAAGTGATTAGAAGATATGGGAGTTCTGTGGTAATTTTATGTCATGTTGATTTTAGAAAATATTGGCCCTAACTAGATACTTAACAGATACCACTTACTATCCCTTTCATTTAAACCTGTTTTCTTCCCCTTTATATTATATACTACTAATAAGGAGTCTTAATTAAAGATAAATACAATAACTTTCATTAAGGTTCAGTTTGGATAGTTTTAAAATTGTATGTTCTAAGTACAATAGCTATGTGTTGAAATCTTGGCCTTTTTATATTTTATTATATGTTGCTTACTATAAGAAACCCCCCCCCTCGCATCTCTTGCAAGATTAATTTTAACTGCATTACAATATTAGAAAACACTATTTTTCCAAGAGCAAAATTACAAATTGAAATTAAGAAATTTCAATTAGCCTGCAATTATCTGGAAATAAGACAACAACATTGTAAGACTGATTTACGCTTGTCATTTAACTGTTTTACATATATAAATGTTTTTTTTATTTGTTCATTAGTACATGCTGCCATTTTTGTACAACCTGTGGCATTGTTTCCATAGGCATGACATAAGAAATTAAGATAAATTCACACAAAAAAATCAAACTCAAAATACTGTACAAGAAACATTTGGTAAGTTATATTTGAGAAGCTAAGATTGCCTTTGATGAGCTAAATGGAGAAAGAACTTTTAATTTATTTATTTAATTTATTTTGATAAGGGTATATGTATTTCTCTGTTCAAACTCTTCATCTAATTGAGTGTTTAATATAATTCGGTTGAGTTTCCCTGGTTTGAATAATTTAAGTAAGAGATGTGCTTTTAAACTTGCTTTGTGGAGCAACTGTAGGCCTTTTAGTTGCTGAAGTTTTGTTGTCCACCAGAAGGTGCTGTTTGCTTAATTTTGGAGAATATGCATTTCAAATAAGATCTCCAGTGTCTTCCTGTTTTTCCCCTCCCCTAAATATGAACTGATGTTTAGCAGAAAAACCAATATCCCTTTGCAGCCTGACATAGAATCTATTCCTATTGCTGAATAATTAATATATGGATCAATAGAAAACTATTCCAGACTCAGGGTGGCTTACAACAAAAGTGAATACATAACATGTAGAAATCTAAATTAAAACATACTAAAAAAAACAATTTCTTCAAAAAAATTAAAAATAATTCACATTCAGTCAATCAAACCTATACATTCATTCACTGGCCTGGGGAAGATGATAGATTTATTGGCCCCAGGCCTGCCAGCAGAGATGGGTCTTTAAACTCTTGCAGAAGAGTTTTATCTTTTATATAAAATATATAACATATATTTTATTTAAAAAATATATTGGCTGTACTATGTATATACAGCCAAAATATTGCGATGTATTCATTCATTCATTCAACTGTCATAGCTACCATTCTTAATCAGTGACCATGTGTGTGTGTGTGTGTGTTATAGTTTCCAAAGTATACAATACTTAAAGCAAAAGTCTCCAAGTCTTCAGAGAGGGTTGGCATAGAAAACCAATAAATTAATAAATAAATAATAAATAAAAATACTTTAAAAACAACAAAAATATCCAATATATTTGATTGGTTAGCAGTAAAGCTGGGAAACGAGGCCATTAACATAGTCAGCACCTCAAGCTTGAGAACAAAGTCAGGCTTTTAAACCCTTACAAAAAGCCAGTTCAGTTGGAACCGTTCTCTGAGGGAAGGTTATTCTACAGAACATGGGCTCCTGCATAAAAGGCCCATGTAATCTCCACCAGCTGACACTGGCTGACAAGATCTGGAGCGTGTCCAATTGGATGGGTAGAAAGTCTTGGGAAAAAAGCAGTCCTTCAAGTAACTCGGTCCAAGCCATGTAGGGCTTTAAAAGTGACAATCCTGAATTGCACCTGGAAGGATATCGGTAACCAGTGCAGCTCATGCAATAGTGGTATCATGTGCTGTATATTTGGCACCATTTATTACTTGCATAAGCCGCATTCTGCATGAGTTGAAATGTATAAATGCTTTTCAGGGGCAGCTCCATCTAGAGCTTGTTGTAGTAATCTAAACATGAGGTTACAAGGGCGTAATAATAGTGAGAAGAGATTCCTGGTACAAGAATGGACGCAAAGGATTTTAGCTGGGCATCTAGCGGTAGTCCCCTTTCCGATCAGGATTTTTTTCTGAGAGCTTCCGGTAACAGCCTGAACTCAAATTTACTTTAAACCTTCTCTCCTCCACTAACTCCTTCAGAACTGCACCACAGTTGTCATCCGTTAAGCTAATTGGCCATGGGGGTGATGCCTCCCCCAGCTTGCATTTCTGCCAATTCTCCCTGCAGGTATCAGCAAGCCCAGAGAGTGGCCAGAGACCTTAAATTTCCCGCCAGCTGCCATCATGCCCTCAAAGTTTTGGCAGCCATTTTTTGTTTCAAAATGGTGGACAGCACAGGTCTGAAAGATAAACCATGAGGAAAGCGCAGTTACAAGTCTAACCACAATGGCCCAGAGGCAGAAGAGACTGGGCTTTCTTCAATCACATTGTCTGGGCACCCTCATCATTCGAAAATGTCCAAAGCCTCTGAGAATGCCAAGCGGCGAATGGACAAAAGATTAAAAAAGACATAAGGGATAAGACTTCCATGCCTAGCGCTCCTGCTGCTATCTCTGCCTCCTCAGAGGCTGGCAATAATTCTTCTTCTCTGGCACAGTTGGCCTTGGATAGTTGGCCATTGCCAGAGGCAATGAAGATGTCTGGAGGGGCTTCAGGATTTCCCCAGCCCTGCTCAATTAACACACAGCAGGAATCTCAAAATTCTGTGGCCCCCTAACCCAGACTCCATTCCTAATCCTCAATGACATCAGGCCCCACTGCCACATCTATTACTCTTGGCCTGTGATGGCAAACCACGTGTACCACAGCTGGCACGCAGAGCCATATTTGAGGGCACGTGAGACTTTGCCATGTTTCATTTCCAGCACGCATGTGCACGCTGGCCAACTGATTTCAGCCTTGCAAAAGGCCATTTTGTCCTCCAGACTCTCCAGGGAAGCTTCCCTGAAGCCCCGGAGGCAAAAAAAATCCCCCGACAGATAAACCAGTGGTTCAGAAAAATGCACTTCCGGTTTGTCGTTATGCTGTTTTTTACACTCTGGAGGGTTCAGGAAGCTTCCTGAAGCCCTGGAGTGCAAAAGACAGCACAATAGGCAAATTGGAAGTGCGTTTTCCAAGTGCTCTTTTTTTGCACTCTGGAACTTCAGGAACCTTCCCTGAATCCTCCGGGTGCAAAAAAAAAAAAAAGCACAATGGCAAACTGGAAGTGTGTTTCCTGAACTTCCGGTTTGCCCATCTGGACATTTTTTTAACCTACCAGGCTCCAGGAAGGTCTGTGAGCATGGGCAGGGGGCAGCGTGGGTATGTGCGCATGAATGGAAGGAGGGAAGGGGGTGGCATGGGCACGCATGCTAGCACACCCACACTCACCCCTTCAGGCACACGACCTAAAGATCTTTAGTTCTAAAGATCTAAAGAACTAAACCTCTTGCTGGTTGTGCAATCAATAATAATATGTTGAACCATATTGAGCCATCTGTTACCACATTTTTGTATTCAGCTTATAGGTTACTTATCATTGCTGTCACTATAATAACTGAATGGCAATTACCATCTTGCTACATCTCAAAAATGCTTCATTGCGCTAATTGGAAAGGGATCAAATGCTTTTTTTTGAAGAGCCTCTTGGCACCTGGCCCACTGCTGTCCCTTTTATAAATTGAAAAGTCAAGTCTAACTTATTTTCCCATCTCCACTCTTACTGAAGGGTGTTGAAATTATCCAGACTTCTGTCAACTCGTTTTCCTAAATATTTCAAGAATGCTAGAGCTATGATAAAATGCACATTGCTTTTTAGTTTTTACATTGATGAACTTGAGGTTTATATTTTAGCTACTTTGGTTTCCAAATTAAAACTGCGCAAGGAATTTTTGTTAGTAGACCAAGTTTGTGGTTTAGCTACTGACTGTAGATTGTGTAGATCTTGGAAGAATTGATGTCAATTATGGAATGAAACAGTAATAAGTAATGGAATTTTCTTTTGCATCATAAACTTCTTAATGGTTATATCTTTGTGAATGTGTTAGATGGATAGAAACAGCAGGGAATCAGTCTGACACAAGTCTTGAGTTGTTAATATTTTCAATCAGTGGGGAATTAAGAGATACTGTTACCACATTCTTGCACTGTCTTCGGTTGCATCTGGCAGCAAGTGAGGGGGGGGGGAGCAAAAGCATAATTTCCTCATACTCTTCCTACTGATTTTAGGCAACTGCACATGTACCTGTAGTAGTCATAGCCAGCCAAGCATGTGCTTTTTCCGCCCCCATCCTACAACTCTAGCTGCTGCTCCCGTGCTATATTCAAATAAAGACCTCAGAATAAATCAGAGTGGATGATTCATATAGCTATACTAACAGGAACAAGTGTTCTGGGTACGCCTGCTGCTTATGTCTGCTTGTCCAAGTTCATGTTGAATTTTAAAAAGTACAGTACTAGCCATAGGACTACGGAACTGGATCCAATTTTTGATTTTCCAGGAAACTTTATATGCTGTTTTTTTTTTCTTCCGGTAGATTGAGTGTGCAATTTCCAGTGGCCACTTTGTAATTCATAGGTTTAATCTGTCCCAGAGATAGCCACGATAGATTATACACATTTAGTAATTTTCTAGTTATGTACCAGTACAAGCCTACACTAAGTACAATAGATTTATTTACTTCTGCAGTATATTTGTCCTTTTGTAGATAAAACCCATCAGCTTTAGACAGAAACTGCAGTTAATTAGAGCAACAATTGAAACGGTGGTAGTAGAAATACAACATAACTAAGTTAAATGCAGTTTGACAAAGAAATTTCAGAAATTATAAACCTTGGGAACTGAAAAAGATTCTTGCAGGAATTAAAAAGACAACAGACTAGACACAAAATGTACAAGATACTATAAATATATAACAAGTTATTCTTTGGAAAGTTTAAATTATCCCACTGAACGGCATCAGTATATAGAATTTGAAAGAAAGTTTTTGGTAATTTTAGTGATTATATAGGAATATATCGGAACAGACATGCCTTGAAATGTCATGTCTATGAACCTATGAGTCAGGTCTCCCTAAAGAGATGTAATTAGTTATTAATGCTTATATGAAATTAGAATTAATATTTAAACTCTGTGCTTGAATTTTGTAAGTGGTTACAAATTTAGCTATCTAAATTTATTTTAACATTTTGAGTATAGATTGGATGTGTCTTTCTTATGCCAATTAGGAACGTTTTGTCTGTGAGAGAATTTCTGTGGGCTAAGATACACATTTATTTAATCCTTTTAATCTCCATGGTCAAACTTGGCAAATTGGACACTGTAAATTCAGTTCATCCATGAAAGGAATGTTACATTCAGATGTAGACTTCTAAAAAGTTTTCAATGTCGAATTGTAAGTGACATCAATTTTAACTGAGGCCACACAGTGGGAAAACGGTCCTTTCCACTATCTCCCCTCAACCCTCACACCAACAACATGTACTTACCAGGGCTTCTTGCTTTTTTCATGTGTGTGTATCAAGTTGCTTCTGTCTGGGTTAGTAGTTCTTCTTACTTTCATGGTGATTAAAAAAAAATTCCCATAGACATATTGAGAGGCTTCAATTGAAGGCTGCTTTATTTTCAATATATTCTAATGGTTCTTGCATTTCTCTAGTATCAAGTTGTTTTACTGGGGGCTGTATTCTGTCCCTTAGTAGATCACATTGTCTTCAATTCTTGCTGCGCCACTGATTGTAGTTTACAGTAGCTTAATTTGGTCAGTGTGATCTATGTGTTGCTTTCCACTGGAATAAATTCTTTGTTCTAGAAGCTCTGAGGTATGAGAGTGACCATTCCTATCTGAGGCACAGTTCTATTAATACCCCTGTTTGGAGCTGTTCCTTGGTATCTGTTGGACATACTGAACAGACTCCAAATTTTTGTCCCACTCAAGACAGCTCTTAATTTCAAAGAGCTAAGCTCTTATATAAATAAGAGAAGAAGGAGATTATGTTTCTGTCTCTTGGAAAGAGTGGTGATTACATTTATTTAACACAAGAAAAGCTTTGTAAAGTTGAGTAAAATAGTATAATTAGTCTGGTTCAAGATGCTGTCACTAGGAATAGCCTTATTCTAAAAGCATAGAATATCAAGGGACAAACATTAGCACCCTTTGAAGCCTAATTACAGGTCATCCTTGACTTACCAAAACCAAACCCAAAATTTGGGTTGGTAAGCAAGACAGTTGTTAAGTGAATCATTTTAGTAGTTAAATTAATCTTGCCCCATTTTACAATGTTTTTGCCACTGTTGTTAAGTGCTTCCCCATTGGCTTTGCTTTTCAGAAGGTGATCACATGACCACAGACTACGGCAATTGTCATAAATATATGCCAGCTGCCAAACATCTAAATTTTCATGACATGACCATTGGGTAAAAAGTACAAAGTATAAAATAAATATTGAAAAATGTCCTGAAATAAAGTATTGTCTAAGTATGATTAAAAGATTAAAAGTATATTACAAAGGAGTTTGAGACACTTTTCTAGATAGACTATTATGCAATCTTAAAATTGACCAAAGAATATATACGTATACAGTAACTGATTTCAGATTTGAGTAGAAATACTGAAACAGTGTTATTAAGTGAATAATGTTATGTTATTAGGTCATATATACTGTGAATTGGTTTAAGTCATATTTTGGGGTATTCTGTCAATCACTCTACAAATCTATTTATACAGTATACAGTACTGCTAAAACTCTTGTATCTGTAACCTTTAACTGGGTGAAACAATACATTATAAGGAAAACCTTTTGAATCATAGTACCTCAAATAAGCTAACTTATGGAATGTGTCCAGAGTCCTGGACTTTTGACTCCTGTACAATTGAAATTTAGCAACTTTTATAAAATATTTTATGACATAAAAATCATAATAAAGCATTTTATAACATAATACCAAATATCATAAAATATTTTCTGAGGTCAATTGTTCACTTTTGATTGTGCTATACAGTGCAACAGGGGCTACTTTTAAGGCAGATGCATTTCTGGACATCTCCCTTAATTTTTAATAACTTTTCAATTACATTAGTAACTCTACCATTATTGAAGGCATTTTGAGGAATCTGGTAAGGAAATATCTCTGAAATAATGATGCAATGGGAAATGGGTTATCTTAATTATTTTTTTTTAAAAAAGCAAGCAATCTATAAACAAGTTCCAGTCAATGTGGTTATTTATGTACATTTTCTGAGCTAAAAATAATCCAGGTTATGTGGATTTAACAAATTAACAGAGTTGGAAGGGACCTTGTAGGCTATCTAGTCCAAGCCTGCTCCCCCTCCCCTGCTTAAGCAGGGGCTCTACATTTCTGACAAATGGCAGTCCAATCTCTTCTTGAAAGTCTCAAGTGTCAAAGCTCCCACAACTTCCATTGTTACATTTATCCTAATTAAAAATATTAATAAAGCTGTATAATGAATAACATTTATAACATAATACAAAAGCAAACAATACAAAATCAAACATAGTATTTAGTAAACTAAATCTTCACGAGACCAAATGGCCCTCAAAAGAAACAAGGAGATAGTACAGGATGCCAGTTGGAGACCTTGGTCAGTTGCTCTCAAACAGATTAACAGAGTTGGAAGGGACCTTGTAGGTCATCTAGTCCAGCCCTCTGCTCAAGCACGAGACTCTACACCATTTCTGACAAATGGCAGTCCATTATCTTCTTGAAAGTCTCAAGTGATGAAGCTCCCACAACTTCTGAGGGCAAACTGTTCCATTGGTTGATCATTCTCACTATCAGAAAGTTCCTCCTTATTTCAAGGTTGAATCTCTCCTTGATCAGTTTCCATCCATTATTTCTTGTCTGGTCTTCAGGTGTTTTGGAAAATAGTTTGACCCCTCCTCTCTGTGGCAGCTCCTCAAATATTGGAACGTGGCTATCATGTCTCCCCTGATCCTTCTCTTCATTAGACTAGCCATGCCCAATTCCTGTAACCGTTTTTCATATGTTTTAGTTTCCAGACCACTAATCATCCTGGTTGCTCTCCTATGCACTTTTTTCTAGAATCTCAACATCTTTTTATAGTGTGGTGACCAAAACTGGATGCAGTATTCTAGGTGTGGTCTAACTAAAGCATTATAGGATGATATTAATACTTCACTAGATCTAGATTGTATCCCTCTGTTAATGCAGTTTAAGATTGCATTGGCTTTTTTGGCTGTTGCTGCATACTGCTGCCTCATGTATAGCTGATTGTCCACTAGGACTCCAAGATCCCTCTCACAGTCAATGCTATTAAGTCTGGTTTCACCCAGTTTATATGTATACTTCTGGTTTTTCCTACCTACTGTAGGACTTTACTTTTTTCTACATTGAATTTCATTTTGGTAGATAGGACCCAGTGTTTAAGTCTGTCAAGGTCCATCTGGATCTTGAGCCTATCTTCTAGGGTGTTAGCTATTCCTGCCAGCTTAGTATCATCTGCAAATTGGGTAAATTCCCCTTCTATTCCCCTTCTCATCTAAGTCGTTTATGAAGATATTGAAGAGTACTGGGCCTAGGATGGAACCTTGTGGTACTCCACTGCTTACTTCTCTCCATGTAGACTTAACCCATTAAGGACTACTCATTGAGTACAGTTTGTCATCCAGTTGTGAATCGATCTGGTGGTGAAGCTGTCTATCCCTTTTTTTAAGGTTATGAAGAAGTAGGTTGTAGTCTACTTTGTCGAATGCCTTGCTGAAGTCTATCGAAGTATGTTATGTCCACAGTATTTTGCTGGTCGATTAATTTAGTCACTGTGTTGAATGAAATGAGATTGGTTTGGCATGATCTGTTTTTAACAAACCCGTGCTGATTGCTAGTTACTACTTTCCTTATTTCTAGGTGTTGGCTGTTTTTTTATTATGTTTTCCCAGGTATTGATGTTAGGCTGATTGGTCTGAAGTTTTACAGATCTGTTTTCTTCCCTTTTTTGAAGATGGGAACCTTGTCAGTTCCTTTGCAGTCCTCTGGTAGTTCCCCAGTGTTCCAGGATTTTTGAAAGATGTGGTGCAGTGGTTCTGTGTGTCAGGTTCCAGGAAGTCAATAGACCAAAGGCTCGAACACAACAACCTGTACAAAAAGTCCTTTAATTTCCAGACACTCACCAACAATTATTCTCCCACCTCAAAAAATACCTAGGAATTGTTGTTGTTTGGATTCTTGTGTTAGTGTAACAGGAATTCCTGGTCTCCTGGGCAGAGAAAAATTCTAGGCTCTAATATCAATAGAGATCTGGATAACATCCTAGAAATGTGTTAGTTTTGCCAAGCAGCCTCCTGTATTCATGTGCATTTGAAGGGAGAAACCTGAGTACCTTTTCCACCCCAAAAGATGGCTTATGAAATCTGGACATGAATGGATCAGCATGGTCTCTTTGAATGAAAGATTAACTTGGAAATAAGATGGGTGGCAAATAAATTTCATGATAAAAACAAAAAGCTTTAAAACTTCCTGATATGACCTAACTAGGCCAAGAGGCTTTTGCAAGAAGTTTTTTGCTGGGCTCAGTTTTATATTTAGCTGAGAAGGGTAGTGGTTCAGCTACCATGCTATCGACTTACTCCTTGGAACACAACCTACCGAACAGACCAAAAGGAAAGCCCTTTTATTTGCTGAGCTGAATTGCTTGAGAGGCTAAACTTTGAGTCTTAATCACAAAGGGAGCATTTTTTCTTTCAGATTCAAATTTTCACACAGATCAGAAATGATCCATTCTTAAATTTTGATCATAGGGAAGAAGCCTGTTGATTGAACATACTCTTTGGGATTTGCTGCTTTGTGAAGAGGCATGGATGGAAATTTGCTGCCTGTAGAGGGGTGTCCACTTCTTCAAAGAAATCTCAATGACTTAAGGCCACATCCTATTAAGAAATCTAAAAGGGGTGTTCTTTTTTTTGAGGTGGAGATTCTGGATGCCAAGACCCGGGAAAAGCTGTGCTTCCTGGATAAGGTAAGTGTTCTAATCTTGGAAGGAGGATTTGAAGTTAAAGTTGACTTTTTTCATTGCAGAAAAAGTGAATTATTTACTAAAAACTAAATCAAAGTTTGAATGAAATATCCATGAAGTTGGAATTTCAGTTAACAAGTGAGATCTACATGTGCAGGTCTTGTAGTTAGCAATGAGAGATATTCATGCACAAGAAATTATAGTCAATTGCAAAATATATCAATATTTGCTATCAAAAGACAAACAAGCATGTTGCAAAACTATGAGAAATATTTTTGTTTTGCAGTTGTGTGACACACTGTTTAACTCCAAGTTGTTCTACAATCATGACCACCTATCTTTGATTTGAATATATTAATCATATTTTAGGCTGTGTTTGATATCAAGACCTTTTAGGACAGCTCTGGATTTATGGGTACAATAAGCATGTGATATTGCCACCAGTAGGATGGGTTTTTTTTACATGCCGGTGTGATATCTCCCTATGTAGATCCTAAGTAAAGGACAAAGGCATGAACTCTATAGATTTGTATTATAAATGGAAGACAGAACTTTAAATAATTTGCAACAGTTTGTTATCTTCAATCCCCCTTTCATTCTTATATAATAATAGCACTATTATGAGTTAATGCTTAATTTGCCAGAAAAAATAATTCTTCTGGATCTGCATGTCTACCACTCTAACTAGACAGACCTTCAGATTTTGAATATTTTTGAACCGCCAAAATTTGAAAGTTGCTTTGGTTTAGTTTAGATAATGAAATGAAATGGTATAATTGTTCACAGTACATCTGGTTGGCATAAGGAAACACAAATGAGTGGACTTCAGATTTGTTTCGAAAAGTACAATCCACAAAAATATTCCTATTGGCCAATTTTTCAATCTTTAAAGATTCAGGACTGTAAGAACTTTGTATAAAAGTCAATGCGTTTTTGCTCAAGAACTTACTCAAAGACATAGTACCAAAAGTATCTATAAGATAGGTAAATTTTTCAGACACAAGTCTACTGGATGGAATTTGTCATTGCAAAGAATGACAGATCCCATCCAAAAGTGCTAGCCAATCTGATTAAGGGGAGGATCTTGAATCCTTAATATGGTGATACCTTAGTTACAAATGACTCCCTGTATTTGCATTGTCAATCCTTTTTCTGCACAAAATAGATCAGAGAGATATTCTTTTTGAGATGCATGTTCTTTTAAATAAAATAAACATGAAAGGTAATGTTGGAAGCATTATTCTTTTGGATTTAGTTCCAAGTGGGGGAAAAGGAGAACAGAAAAGGTGAATCACATACTTCCAGGTGTTAGGTCAGGAGGAAAAGAGAACAGTTGCTGAGTGTCTCTGAGTTTTTATAACTTCTGTTGGGCCCCACCTCCGAATTTCCTGTTCCTGTATAAGAAATGCACTGATTGGTTGTCTGAATCCCATGGTGCCATGCAGAAGCAACTTTCTAGCCTGTATTTTAGAGTTCAGGTTTGGCTGACCCTTTGCTGGGTGATAGTATAGTTAGGGTTAGTGTAGTAAAGGCGCTTTGGGCAATTCCTAATATGGCTGTTCAGTTATGTAGAAGATTAGTTATATGGTTGTTTGTTATATAGATGACTAGTTCAAACTATTGAGTCCCATTGGGATTGGGCAACATAGAAGTCAAATTAATAAATAAATATTAACAAAAGGTGGTAAGTTTGGCCAATTAATAAAGGTGGGGGCTACTAGGAGTGGGTCTTTTCCTTGCCTAAAAGAATGTTTCTGGGGATATTATATACAATCTGCCTTTTAAATATTTCTTAGGATATTTCATTTTTTCATGCTGCAGTAGAAAATATGTTTTATGAGAAAGGAAACAGAAGAGCACCAAAGAAGGAAATTCACATTACAGTATTTCTTTTGCTCCCAAAGCTTTACTAACCATGGCAGTTCAATTTTGGTCAGCACTGAGTGGCAGTAGCATCTTTTCCTTTTCCATTTGATTCCTAAGGGTATTGTTAATCCTTTCAGACAAATGAGACTCCTGCATTGACTGTTGAGGAAGCAAAGAGACTAAATATAGAGATGAGTCTAAAGTAACATCCAAATACTGTAGTGATAGTGGTCAACAAAACATAATCTCAGTTTCTTCCACATTTTGTATGCTATATATGACATTTGGACCCCCTAGTCTTATGTCCCAGTAACAGCACAAATCAGTAAGATAACCTTTTTTCTGTCTGAATGTATGGCTGCTATGTATGTAAACATAATGACTAAAAATTCTAAAAATATAAAAATGCAGCTTGGAATTCCAGCACAACATTCCTACACCCATTTTATTATTTGTTTATTACAAGTATTTTAAGCCCGTTAATCAAGCAAATATAAGTAGCTTTACAAACAATTAATCAGCCACAGAAAAAAAGACAAACGTATATTTTCAAATTTCTTTCAATTCAATAACGGCAAAACAAGAATAAGCAGCATCCATATACACCTCAAGTCAGTATGTCATCAATTCCCAGCTGCCGAGAGCCCTTCTACGAGGGAGGTGGGCGGTTAGGAAATGCCATCAGTGCTATTTCCAAAACAGGATCCACACAACACAAACAAAGCATGCACTCCATCCACTGATATTAGATATACCTATAAAATATGAAACAAGATTGACTCAGCCTTCCATCCCTCTGAGGTGGGTAAAATGAGGACCCGGATTGTGGGGGCAATATGCTGGCTCTGTTAAAAAGTGCTATTGCTAACATGTTGTAAGCTGCCCTGAGCGGCATAAAAAAATTGGAAATGAATGAATGAATGAATGAATGAACGAACGAATGAATAGTCATTTCCTCTAAACCCATAATTTTGCCTCTCCAGCTGAATACTGTCTTTCTCAATAGAATGCACTCAACTTCATTCGTTTCTTTTCTACGTTTTATAACAATGTCTTCTGCCAACAGTAAAATAAATTCCTTTTGACTACATTGTTTCTTTTGCCTTTCAACCTGGTAAGTGTTGTGGTTGGCTCCTAGCCTGAAGCCTGGCATAACAGTAAGGTTTCCCTGTAGGATTGGAATTGGGTAGAATAAATGGTTAGAATTAAAGTACAGTGGTACCTCTACCTAAGAACGCCTCTACTTAAGAACTTTTCTAGATAAGAACCAGGTGTTCAAGATTTTTTTGCCTCTACTTAACTACCATTTTTTACTTAAGAACCCGAGCCCGGGAAAATTTCCCAGGAAATTTGAGAGCGGCACGAAGGCCCGGGCAGTTTCCTGCCATTCCCCTTTTAATCCTGGCCATCTCAGGCTTTTCTGGGCTGCCAGAGGAGCCTTTTGGTGGCGCTTAAGGAGGCTTTGGCAGTCTAGCGGGAACAAAGCATTTTCCTTTCTCTGGGCGCTTGGACAGGGAATAAACCTCTGCCAGCGCCCAAACAAAGGAAAACGCTCTCTTCATTTTGGGCAGCTCAGAGTGAACGGAGCGTTTTCCTTTCTCTGGGAGCTGCCTCAGAGTCCCTCTTTTTTTTTTTTTTAAGCCTTAAAGTTTTGGAATTTTTTGATTCCCCTCACCTCACCTTCTTCAAATTCCGAGCTTTTATTTCTTTCCTAATAGGTTTGCACGCATTATTTGCTTTTACATTTATTCCTGTGGGAAAAATTGCTTCTACGTAAGAACGTTTCTACTTAAGAACCTGGTCACAGAACAAATTAAGTTCTTAAGTAGAGGTACCACTGTGTAAATGCTCTCTGCTCCCAGTTATAGATTGAATAAGAACTACACCATTTTGCTTATTGATCATTACTTATATGGCACATTTTCAGCATAGAAAACATATATTTCAAAGGAAAAGTATTTATTTAAGAAATCTTTATCAATATGCACCTAACAATGTTTCTAGTACCCACACTGCAATTAAGCAATCTTTTTTGCAATGTTTATACATACAAATTACGGTATTAATTTTACAAAAAGATATTGACAAAATTGAACGGGTCCAAAGACGGGCTACAAGAATGGTGGAAGGTCTTAAGCATAAAACGTATCAGGAAAGACTTAATGAACTCAATCTGTATAGTCTGGAGGACAGAAGGAAAAGGGGGGACATGATCGAAACATTTAAATATATTAAAGGGTTAAATAAGGTCCAGGAGGGAAGTGTTTTTAATAGGAAAGTGAACACAAGAACAAGGGGACACAATCTGAAGTTAGTTGGGGGAAAGATCAAAAGCAACATGAGAAAATATTATTTTACTGAAAGAGTAGTAGATCCTTGGAACAAACTTCCAGCAGATGTGGTAGATAAATCCACAGTAACTGAATTTAAACATGCCTGGGATAAACATATATCCATCCTAAGATAAAATACAGAAAATAGTATAAGGGCAGACTAGATGGACCATGAGGTCTTTTTCTGCCGTCAGACTTCTATGTTTCTATGTTACTATTTCACTTTTTGTGGAGGCCTTTTTGCACTGTATCCAAAGCATCCGTAGTTCTGGTATTAAAGGTTTGAATTGAATCAAAGAATTTTTACCTATTCTCCATTCGTTTTTAATATTTTTTTGGTCATTGCTTGATTATTTGATTTTCTTTGAAATTTGTGGGAACATGAATGTGCCAGATGTTTGTAACTCATTAAAGGATTTTCTCTCTAGGATTGCATGGCTGTAGTGGAGACGTTTTTGTAGCAGCCATGTAACCATGGAAAAAGTTGCAAGTACACAGACAACTGTTGTGTACATGCTTTTCAATATTCCAAAGGCTTCGTCTGGATTGAATCCAAACTTGCACCACCCTACTATAATAGGTTCTTGTCCGCAAGCCCCTAGGCTGATAAGAATATAGAAGTGTGTGACAGAAGCACATTTCTAACTTGATATCTTATGGCAGTGTTTCTAGGAAGATATGTTTCATCACAGCTTTTTAAAATTTCTAATTGACTCTTCTAGTATTATTTTGCTTAACATGCTGATGTAAACTGGTGGTATATTTCCATTTTACACATAATTTTAATATGCACTTGTTATGTCTGAGCCATTTTTATTGTTGTTGCCTGTTTGTTGGGCTAGAAAGTAGCTAAATCAAAGTCGTCTTACTTGATTATACAGAATAGTGTCCTCCTTTGTTTTTCTGATTCCTCTTCTGTATTTCCTTTCAGGTAGAGCCCAATGCTACCATAACCGAAATCAAGAATCTCTTTACCAAGTCTCGTATGTATAGAAAAGTACCACCTTTGTTGTTTATCATGTCTTTGTGGTGGGTTTCATTATTGAAAGCGAAGAGCAGCTTAATTTATTAACAAAATTAGCTATTGAAAATGTTTACTACATCTCTTAAATGGTACATTTTTGAAAATATAATTATTTTTCTTTGATTAGAATCAAAGATCAATAGCTTCAGCTTATGAATTTATCTTTTTTGTCCCTTTATGGCAGAGGTGTCAAACTCACGGCATCACGTGACATATTGTGGCTCCCCCCCCCTTCGCTAAAACAGGTGGCTATCGTCAGCCTCTGGCCATGTGGGCATGGGTGTGGCCAGCATGTGGGCCGCAAGTTTGACACCCCTACTTTCCAAAGTTGAGAAAGAAAAATGTCTAGATTAAGAGCATTTCCCCTCTCATGCTGGTTTGTTTCTTGATCAGGAAGGTAAAGCAATCTGAAATAGACAAGAGGATCTAAGATTTTTTTGTGTGTTTTCATCAATTTTCTAGTGCTCGCCAGATCTTTTGGGCTTCAGATGCCATATGGCCACGTAGGTTATCTGTCTAAACTTGTATAAATGTAGAAATGGTAATAGATATGAGTTTAGTCACATACCCAACTACTTTTAAATAAGTCCTATTAGTTGTGTGTACAGATTGTACTACTGGTATAAGACACTGCTTGGAAATTTTAGATATTGACCCAGAATGAGTAACTTTTCTCTAATTGTAAATTATCTTTCTCATGAAAACACAAATAGTGTTTTGTCTACCTTCATATCTCTAGGTTGCTCTTGAGTGCTGCCAACTGATGGGGCTAATGGTTCTGACTCATTTTAAGAAAACTTATGTTTTTCTTTTCTCAGATCCTCAGTGGTATCCAGCCCGGCAGTCCCTGCGACTAGATCCCAGTAAGTTGCTGTGCTACAATACCTCCTAATACTTGGCTTCCTTCCTTTCTTTAGGATAAAGTTTTTGATAAAAGAAGTGGGAAAGAACAAAACAAAGGCTGGTACTTGCTTGAATGAGATTGTATTAGAGAATAACATTGGTGTGAACATTTTGTGGTTTGGGAATTCACTAGAAGGGCCTCTTTGAAAGAAACCTTCACCTGCAATAGTTAATTGCTAATGATTTGATTCATGAATAAAGAAGATAATTAAGCAACTTCCATCTTGGGTTACGTTGCATATGTTTGTCTTTTAGAATGAAAGGCTAACCATTTCTTCTCTGCGGTACAGCCAAACAAGCAACTATAGTGTCTGATGTTCAAATCAAGATTCTGAGTCCCCCAGAGTTTCAGGGTGATTTCTCTTTCTTCTAGAGGGAAAGACTTTGAAGGATGAAGATATTCTTCAGAATTTGCCAGTTGGGACAACAGCAACATTGTATTTCCGGGATTTAGGCGCACAGATCAGCTGGGTGACTGTGAGTGGTATTTCAGTTCTCCTCAAGAAAGCAGTTCCCTCTGAATTCTTTTTGTCTTTTACATTCTGTTTTTTGTTCTGTCAGGTATTCCTCACAGAGTATGTTGGACCCCTTCTCATTTACCTGATGTTTTATTTCCGGGTTCCTTTCATTTATGGCTCAAGATACGACTTCTCCTCCAGCAAGTACTCTGTTGTTCAGTGAGTATTTACAGGCCACAGTAAACATTTTACTGCTTACATTTAATTTAAACAGGAATCTTTTTCCACTAAGTGAGTTGAGATCTTCTCCAAGGAAGGGCAGCCCCAAACTTAATTGATTTTTCTTCCTTGCTAGGACTAGACATTTCCCTTAATATATCTTGCTCTTGTAAAGGGAAATTTTCCTGTATTCCAACTGACATTTCTAGAGTTGGCAGAAAAAGAACTGGCCTGAATATTGAACTACTTTTTGCAATTGGGTATTATTGAAGTATCACATAAGGTCGTAAAGTTTTGCTCCATCATTCTGTGTAATAAAATAGCCAGCTGGATGCATTTGGAAGCTCACAAATTTAGGTGGGAGTAACTGCCACCTTCTAATTACATATTCCAGTAATCAGTATTTAAAGCATGCTGCTATGATTCAGGAGGTAGTAAGATGCTATCTATAGTGGGTTTCTTAACTTTTTCTTTTAACATTAGATTTGTATTGTATTGCTATTGTTGTTGTGAGCTGCGGAAAGGGGCGGCATACAAATCTAATTATTTTATTTTATTTTATTTTATTTATTTTATTTTATTTTATTTATTGGATTTGTATGCCGCCCCTCTCCGGGGACTCGGGGCGGCTAACAGCAATAATAAGACAGTGTACAATAATAATCCAATACTAAAAATGATTAAAAACCCATTATTATAAAAACCAAACATACATACAGACATACCATGCATAAAATTGTAAAGGCCTAGGGGGAAAGAGTATCTCAATTCCCCCATGCCTGGCGGCAGAGGTGGCTTTTAAGTAGCTTACGAAAGGCAAGGAGGGTGGGGGCAATTCTAATTTCTGGGGGGAGTTGGTTCCAGAGGGCCGGGGCCGCCACAGAGAAGGCTCTTCCCCTGGGTCCCGCCAAGCGGCATTGTTTACATAGCAGTGGGAGGGATACAACACCATCTATCTCCAGTTGCACAACCCAGTCCTTTCAACAGTTTTGAGAAGTCTCCACCCTCATTTGCAGCGCTCAGGTGACCCTAAGTACACAGATAACCACCAGGAGGCTTCAACTATTCTCTAAAAGAATCCAAATGACCAGCTGTCTGCAAGGAATCCCCCACCATCCAGTCAGAGCTGAAGAAGTTTTTTTGGGATGAGAAGTGAGATATCTTTAAAAAAGATAACCAAGAAAATCCCGTTGCCTTTTGAAAAAGCACCTTTGGGACAAGCTGAATGATTGAGAATCTCTATAGACGTTTGCCTATTTGGCATTCTGCAGGGAACAGATAACTTTCCAAGAGAGTGATTTCAGCAATCTTCAATTTCAACATCTTGCCCAGCAATCTAAATTTGGTTTCCAGAGCTGCCTCCTTACTTTTCTTCGCATTGTTAATACTGACTTGCATTTCATCTACTGGTTCTATTTCAGCGTTACTTATCAAGCTTATCTAGATAACACTTGATGTCTGCATTTTCACAGTGGAAAGACAGGTCACCGTATGGTTGGCAAGCCTGTCCTGCTTTGTCTAAGGATGATAGGAATATAATAATAGGATAGCTCAATAATAGAATAATTAATAATAGAATAATAAGAATTCTAATAATAACGTTCTCCACTACTTAGAAACATCCTCCGTGAGGCAATATATGTGTTCAGTCACAAAGAGTGGATTCATTCTTAAACTGTCTTTCCTCTCCCATGGGTGGAGGGCCTCCTACTTTAAAAAAGTTTTATTTTTCTGTAATTAACCAGGAACCATGCTTGGGATGAGACACACCATCACTCTTGAAGGCCTCTATTGCCTCTTCCCTGTCTCTCTTAGCTTCTCCAGTTCGGTTACCGTATATACTCGAGTATAAGCCGAGTTTTTTAGCCCCAAAAATGGGCTGAAAAACACAGCCTCGGCTTATACTCGGGTCACCACACGAGGGCGCCATTGCTTGAGCCAGAGCACCAGCTTTTGTCCCCTCTGGCACGCCGTAGTTCCTCTCCCTAGCTCAAGCAAAGAAGGCAGCCATTTGCAATGGTGAGTCGGATTAAAAAGGCCCCCTGCTGTCAGATTCTCCTCCCCCTCCTTTGAAAGGATTTAAACTGTTTAAAAAATGGTATTTTGTGGTAGTTGCTGTCCTTGCTTGGATAGGATCTAATAATGTGTTATGAGGCAGAGCTAGACAGGAATTCTTTTTCTATCTGTCTATCTTTCTATCTATCTATTTTTCTATCTATCTATTTTTCTATCTATCTATCTATCTGTATCTATTTCTTTCTTTCTATCTATCTATCTATCTATCTATCTATCTATCTATCTATCTATCTATTTTTCTATCTGTCTGTCTATCTTTATATCTATCTGTCTATCTGTCTGTCTATCTATCTATCTATCTATCTATCTATCATCTATCTATCTATCTATCTATCTGTATCTATTTCTATCTATCTATTTTTCTATCTAACTATTTTTCTTTCTATCTTTCTATCTATCTATCTATCTATCTATCTATCTATCTATCTATCTATCTATGTATCTATCTGTATCTATTTCTATCTATCTATCTATCTATCTATCTATCTATCTATCTATCTATCTATCTATCTATCTATCTATCTATCTATTTTTCTATCTGTCTGTCTGTCTGTCTGTCTATCTATCTATCTTTCTATCTATATCTATCTATCTATCTATCTATCTATCTATCTATCTATTTTTCTGTCTGTCTGTCTGTCTATCTATCTTTCTATCTATATCTATCTATCTATCTATCTATCTATCTATCTATCTATCTATCTATCTATCTATCTATCTATCTATTTGGTTTTCTATGCTGATAACCTCACAGCAGCTAATGCTGAAGCTCTTCTTTGGATACACTTATTTGTTTGTTTGTTTGTTTGTTTATTTATTTAATTGGATTTGTATGCAATCCCTCTCCAAGGACTCAGGGTGGCTCACAGCATATATAAAAACAGAACAATAATGTAAATCTAATTAATGATGAGAAGGAATCCAGTTTTGAAGGATTTTAACTCTTAGGTTTTAGCTTTGTTCCTGATCGAGCTACTTTTTTTACTTTTTAATTTATTGTTAATATTGTTAATTTGTTTACCCTCTTTTAAATTTACAGAGCTAGTTTACTGTTTTTCTTTAAAATAAATATTCTAAAACATGTCTCAATTAATGTAATTTTATTGTTTTCCATTTTTATAAGTTACCAGTAGCCACTGCATTTTCTAACCTCGGCTTATACTCGGGTCAATACGTTTTCCCAGTTTTTGTGGCAAAAATTGGTGCCTCGGCTTATACTCGGGTCGGCTTATACTCGAGTATATACGGTACTTGAAAATTGCCTTTCTCGGTCAGACTCCATTGTTCCCACGACATGGCCAAAACAATAAAAGCCTTCATAGCATAGGGCAAGTATTTGAGAGATCATCTCTCTGCAATTATATCTATCCATCCCATCATATCCAGCAGGAGAAAGATGCTACAGATCCTGTCTATTAGGGAATATCATTTGGTAGGGCCCAGGAAGAGGACCTTTTCTGCCCCTTTAGAACACCTTCCCCCAGATATTACATTTGCTCCAACCCAGCTAGCCTTATGTAAGGTCTTAAAGCAGACCTGGGCAGTCCCAGCCCAGCACATAGCAGTGACATATCAGGTGGGACAGCAGCAATGGAAGCAAGGTGATGGAGTGGGGCAATGGCAGGTGTGTGGGTAGGACAGTGAGAGGTTTCAGGAAAGCAATGGCTGGGATTGGCAGTGCCCCACCCCCCATAACAGTTCCAGTTGCTCATGTGACCTCTTGAGAAAATTAATTGTCCAGCCTGCCTTAAAGACATGGTTGGGTCACCACTTGGAAGCTGAATTTGTTCCAAAGTGTATGCAGTGCTTGTGCTGGTTGGTTGATTGGTTATTTAGTCCCCCCCACTCAACTGCTGATTATTTTTAAAGAATAATAGAATAGAATAGAATTCTTTATTGGCCAAGGGTGATTGGACACACAAGGGATTTATCTTTGGTGCTTTCAGTGTACATAAAAGAAAGAAAAAGAAAGAAAGAAAAAGAAAATGGTAATTTAAGAATTGTTGTTATATATAGCTATGTAGTACTTTTAACTGCTGTTAGCCACTTAGAGCCAATAATTTGAGATGGGTGGCCATATACTTTTAAATAATAAACAGATTAACATTGGAAACGTGGATAGACCTTATCCTTTGGCTGATAGTAATCAAATACAGTAGAATAGTATCTGTACTTTTTTAGATAAGGCTGTGATTCTATTATCAGCCATGTCTGTTTTCTTTTCCTTTCCAGCCTGGCTTGCATGTGTCACTCTTTCCATTATGTCAAGCGCCTCCTCGAGACCCTTTTTGTCCACAGATTCTCCCACGGAACAATGCCTTTACGTAACATTTTCAAGGTAATGACATTTTCAAGCAAGGTGGCTATAGACTAAAAACTGCCCTGCCTTTCTGCTGGATCTCTTCATGGAGCAATGAAACTGAAGCAGTGGGCAAATCCTTTTTTTTTTTTTAAATATTCTGCTACTAATCTATTACATCTTTTAATGTGACACTTTTAATTATTTTCTCAGAATTGCATTTACTATTGGGGCTTTGCAGCCTGGATGGCATATTACATCAATCATCCGTTGTATACACCACCTGGTAAGCTAAGAAAAGAATCGTATCAGTTGATTAAAGAAGTCCACCTGATTTCTAAGAAGCTGAACATTAAATGGAGTTTATGTTTCTTTCCTTGTAGTTAACCAGAGGTGTGCATTGGGAAGGGGGTGCAGGTAGGGAATCCCAGAATGGGTTTGCATAAGAATGGGTTCTGCCTAGTTAATATGCTTCTCACTGAATGAGTGGTAATAGATATACATAATGGTCATTGGAGCGGTACATAGATTTCTTGCCTTAAGAAAGGAAATAAATACATAACTGAGCAGAATTCCAGCTTTTTTAAAAAAAGTTTCTAGACCCTTTAATTTAAAATACTAGCTTAAAAACATATAACTAATGTCTGGTAAAATTCTTCAGATCAGAGGCAATAAGTTCCTAGTGCCCCAAATAATTTCTTGAATGGAAAAATACGTAAGTGTATTCTTTAGTTGAGGGATAAGTCTATAATTTTTTCCCTATCTGGCCACCTGAGGATTCCTCAGATCAAGTAATTTCATGTAATCTAATTTCTCTAACTTTATTTTCTTTAAAGTGACTTCTATCACAAGGGTAGCTTCACTCATTCTCCTCCATTTTAGAATTACAGTTGGTATACTTTCCCTTAGAGATGCCTTCTTTATGAGTTACTGCTCTGGACTTGACTCCTATTTAAACAGTTCAAATCCAGGGAGATCTCATTCAAATATTCTCTTGGACATTAAAGTTATTATTTTGGGTCTGTTTGTCATAAGTCAGCTATACAAATCTTGCAAGTTATGAAGGTGAAAGGCAGCATCCTGTATGTGCCATATTAAACTCTGTGCAGAGAACACAGGATATAGTTTGGTGCAAATTATTTCGAGTCTTAATTAAAACATATGCTACTTCCTTTTGAGTATTAATATGCTATCGCACATGTAACTATAGTTGCTGTCACGAGATTCTCAGTTGGAAAATCTTGAGATCTTTCATTGGGGAATCGTTTTTCTTCTAGGAATGGTCTAGGTGCTCCCGTTGTTGTAATTACTCTAAGAGTATTTTTGTTTCTTTTTCTGTTTTTTTCCCAGCATATGGACATGAACAAGTGAAATTGGCGCTTATCATATTCCTGGTAACCATTTGTAGATTTTTGAATAATAGCCCTTTACCTGAAAAATGTTGCATATATAATAAAAAAAAAACAGGCAGATGTTTTAGACAGAGCCTAGGCCTGGTTAAGGTGGGGGTTTTCCCCATGCAAAGTCAAGTGTTAAAAATCAAGAAATTGTTTATCTAGACTGTTTGTGGCAAACAACAACTTTTATGCAAATTGATAAGATAATGTTGGATTATTATTTTTTTACAAACCATAGTAGTTCCCTCAAATAATAGAAAAATCAATTGCCTTTTGTAACAATGGGAAAAAAATCTAAGAGAAAGGAACTAGAATTATATATAGTAAAAATGTAGAAATATACCTCTCTTTTTTGGTACATGGAAAGACCATGAAGCAGTCTGGTTTGGGAATGGATCTGGTACTATTGCCTGGAGAGAATTTTTCCTCCCTGACACATGTGTTCATGTCTTAAGGTTAATATGATAGTAAGACTCTGCAGTGGTTCAAATTGAGTTCAAGGAAGGTGTTTTAACATGCAGAAATGTGACTATAGCACTTTACTGCAAGTTTTGAAGGCAGCTTTCTTTTTTCTTGGACTGATCTGATTCCTGCACTAGGCAGTTCTGTGATCGCAGGAAAAAAATTGACTGTTTTCAAGAATTGCAGAAAAATGCTGTATTCATGCTGTGCAATCTTATTTATTTATTGTATGTATGTGATGCCTTATAAAGAATGAGAAAACACTTGCACCAAAGAAATTCAAGTGAAACTACAAAAGAAGTGAAAAGGAGAAAGAAAAAATGCAACAATGTTTTTTTAATAGTTTATTTAGTTATGGCACTGGAAAATACTGGGTTCTGAATTTCTTGTCTTCGAGCCAGAACTTATTTTTGCAAAATTATAGAACATCTTATTAGTGCCAGAGCTGTTAAATTGTTTTGGACTGATGAGAACAAGGGACCAGAAGACATGAATAAAAAAAAAACCTTGTTGTATTGGCACATTAGAAGTTTTGTCTTTTCCTCCAAGCAAATTCCTCACATTTCTACAAAATTATTTGAGTCACAGATGGGGTGAACTGTGGGAAGTTTCTGTGGTGATAGGAAGTATGTAAAAAAAATATCCTTGCATCTTCCCTGCTAACACTGGTTTTGTTTTCTCTTGCAGTTCTGTCAGCTGGGAAACTTTTCTATTCATATTGCTCTGCGAAATCTTCGCCCAGCTGGTGAGTACAGAGAAAAGGCCAAATGGAAGCGCAGATGTCTGTATTAAAAACACACTCTGCTCTGTAATGGGAACAGCTGACCTTTTAAATAACAAGCCAGCCTTAGGTGCCCAGAGGTAATCACATGACTTCTGAAAGCCAAACAAAGAAAACGAGAGAGTGCTATTAGGTTTGGTAGGAAGAGTTTTGCAGTTTCTTGGAGGTGGGCTGAAGCTACATCGGGCAAAATGAGAAATTATTTTGCTATGGGCTAAAACCATGTTAGTCTTTTTGGTATGTATCTCTCTTTTTTTTTAACTGTGAAGTATACAGATCTTTCTTTTTGTCAACTTTGATAAACAGAAGGGAGACTTTTACAAGTCTAATGCTTTATTGTAACTCTTGTGTGTGAAGTTAGGTGATAGGGTGTTTTTTTCCCATTGCATGCAAATTGGTTCATTGTCTCAATAAACATTATGATTTCTTCCAGGTTCAAAGGCCAGGAAGATCCCATTCCCCACGAAGAACCCATTTACATGGCTTTTCTTGCTGATCTCTTGTCCCAATTATACTTATGAGGTATGGCTGTGTTTTAGCTTTGGAAGAAATTCTGAATGCTTAAATCTGTATTTTATTAATGAATTCTGCTTCACAGATAACATATAGATATAGTGATAATATCTAGGCAAATAGACCGAAAATATTATTTTTATCTTTCTTTTAGTTGAGTGATTAATACTTGTTGCTCAGAAGCTTTCCTCCACCTTTGAATTTAATTGAAATTTGATGACAGATGGAAATCTAGTTTAATCTTGAATCACCCAGCAAAGTGGAACTTGTTTCTTCTCTCAGTAATTAATTCCATTGCTGACTTACTCTTTCAGAATAGCCTTTTAAGAAAATAAATACCGGTAAATAAGAATATCCATTCCTTTTTAAAATTTAAATCATTATTTTGCACCCTAAAAAGATAGAGAGTAGGTTGTGATTTTGTATATGACAATTCTTCAGATATTTGAGGAGATATATGATAGTATACTTCTCTCAAAGTTAAAAGTTCTCATTACTTCAAGTCCTTATTATATAACTTTGCTTTAGTCCAGTGATCATGCTTCTTAACATTTCTTTGAGCCTGTTATAGTTTCTCTGAATGCTTTGTGATGTATATCAAACAAAATCAACTTAAGTAACACATTTGATGCAGTAGACACAGCCTACTTCTTGGTAAGATAGAACAATGTGGAATAGACAAGTACCACCACCAGATGGATTTGCAGTTGGCTGACCAACCACACAGTGTGTGGTCCTCAATGGAAATACATCTATGTGGAGGGAAACATGCAAAGTTCTGACTTTGTCCAGTGCTTTTCAACACCTTCATAAATCATCTTCAGCTGCACAGAGTTGTGGATATAATATGGGCAAAAAATAAATTTAATTAATTAATAAGAGACTCATCAAATTTGCAGATGACACCAAGTTGGGGGGAATTGTTAATACTTTGGAAGATATATCCAAGATTCAAGATCTTGACAGACGTGAACTTTGGGCTCCATCCAACAAGATGCAGTTCAGTGATGAGAAAAGCAAGGTCTTGCACATAATAAAGAATAAACAAGTACACAGGTACAGGATAGACAGTAACAGGATCAACAATCCTAACTAGAGAAAGATCTAGATGTTCTGGTGGATCACCCTTTATGTATGAATCAGCAATATGCTGCAGTTGCCAAGAAAGTCAACGTCGTCCTAAGCTGCATCAACAGAGAGATTGCATCAAGATCATGGAAGAAATAGTGCCACTCCCTACTTCACTAGTGGGGCCACATTTGGAATACTATGTCCAGTTGTGTTCGCCAGGACACACAAAATACTGAAGTCCTAGAAAGAGCACAGAGAAGAGCAACAGAGATGATAAGGGGGAGGCAAAATCGTATAAAGAACAGCTAAGAACAGCTTGGTATGATTAGTGTAACAGAGAAGGCTAAGGCGTGATATGGTAACAGTCTTCCAATACTTGAAGGGCTGTCAGTGGAAAGAGGGCGTTAATTCATTCTCCATAGTACCTGAGGGCAGGACAAGAAGCAAAGGACGAAAGTTTATCACAGGGAAATCCAACCTGAAAATAAGGAGGAATTTCCTGACAGTGAGCATCAATGGAACAGTTTGCCTCCCAGAATTGAATACTTGAGGTATTCAAGAGAAGTTTGGATAACCATTTGTCCTTAGAAGGGGGTTTGGGCTAGACCACCTCCAAGAATCCCCTTCCTTCCTTATGATTCTGTATTTTATAAGTTGGATATAGTGGGGTCTAACTAAGTAAAATAGAACAATTTTCTCTC
Organism: Erythrolamprus reginae; assembly: GCF_031021105.1. Lineage (NCBI taxonomy): Eukaryota > Metazoa > Chordata > Lepidosauria > Squamata > Dipsadidae > Erythrolamprus > Erythrolamprus reginae. The sequence continues at coordinate 138,587,787 of NC_091951.1, forward strand.
ATCATCTCAAAGTGTATTTGATGGGGCCATAAAATTGATTTTGTCCATTTTGCATTCACATCATACTCATTTATGAGCAGAAATTACACTGCACAAAAAAATAAAGGGAACATTTAAACAACACAATATAACTCCAAGTAAATCAAATTTCTGTGAAATCAAACTGTCCATTTAGGAAGCAACACTTATTGGCAAACAATTCTACATGCTGTTGTGCACATTCAACTTCGTACAGAACAAAGTATTCAGTGAGAATATTTCATTCATTCAGATCTAGGATGTGTTCTTTGAGTGTTCCCTTCATTTTTTTGAGCTGTATATTTTGCTCCTAACAAGATTGTTTCAAATTTATTAAGTTAGCCAAGTAATTTAAAAAAATAGAAGAGTAAAGAGAGCCCATTTTGAACCCCATTATATTTATCATTCTGGTTCAAAGGGAAACCATACTTGGTTCTTTGAAGTTGTTTTTTGAGAAGCTGTGTATCCACTTGTCATGTCATCCCATTCACACTTAACTATCTTGTTAATCAGAATGTCATGGGATACTCTGTGAAAGACTTTGCTGAAGTCAAGATACATTAAATCCATAGCATTCCCAGATTGGCTAAGAAAATTACTCAATAAAAGAATGAGATGGTGTCAGCGTGATGAAACTTGTTCTTACCAAATTAATGCTAGTGTCTTTTAATTATTTTAATTATTACCTTGTTTGCAATATATTATGAGATTAATCTCTTTAAAATCAGCTCCCAAATCTTCCCACCTATTTGACTAGTGTGTAATCCCCTGGATCCTTTTCTCAATCCTGAAATAGGAACCCACCGCAGCTCACTGAGTCATATGCCATCTGTTCTCTAGAATTTCTCAGAGTTCAGCCTGTCCATCAGCAACATTTTTCACATCCTATCAAGGGTGGGTTCCACTTATCTTCTCTACTGGTTCGCACCGCGATGGAACTGCACATTTTGCCCTGTCACATCATGCAAAACACCTGGAAATGGCCCTCTGTGCATGCTCAGAAGCCTTTTCGCATATGCGGAGGTTTTTTTTTGCAAGCTGCGGTGACCAGGAGGGGGGGGGGCAGTTCGGGAGCGTGGACTGCCAGTCATCGCTGTCAGTTTGGAGAGCAGCAGTAAAATTCTGCTACCAGTTTTAAAGAACTGGTCAAAACTGGCAGCAACCCCCCCACTGATCCAAATGTGTTGCATTTTAGGAAATATGAAATGTGTACTCATTTGAAATGAATAGATACTGTCTGACAACTTTTTTGTCAATCTCAGACTTCAGTCCTCTTTGTCCATTTGTCTTTACATTTACCAGTGGAATACACATAACCCTTTTATTTGGAAAAATAGAGACAAAATAGGAACTGAGTAATTGTTGGCTTTTTGCTATTTTTTTCTAGTGTCTCTTTTCTCTGTGTTGCTTTTGATTTTGAACAGTCTCTTCAGTTGCTATAGTCTAATATGTGACTGATGCCAATAAGTCTGTACTATATTTATAGGTGATACTCGAAAAATTAGAACATCGTGCAAAATTTCATTTATTTCAGTAATGTAACATAAAAGGTGAAACTAATATATAAGAGAGACTCATTACATGCAAGGTTGACTCAGAAAATTATAATATCACACGTACCAGGCATATATTTTATTTGTATTATTTGTGTGTGCATTGTTTTGTTCTTGATATTCTTTACTCTTAGATTCCAAATTTATTTAGATAATTAATAACATATCTCACTAAATTAGCAGACTCAAGGTGCCTTACTATAATCTCAAAACAATAACTGTAAAATAATATTAAAAATTAAGTTCATATACTCAAAATGACCTTGGAACTTCTTGTTAAAGCCCCGGGCAAACTCCCATTTCTTCTGCATTTTTCTCACTCTGGTTTTGCAGAGGGAAACACTTTGGTTTCATGGGTGCTAAGAATAGTACCTATGCCTGACCTAAGAGTAGAGAACTACAAAATCTTCAGGCCTGTTTGACACTGATGATCGTACTATTTGCTATTTGCCTTTTGAATTGAGAATAGGATAGGTATTTCCTTCTATTTACACACTAATCTGCCCTGTAATTGGGCTAGAAAGTTTATTGGAAAGTTTTCAGTGCAAGTACGGAAACACATTTCATGATTTGTGCATAGGTTTGGTCTTCATCCTTCAAAGTAGGACTGTGCTGTATGCTTACTATAGCTGAAAAACACAATGCTCAAGTCTAGAAAATCTTAATATTTTCCTTGATGTTTTATTTTCCAGGTAGGGTCTTGGATTGGCTTTGCCATAATGACTCAGTGTCTTCCAGGTAAGTCCTGGTAATAGGTTAGATCTTTGCTGGATTCACTTTTAATAAGAATTTTATTAAGCAATGTTTATGAAATACGGTTATTTATTTATTTATTAAATTAACCAATTAATTAACCAATTAATTAATTAATTAATTAATTGATTAATTAATTCAACTTCTGTACCACCCAATCCTGAAGGACTCAGGGCGGCTTACAACAATATAAAATACAAAAAAACCCCAATTAAAAATAAGTCAAATATACAATCTAACAATAAAACCCAGATTAAAATCCATAATAAACTAAATAACCAGCATACATACATAGCATTTCTACAATTTGGCCATGATAGTTGTTAATTCATGGTCCCCCAGGCCTGCCGACAAAGCCAGGTGTTCGTGGCCTTACAGAAAGCCATTAGGGTGGGAGTAGTATGGACCTGGGGGGGGGGGGGGGGGGGGAGTTGATTCCATAGAGCCGGGGCGGCAACAGAGAAGGCATGTATGTATTTTTATTCTTTCTGGCCCTTCCCAATTTTACTATTAGAACTGTTCTTTATTGCCAAGTATATTAAGGTCTATGAATTTAAAACAGGAGAAATATCTTGTCCCTTTCAGTGAAGAAAGCAGCAACAAAAAGATTGCAAGAGTTCAGTAAATTACATCTTCTGTCTCACTGTAAAGCTTCATCCCTCTACTAAAAGGGATGCTAGCAGCCATGCACTCTTCTGCTTGGTCTCTTCGTTGCCTTTACTTTGTTTTACCAAGGCATATAGGAATTGAATATGTTCTTTTTCGTTATGTAGTATAGGAAGTAATGAAAGATTTTCTTCCTCTTCCTGGGATAGCAATCCTGAGCTGTACCTCCTATTTTACAAAATCCATTTTCCATTTGTTAGGGATGCTTTAGCTTTGAGTATCCATATTAAACAATGGGCAAAATTTGATAGTATTCCCCAAGACAAGTATCCAATATTTCTTTCTTTATTTATTGAATTTATATACCGCCCCTCTCCGAGGACTCGAGGTAGCTTACAACATATAAAAACAACAGAGTGTAATAGATAAATCCAATTAATTACACTAAACAAACAATTTAAAATCCCCAGATACGTTAAAATCAAGCGTACACATTCAGACAACAGCCATTCATCGGCCAGGGGTAAGATCTAATCACCCCAAGCCTCACAGCATAAATGAGTCTTAAGATTCTTGTGGGAGGCAAGGAGGGTGGGGATAGTGCGAAACTCTGGGGGGAGCTGATTCCAGAGGGCCGGGGCCCTTGCAGATAAGGCTCTTCCCCTAGGCCCTGCCAAGTGACATTGTCTAACCAGTTGCTGGGACTCATATGGCAGAAGGCAGTCACGCAAGTAATCTGACCTGATGCCATGTAGGGTTTTATAGATCAGTACCAACACTTTGAATTGTGTCTGGAAACCAATTGGCAGCCAATACAGTCTGTGGAGTGTTGGAGAAATATGGGTGTATCTAGGAAGGCCTATGACTGCTTGTGTGGCTGCATTTTGCATGATTTGTAGTTTCTGAACACATTTCAAAAGTAGCCCCATGTAGAGAACATTGCAACCATCATAAATATGAGCTAGTTGCCAAATGTCTACATTTAGATCGTATGACCATGAGGATAATGCAGTAGTTGTAAGAGTGAAAAACAGTCAGAAGTCACTTTCTTCAGTGCCATTGTAACTTTGAATGGTCACTAAAGGAACTGTTGTAAGTCAAGGACTACCTGCAATACATTTGGAAAATAAGTCAATGTTAAATGTTTTATTCTTTTTACTGCCTTTCGGCCAAGAGTGAGGGTGTTTTTCTGAATGCCTAATAACGTTACACACTTTTTTTTTTGTCAACAGTGGCTCTGTTTTCCTTGGTTGGATTTATTCAAATGACCATTTGGGCAAAGGGTAAACACCGAAGTTACCTGAAGGAGTTCCGAGATTATCCACCCCTACGTTCGCCTATCGTCCCTTTTCTGCTCTAAGCCTCCTCCTGCACTAATACATCAAACTGGGCTGGTAGCTTCATTTTTTATCTTCTTGAGCAGCTGTTATTGGAGTCTAAAACAGGGGGGTTTCACTGTCCACAATATGTTTTGAGGGGGAGGTTGTTGGAATTCCTTCCTTTTTAAAGTTAATTGCCCTTTCCTCCATCATCTTTGTCCTTTGTCCCTATTCGAAAACCACATTTGTCTTAGAATAACACTTCCCTACAGTTACCACGAAGGCAAACACTGCAAGAAGAACAGAGGGAACAATCCAACTATACAGAGGTGATGGAAAGTTGAAGAGCTGCTAGGCATTATATTTGTAAGAGCAGATACCATAAATGGAGCCTAGGCAGCTGGTCTTTGGCCAAAAGCAAGATTGTAGAATAGCAATCTTAACTCTGGTCCTTATTAATAATTTTGGAAAAGTTTCTCCACTGCGTTTGTGCCACTTTTTGGATATGAAAGCATAAAAGTGCCTTGGAATGCATGGTGCCATTGCTAAACCAAATGGGTGTTTTTGGGGATGGAAAAGGCATGGCTACTTTAAGGAGTTGCAGACTGATGCAGTCATCCTGGCCTTGTGGTATGATACATAGTTTTTCATTTGCATTCAAAGCACAGCACAGCCTATTAATTCAGTTTGGGTATTCTCCTAGTAGTAAATATTATTTTTATTGTGGAGTGATGCTTGGAACTAAAAAAAGTGTATTTTTTTTTCTGGAGGGGAAATAAACTGACTAAGATCAGTGACAATACTAACTTCATCTCTTTTATAAGATGGTCTTGTGTCCCTTTTTAACCCTTGTTCATCTAGTACGCATTTTGTTTGAAGCCAAAATTGAAAATGGCTCAATGGAATGATATCACAAGTAATTTTACGAGGGCAGAACACATTATTTAATTATCCCAGTTATAAGCTAAATTATGACATAGCAAATTCCCTGCTGTGAAGCAAAGGAAACAAATTAGTTATGATCCAGTAGTAGATTTGGTGTTACATAGGTTGTTTCAGTCCCGTCCACCATAGAAATTGGCAACTTGTCATCTACGTAAATGCTTTTCCTTTTCCCACCTAGTAGAAACTTATGAGCGGTGAACATCATCTTCCAAGTATAAATGTATGCCTGAAGTAACTCAACTTTGTGTGATGGTAGAGTAGGCCTTCTGTAGTTAAGAGGTTCTTGAAATGCAGGTCTAGCAAATACAATCTTGTGCCTAACTAGCAATAATTGTGTAACTTTCTGTAGCACAGGCTCACAGAAAGATGAGTGGACAGGGCAATTATGCAGATATGCAAGTGAAACTTTGATTTAATGGATCAGATGATAAAAGGAGGTGTTTCTTCCAGATGTCCATTAAATAGAAGAGGGATCAATACCAATGTAGGTATTGGTATTGGGTAAATCCTACAAATTGCATCTGTGTGACTTACTCAATTTGTAGTATATGTTTACAAGGGCACTGAGAAATTGAGGGGGGAGAAATTTGTAACTATTTCTAGCACTTAAGAGATAAGGAAATGCCTATTATTCCTTTTACAAAAATATTCAGTGTTCACAGAATTGAAGCCTCTTAGGTTTGGACCGTCTTCTTAAGAGGAGATTATTTTTCTGTTTGTCACTGTTATTAAGGTTGTGATGCTGCATACAGGTAGTCTTTGGATTATTATGGGAGTGGGATTGCCATTGCTAAGCAATGTAGTTGTAAAGTGAATCATCAGTTTGCAACCACATCAGAATCACCGCTTAACTACAGCAATCCTGGCAATTTCACTTACTGTCATTGCCTCAAGATATACAGTTGTTAAGTGGGAAGTGGTAGGAATTTTATGTATGGACCAGAGATGGGTTGCTAGGAGGGTTGATGCAAGCTGTGATTTGGAGGTGGCTTGTGGGGAGGAGTGGCTGGGGCAACAGACTTGAGCATAAGAAGGTTGTGGAATACACAGTGTGGCAAGAAGGCTGGGGGAATTACTAGAGTAACATGCAACCTTCCTTGCTAGCTTCCCCATTGATTTTGATTATGGGAAGCCAGTAGGGAAAGCTGTAAATGGCAATAATCTAAGGACAGGATGCTGCAATTGCGGTAATACAAGAAGTTGACAAATCCCTGAATCATGATTGCATGACTGTGGAGCACTGCGAAGGCCAGAACTTCAAGGATTGGTCATAGGTTCCACTTATTTAGCACCGTTCCAACTTCAAATGGTTGCTGAATTAGTGGATAGTAAATGAGGACTACTTATATATTTAATTTGGAGGAAGACCCTTTTGAAGTAGAGTGGAACTTGATTTTCACAATCAAGATGAATGTTTGTCATAGTCTTAGGTTATGCTACATGTGAGCAGTGATATCTGAAACTTAGGCTCCAAGACTGCTTGCTGTTACATGAGCCACTGACTTTTTGCTATAATCCATTTCATGTGCAATTTTATTTAAAACTAATCAATAAAAAATAATCCAGCCACTCTACAGTCTCAGGCTGTTTTTTTTTTTAAAAAAAAACATGGAATTATAAATTGAAGGACTATTTCCCCACATTGGGGAAAACTACAGGTAAGAATGGACACCTCTTTTATATATTAATATAATATCATTTTGTTTGAAATAAATTGGACCAGAAACGATTGGACATTGGAGTCCTAACTATTAATAAATTGGATCCAATAATCCAATAATAACCCAACTATCCAATAAATTGGACCAGAAACGATTGGACATTGAAGTCCTAACAAATCGTAGTTGCATAAGGAGAAATGGAACTGCTTATTGGCTAAGAAAATTTAAATTTAGGATTAGAGAGTCTTGTGTAATTTATGCTACAAATTGCACCTGTAGGTTGGTCACGGAATTGGCTCCCCAGTTCAGATTGGCTCACTTTGATGTACTGACCAGGCAGTAAGATGAACAGAGGAATATTACTCTTTTGTGTGAAAAATGACACATCAGGTAGGATTGACTATAAATATAAATACATTGAATGAGAAACTTACTGCTAATTAGCTATATTTCCAAAGAATATTTTGAGCACTGTTAATGTCAGCATTCCAAATAACATCTAAAAGAAATAAACCAGAATCCAAACCTTGGCTTTCTTCCAAGCTCCAATTTATTGCCAGTCATGTTGGTTACGGACTGTAGGCATGTCCAGGTTAAGGTTCTTCCCTCATCCCCACACCCACCAGTTCATCATATGGACCAGTCCAGTTGTCTGCACATCCACGGACCTCCTCCGTACTTCCGCTGGTGCTGAACAAAGGATGACCTTGGATCTTCAAGAAAGGGATTTGTTATGGCTAGTATCTTTCCCCTTCTTGCAACTATCCTTCCCAGTTCCCACTGTATTTCTGTAATTGTGGCTTTGGCCTGACAGTTACTTTGTATTATCTCATGATCACCTGCCAACAGTGCTCAGCAAAATGCCTTTGGGTGCTCAAATATTGTGGGTGATTGCACCTCATGTTTTATTCAGCTATGGATGACTTTTTACCTTCAGAACTAAACACAAGTAAAATTGGATAGAATGATATTCCCCATTCCCAGAAGCTTACCCAGTTGAAGGACAGAATAGGAAAAGAAAAAATTATTCAAATATACTGTAATGAGGATCTGGATTGTGGGGGCAATATGCCGGCTCTGTTAAAAAGTGCTATTGCTAACATGTTGTAAGCTGCCCTGAGTCTAAGGAGAAGAGCGGCATAAAAATTGAATAAATAAATAAATATGTGAGAAAGACTCACTTTGAAAGAAAAGAAGCTATCCCACATTTGAAAAATCACGTGCAGTTCATCAAACAGCAAATTGGCAGAACCATGATTGTGAATGTTTACACGAGATGAGAAATCTTGGATCTTTTACACAAGAAACTTTCAAGGCCACATGAGATCTACAGATAAGCACAGAAGTTACACGACTGTTGACCTACAGAAGCAACTTTGTTATCACCCCTTGTTTCGGTTCTGCTGTCTGTATTACTGCTTAGCCTGATGCTCTAATTGGATGCTCTTTCCAATTACTTCCAGAGGTTTGGAGGGGGATAGGTAGAATATTTGACCTGATATGGCCTGGTGCATATATCTTTCTCAACTACTGGTTATGTCCTTACTCAGCTGAGTAAACATATTGGCTTTCTTTATGGCCTACTGTGCTGTTACCAAATGCCAGATTGAATGATAAAATCTGAGCAACCTCTATCATGGTGCAGCCTCTTCACCCTCTACTATACATTTCAGCTATGCTAAAAAGTTATATATGTTTTCTGTTGTGGAGAAAAAATAAACCTTTATGAAAAAAAAAGATCGAGAGAAACTTCTCAAATTTGATCAAATTCCAGAGTACATAATACTGAATATTTTGATGAAAGACGTCAAGAGACTTTCCCTCTACTTTGCGTCCCTTCAGTGTCATCCAGTGGAGCTTTTGACCCCTATGAATAAGTGTTGTACCACATGTTTCTTGACAAATCTGTATTTTCTTTTATGTACACTGAGAGCATATGCACTAAGACAAATTCCTTGTGTGTCCAATCACACTTGGCCAATAAAGAATTCTATTTTCTCAATAATTTTTGGCTTTTGGGGCCCGGCATAACTAGAGGCATTTATTTGTTTCCCATCTTTATTAATTTTATAAATAACTCAAGGCGGCACACATATCCAACACATCTTCCTCCTCCTATTTCCCCCACAAGAAGTTGCACAGAGTGTATGTGACTGGCCCAAAGTCACCCAGCTGGCTTTAATGGCTAAGGGGGGACCTTGAACTCATGGTCTCTCGCTTTCTAGCCTGGTCTTCGAAATGGTAAACCAAACTGGCTCTAGATATAGGCAGCCCTTGATTTATGACCATAATTGAGCCCAAAATTTCTGTGTTAACTGAAACATTTGTTAAGTGAGTTTTGCCCCATTTAACGACTTTTCTTGCCACAGTTGTTAAGTGAATCACTGCAGTCAAGTTACTAACCCAATTGTTAAGTGAACCTGGCTACCCCGTTGACTTTGCTTGCTAGGAGGTCTCAAAAGGTTATCACATGACCCCAGGACACTGCAATGGTCATAAATATGAACCAATTGCCAAGCGCCTGGAGTTTGGTCACGTGATCATGGGCATGCTGCAGAGTCGTAACTCTGAAAAACGTTCAGGTCACTTTTTTTCAGTGCTGTTGTTATTCTGAATGGTCACTAAATGAAGTTTCAAGTCAAAGACTATCTGCATATAGAACCCATGTTGGCTCTAAAATTTGAAAATAAAACCTATCAAGATCATCAAGACTTAGATGAACTTAGCAGTTCGATCAGTAGAAACATAACTGGTCAGTTATTCCTATGTTGAAGATCTCTACTAGGTATCTAATTGGATTGAGATAACTAAACTTCACTTGTCTTCATGGTTTATAACATCTACCATAAAGGGACACCCAACTGAGTCCAGCTGATACATTTCTTATCACAAGATGTGATCTTTCATAGAAAGATGTCATTCGTTTTAAAAAAACCCCAATAATGGCTAGTGACAAATTGTTTTTTGATCAAAGTATTAAAAGTGTGTGGTGTCTAATTTATAGGGTCAGACAATAAAATAGATTTTCCAGGTCAATTCAGTAGGGGCTTCAACTCGGCTTTGACTCTGAAACTATTTCATTTACTCTTTGGATGAGCTTTGCCAACAGATACTGAACAGTACCATGTTGATTCTGCTATACTGCAGAAAAAACAGTTGCTATCAACCTGCCTTCCACTGAGGACTTGTATACTGCACGAGTCAAAAAGAGGGCTGTGAAAATATTTACAGACACATCACATCCTAGACACAAACTGCTTCAATTCCTACCCTCAAAATGATGCTATAGAGCACTGCACACCAGAACAATTAGATACAAGAAATTTCTTCTCGAACACCATCACTCTGCTAAAGAAATAATTCCAACACTGTCAAACTATTAAGTCTGCACTACTGTTAATCATCATTCCCATCACCCATCTCCTCTCACAAATGACTGTAGGACTGTAACTTTGTTGTTTGTATCCTTACAATTTCTATTGATTGGTTCCTAATATGTTGATTACTTATTTGCACTTGGACTATCACTAAGTATTGTACCTTGATTCTTGATGAATGTATCTTTTATGTACACTGAGAGCACATGCACCAAAGACAAATTCCTTGTGTGTCCAATCACAAATTATATTCCTTTTCCTATTCTATTTCTCAATGGCTCCTGACCCCAGCAATCATGGCATACTTCTGGGGTAGGTTGTCTAAACTTGATATAGGTGGAACAGCCTTAGAGTGGTTCTACTTATTCATGGCTGGTCACCTCCAAAAAGTATCGCTGGAGGATTTCTGCGTACTTCATGTTGCTAACATGAGGTTCCACAAGGTACTATCCGTGTTTCCCTAAAAATAAGACTGGGTGTTATTTTCTTGTGGGCCCCAAAATAAGCAGTAGTGAGGCCCACTTTAGCTTGCTCACGGTGAGGCAGGGGAGGTGGAGCTGTCCCACATGCCCCACATCGGCTTATCTCAGAGCCCCACCCCCCAGCCAGACCATCCATGCCCGACACCTGTCTCACCTCATTGCTATGGCACTCACACTGCTCAGCTTCCTTCTCCATTGCAGCTGCAAGCAAGCGGAAGTGGGTCGACGGCCATGTGGGTTTGTTATACACAGCTGCTACTGCGAGGCAGGTATTGGGGCATGGATGGCTTGGTTGCGGTGGCCCTGAAGAAAGCCAGTGTGGGAAGCATGGGCAGTTCCATTCCACCGTGCCTCATGGCCATGAAACCACGAGCAACCAGAGGGAAGGGGCAGTGGGTAGTTGCACAGATTCTTAAACCGCCCTGAGTCTACGGAGAGGGGTGACATACAAATCTAATAAATAATAATAATAATAATAATAATAATAATAATAATAATAATAATAAGTAGGGCTTATTTTAGGGGGTAGGGCTTATATTAGGCACACGGAAAACCTAGGTTTTATTTTTTGGGTCTGATTTTCAGAGAAATGGTATTTCTCAAGTTAATGAAGCTGTACAATACAGTATGTGGATGACACATAGTAGTGATGACATGTTTTATTTCCTTTGTCACCGTAGTGAAGCATTAGAATTGCTAGTCATTGCCTGGGTATAGAAATGATTTAGCCGAGGCAAAAAAATAGATGCTCAGTCCAGACAAAAGACATAGCATTTTATCTGGAAGATCTAATTCATAAAGGAGATGCTTCTGTTTCCATCTTTGACATTATAGGCATAATTATCGTCCATAACACAAATGGCATGTGGCACCTTCATCAGTTCAGGCTAATATATCAGTTATAATTGAGATAGCCTCACTACAATAATTTATGTCCTGATTCTACTAGAACTATTTCAATGTTTCCTTCCTGGAAAGAAACAAATGTTTTAGATAAACAATAAAGTAATTCAGCCAGGATGGATTATTTCCCAGATCTGCAGCCCAAATTGCTCCACTATTCTTTAGGTCACATGAGGCAGAGCAATTCTTGGGTGTTTAGCACAATCTAGTGGCTTCTGGACTCCAGCATTCATCATTCCCAAAGGTTCCAACTTTTGTAAAAGGATTTTTTTTGTGTATGAAGAGGTGTAAATGCACAGAATGTATACAAATCTAATATTCCGGATTGTGGGGGCAATAGCCTAGCTCTGTTAAAAAGTGCTATTGCTAACATGTTGTAAGCCGCCCTGAGTCTAAGGAGAAGGGCGGCATAAAAATTGAATAAATAAAATTGAATAAATAAATTCAGAAGCAACTGCCTTTATCCAGAATGAAACTGAAAGCTTTTATGTTGCTGAATACAAATATAAAAGTAACTAGATGGTACAGTTCCATCTGAACTTAACTAGACGCATCTCATTGGCACAATTGCCAGAACTGGTAATTGCAAGATTAAGACTCCCAAAAAGAAGATACTTACAGATCCTTTACATTTATGAATATTTATTATCCGTAGGTCCAAGATGTGCATTCATTCATTTTGTTGTAGAATCACAGTGAACATCTGAGACCCAACTGTGACATAATGTTTTTATTGTTTTCAATACAGCAAGTCCAGAAGTTTCTTTTAAGAGGAGGGAGGAGAAGCACCCCAAACTAATTAGTTTCTATGGCAACTTTCGCCCGTTCTTCGATGCGCTTCTTCCTTGCCAGCAAACGCCGTTCTCGTTCAAATTCTTTCATGCGCATAACATAGCTAACACAAAGGATACAAGCATAAGTCAGTTCAAATTCTATTTGGCCAAACAGGCTTCTCTTGCTGCATATTAATTGGCTTGAATGTCATAATTTTATTTTAAATTATTTAAAATAAATTCACGAGTCTTCAAAATTATTTAAATTATTTAAAAAAAATTTTTTTTTTTCATATTTAAAGTATCAGACATTTTATTACTGAGGCACATTGGTTCCCAGACTTATCTTTTACAGTCAAGGTCTTAGTAGTGTGGTATGTTTCTTAAAGTTCTCTATGCATGCTAGATAACAATGGAGTAATTATTCATTTATGATTTACCCTTGCGCATATAACTTTGCTCAGAGGATTCAGTGATTGTGGCCCTTTAAAGCAAAGTGCTGTAGAATTTAATCAAGGCTTATTAGCATTAAGGAAAAACTACTTGGTTGACTATCATGAGCTCTTCTCTATTTACCATCATGGTATTTATAGTCCTCCCATCTCACCCCAATATATTATGCTACTTTTTTGAAGACTCATTGAATTTTTATGGTGAATTTTTATAGAGCTGGGGTAGCGCAGTGATTAGAGTGGAGCACTGCAGGCTTCAACTAACTGCTAGCTGTAGTTCAGCAGTTCAGATTTCACCACCAGCTCAAGGTTGTCTCAGTTTTCCATCCTTCCGAGGTGAATAAAATGAGGACCCAGATTATTGGGGGCAATACGCTGATTCTGTAAACAGCTTAGAGAGGGCTGTAAAGTACTGTGAAGGGTATACAATGGTACCTCTACCTAAGAATGCCTCTACTTACGAACTTTTCTAGATAAGAACCGGGTGTTCAAGATTTTTTTGCCTCTTCTCAAGAACCATTTTCCACTTAGAAACCTGAGCCTCTGAAAGTGTAACCGGAAAAGGTGGGGAGAAGCCTCCGTGGGGACTCTCTAGGAATTTCCTAGGAGGAAATAGGGCCTCCACCCTTCCTATAGCTTCTCCAATTGTATGCATTATTTGCTTTTACAATGATTCCTATGGGAAAAATTGCTTCTTCTTACAAACTTTTCTACTTAAGAGCCTGGTCACGGAACGAATTAAGTTCGTAAGTAGAGGGACCTCTCTATTAAGTCTAAATGGTATTGTCTAAAGGCTATAGTGGAAACAGAACACATTTCATAAAGGAATTACAGGGATATTTAGAGGCAGTACTTCTAATCCAGGGTAGTTTCTAATTCCTGAAATTTACATAGTTAATTTACATAATGAAGAATAAAGGACAAAATATAGCAACAAAGCAGATTAAAGCCATATGTCTGACTTACTCCAGGTGCTCACAGTACTTCCACTCATGCTCCTGATGTTTACACCCCCTGATTGTAAAAGGATGTTTGTCACGTCTGCACTTCATCCACATTATGTAATGATGGGCACAATAATCCCGGAATTTGTAAGGAATCTGGGCATCATTCATCTCTTGATGTGTTGCTATCATCACTATAGGAGAACAGGAGGAGGAAAAAATGGAAAGGGAGATTAAAATCTAAATGGAAGCTCTTCAAGATTAAGCATTTGGAATTCTCTTAACATGTTGTTTTTGAAAGCATCTTCAACAAGTTAATTGAGAGAATTTGTTCAATAAAAATTTACAGACCACATCAATCTGATGAGAAATTATTGATGTGTGTTCTTTGAATATTATTTTGAAATCAGCTATGGAATCGTTCAGCTATGCCATTCAGTCCATGCTTAATCAGAATGTTAATAAGAATGTCATAAGATATTTATTAAGTGCTTTATTGTATCATGTCTCTATCACTCCCACAATTTATTAAAGAAGTTACTCAATGAGAAAAGGTCCATCAAGATGTACTTGTCAAAGTCTTTATTATTGACGGATGAAAAGGCTTACATAAAATTGGCAGCTAATATCCTAGGAAACAAAAGCATAATTAAAAATCTTGAAGAGTTTGAGCATTTTGCAAAGCTTTTTATAACTGCGATTTACTAAATAGAAATTAAAAAGAATCAAGAATCAAGCATATAAACCTACCTTTTATTTTTTACTTTAGGAGCATGGAAATTGCATATTTTGGAGAAAATAAACTACTGATTATAAATTACATTTAAATATGTCTCCCTATCCTCTGAATTTTTAAAAGCCTTTCAAAATTAGATTTTATACAAAAAATGTTTACCACTTGAGTTATTTTTTGCTGTTCTTTTCCATAACAATATTGGCATATATTTTCCTATAAAAATGTTCATTTGCACTTGAGACCTACTCAGTATTATCAAATTTCTGAATTGTAATACTAACATTATTATATTATCACTCATTTCTTTCAATAATATTTTGTCAGCCACTAATGCAGCATTATGAACTAGCTAACTGGTGATGAACAGGAGTGAAGGTAGAAGCAGCAAGTAAGCTCTGACCCAATGACAGGTTAATATGGGGACGGACTATTTAATGGACCTCACAGACCACTAAAAAGTAAACAGTTTGAGAATAATTGGATTATAGAAATGGCTAAAAGTAATAGGATGAAATTTTAAATAAGACAAATGCAAAATTTCAATGATGGAAAAGATGACCAGGTTAGATTAGTAGCCAGTTGCAAACTGAAGAGCTAGCAATTACAAAAAGGACAAATGAAATTTCAGGCTGCACCACCAATGACAAAAGTACAATTTCCAAATCACAGGAAATAAGTTGTTCCATTTTATTTTACATAGATCAGTTTCTACCTCAAATACAGGGTGCGTTCCAAATGTAATGCAATTGAATTTCCCGCGCTGCTCCTATTGGTCGGAGTAGGACCGAAGCACTTGGAGTAGGTGTGGGGGATGCTAAGCTTTGCCGTGAAACCGGTCTCAGTGCTCTCCAAGCTGTGGAAGAGTCAGGACGTCAGTTATTGTAAACCTCTGCATGCCGACTGTGTCACGAAAAGACCAACCGAGCGGAAATTTCAAGTGAATTTTTGCAACGTATAGAAATTGAACCTGATTATTTGGGTTTTTGAATACGATCCACAAACAAAACGCCAAAGCTCTGAGTGACACACCAACCAGTACCCCAAGCCCAAAAAGGAAAGAATGAGCAAATCAAAAGTGAAAACAATGCCCATTGTCTTTTTCAACAGTAAAGGAGTGGTCCATAAGGAGTTTGTTCCTCAAGGACAGACAGTTAACGCTGCCTATGTGGATGTGCTGGAAAGACTCCGAAAAAGGGTCATCAGCATGAGAAAAGACATCTCTGCTACCTGGCAACTCCATCACAACAACGCCCCTTGCCACAACGCGCTACGAATCTGAGAGTTCCTGGCCAAACACCAGGTGCCAATGCTGCCCCTCCCCCAATAGTCCTGATGTCGCCGCAGCAGACTTCTTTTTGTTCCCTCGGATCAAGGCATGCTGAAAGGAACCCGTTTTTCGTCCATAGAAGAGATCCAATCAGCCGTGAGGAAGACCTTGGAAAAGGTCCCGGAAGACGCCTTTCAGGACACTCATCGGTCATGGCAGAGTTGCTGGAAAAATGTGTAGATGCCCAAGGACAGTACTTTGAAGAATTTTAAGTGTTTGTGCAAATCTATTCAATAAATTACTGTTTTTCAAAAAATTGCATTACTTTTGGAATGCACCCTGTATAATATTCAGTTTATGTATCACACTTAATCCAAAAATAAGAATTTAAATGCCATGAAGAGAAATGGAAGGAGCTGAATAATCTTGAAGTAGGAAAAAAAGACAGCTAACGAAGAGATATACGATATATTCTCCAAATGTATCAACAGATGTAAAATTAAAGGCCTCATATATTTCAAGTAGATATAGGTATATCATTGCCTTATTCTATATACATGCTCAAAAAAATAAAGGGAACACTTAAACAACACAATATAACTCCAAGTAAATGAAACTTCTGTGAAATCAAACTATCCACTTAGGAAGCAACAGATTGACAATCAGTTTCACATGCTGTTGTGCACATTCAACTCTGTATAGAACAAAGTAGTCAATGAGAATATTTCATTCATTCAGATCTAGGATGTGTTATTTGAGTGTTCCATTTATTTTTTTGAGTAGTATATTTTGCAAGCTACCTAGAGTCCATTGGAATGGATTATTGTATTATATATATTTTGATACATTTAAATGACCACTGCAATGGGGCTACCCCTGAAAAGTGGTTCGGAGACTACGACTGGTACAAAATGCAGCCTCAGGAGCTATTACAGGTGTGCCCAGTGGATACACCCTTGTAACATCGATGCTCTGCAAGCTGCACTGATTGGCGATCGTCTCCGAATGCAATTCAAGGTGTTGGTTATCACCAATAAAGCCCTATATGGCTCAGGACCAGATTATCTCCGGGACTGCCTTCTGTAGCACACCTCCCAGTTCACAGAGTCGGCCTTCTCCGGGTCCCATCAAACAATGTCGACTGGCAGGCCCACGTGGAAGGACCTTCTCTAGGGGTTCCGACCCTATAGAACCAACTGCTCCGGAGATTCACACCTTTCCCACCTTACCGGCCTTCTGTAAAGCCATGAAGACCTGGCTGTCCCAGGAGGCCTGGAACCGCTGAGCGAATGGAACTTAGATTGGCTAGGAATTAGAGTGAGTGTATGTATGTTTGCCTAGGGTTCTTATTAATGTTTTTATACTGTTTTCTACATTGTTCTTATTTATTGGAAACTGCCCAGAGCCTTTCAGGAATGGGCGGCATATGAGCTTAACTAATATATAATAAATAAATAATACAAAAGGAAGAAAGTTCTCATTTTGAACAGAAATTTGCAGGGGATTCCCAGTCATCCTCTCCCGGTTGTCTCCTTTTATGGAAGAGGCAATTTGATTTTTCCGTTATGCTTTGAAGGCTTTTTGCTTTCCCATCCAGAGCTGAAGAAGCTTCTTGGATGAGAATTTGAAGGGAAAAAAAACCACGATGAAGTCCAAGTCGCCTCTTTGCCAAAAGCATCTTTGGTGGAATCAAATCTGGTCCCTGTCGATGCATTGATTAAGGGACGATTCTCCCTTGAGAATCCTCCCTTTTCCCTTGAGTACCACTTGTTGAGGGTCAAGAGAAAAGAAGGGTCTTGCCTTCTCTTTCTGCTCAAGATCCCCATGGACAATTGGTGGGCCACTGTGAGACACAGAATGCTGGACTCGATGGGCTGATTCAGCCTGGCTCTTATGTTCTCCCCTAGAGAGCCAGAAAAAAAACCTATGCATCTCAGCACCACATAAACTACTACTATGCTATACATGTTTGACAAATAAATAAATATAAATAAACTACGCCTCCCCGTAGGCAATCCGGCTGAGCAAGAGGCAACCTGGGGACCAAGCTCCGCGCGGTGTCCCTGGGTGGCCGATGGCGAGGGAGGCAGGAGAGCCTGACGCCCTCTAGGTCCCAGCTTCCACGGGTCAAAATCTGCGCGGCCCCAATATTTTCGCAACCCTGGAGGGCCGCCGACGGGCCGCTCAGCCCGTGACTCCTGGAGCTAGCAAGGCGGAGCTCAGCGCGGGGTGACCTTCCTAGTCCGCGACCCGCTCCGGCGCTGCTCACCGCGTTCCTTGCGCTCGGGGAGGCCAAGGAGGGGGTCGAAGGTGGGCAGGGCGGAAGGGTCGGGCTCCACCTCCGCGTCCCCCCAAATACCGGCGGGCTAAATGAGCCCCCATTGCCGCCAAGGACTCTGCCCGCTGCTTCGGTTGGCTTCTGCTGTTTGCTTTTCCCCCCCCCCTTTCCTCTCTTCCCCGGAACCGGAAGCGGCCGCGGAGTCCGCCTTAAAAGTTCTCGACTCTGGAAGCGCCCAGGATTTCTTCGCGGCCTTGGTGCGTCACTTCCGGATTTGGTTCTCGAGGAACCCTCGGCGTCGGCTTTTTTTACGACTGCGCGATAGAAAGAAAATTGCACGCGGGGTTTCGTTTCGGCCGTTTTCTGCCCCTGCAAATTCACCCGAGTGGGAATAGGGGAAAAGAATCCAGAACCGCAGTGCATTTTTTTTAAACCCCCCCAATAATTTATTTCTTTTCATTTGTCAACATTTGCTTATTTGACCCCTATGACAATTATTAAAGTGTTGTACCTCATGATTCTTACAAATGTATCTTTTCTTTTATGTACACTGAGAGCATATGGACCAAGACAAATTCTTTGTGTGTGCAATCACACTTGGCCAATAAAGAAAAAAAATGATCGAGGGTCCAATTGGATTTGGAAGTGTCCTTTGCCTTTTGAAAGCCCATGCAGGAAAAATAGTTTGCAAATAGCCTTGCAACATGGCTTACAATTAAAATTCAGTTTTGTATAGTTGCTTGCTGCTTACGGACACATTTTACGGCCAAATTTGAAGAGAACACTGCAAAAATGCCAGAAATTTCTGCCTTTCTACCTGCCTTATTAATTAGTGATAGTCCTCCATTTCAGCTTTTCTGATGTTCAAGAAGTTGTCTCTGTTTGGAGGAATATAGCAATAGCATTTTGTCATTTATACAAATGGTCCTTGACGTAGGACCACAATTGGGTTTGTGTTGCTAAGTGAAGCATTTGTTAAGTGAATTTTGCCCCATTTTATGTTCTTTCTTGCCACAGATGTTAAGTGAATAACTGCAGTTGTACACAATTGTTAGTTGCAGTTGTCAGGTACACTGCAATTGTAAGGTACACAGTTCTGCCCAATGAATGTATCTGGTGTGATAGTATGTGTGTGACTTTTTGATTTTAAATGTTTAGTTTTAAGAATTTTTTTAAAGTTAATATCCTATTAATTGGCCTAGAATGTTTTATTTATAGTATTTTTTACTAAAATGTTGTAAGCCGCCCCGAGTCCACGGAGAAGGGCGGCGTATAAGTCCAATAAATAAATAAATAATACGTGTAAGTAATAACTATATTACTGGTTTTCCCATTGACTATTGTCAGGCTACAGATGATGATCACATGGTCCCAGGACACTCATAAATATGAGTCAGTTGTCAAGCCTCTGAATTTTGATCATGTGACCATAGGGATGCTGCGGCAGTCATAAGTGTGGAAAACAGTCGTAAATCACTTTTCAGCACTATAACTGGTCACTAAATGAACTATTGTAAATTGAGGGCTAACCTGTTGTAAGTCGAGGAGTACCTGACTTACTTCATAGTGCTTCGGAGGTCTCCTCTAAGCAGTTTACAGAATTAGCATATTGCCCCCAAAAATTCAGGTTCTCATTTTACCAATCTTGGAAGGATGGAGGTCTGAGTCAACCTTGAGTCGGTTAGAATCGTTGGAATCAAATTCCTGCATTGTTAGAATTAGTTGCCAATACAACATTCTTAACCACTGTGCCATAACGGCTCTATTATTATTAATATTGGATCAAAAATGGAGAAACATTCTAGCGGTGTTTGTCAAAGCATTGTCAATGGTTTTGGCATTTTTAAAAAATACTTTATTGTGCAATTATCCCAGCAGAATCTACAAGTTATTTATTTATTTTATTTATTTATTTATTAGATTTGTATGCCGCCCCTCTCTGTAGACTCGGGGCGGCTCACAACACAATAAAACAGTTCATGACAAATCTAATAATTATAATTTAAAATATTTTAAAAAACCCATTACTAAGCAAACATACATACAAACAAACAAACATACCATGCATAAATTGTATATGCCCGGGGGAGATGTCTCAGTTCCCCCATGCCTGACGACAAAGGTGGGTTTTAAGGAGCTTACGAAAGGCAAGGAGAGTAGGGGCAGTTCTAATCTCTGGGGGGAGCTGGTTCCAGAGAGTCGGGGCCGCCACAGAGAAGGCTCTTCCCCTGGGGCCCACCAACCGACATTGTTTAGTTGACGGGACCCGGAGAAGGCCCACTCTGTGGGACCTAATCGGTCGCTGGGATTCATGCGGCAGAAGGCGGTCTCGGAGATATTCTGGTCCGATGCCATGAAGGGCTTTAAAGGTCATAACCACCACTCCTTAGATCAGAACAATAAGATACCTATAGGAGACAAAATCCAAATGGCTTTGCCAAATGGCTCTGTTAACTGAAATAAAAAGAGTCTAGGCTAGGGTGGAATATGGCAAAGTGCAACATAATCTGGAGAGATTAGAGATTTTATAACTTTTTAGGGAATACAACAATTTCCATTTTGCTTTACTTAAAAGTAGCTGTTCTACCTGCATATCAGCAAAGTTATGATGATATTGAGCTTAAATGGACTCCAGAAGATGGTAGAGAACATGAAGGCCTAGAGGAACATTGTCCATGGGGTCATGATGGGTCGGACACAACTTTGCAACTAACAATAACAACAACATGATATTGAAAGCAGTCTTAGTGAACAAGTGACAATATTGTTTCATGCAGAGGGCTAGTTTTATGAGAAGAAAATTTATGAAAAGTATACTGCATATATAAGCTATTACTAAAAGTCCTGCTTGGACAGAATTATCTAGGTAGCCAAGGCAATTATTCATACAAATAAGCATTATACTGAGAATTCTCTACTAAATTTGGAAAAGAGAAACCCCCTTGAATTAGGAGATGCCTACAAAGGAACTCATTGCACACAGTCCTCTTCCTTCTCACACACAAACCTAACTGGTGAACTGCAGTGAATGTCATTCCACAGTCCCTCTTTATATAGGACAGCACAATCTTCACCATTTGCCCCTGCATTATTGGGTTCACGATGTCTCCAGCTTCTGAAAAAGAGACAGAATTCATTTTCTTTTCTTAAATTCTGCTGATTGTAATATTATCTTCCTTTTTTGAGATCCTTTATACTGCCTGGACACATAGTATTACAGAAAAGTATAATTGGTAACTTATATAGTATTGGCAAACTAAATACCTGTTGAAGGAGTATTTCCTTTTGTTTTTGCCATTTTTCCATAACATAAGTTTATAAATATCTTCCATTTCATAAAACTACAAGTTTTAGATAAATACAAGTACAGTATTAAGTAAATAAGAAAGATCTAAAAGATAAATCCTCCAAAAAAGAACACAAGAGGGCGTTAAACTATCACTATACCATAATGAGACAAAATAGGAGAATTCCAAATTAATGTTGTCAATTATGAGACGGTTCCTACAATGTCTTCTTTCAACGTTGCTGATTTAGCCACTGTTCACCTGTTACATAAGTCAGATTTCATTGACCCAGGTCTACATCTTTTCCATATCCATCCATTTATCATATCCATTTGTGACAACATAAACTGGACATGAAATTCTGGATACATTGATGTGAAAAATTTGGGTACTGGTGGTAATTAAGATAATGGGCAATTTTTTTCCAGTCTTCAGCTTTTAGTTGATTTTGTAATATGCTTGTATATTAATTAAAATGCTTTTTATTATTTAGCATTGGTTTTTTTCTTGTTAATCAGGGTGTTAGGAAAGTAAATAATTGAATGAATACTCTTTGCTTTAGTGTCTGCAAAAGCACTCAAACTAGGGAAGCATCCCCAACCCCTGGGCCATAGCCCACTATCAGGCCATGGCCTGTTTGAAATTGGGCTGCACAAGTTCCCATTTGCAAGTTTCCCGTGCAAAGTTCCCCTCTCATGAGCAGCTCCCATTTGCCCTCCCGTCACGCGAGCAGTGGCCATTTGTGCTTGTGTGCAAAGCTCTGTGTGAGCAACAGACACTTGCCTATCACTAATGCAAAGGAAGCTGTGTGCACCTGCCTGCCACTCAAAAGAAACTATTCCTTCTCCCCACTGCTGGGCCGCTAAGGCAGAACGGTTGGGGACAGCTGAGCTAGAGTAAATACGATTCCAGATAGTCCAGTTAGCAAGGTTCTAATCTGTGTGACTCCTAAAATGTCTGTCTGTCTGTCTGTCACGCACATACACACATACCGTTCTCCCAGTGGTGATCCATCAACCCAACGCCAAGTTCCTTCTGTCTCTTTATCACTTAAGCCAAGCCAGATGGACTGTTTTAAAATCTGAGCCACAAAATCCTAGGAGGAAACATCTCTGTTCAAATGCCATGCAAGTGAAAGTTGCAGCCTGCCTGCCAGCATCTGCCTACCTCTCTCTTGTACCATGCCATTCTAGCATTTTGGGTGTCTTACAGAGCATAGAATATACTAACAAAACATTCATTCATTCATTCATTCATTCATTCATTTATCGGATTTGTATGCCGCCCCTCTCCATGGACTCAATTTCACAATTTCAAAGCAAATAATGTGAGAAAGCCTCAGTGGTGACTAAAAGCAAAAACGAATAAAATAATAATAAAACAAAACAAAAATGGTACAACGCTTAAATGAAGAGCATGCTTCAGAGATAGTTCCATTTTCAATAGTTTTCTGAAAGCCTGTAGGGAGGGGCTGACTGATTTCCACTGAGTTGGACATTCTAAAACTTTAGTGCTGCCACAGAAATGAAGTGCATTCTAATTTTGGTCCTATTCGGCTTGGGCTCTAACTCAATGTTTCCCAACCTTGGCAACTTGAAGACATTTGGACTTCAATTCCCAGAATACCCCAGCCAGCGAATGCTGGCTGGGGAATTCTGGGAGTTGAAGTCCAGATTTCTTCAAGTTGCCACAGCTGGGAAACACTGCTCTAACTGAAACAAAAGTAGGCGGGGCCCAGAGACTGGAAACCAGTGCATGACTACAAACTCCATATTACAGTACATGCTTCTGTCACTGGAACCTAGTAAGTACGTGAGCTGCCACATTCTGGATCAGTTATCAGTGGCATTTCTATATAGATTGGAACAGGGGTGAAATGTTCCTGGTTCACTCGTGCCTGTCAGTTATTGGAGAACTGGTCGCAAAGGCAATGTGAGGCTCCGCCCACCTGCCCGGATGCCACCATGGGAGAGCTTGCTATTCATTAAATAGCTTAGTGTGGCCAGTTATAAAATGCCCATTTATCTGGGTCTTTTTTCATTTCTGTGTTGGAGAAAAGCTAAATGCACATTTAAAGGGCAACAAAGAGATGCACCAAACTCCAATTCTGGGCTGACATTTAACAATTGTCCTGATTGGACAGCCCTATATTTATGCTGTGAGCCTCCCCGAGTCTGTGGAGAGGGGCGGCATACAAATCTAATTAATAATAATAATAATAATAATAATAATAATAATAATAATCAGAAGGGATATTTTTTATTAGATTTTTCAGCTCACCTTTATTACTTGGTTAAAAATTCTGTTTTTATATGTAGCACCACAGCATCAAACAAAGCGTACAGTCACCATAGGCTTCCCTGCTTAATTATTTAATTGTTACAGGAAACAGGAAATTCTACTTAGAACAAAATCATTTAGAGTATACACCATAGACCCAGACTTGTTAACACTGCCATTTACTGGCTAAATATTACTGTAGTTGTTGGATAAAGATACAAGAAAACTGTATCTAACACTTCATAAGCAATTTCAGGCAGCAAACATAAATAATAATCCTTGCCTCTTCTAGTTTCTCCACAACAACCATGTGAAGTTGTGGGGGGGGGGAGGGCATGGCCGCATGGGGTTCCCCTCCTTCCATGGGGGTCTGGTTCAATCAGAACCAGATTGATACTGCCCTGGAGGGACAGGGAAGAAGGAGACATTGTCAGCAAGTGGAGGGCTGCAACACCCCCAGAACTGTTAAAGAGTCCTAGACTGGTGGCTCAGAAAAACGGCTTGCAAAGGCCATCCAAGCCACAGCAGCTGTGAATGGAAGGATGGATTAAGTTTGAAGCTTGGAATCATCTAGAGAAGAAAGGGAACGTAAGCAAAATGCTGGAGGAAAAACAGAAATTCAATTTGGTGAGTTTTCTTTTGCTTGAGATTTGAGACTTTTACCTTAACAGGAAGGAGTGAAATGCTGAAAGTGCCAAGAAGAATAATAAGTGGCTAACTGGCAAATAGAGGACTTTTAGAAAGAATTGAGAAAGCAGTAACTAAAACCCAATCTTGTAGAATTTTGAGAATTTTGGAATCAATTGTAATCAAGGAACTATTGGATTTAATTTAGACTGGTTTAATTTTGCTCAAAGTATACAAAGGGAATGAACAAAGAAAAGTTTCTTTTTTACAGAAAACAAGAGCACCATCTCCTGGCTAAAGGATTTATTTAAAAAAACCCCTGTGCATAGTGATTATTTATACAGCTGCTGACCTTGTGCTGAGAGCCTTGAAAAATACTAGTGAGCCTTTATGTTTTTATGCTTTTATTGGAGATAGAGGGGTTTTTTTTCATCTGCTGGCTGAAAGAACTTGGAATGAGCTTTAAAAGACCAGACATAAACATTAAAAGGGACATTTTATACTGCTTATGAAAAATTAATACTAAGCTATGGTATGAATATTTTACACAGCTGGATTTATAATAGAGGCTTAACTAAGATACTAACAGGCAAGTAAATTTGAAGATTTTGTGAAGATTTAAGAAGAGACTTTATGGAATTTGAGGATGGAATCAGAAAGCAAATACAGAAAGTACTGGATAACAATGAAGTTTCTAAAAATGATGATAACAAGGACATTACTATGGACTCTGGCAATATTATGACCAAAACTATAGAACAAGGAGTTGGAGAAGAAGAATTGAAAGAAAACAGCTGGAAGAAAGCACAGAGAATGACAGAAATGAAAATGGCCAGATCAATGATTATAATAAAGGCCAGGATGATTACACTGGGGTGAACAGTGGAAAAGAAAAAACAGGGTATCGACAGAGGTATTGGACAAGGGAAATTAAGAAAGAAATAGTATATAGAGGGAAGGGACTGAGAAGAATAGAACTAATGCAATTAACATACACTAAAAGGAGAAAAGGAGAAAGGAAAGGGGGGAAATATTGGGGATACAAAACAACAAGGAAGAAATCAGGGGAGTCTAGGAAAAGTGAATGGAATTTTAAATATATATACCATATATTGTATATATACAGTGATACCTTGTCATACAAACTTTTCGAGATATAAACCTGGGGTTTAAGATTTTTTTGCCTCTTCTTACAAATTATTTTCACCTTACAAACCCAAGCCGACGCCACTGGCATGCCCCGCCACCGAACTTCTGTTGCCAGCGCGCCCGTTTTTGCGCTGCTGGGATTCCCCTGAGCGTCCCCTCCATGGGAAACACCACCTCCAGACTTCCGTGTTTTTGCGATGCTGCAGGGGAATCCCAGCAGTGCAAAAACGAGCGCTTCGCTGGCAACGGAAGTCTGGAGGTGGGGTTTCCCAGTGAGGGGAGCCTCAGCGAAGTGACAGCATCACAAAAACACGGAAGTCCGGAGATGGGGTTTCGAGGACTTCCGTGTTTTTGTGATGCTGAAATTTCACTGATGCTCCCTTCACTGGGAAACCCCACCTCCGGACTTCCGTTGCCAACGAAGCGCTCGTTTTTGCGATGCTGGGATTCCCCTGCAGCATCGCAAAAACACAGAAGTCCAGAGGTGGGGTTTCCCATTCAGGGGAGCCTCAGAGGAGTCCCAGCAGTGCAAAAACGGGTGCTTCAGCTGGCAAAAGGGGTGAATTTTGGGCTTGCACGCATTAATTGCTTTTCTATTGGTTCCTATGGGAAACATTGTTTCATCTTACAAACTTTTCACCTTAAGAACCTCGTCTCAGAACCAATTAAGTTTGTAAGACAAGGTATCACTGTATATATAGTGTATATATATTCCAAGATATAGATTAACAGCCCAAACTGATTTTCACAATGCACAAAGCTAACATGAAGTTAGCTAGTTTATGGTTCATTGAGTCTATATGAACACAATTAGCATAGGGCTAAAAGAGGCAAGGACAAAACAGTATTAATAATAATAATAGTAATTTATTAGATTTGTATGCTGCCCCTCTCCGAAGACTCGGGGCTTAGTCTGATCTATGGACTTCCTGCCTAAATGAAAATAGTAATAGTAACTAGTAATATTTTTACTGGTGTGTATTTATATATGAGCACAGCACAAATCCAAGTTTTTAAATACTTACTATGTGAAGTGGTATATAAGACTAAGTGCTATTTCTAAGTGCTATTAACTAAGGTGCTAATACTTGGTTTCCCTTTTCAGATTCTACAGAGGAGGCAGGCAGTGGGAAAAGGTTAAGATGAGGAAGTTGTACTACAAAGAAGGTGTACAAAAATAGTTATTATTTGCAGGAATATGTAGCGTTTACCTGCTCTTGCTTGTTATTAATAATGACAAGGTGAGAATCACAATTAACACATTTTTGTCTTGCCATCTCCCAATTTTCTTCTGTCTCAGAGAAGTAGTAAACATGTGTCCGAAACCTTCGCCATGGAATATCTGAAACAGGAAAGTTGTACAGAAGAATTGTTTTAAAAATGGGGGCAGAGACTCCGGGAATAAAAAAATTGGTGGATTGAAGACAGATCAATAAAAAACCAAGCTGGCAACATGATAGATTAGAACAGTGTTTCCCAACCTTGGCAACTTGAAGCTATCTGGACTTCAACTCCCAGAATTCCCCAGCCAGCGAATGCTGGCTGGGGAATTCTGGGAGTTGAAGTCCAGATAGCTTCAAGTTGCCAAGGTTGGGAAACACTGGATTAGAAGAATGAAGAACTGGCGAGAAGACCAGCTCTTTGTACCTGTCTGAAAAAAGGAGAGGACCAGAAAAAACCCTCAACTACTCCAAATTGTTGGGCCTTGCAAAGAAATTGCAAGGCAGCAATTTGCAAACGGTTTTAAGCACTGAGAGATGATGAAATAATCATG
Source organism: Erythrolamprus reginae (assembly GCF_031021105.1). Lineage (NCBI taxonomy): Eukaryota > Metazoa > Chordata > Lepidosauria > Squamata > Dipsadidae > Erythrolamprus > Erythrolamprus reginae. The sequence continues at coordinate 138,614,971 of NC_091951.1, forward strand.
TTACTCAAACCTTGGTCATCACTTTAAAAAGAGCACTAAGCTTGTATCCTTTCTTTTCTAATGACGTTTGGAAACTGCTTGTTAACTAGTTTTCATCTAATAGAAAATTTTGGAGTGATAAATTTGAAAATATATGCATAACCAGGCTAAAACAGAAATTAAATAATCTTCTTCTATGTAACCTATGTAAGATGCTGAATCAGATTACAAATCGTTTCCTTTTAACTTTGAGTGGTCCTTGATTACAGCTAGATTTTATTGGTCAGCATCATGTGTTTGAGACATACTGTAGTTTAAATTCTAATCACTTTAATCTATGTATATAAAAAAGCAAAATGATAATTTAATGCCCTGTTTTCTGCCAAATAAGACATCTCCTGATGTCTTTTGAGTGCATGGCAGTAAGGCCAAGTGCTTATTTCAGGGTTCCAAAAAATATGTCTTATATTTCTTATTTTCGGGGATACATGGTATCGGACAGGCACCGGACTAGATTATCTCAGGGACCGCCTTCTGCTGCACGAATCCCAGCGACCGGTTTGGTCCCACAGAGTGGGTCTTCTCCGAGTCCCGTCAACTAAACAATGCCGCTTGGCGGGACCCAGGGGAAGAGCCTTCTCTGGAACCAACTCCCCCCAGAGATTAGAATTGCCCCCACCCTCCTTGCCTTTTGTAAGCTCCTTAAAACCCACCTCGGCCGCCAGGCATGGGGGAATTGAGATGCTCTTTCCCCCTGGGCCTTTACAATTTAATGTGTGGTATGTCTGTATGTATGTTTGGGTTTTTTTATATTAATGGGTTTTTAAATCATTTTTAGTATTATTGGATTATTATTGTACATTGTTTTATTACTGTTGTTAGCCGCCCCTAGTCTCCGGAGAGGGGCGGCATACAAATCCAATAAATAAATAAATGAATGAATGAATGAATGAATGAATGAATGAATGAATGAATGGTAGGACTTCACAACAGAGTGTTCGAGTGTTGGATGCTATAGCCTGGCAGGTGAAAGAGAGGAAGATTTAACGTTTGTAGCTCTTCTCACCATTAATTCTTCCATTGTGTTCCTTTCCTGCTTTGTTGATTGGACCAAAGGTAGATGACATAATAAAGATTGGGGAAGGAATATCCTGCACCGTAAACTTCATTTGCTCTATCAAATGCAATTCCCCTACAGTCCCGCCCCCTTTCCCTTCTCCCATCTCTCTTTGAAGATTAGACCTCTGACAGGACCTTTAGATATTTCCAAGTCTTTTGTGATATTGTCCAGAAATGTTAATCCTATAAATTCATGCTCGTGGAGTTTGCGAATATATATATTTCTCAGAGATATAATGTGACCCGATTTTGGTTGAGTTCACACATTACACTTGACTAAACTATATTGTAATATGTTTGGTTTGGTCTTAGTTGGTTGTCTGAACCCCAGTCAAAGAGATTCTTCTGTGGAAATGTATTAGGTTTGCTTTAACCTAAGCCTAAAGCTTCCTTCCTACTTTATTTTTGAAGCATATGTTAAATGGAGGCTTTTGTTTATGAACTCTGGTCTCTTATTGCTTTTCCTGATGTCATCTTGACTTGTTTTTTAATATTTACCTCTGCAATTTTGCGTATCTATTTTTTTTTCTATTCTGCGTAGCTGTTCTTCCATTTTCTGCAGGCTGACTTTTCTCTTCTCATCAAATTGTTGTTCTAAGCCTTTGAATCTGGCTATAACACTGGTCTCTAGGTCTGTGAAATTGAATAGTACTGCGGAAGCATCACAGACCTCTTTTGTGGAGCTCAAATTTAGCGATTGGAGTTCTGAAAATATTGAAATACCTGGAAGGAAAAGAAAGAAATATATAATTTCACGAACTATACTGTATTCTCACGTGTAGTTGCAGGACCCAAAGCAGGAGTCTAGTGATTGAGAGTAATCTGGGTGCTTTTGCATGAGGACTATTTTTCCCAAACCATTTCTCAGCACTCGGATTCCACCGGGTTAACTAAGACTATGCTGATGGAATTGTTTATGAAATATTTCCCATTTAATTTTAAAAGGCGGGAATTATGCTGGAAATGGGCTGTAGATCAAAACCAGTTGGCGAAAGAGCAATCTGGGAAAGCCATACATTAATATTCACTCCTCCCCAGCTGGCCGATACCATCCTTCATGTGTTTAAGCACAACTAATGTTTCTTCTCCACTAAATGTCATTGCCCTCCCCCATTGCTATCACGTCGTGGAACTGGCATGTCCATGGGGGTTGCTTCACTAGTTTTTGGTAATCACTCACTTGAGAGGAGGAGGATGAAACTAAGGAAGACACAGATACCAGTGAGGATCAAGAGAACACTAACTCGGTTTCTTTTACAGTACTTTTTCCATTGGGCTGGAGAAAAGATGGATGGACCTGCAGGGAAAGAGAACCTCAATTGATACAGCTTGGATTTAAATTCCAAAAGAGAGAGGGGGGGGGGGAGGGAGGGAGGGAGGGAGAGAGAGAGAGAGAGAGGGAGAATGAGAATGAGAATTAAACCCAGACAAGGGCTTGGTTGTGCAATCACCCTGTTTCATTCACAATTGTTTACAAGAATATACGTCTATTCAGGCATCACATATGATCCAGAAAGGAGAGTAAAATAACTTTGCCATGCCTTTTGATAGGGGAATACTTTCTCACAGGCTTTCCACATTAACAGACCAAATATTTCTGTCTTATGTTGAAATCCATAGCACTATTATCCCAGAGTGTATGCATTTTTTTAAAAATTGAAGCAAGTAGAGAACATCAGACAGTCAGTGTTCATTCTGTCTTGAAGGTAAGTCACTAGTTAAATATCCTATGTTCTCATCCCTCACTTGTGTGGCTTATGAATTAACACAATTCTTCTCACCTTCCACACAAAAGAAGGACTGATTCTGTTTCTACCACAATCCACATATCTGGTTGTGTCCATTATCTACCTTTATCCACTATCTTGTCAAAAACAAAAACAACAATCCAACTTCTGAAAGGTTGCTGTGTAGTAGGGTTGGGGGAAAGGAAGCTTAATTGCAAAAAAGCAAAACAAAACAAAACAAGTAGCAATAGCACTTATATACCACTTCATAGTTTTTACAGCCCTCTGTAAGCAGTTTATAGAACCAGCATATTGCCCCCAACAATCTTGGTCATCATTTTACCGATCTCAGAAAGTTTGAAGGCTGAGTCAACCTTGAGCTGGTCGGGATTGAACTCCTGGCAGTGAGATGAATTATCTTAAAATACTGCATTATAACCACCGTGCCACCAGGGCTAGTAAAAGAAAGGCTCTCAATAGCTCCAGGTTCTTGGTGATATAGCAACAAATCTGTGGGCAGAAGGGCTTCTCCTGTAAACTTTGCTGTTATGGTGACATGATGGCATAGGTCTGACAGCATGCTAAATTTGCATTAGAGAATCCTTTGTGAGCAGTGATTTGGGTGTGAAGGAAGATTAGGTTTGAAGAAGTACTAGGAAATTGAAACCTCCATGGACAAGATCGTGAGTCCCATGGATGAGTAGTATAAATCAAATTGGCCTCCGGCTGGAGTTTATAGATTTTGAAAGAAAAAACCCCCAATCCTTCATTTAGTAAAATGCAGGATAATACATCAGGCTGAATATAGAATGATACTTCTCTTGGGCAGACTGTTTGCAGACTACAGAGCATTCTGTACTGAATTGAAAAAGATTTGAGCTGAAAATATGGAGTGAATTGAAAAAGGTTATTCCTATAAGAGGTTTAGAAAATCTTCTCTGTAAATATTGTTTTTTCCTTCCATATGAATAGTCACCAGAGAGGGCACCAAAACCTCAAGCAATAAAGTGTTTCCTTTCCATATTAGAGAAATAGAACATGACAGGAAGCATTTTTCAAACACACAGTGTATATAAAAATTGAAAACTTGTATACCACAATTTACTTTTCAGAATGTTGAAGTGCAACTGTAGCTCAAAATTGCACACAACATAGGAATGTTTAAAAGTAGCAAATGAAATCTATGTTTTAAGGGAACATACCCACAATATAATAGGAAGAAATAGATTGAAATAGCAACTCTAGAAAATGTGCTTTGCAAAGACAAATGTGCATGGAAATTGATATATTTTCAGACTGACCCGCCCTTCTGAATTTGCAAGATACAGTAATAAGAAACTGAAAAGTAATGAATGGGAAAAACAAGTGTGAGTTTATCTTCATTAGTTGTTTACAATGACACTGCAATGGCCTGGCAATTCCAATTTTACTCCCCAGTTCATGATATTGATATCCAAATTATTATTATTATTATTATTATTATTATTATTATTATTATTATTATTAAACATTTATTTATAATGTCCTTTTAACAAAGGGCATGACAGGAAGCCATATACAACTAACAAAGAGAAACAGTAGACAATACACACCCTTAGTTAAAACACTACTGTTTCAGTTCTTCAAAATATGTGTCAACCTAAAACAAAACATCAAAGAGAGTGAAGACAGTTATTTCCATTGCCAAAGCTGAGGTTGGATTCTGTTGAAGATTCTTAGGAAGGAAAGACTCTGAGTGACATTGAAACAGATTTAGTAATACAGATATCATACCGGTAACAGTCTTCATATCAGGATCCAATGGTATAGCTGGTGTCTTCTTTTCACAAGGTAGCGATATGCTGTCATAGTTAGTTTCCACGCTGCAGTCATCGTAATCTGTTCCAGAGTGAATGGAATAAGTTAATCTCAGGATTATGAAAATTTTTGCACAAGGATTGTGCACAATGTGCACAACATTCTTTAGATGCATGCTACCAGGGGTGGGTTCCAAATTTTTTTACTGCCACTCTGTGGCCGTGGCTTACTTTGTGGGCATGGTTTGATGGTCATGTGATGGTTGGTGTGACTTTGTGATTATGTGACTGGGTGAGGGAGTCATGTGTCTGGGTGGTCATGTGTCTGGGTGGTCATGTGACTGGGTGGGCATGGCCAACTTGATGTCACTCATGTCAAGGGTTAGAGTTAGGGTACCTGGATTCTCTTCGCCTCAAAGGCCTCAACGAGATACAATTTCCCTATCTATTCATTACTACTGAACATCCAAAATATACTATTTAATCTTACGTATATATGCCATGTGTGTACATACATATTACACACAGGCACACAAAAAGATACATTATATGCTATATATACTGTATATGTATCTACATACACAGCACACACACACACACACACACACACACCTTCTAAAACTACACATATAACCTCACTGCATTTGGAAAAACACACCCAGAGTCCACTTTCTGCCATACATTTAGCCATAACGTCTGTACATTAGAACATTCCACACGCCTTCAGATATTCTTCCCTAGCTTGCACATGATTGTTAGAGCCAGGAAATGTCATGGGTTGAGTAAAATGTGGGGAAACTCACTTAACAATGCTCTTGTTAGCAACCAAAATTTTGGATTCAATTGTGGTCAAGGACTATCTCTGCCTTCCTCTGCATGGCAGCCTTGTCCTAGTAAACTCTTTCTCCTCTCTAGGTAATTTTCCTCTCTGTTAGAGGCCCAAAAATAATCCAAACAATGTAAGCACATGGTTGGATTCGATGACCTCTGAGATATCTTCCAGCCCTAAATTGCTGTGCTATTTCAAAGTGTCTTCTGAAGTCATGTCTGGTGACAGAGTTTGTGGTGCTTTCTTCCTTTCTCTTCCTCTTTCCCTTTGTATTGGTTTGTAAATAGGTTGATCTGAATTTATTTTATTATTGGTCACTGTTTGGCAGAAATGGGGCAGAAAGGGTGTCAGTAGCAACTGAGTGTTCTCCCTTGGGTATCTTTTGAAAGGTGATGGGTTCCTTCGTCACACAACTCATGCTTCCTCACCAGACGGAGCGGTGGGAAGGAGGAACGCTTGGGGCTCATCTATGTCACTTCCGGTTCCGGGTCACAGGGGTGAGCCCTCCCACACGCTGGGCGTGGCTTTCATGTTTGGATGAAGGCGTGTCACGTTTCACCCTTACAAAACAAGGAGTTACACCCATTAGTTGCCCAGGTATGTTGTGTCAGGTATTCCGCCCCATTTAGTTTCCTCTGCAGGTCTCTTTTTTTTGTAATTCAATAAAGTGACCTGTTTTCATCCAGCTCTGGTGTTTGAGTGTTCATTCCCCGTCCAACGCAATAAGGGAACATACACACAATATAATAGGAAGAAGTAGATTAAAATAGCAACTCTAGAAAATGTGCTTTGCAAAGACAAATGTGCATGGAAATTGACATATTTTCAGACTGACACCCCACCTTCTGAATTTGCAAGATAATAATAAACTGAAAAGTAATGAATGGGAAAAACAACTGTGAGTTTATCGTCATTAGTTGTTTACAATGACACTGCAAGGGCCTGGCAATTCCAATTTTACTCCCCAGTTCATGATATTTGTTGAATCCTATGTAAATAGTTGCCTATGTAAAACGCTGTATCCAGGCAAGCTGTGTAAAAATAGGAGTCGCGCCTGATTGGCTCAGACACTGACAGTTCTCTTTTGGCGGGAGCCGCAAAAGTATAAAAGGGCGCCTGTTCTCTGTTAAAATTCAGACGCGTTCCAGCTGAATGTCACTTGTCTTAAAGAGCTGTAATAAAGGAACCGTCTTGTTAGCCTCCTGTCTCTGGACTCTTCAATATTGATATCCAAATTAATAATAATAATAATAATAATAATAATAATAATAATAATAATAACAACAACAACAACAATAACAATAACAATTTATAATGTCCTTTTAACAAAGGGCATGACAGCAAGCCATATACAACTAACAAAGACAGACAGTAGACCATACACACACTTAGTTAAAACACAACTAATAAAACTATTTAACTATTTACAATTTAAGAATCTTTACACTACTGTTTCAGTTCTTCAAAATATGTGTCAACCTAAAACAAAATATCAAAGAGAGTGAAGACAGTTCTTTCCATTGCCAAAGCTGAGGTTGGATTCTGTTGAAGATTCCTAGGAAGGAAAGACTCTGAGTGACATTGAAACAGATTTAGTAATACAGATATCATACCGGTAAGAGTCTTCATATCAGGATCCAATGGTGTAGCTGGTGTCTTCTTTTCACAAGGTAGAGATATACTGTCATAGTTAGTTTCCACGCTGCAGTCATCGTAATCTGTTCCAGAGTGAATGGAATAAGTTAATCTCAGGATTATGAAAATATCCTTTTCTCTTTCTTTTTCTCTTTTTCTCTTTTCTTTCTTTCTTCTCTGACTTTTTCTTAATGCCCTATATGAGCCCTACTGATTGATATGTGGATTTTATTCATATGTATCTTCATGTGATCTGCTACCTCTGCTATAAGCTATAAGTCTTGGATACCTTAACAATTGAATGGTTAATATCATGGAGGTAATAAAAATGATGCAGGAGGCATTAAATTGTTTGTGGTTTTTTGTTAGTTTGGTTCAGGAGTCAGCAGCCTTAAACACTGAAAGAGCCATTTGGACCCATTTTCCACAGAAAACAAAACACTGAGAGCCACAAAACCTGGGTGAGCATAGCCAATCCGACATCACACACACTCTCACCCAGTCACATGAAACCCTTTCATTTCCTTCCTTCCTTCCTCCTTCCCTCCCTCCTGATTTTACCTTCCTTCCTTTCTTCCCCCTCCTCTGATTTCACCTTCCTTCCTCCTGCCCTGGTTTTACCTTCCTTCCCTCGCCTTCCTTCCTCCCTCATCTGATTTTACCTTCCTTCCTCCCTCCCTCCTCTTCCTCTCCCTGTCCCTTCCTTCTTTTCTCTTTCCTCTCTCTCTTCCTCTTCCTCTCTCTCTCTCTCTCTCTCACACACACACACACACACTGCTACCTGGTCTAGACACAAAATATCTGTTGTTACAGAAGTTTTCATTTCTCTCTATAATACACTTGATAGTCAATGCCCTATCTCTCAACCATGTAAAGCCTATGCATATTTACTTGTCAGTAAGGTTATTATTTTCAGTGGGATTTACTCTTAATAAATGATTGCAGGCAGACAGTTAGCTCCATTGTTCAGTGTTCTGTCGGGCTCTCTGGTAGACTCCTCCCAAAAATTCACAGGTACAAATTGCAGACACACACATGTTTGAAAATTCAAAACAATGTTCTTTATAATGAAAATTCACTTAAACTAAGCCCTCTTTTGGTATAGTCTCCAAACAAACTGGTAATTTGTACAAGTCCCTTATCAGTTCTGTGATACTTATCTTGCAGCTGTGAGGCAATTCACAGTCCTTCTTTCACAAAGTGAAACACACTTTGCTGTGGTTTAGTTTCAAAGCGAGGAAAAATCAGCACACAAAAGGTCAAAGTCAGTAAAGCAGCCACGAAACTCAACGATCAGATAATCCTCCACAATGGCCAAACCCACAGGCTGCTCGCAAATATTTCCAACTTGTCTACATTTTGTTTGTCGCAAACTGTTGATATGCATATGGTTCTTGGCCATTGTCTGATCCCTGTATGCACCCCCCTTCCTGTGTTCCTTAATGATTCCTCTTTGTCAATGTTTTTAACTGCCCAGGAACTACATTATGCCCGGTATTATGAATGGGGTCCCAAGTCATATCGTCTCCCTTCTGGAGCAATGTCATTATATACCCCTCACGTTGCCATAGGAGCAGATGTGGCGTGTGCCCGTATTGTTAACTGTTCCAGCCATCAATCCCACCCACGCTGCTTGAAATTGTCACCTGCCATGTGGAAGCGCAATTGCTCAACCATTCAAAATGTATCATTTGCCTATGGTCATGTTCTGCTTCCCCCAGGATGGTTTTTTACATGTGGTGACAGGACCTTCAACTATATTCCAGCAAACCTATCTGAAACCATTTGTAGCCTGACCCGCCTAGTTCCTGTTCTCCCCTCCAAGCAAGATGTACTTTTGTCTCACCAACATCGGTAACGCAGAACTGTTATTCCCTTGGATAACACCTGTGATGATAGCATTGTCTTATTGAACAAAGCTGAATATATTTCTTTAACTGCCTCACTTGTAGGAGTGCCCGCTTTGGCAGCGTACAATCAGCGTTTGATAGGAAAGCTTGCTTGTACCTTGGCAAAAGATATTAACAGAACCTCCATCGCCTTGACTGCTTTAAATGAAGAGCAATCTGACCTGAGACATGCGATATTAGATAACAGGGCTGCCATTGACTTTTTATTGTTACTGCACCATCGAGGCTGTCAGGCAGTTAAGAACATGTGTTGTTTCAATCTCACTGATAACTCTGCCACCATTGAAGAACAGATTAAAGGGATGAAACAATTGTTGGACAACATGGGCACAGACATATTACCCAATTGGTGGAATGCTCTATGGTCATGGCTTCCTGATGGCTCTTGGTTAAGGGTAATTTTTATGTATGTGATAGGTATCATTTCAGCTGCTATATTGTTATGTTGTTTTATCCAATGTATTCCTTCCTTGTTTTCTATGTGTCGTTCTGCCTTTGTTCACGATGTATTGTATGAATCTACTCAGCCTCTTAAACCCCCCCTAGGGCTGTTTTGTGAAGATCCGATGGATATAACAAGAACAGAGCACCGACATAAGGTGCTTGCATTCAAATAAAAAAGTAGGAGATGTTGCAGTATATCAAACTATGTTGGGATAGGATTTTTATTAATCTGGAATTCTAGCATAGAAATATATATATTCTCTGTGTGACCCTGATTCAAAAACCCCAGGACAAGGAAAGGCCGTAAACCTAATCTGCATCCCTGGTTCAGAGGTTCAGAATAAACATCTCTAAAGCTTTCACAACTCCGGACAGGACATTATAGGATCAAAGGGAGGAAGTTTCATTGCCTGGAGCAACACAAACCAGCAGGCCAATTAAGGGAGATTAAGCCAGATAAGAAAGGTGCGAATAAACATCTGCCTTTTATGAAGTTCCTTCCTTGATATGTATAAAGATCCTTGAAGTTCCTTTCCTTGATATGCATGGGAAAGGGAGAAGCTCAAAGATACGTTTGAAGCTATGTATTATTTTGACATGTATATGTAATCATACCCCATTTCCTTATGTTCCTAAATAAATAGAAGCGCATGGCTCTACACCATGTCACTTCACCCAGAGAGAGAATGTGTCCAGTTTCTACTTTCTAGGATTCGCTTTCGTGAGTGGCCCCACTGGCTTGCCTTGCTCTCTGTCCCTTTTGAAGGCATTGCCTTCATTAGGACTCAGCGGCGTCACAAGTGGTGGAGAAATACGGGCAGGTTTATCCTGTTACCTCGGCGTGCCGATGCTGTCGACACGTGCCTGAGACCCTCATCGCTTACCGGAACCCTCGTCGTCCGTCGATAGCAGCGGGCGATTTCGTAAGTATGGGGGGAGATCTGTCCCGGCAGCAGCAGGCCGGTCACGTGAAGGAGCTTGGACAGATTCTCAGAGCTTTTGATTCTAAATTTAGACAAGACTTTCTTTTCCCTACTAAAGGCGAGTTATGCCAACTCTTAACTTATGTTTGGAAACATTGTCCCTCTTATCCTCCTCACGGCTCAATAAAGCCTGCCGTTTGGATTAAGATAGGTACTTATCTCGACCAGGAGCCTCGGGCTCCTGTGCCAATTCTTTTAACTTGGAAGGCTGTTCTTGCAGCCCTTCATTTTCATAACTCTGATTCTTTCTCTCCCTCTGACCTCTCTATCACTCATCCTGCCGAGCCTTCGGCACCACCTCCACCTTGTCCCTCCTCTCCTACCGACCCCTTTCCTCCTCCACCTATACCCCCCCAAGACCCTGTGCCTATACCTCCTCAGGATTTCCCTGCTCCCATATCTTTACCTCCTCCTCCCCCTCCTATGCCACCCCTGCCCTCCCAGGCACACCCTACTTCTGCTTCTGCTTACTTTTCCTCTCCTCTTTGCTCAGATCTTTCTTCTGGCAGCGCGGTTGTGTGGGGGCTGGCCTCCACCCACGCTGACCCATCCCTTTCTCCAGATGATCTTGAGACCCTTTCTCAATTCCCTGTTGATTTCACGGGCGCTGTCCCGGTCTATCAACCTATTGCTTTCTCAGTTCTTAAAAAATTGAAACAAGCAATCTCTGAATATGGTCTTACCTCTTCTTATTGTCAGACTGTTTTTAAAAATCTTACTACAATCTATAACCTTCTTCCAACCCCAATCTTCTTCCTCAAAATTTTAAACTGGCTGTAGTTGATTTGAAAGATGTTTTTTTTCCCCCTTTCCATTCTTTTGCAACCCCAAGACTGTTTGTTGTTTGCTTTTACTTTCCCTGTTTTCAACAATAGTTATCTTACTTCTCACTCTCAGTGGAAAGTTTTGTCTTAAGGCATGTTAAACAGCCCTACTATGTGTCAATATGTGGTGCATTCATTGCTAGAGCCCTTTCGCCTCTCTCATGCGAACGTTCTTTTGTACCACTTTGCACCACATGGATATCTTACTTGCCGCTGATATGCCTCACCCATCCTTTTAAAAAAAAATTCTGCTCTTTCTCAATGCACCAAATTGTCCGCTTCCATTTTGGCATTTCAGAAATTACCTGATACACCTTTTAATCTTGTTGTAGACTCATTGTATGTTTCTCAGATTATTCTTAACATTTTTAATGCCTATTTGTCTCCGGCTGTGGAGAGCTCCTTAATGGCCTTGTTTTTGACTCTCCAGCAGCTAGTTATGGCTAGGACTGCTCCCTTTTTTGTTGCTCACGTACGCAGTCATCAGCCTTTCCCAGGAATGCTAACCGAGGGAAATGACACTGCCGATAAGGCGGCACGGTCACCTGCTGTTTTTTCTCTGTCCTCCCCTACCCCTTGGGAGAGCCACTCCTATTTTCACCAAAATGCCAAAGCTCTCGCCAAACAATTTAGCATCTCAAAATCTGAAGCCTCGGCCATTGTTCAGCAGTGCCCCACATGCAGTCAGCATGCTAACTCCATTCCCATGGGGGTCAACCCGCGTGGTCTTGAGGCTTCACAAATTTGGCAAATGGATGTTACGCAATTCCAACCTTTTGCGCCCTGGAAATATTTACATGTTTCCGTTGATACTTATTCTGGCTTTATTATGGCCTCCCCACAGAGAGGCGAGACCACGAAACATGTTATCAACCATTGTATTCGTACCTTTGCAACGATGGGATGCTCTAAGAACTTAAAATGGGCGCTAGAAAAATTAAAAATGGAGAAAATCCCTCCGGGCCTCCCGTCCTTGCAAAACCAATTAAACAGAGTACTTTTTACTCTTAATTTTCTAAACTTAACTGGGCCCTCCGCTCTCTCTACTGCTGCACAGCGACATTTTGCCACGCATGAATCCTTGCCCCCCCGGCCCCCCGTTTATTACAGGTTACTTCCAGATCTGACCTGGAGAGGCCCCGCAGATCTCATCACCTGGGGCCGAGGATACGCTGCTGTGCAATTGGAAGGTCGTGTTCTTTGGGTCCCTGGCCGGCACGTGCGTCCCTTTTTGCCAAAAACTAAGGAAAAGAAGCAATCCCTCCCTGACCTCTCTGAGTGCTGTATCCTTGATCAATGATGTCCACCTCACCTACAGAGGCTGTTCCCACGCCCATCCAAGAATCCGGACTGCATCAGCCTCCACCTTATGATGAGGTTTTTCCTGACCCTCCAGGACACTTTCCTCCACGAGGATGCCCTGTTTTGCGCATTCACAAACGCGCCTCCCATTTCACTCTATGGGAAAAATTAAATGGACCAATGTCATGTACGCCATTTTTTCTACACATTTTAATTTTTCTATTGTGTTTTTTGTGCATGTTTTTTATTATTGCTTTTCCTACCTGTTCCCGTGCTCCCACTTATACCCGCCCCAGACGTTCTATGGACCTGCAACAACGGATGGAGTACAATATTTGGCTACGTCTGGCAAATATTTCCAACTTGTCTACATTTTGTTTGTCGCAAACTGTTGATATGCATATGGTTCTTGGCCATTGTCTGATCCCTGTATGCACCCCCCTTCCTGTGTTCCTTAATGATTCCTCTTTGTCAATGTTTTTAACTGCCCAGGAACTACATCATGCCCGGTATTATGAATGGGGTCCCAAGTCATATCGTCTCCCTTCTGGAGCAATGTCATTATATACCCCTCACGTTGCCATAGGAGCAGATGTGGCGTGTGCCCGTATTGTTAACTGTTCCACCCATCAATCCCACCCACGCTGCTTGAAATTGTCACCTGCCATGTGGAAGCGCAATTGCTCAACCATTCAAAATGTATCATTTGCCTATGGTCATGTTCTGCTTCCCCCAGGATGGTTTTTTACATGTGGTGACAGGACCTTCAACTATATTCCAGCAAACCTATCTGAAACCATTTGTAGCCTGACCCGCCTAGTTCCTGTTCTCCCCTCCAAGCAAGATGTACTTTTGTCTCACCAACATCGGTAACGCAGAACTGTTATTCCCTTGGATAACACCTGTGATGATAGCATTGTCTTATTGAACAAAGCTGAATATATTTCTTTAACTGCCTCACTTGTAGGAGTGCCCGCTTTGGCAGCGTACAATCAGCGTTTGATAGGAAAGCTTGCTTGTACCTTGGCAAAAGATATTAACAGAACCTCCATCGCCTTGACTGCTTTAAATGAAGAGCAATCTGACCTGAGACATGCGATATTAGATAACAGGGCTGCCATTGACTTTTTATTGTTACTGCACCATCGAGGCTGTCAGGCAGTTAAGAACATGTGTTGTTTCAATCTCACTGATAACTCTGCCACCATTGAAGAACAGATTAAAGGGATGAAACAATTGTTGGACAACATGGGCACAGACATATTACCCAATTGGTGGAATGCTCTATGGTCATGGCTTCCTGATGGCTCTTGGTTAAGGGTAATTTTTATGTATGTGATAGGTATCATTTCAGCTGCTATATTGTTATGTTGTTTTATCCAATGTATTCCTTCCTTGTTTTCTATGTGTCGTTCTGCCTTTGTTCACGATGTATTGTATGAATCTACTCAGCCTCTTAAACCCCCCCTAGGGCTGTTTTGTGAAGATCCGATGGATATAACAAGAACAGAGCACCGACATAAGGTGCTTGCATTCAAATAAAAAAGTAGGAGATGTTGCAGTATATCAAACTATGTTGGGATAGGATTTTTATTAATCTGGAATTCTAGCATAGAAATATATATATTCTCTGTGTGACCCTGATTCAAAAACCCCAGGACAAGGAAAGGCCGTAAACCTAATCTGCATCCCTGGTTCAGAGGTTCAGAATAAACATCTCTAAAGCTTTCACAACTCCGGACAGGACATTATAGGATCAAAGGGAGGAAGTTTCATTGCCTGGAGCAACACAAACCAGCAGGCCAATTAAGGGAGATTAAGCCAGATAAGAAAGGTGCGAATAAACATCTGCCTTTTATGAAGTTCCTTCCTTGATATGTATAAAGATCCTTGAAGTTCCTTTCCTTGATATGCATGGGAAAGGGAGAAGCTCAAAGATACGTTTGAAGCTATGTATTATTTTGACATGTATATGTAATCATACCCCATTTCCTTATGTTCCTAAATAAATAGAAGCGCATGGCTCTACACCATGTCACTTCACCCAGAGAGAGAATGTGTCCAGTTTCTACTTTCTAGGATTCGCTTTCGTGAGTGGCCCCACTGGCTTGCCTTGCTCTCTGTCCCTTTTGAAGGCATTGCCTTCATTAGGACTCAGCGGCGTCACAAGTGGTGGAGAAATACGGGCAGGTTTATCCTGTTACCTCGGCGTGCCGATGCTGTCGACACGTGCCTGAGACCCTCATCGCTTACCGGAACCCTCGTCGTCCGTCGATAGCAGCGGGCGATTTCGTAAGTATGGGGGGAGATCTGTCCCGGCAGCAGCAGGCCGGTCACGTGAAGGAGCTTGGACAGATTCTCAGAGCTTTTGATTCTAAATTTAGACAAGACTTTCTTTTCCCTACTAAAGGCGAGTTATGCCAACTCTTAACTTATGTTTGGAAACATTGTCCCTCTTATCCTCCTCACGGCTCAATAAAGCCTGCCGTTTGGATTAAGATAGGTACTTATCTCGACCAGGAGCCTCGGGCTCCTGTGCCAATTCTTTTAACTTGGAAGGCTGTTCTTGCAGCCCTTCATTTTCATAACTCTGATTCTTTCTCTCCCTCTGACCTCTCTATCACTCATCCTGCCGAGCCTTCGGCACCACCTCCACCTTGTCCCTCCTCTCCTACCGACCCCTTTCCTCCTCCACCTATACCCCCCCAAGACCCTGTGCCTATACCTCCTCAGGATTTCCCTGCTCCCATATCTTTACCTCCTCCTCCCCCTCCTATGCCACCCCTGCCCTCCCAGGCACACCCTACTTCTGCTTCTGCTTACTTTTCCTCTCCTCTTTGCTCAGATCTTTCTTCTGGCAGCGCGGTTGTGTGGGGGCTGGCCTCCACCCACGCTGACCCATCCCTTTCTCCAGATGATCTTGAGACCCTTTCTCAATTCCCTGTTGATTTCACGGGCGCTGTCCCGGTCTATCAACCTATTGCTTTCTCAGTTCTTAAAAAATTGAAACAAGCAATCTCTGAATATGGTCTTACCTCTTCTTATTGTCAGACTGTTTTTAAAAATCTTACTACAATCTATAACCTTCTTCCAACCCCAATCTTCTTCCTCAAAATTTTAAACTGGCTGTAGTTGATTTGAAAGATGTTTTTTTTCCCCCTTTCCATTCTTTTGCAACCCCAAGACTGTTTGTTGTTTGCTTTTACTTTCCCTGTTTTCAACAATAGTTATCTTACTTCTCACTCTCAGTGGAAAGTTTTGTCTTAAGGCATGTTAAACAGCCCTACTATGTGTCAATATGTGGTGCATTCATTGCTAGAGCCCTTTCGCCTCTCTCATGCGAACGTTCTTTTGTACCACTTTGCACCACATGGATATCTTACTTGCCGCTGATATGCCTCACCCATCCTTTTAAAAAAAAATTCTGCTCTTTCTCAATGCACCAAATTGTCCGCTTCCATTTTGGCATTTCAGAAATTACCTGATACACCTTTTAATCTTGTTGTAGACTCATTGTATGTTTCTCAGATTATTCTTAACATTTTTAATGCCTATTTGTCTCCGGCTGTGGAGAGCTCCTTAATGGCCTTGTTTTTGACTCTCCAGCAGCTAGTTATGGCTAGGACTGCTCCCTTTTTTGTTGCTCACGTACGCAGTCATCAGCCTTTCCCAGGAATGCTAACCGAGGGAAATGACACTGCCGATAAGGCGGCACGGTCACCTGCTGTTTTTTCTCTGTCCTCCCCTACCCCTTGGGAGAGCCACTCCTATTTTCACCAAAATGCCAAAGCTCTCGCCAAACAATTTAGCATCTCAAAATCTGAAGCCTCGGCCATTGTTCAGCAGTGCCCCACATGCAGTCAGCATGCTAACTCCATTCCCATGGGGGTCAACCCGCGTGGTCTTGAGGCTTCACAAATTTGGCAAATGGATGTTACGCAATTCCAACCTTTTGCGCCCTGGAAATATTTACATGTTTCCGTTGATACTTATTCTGGCTTTATTATGGCCTCCCCACAGAGAGGCGAGACCACGAAACATGTTATCAACCATTGTATTCGTACCTTTGCAACGATGGGATGCTCTAAGAACTTAAAATGGGCGCTAGAAAAATTAAAAATGGAGAAAATCCCTCCGGGCCTCCCGTCCTTGCAAAACCAATTAAACAGAGTACTTTTTACTCTTAATTTTCTAAACTTAACTGGGCCCTCCGCTCTCTCTACTGCTGCACAGCGACATTTTGCCACGCATGAATCCTTGCCCCCCCGGCCCCCCGTTTATTACAGGTTACTTCCAGATCTGACCTGGAGAGGCCCCGCAGATCTCATCACCTGGGGCCGAGGATACGCTGCTGTGCAATTGGAAGGTCGTGTTCTTTGGGTCCCTGGCCGGCACGTGCGTCCCTTTTTGCCAAAAACTAAGGAAAAGAAGCAATCCCTCCCTGACCTCTCTGAGTGCTGTATCCTTGATCAATGATGTCCACCTCACCTACAGAGGCTGTTCCCACGCCCATCCAAGAATCCGGACTGCATCAGCCTCCACCTTATGATGAGGTTTTTCCTGACCCTCCAGGACACTTTCCTCCACGAGGATGCCCTGTTTTGCGCATTCACAAACGCGCCTCCCATTTCACTCTATGGGAAAAATTAAATGGACCAATGTCATGTACGCCATTTTTTCTACACATTTTAATTTTTCTATTGTGTTTTTTGTGCATGTTTTTTATTATTGCTTTTCCTACCTGTTCCCGTGCTCCCACTTATACCCGCCCCAGACGTTCTATGGACCTGCAACAACGGATGGAGTACAATATTTGGCTACGTCTGGCAAATATTTCCAACTTGTCTACATTTTGTTTGTCGCAAACTGTTGATATGCATATGGTTCTTGGCCATTGTCTGATCCCTGTATGCACCCCCCTTCCTGTGTTCCTTAATGATTCCTCTTTGTCAATGTTTTTAACTGCCCAGGAACTACATCATGCCCGGTATTATGAATGGGGTCCCAAGTCATATCGTCTCCCTTCTGGAGCAATGTCATTATATACCCCTCACGTTGCCATAGGAGCAGATGTGGCGTGTGCCCGTATTGTTAACTGTTCCACCCATCAATCCCACCCACGCTGCTTGAAATTGTCACCTGCCATGTGGAAGCGCAATTGCTCAACCATTCAAAATGTATCATTTGCCTATGGTCATGTTCTGCTTCCCCCAGGATGGTTTTTTACATGTGGTGACAGGACCTTCAACTATATTCCAGCAAACCTATCTGAAACCATTTGTAGCCTGACCCGCCTAGTTCCTGTTCTCCCCTCCAAGCAAGATGTACTTTTGTCTCACCAACATCGGCAACGCAGAACTGTTATTCCCTTGGATAACACCTGTGATGATAGCATTGTCTTATTGAACAAAGCTGAATATATTTCTTTAACTGCCTCACTTGTAGGAGTGCCCGCTTTGGCAGCGTACAATCAGCGTTTGATAGGAAAGCTTGCTTGTACCTTGGCAAAAGATATTAACAGAACCTCCATCGCCTTGACTGCTTTAAATGAAGAGCAATCTGACCTGAGACATGCGATATTAGATAACAGGGCTGCCATTGACTTTTTATTGTTACTGCACCATCGAGGCTGTCAGGCAGTTAAGAACATGTGTTGTTTCAATCTCACTGATAACTCTGCCACCATTGAAGAACAGATTAAAGGGATGAAACAATTGTTGGACAACATGGGCACAGACATATTACCCAATTGGTGGAATGCTCTATGGTCATGGCTTCCTGATGGCTCTTGGTTAAGGGTAATTTTTATGTATGTGATAGGTATCATTTCAGCTGCTATATTGTTATGTTGTTTTATCCAATGTATTCCTTCCTTGTTTTCTATGTGTCGTTCTGCCTTTGTTCACGATGTATTGTATGAATCTACTCAGCCTCTTAAACCCCCCCTAGGGCTGTTTTGTGAAGATCCGATGGATATAACAAGAACAGAGCACCGACATAAGGTGCTTGCATTCAAATAAAAAAGTAGGAGATGTTGCAGTATATCAAACTATGTTGGGATAGGATTTTTATTAATCTGGAATTCTAGCATAGAAATATATATATTCTCTGTGTGACCCTGATTCAAAAACCCCAGGACAAGGAAAGGCCGTAAACCTAATCTGCATCCCTGGTTCAGAGGTTCAGAATAAACATCTCTAAAGCTTTCACAACTCCGGACAGGACATTATAGGATCAAAGGGAGGAAGTTTCATTGCCTGGAGCAACACAAACCAGCAGGCCAATTAAGGGAGATTAAGCCAGATAAGAAAGGTGCGAATAAACATCTGCCTTTTATGAAGTTCCTTCCTTGATATGTATAAAGATCCTTGAAGTTCCTTTCCTTGATATGCATGGGAAAGGGAGAAGCTCAAAGATACGTTTGAAGCTATGTATTATTTTGACATGTATATGTAATCATACCCCATTTCCTTATGTTCCTAAATAAATAGAAGCGCATGGCTCTACACCATGTCACTTCACCCAGAGAGAGAATGTGTCCAGTTTCTACTTTCTAGGATTCGCTTTCGTGAGTGGCCCCACTGGCTTGCCTTGCTCTCTGTCCCTTTTGAAGGCATTGCCTTCATTAGAACTCAGCGGCGTCACAGATATCCAAATTAATAATAATAATAATAATAATAATAATAATAATAATAATAACAACAACAACAACAATAACAATAACAATTTATAATGTCCTTTTAACAAAGGGCATGACAGCAAGCCATATACAACTAACAAAGACAGACAGTAGACCATACACACACTTAGTTAAAACACAACTAATAAAACTATTTAACTATTTACAATTTAAGAATCTTTACACTACTGTTTCAGTTCTTCAAAATATGTGTCAACCTAAAACAAAATATCAAAGAGAGTGAAGACAGTTCTTTCCATTGCCAAAGCTGAGGTTGGATTCTGTTGAAGATTCCTAGGAAGGAAAGACTCTGAGTGACATTGAAACAGATTTAGTAATACAGATATCATACCGGTAAGAGTCTTCATATCAGGATCCAATGGTGTAGCTGGTGTCTTCTTTTCACAAGGTAGAGATATACTGTCATAGTTAGTTTCCACGCTGCAGTCATCGTAATCTGTTCCAGAGTGAATGGAATAAGTTAATCTCAGGATTATGAAAATATCCTTTTCTCTTTCTTTTTCTCTTTTTCTCTTTTCTTTCTTTCTTCTCTGACTTTTTCTTAATGCCCTATATGAGCCCTACTGATTGATATGTGGATTTTATTCATATGTATCTTCATGTGATCTGCTACCTCTGCTATAAGCTATAAGTCTTGGATACCTTAACAATTGAATGGTTAATATCATGGAGGTAATAAAAATGATGCAGGAGGCATTAAATTGTTTGTGGTTTTTTGTTAGTTTGGTTCAGGAGTCAGCAGCCTTAAACACTGAAAGAGCCATTTGGACCCATTTTCCACAGAAAACAAAACACTGAGAGCCACAAAACCTGGGTGGGCATAGCCAATCCGACATCACACACACTCTCACCCAGTCACATGAAACCCTTTCATTTCCTTCCCTCCTTCCCTCCCTCCTGATTTTACCTTCCTTCCTTTCTTCCCCCTCCTCTGATTTCACCTTCCTTCCTCCTGCCCTGGTTTTACCTTCCTTCCCTCGCCTTCCTTCCTCCCTCATCTGATTTTACCTTCCTTCCTCCCTCATCTGATTTTACCTTCCTTCCTCCCTCCCTCCTCTTCCTCTCCCTGTCCCTTCCTTCTTTTCTCTTTCCTCTCTCTCTTCCTCTTCCTCTCTCTCTCTCTCTCTCACACACACACACACACTGCTACCTGGTCTAGACACAAAATATCTGTTGTTACAGAAGTTTTCATTTCTCTCTATAATACACTTGATAGTCAATGCCCTATCTCTCAACCATGTAAAGCCTATGCATATTTACTTGTCAGTAAGGTTATTATTTTCAGTGGGATTTACTCTTAATAAATGATTGCAGGCAGACAGTTAGCTCCATTGTTCAGTGTTCTGTCAGGCTCTCTGGTAGACTCCTCCCAAAAATTCACAGGTACAAATTGCAGACACACACAAGTTTGAAAATTCAAAACAATGTTCTTTATAATGAAAATTCACTTAAACTAAGCCCTCTTTTGGTATAGTCTCCAAACAAACTGGTAATTTGTACAAGTCCCTTATCAGTTCTGTGATACTTATCTTGCAGCTGTGAGGCAATTCACAGTCCTTCTTTCACAAAGTGAAACACACTTTGCTGTGGTTTAGTTTCAAAGCGAGGAAAAATCAGCACACAAAAGGTCAAAGTCAGTAAAGCAGCCACGAAACTCAACGATCAGATAATCCTCCACAATGGCCAAACCCACAGGCTGCTCTTTATAGCAGCCTCACTAATTACCACAGCCCCACCGAACCACAGGTGGCCTAATTTTCTTTGATAATAATCTCTCATTTGTTGCTGCCTATGCATCGCTCTCCGCATGCGTGGCTGTATCATTAACTCTTGTTCTGAATCCAAGGAGGAGCTAGATAATTGATCTCCTTCTGAGCTGTCTGCCACACTCTCCTCCTCCCTGTCACTCATGTCTTCTTGGTCAGAGGAGCCTTCATCATCAGATTCCACCGGGGGCAAAACAGGCCTGCAGCATGTGGATGTCTCCCCCACATCCACAGTCCTTGGGGCAGGAGCAGGGCCAGAGCTAACCACAACATTCAGTAGGCTCTAAATAAAATTTCTACATTAACAAAATTTATACCTAAACAACAGAATATATAGGAGCAAAAAATCATAATAATAATCTGAGCTATCCTTCTTCCCCCTTCCGCCCCTCACTTCCTTTTGCTTTCAGGATGGGAGTGAAAACCAAATATAGATGGGAAGGAGGCAAGGGAATTAGTGCCTGGCTGCAAAATAGGGGAAGGGAATTGGTCAGCTGAAAAATGCTGTTCTCCTATTTTCCAGCCATGCGCTATTGCTGGGACTGAAAAGTTGAGGGGACCCAAGGAGGGGTGGGTTCTAACTTACCTTGCTGGTGTGCTTCCTCAAAACGGGGACCACATGTACAGTGCCGGAAACTCGGCTTCTGCACATGCTCAGAAGAAAAATCAAATCAAATAAAAATTAAATTATTATTTATTTATTTTTTAAAAAGAAAGTCAAAAACAAGATGGTGACCTAATGCACAGTGCTGGAAACTCGGCTTCTGCGCATGCTCAGAAGAGAAATAAAATAAGAAACTAAATTCCCCAAAAATTAAATTCAATTTTTTTAAAAAAGAAAAAAGAAAGCCAAAAACAAGATGGCGATTGCATGCACAGTGCAGTAAGTAAGTAAGTAAGTAAGTAAGTAAGTAAGTAAGTAAGTAAATAGGTAGGTAGGTAGGTAGGTAGATAAGTAGATAGATAGATAGATAGGTAGATAGATAGAGATAAATAGATAGATAAGTAGATAGATAGATAGATAGATAGATAGATAGATAGATAGATGGGTAGGTAGGTAGGTAGGTAGGTAGATAGATAGATAGATAGATAGATAGATAGATGGATGGATGGATGGATGGATGGATGGATGGATAGATAGATAGATAGATAGATGGGTAGGTAGGTAGGTAGATAGATAGATAAGTAGATAGATAAGTAGATAGATAGATAGATAGATAGATAGATAGATAGAGATAGATAGATAGATAAGTAGATAGATAGATAGTGTTGAGTACATGTAAATAGTTTAAAACCTTGTACGAAGCTGTCTCTGGGCAGAAAATGTAAATAACAAGAGGTCGCGTCTGATTGGTTCAGACGCATGACCGTTCCTTTTGGTGCGAGCCGCAAATGTATAAATAGAGCGGCTTTTCTCATTGACAGCCAGACGCGTTCCCTGCTGAATGTCACTTTCCAAAAAGAGCTTAATAAAGGAACCGTCTTTGAACCTGCCTGTCTCAAGTATTTTTCACTGGCGACGAGGATGGGATGAACCACGCGTGTAAGATAAACAACCTTCAAATCGGCCGGGCTCCTGAATTCTTCGATCCGGAGAAATCATCCTGGGACGCCTACATGGCCAAGTTCGAGATTTTCCTCGAAGCCGCCGGAATGCGAGACGCCGACGCCGACCGAAAGCGGGCAATCTTCTTGAATTACTGCGGTCCAGAAATTTTTGACCTCGCCCAGACTCTAACCGACCCGCTGCCAGCGAAATCCGTTCCGTGGGACGACCTACAAACAAGGCTCGCCAACCATTTCAAACCCACGAAGCCAGCTGTCGTGTTCAGGCACCAGTTCTCCAGAATGACAGAACTCGACTCCGAGACGATCAACCAATTCGTCACGCGACTTCGAACGGTGCTGTCAAAATGCAAGTTTGACAGCCCGGAAGCTCGCCTCACCGATGCACTCATCTTCGGGAT
Source organism: Erythrolamprus reginae (assembly GCF_031021105.1). Classification (NCBI taxonomy): domain Eukaryota; kingdom Metazoa; phylum Chordata; class Lepidosauria; order Squamata; family Dipsadidae; genus Erythrolamprus; species Erythrolamprus reginae. Next base: position 138,637,952 of record NC_091951.1, read on the forward strand.
GAAAAATTCCACGGTTCGCAACAAGCTCCTCACCGAGGACGAGCCTACTCTCCAGGCGGTAATCAAGTTGGCACAAACCGCCGAGGTCGCCGACGCTGCCGCCAAAGAGCTGAAAGAACACGACAAGAGAGAAACCATCTCCAAAATCGTTTCTTCTGTTTCCCGCGCCGAGGCCCCAGACGACCTCAGCCCACCTGCCATCGCCGAGGACAACTGTCTCCTCCTGCAGAGTGACCAATCCAGACAGCCCAGATACCCTCGCCCCACCGCCCCGTGCTCCAGCTGCCGAGGGAACCATCCGCGCCAACGCTGCCCCTTCCGGGATGCCATCTGCCGCCGCTGCAATCGCCGTGGCCACATCGCTGAGGCCTGCAGAGCCCCCCTGCCCGGGGAATCCTTCTCCACTCCTCGTCCGCCGCAATTTTCCAACCAAACACCCCAACCGTGAGACTACAGATTTCCCCGAGGTTCCAGCCGCAGGAACTACCCAACCGCTAACCGCGACTACTCAAGAGGTAACGAACAATTTTCTGTGAATAGCAGAACAATGAAAAATGGGAGCAAAATCGTAATCTCGCTGCTCCTAAACAACAGACCACGCAATCTGGAACTGGACACGGGGTCTAAATACACTATTATGCCATGGGAAAAACTTAAGATTTACATGCCTAACCTCTTAAAATCTGATCTATCGCAAACCACATTGGTAATAAGAGATTTTCAGGGGAACATCATACCTGTCTTGGGGAAAGTATCTGTACCTATTAACTTTAAACATGTTAAATGTTCCCTTCCTTTGGTTGTGGTTGCAGGGGCTAAACACTCTCTTCTAGGTTTAACGTGGATGGAACCATTGGGCATTGAAATTTCGGGTATCTGTACGATTAACTCTGATAACATTCCAAATTTCTTACAGGAATTTCCAGAGGTTTTTAGCCCCACCTTGGGTACTTATAAAGGGCCCCCTATATCGTTCTCTATTGATCCTAAGGTTCCCCCTGTCAGACTCAAGCCCCGAAGAGTGCCTTTATCTCTTCTTCCCAAGCTTGACCTACAGCTCGATAAACTCATCGCCCAGGGCATCCTGGTTCCCGTAGAGCAAGGGCCTTGGGAAACACCCATAGTCACCCCGCTAAAACCAGATGGCTCCTTAAGAGTCTGTGCGGACTATAAATCCACACTCAACAAAGACCTACAACATCACCCTTACCCCATTCCAGTGGTACAACAAATCCTTCACTCCCTGGGGGAAGGGAGGGTGTTTGCAAAAATTGACCTGGCACAGGCTTACCAGCAACTCCCAGTCGATGAACCAACATCACTGGCACAGACCATCATCACACACAGGGGTGCCTTTAAATGCACCAGACTACAATTTTGGGTAAGCATAGCCCCTGGGATTTTTCAAAGCATAATGGAACGTTTATTGTCTGGGGTTAAGGGAACTATTCCCTACTTTGACGATATAATTATTTCTGGGGAAAACCAATCACAACTAAACCAAAGAATAAGGGAAGTATTGTACAGGTTGCAATCAAAAGGGCTGAGGATCAAACCTGACAAATGCGTGTGGGGAACTGAGAGTGTAGAATTCCTAGGATATAGAATAGATGGGAATGGCATCCACCCCACTACGGAAAAATTAAAAGCAATCAGGGAAGCGCCAGAGCCAACAAATAAAACAGAACTACAAGCATTTCTAGGCCTTCTTAATTTTTACTCTATCTTTCTAAAACAGAAGGCAACGGCAGCAGAACCCCTACACCGCCTACTTCAGAAGGGGATTCCCTGGACCTGGGGCAAAACTGAGCACGAAGCCTTTTTTCAAATTAAACAACTATTAACCTCCAAAAGCGTGGTGGTTCAATATAGTACAGTACTACCTGTCAGGCTTACGTGCGACGCATCATCTTATGGGGTAGGTGGGGTTTTAGCTCATGTACTGCCCAATAATACTGAAGCCCCAATCGCTTTCTTTTCCAGAACAATGACCAGCACTGAAAGAAATTATAGCCAACTAGATAAAGAGGCTTTAGCCTTAGTGGCTGGTGTTAAAAAGTTCCATAACTATCTGTTTGGAAGGAGGTTTGAATTAATCACTGACCACAAGCCTTTATTGGGCCTTCTGGCTTCTAACAAGCCAATACCTCCATTTATGTCCCCCAGATTAATTAGGTGGGCCTTATTTCTGTCAGGGTATCAGTATGAGCTGATTCACAAAGGGGGCAAAACCATCAACCACGCTGATGGTCTAAGTAGGTGTCCTATGTCAGAATTAGTGGAGGATCCAGCCCCATCTGCAGATGTGTTAATAATAGATGTTGAGGAAAATTCACTAACCACAGCAAAGAAGGTGGCAGCGCACACCCAGCAAGACCCAACTCTACAAAAAGTTATAAATTGTGTACTAAAGGGATGGCACGGAGACCCCGAGGAGGTACAATTAAGTGAGTTTAAAACCAAAAGGTTAGAATTGTCTTTTATTAAGGATTGTCTATTGTGGGGTGATAGAGTAATCATTCCTGAAAGCCTGAAAACCAAAGTACTCACTATGTTACATGTGGGCCATCCTGGGATTGTCAGGATGAAGAGCTTAGCCAGGGGGCACTTGTGGTGGCCAGGTCTGGACACAGACATTGAATGGTGGGTAGCCAAGTGTGACCCATGCCAGGAGTCATGGCCTAATCCCCCCAAAACAGCTCCAGTAGAATGGGAGAAACCTGCGGGGCCTTGGTCCAGGATACACATTGATTTCGCAGGTCCAATAGGGTCTCAGTATTTTTTGATTGTGGTAGATGCTTTCTCAAAGTGGGTAGAAATAATTCCAATGAGTAATATAACTACTTGTGCCACCATAAAGGTTTTATACCATTTGTTTTCTACTCATGGTTGTCCTGACATCTTGGTGTCAGACAATGGGCCCCAATTGACAGCCAGACAATTTGAAATATTTTTAAGTAACTTGGGGGTCAGACACGCACTCACATCACCTTACTCGCCATGGGTTAATGGTCTGGCGGAACGCTACGTAAGGGTGGCCAAGGAGGCCTTGCGCAGAGCAGGCCCTGGAGAAGTTCAGCAACATCTGGACAAATTCTTGTTAATGCAGCACATCACACCCAATTCCCTTACACACAAGAGTCCTGCAGAAATCTTAATGGGGAGAAAACTCAGATCACCTCTGGACAGGTTACACCCATGATATTGTAATAATAAATGTCTTGATAATATGTATGTAACTCCTGAAAGGAATTTATACCTGGGACAAAATGTTTTTGCTAAAAACTTTGATGGGGGGTTAAATTGGATTAAGGGCAAGATTGTGAAGCAAACTGCTCCCAAAACGTATTTTGTGCAATTAGAGGATGGCCGCATGTGGAAGCGGCATATTGATCACTTAAGAGGACGCATTGAATCCTCCCAGGGACAAACCGCTAATGAAAACTCTTCCCCCCTATCAGAATCTTACTCACAACCCGATTTACTGGAATTACAAATGGACTTACCAAGCCAGGAAAGGTCCTCTAGCGACGCCGAGCCATCTTCGTCCTCAGAGGTCGGTGTTGTGCCTGCCCACTCAACCCAGCGGGCCGGAGCTCAAACTCGGCCCCAGCCGCATTGGGGAGGTACAGGCGAACCGACCTCCACTGTTGAAAGCGAGGACTCAACTGATCTGCGCAGGTCGGAGAGAGCCTCGCGTAGACCAAGCAGATTGGAGGACTACATCACATGGTTAACTGATTGACATGTTCTGAACTAAGGAGGGAGGGGTGTTGAGTCCATGTAAATAGTTTAAAACCCTGTACGAAGCTGTCTCTGGGCAGAAAATGTAAATAACAAGAGGTCGCGTCTGATTGGTTCAGATGCATGACAGTTCCTTTTGGCGCGAGCCGCAAATGTATAAATAGAGCGGCTTTTCTCATTGACAGCCAGACGCGTTCCCTGCTGAATGTCACTTTCCAAAAAGAGCTTAATAAAGGAACCGTCTTTGAACCTGCCTGTCTCGAGTATTTTTCAGATAGATAGATAGATAGATAGATAGATAGATAGATAGATAGATAGATAGATAGATAGATAGATAGATAGATGGCAGTGGCCATGGACTGGAAACTGACCAATCTGGTTTGGTGACATCATTGTGATGTCACAAGGGGGGCCCTTACCAGTATGGGTGAACTGATCCTAAAAGTGAGGAACCCACCAGTGCATGCCACCCTTTAACTTTGTTGCTCAATTTCTGACTTATGTCTTGCTCATCCTTACAATATACATTTGGCTTCCTCTATAAATGGAGCATCTTCCTTTTTTGTGTGTGTCTGTGTGGGGGAGTTTGATCAGACAAGAAAGATTAATGGCACTCCACTGCTTTACCATCTTCTCATTTCTGGAAATAGCCAAGTCAGCTCCAGCATGACTGTGTGAGGGTTTGTGTGGTTGCATGTCTGATCTCATTCATTTTCTCAGCACTTAGTCTATCAAGAAAAAAAAGGCAGAGGAACTCGCATTTGCTGAATTTGAAAGTTCATTTCACTGTCTTGATAAACATTTTGCTACCTACTGAGATGTTAGAAGGAAAGCCAATTCCAAGGAATCAATTGTTTTAAGTAATGCCTCCTGTTTTATGCTATAGTCAGTGATGGTGAATCTATGGCACAGGTGCCACAGGTGGCATGTGGAGCCCTATCTGCTGGCACATGAACCATTGCCTAGCTAACCTTCAGCATGCATGTGTGTGCCGGCCAGACAACTAGACACAAGAACATTTTTTTCCCAAACGCCATCACTCTACTAAACAAATAATTCCCTCCACACTGTCAAACTTTTTTCTAAGTCTGTGCCCTGAGTCTGCGGAGAGGGGCGGCATATAAATCCAATAAATCTAATCTAATCTAATCTAACTTTTGGCTCATCCTCTGAGAGGGCGTTTTTTGCTTCCAGAGAGCCTCTGCTTCCAGAGAGTGGGGAATGGGGGAGGGCGTTTTTACCCACCCATGGCTCCAGGGAAGCCTTTGGTGCCTGGGGAGGGTGAAACATTAGCCTACTGGGCCTACCAGAAGTTGAGAAATAGGCTGTTTCCAGCCTCCGGAGGGCCTCTGGTGGGGGAGCTGTTTTTGCCCTCCCTAGGCATTGAATCATGGGTTTGGGCACTCACGCATGTGCGATAGCACGCACCCATGCGCTTTCGGCACCCAAGGGGAAAAAAGGTTCGCCATCACTGCTCTAGGTGTATAATGAGGAAAATACTATTTGTCACTGAATCAAAATAGATGCAATAAAGATAGAATAAGGGCAGCACATTTTTGTCAATATAGTTTCCTGCCAACTCAAGGATGAGTGTGTAGACCACAGCTCAGCACAGCGAATGGTCCTCTTATAAAAACCATCAGTGAATCTTCAATGGAGATATCTGAGGAAAAGATACATTGGAGGATAAAGCTCCACCTTCTTAATAGCAATAAATAGGAAGAAAGGTCAACAAGAATAGCTTGTGGCTCTAGAGCAATTTTTTTCTTCTACATAATTTTTACAAGCAAAGGAATCTTGTCCATTTTCTCTGTCTGACCATTCCAAGTGGCCTGTGGTCTCATTCCAGATTTCCATTCAGACTTTCATTTTCTTCCAGGAACTGATGATCAAATCAGATCCCATGTTTTGTATCTTTTCAACCTGCTTTAGATACATTTCCCATGTAGATGGCACTCTACAAGCCAACATTTACAGCCAGTGAAGGCCATTGTTTGTTTGTTTGTTTGTTTGTTTGTTTGTTTGTTTGTTTATTTATTTATTAGATTTCTATGCCATCCTTCTCTAAGCAACTCAGAGCGGCTTACAACACTGTAAATGCAAATAATAATAATAATAATAATAATAATAATAATAATAATAATAATAATAATAATTATTATTATTATTATTATTATTATTATTATTATTATTTATTAGATTTGTATGCCGCCGCTCTCCAAAAACTCTAATCTATTTATTTTTTTAGACATATACAAAATTAATAAAAATCTAAAAACCCCTTATGCAGTCATCCACATTCATCCAATTCAATCATTCATATCGGCTGGGTACAATATTGTGGCTCACAGTCCCCATGCCCGCCGGCAGAGATAGGTCTTCAGAGCTTTACGAAAGACCAGGAGGGAGGGGGCGGTACGTATTTCTGGAGGGAGTTTGTTCCAGAGGGCTGGGGCCTCCACAGAGAAGGCTCTTCCCCTAGGCCCCGCGAGTTGACTGCATTGGGCTGATGGGACCTGGAGAAGGCCAACTCTGTGGGACCTAACTGGCCACTGGGATGAATGAGGCAGAAGACGGTCCCGTAGTTAGTCTGAGCCTAAGCCATGTAGGGCTTTAACAGGTCATAGCCAGCACTATGAATTGTGCCCGGAGACCAATTGGCAACTAATGCAGTTCATGGAGTGTTGTTGAAATGTGGGCAGATCTTGGGAGCTCCACAATAGCTCGCGCGACTGCATTTTGCACACATTATGAAGTGTTCCATATCGCATTCCCCCTCCCCACACTCCACAGCCAGGTTTTCAGTCAATTACCTTCAGTGCTGAGTCTACTCTGCTCTGCAGGCTCAGGAGGGAGAGAACGCCAAACCTTGCATGGAAGATCTGCTCCCCTGCTTATTGAGTTGCCATACATGATTTCTGGTTACAGACTTGAGAAGGAGAGAGATTCTGAATGGATTAAAATAGAGCTCTCAAGTTCTTCACATGGTCTTCTGGATTTCATTTCTCCAGGAAGTCATCAGATCTCCTTTTCTCTTGCTTCCTTTTTCTGGACAGGTGTGTGGTAATACTGTGACAACAGCTGTTGTTGAGGCTACAATCGCGTCTGGCTGCAGGTCTTTCAGAAGGCTCATCTCAGAGGTGGAAAGGGAGTCCACGGGACTTCGGAAACCACTTATCCCACAGAAGTGGCCCCATAAATCAGAACAGCTGCTTTAAATCCAGGCCACTTTCTTTTAGCTTATGGGGAGTGGCTGCTGGAATAGGATAGGATAGGATAGGGTAGGATAGGATGGGATGGGATGGAATGGAATGGAATGGAATAGAATAGAATAGAATAGAATAGAATTCTTTTATTGGCCAAGTGTGATTGGACACACAAGGAATGTGTCTTTGGTACATATGCTCTCAGTGTACATAAAAGAAAAAGAGACATTTGTCAAGAATCATGAGGCACAACACTTAATGATTATGATGTAGAATTAGTGATGTAGAATTGAAAGTGCTGGTAGAAACAGAAAAGGCAGATTTTGCAGGAAAGAGATTCATGCTAATAATTGATCTAATAATTTGATGATGCCATCCTCTTAAATATTCTTGAATTCTAAATAAAACAAATGTGCGTGGGTTAGGCTGAGATAGATGCATAAAAGCTCTAATTTTTTTTAAAAAATCACCATTTGAAGCTAGGATGGTAGGAACATTCTGATTGGTTCCCTTCCAGATTGGTTCCATATTTAAACCCCCTGCCTTGTGTATACTGCTGCTGGAAGTTAGTTCCTGTAACCTAATAAAAAGCTGAAGTCACTCCATCATTCTCCTGCCTATTCAGTATCGGAGCTCAACAACCTGCTTATCAAGAATTTTCAGACTTATAACTGGTGTGGTAGCTGATGCAATCCAACACTATCTAATTAAAAGCAAGCTGTGTCCACCTGAGCAGAAAGGAAGCTGCCCAAACAACAAAAGAACAAAACATCTACTCCTAACTTGCAAATTGCTTGTAAAAAAACTGCAAGGCAAGATCAATTTGAAGGTAACTTGCTTTGTTTACAATAAAGGATTCAAGTCCTTGCCACACGATTGGATAATCAAGTGCCTAGAAATGCCCATTGTTGTGAACAAATAAAATATCCAGTGAAGAGCTGCAAAAATTTTTACTACCGTGTTTCCCCGATAGTAAGGCAGTGTCTTACTATCTTTTTACCCCCAAAAGCCCCCCTATGTCTTACTTTCGGGGTATGTCTTACATTTTTTTCTGCAGTTCAATAGTTGGCTATAGAGAGGAGGAGAACCCCAAGTCGCCATTTCTAGTCAGAAGGTGGCTTTGCGCTTATCCTTTGACACCCCTTCTATCAAAGCCAGCGACGGCCCCAGTCAAAAACCTCGAAGGTAGCAGCAGCGCGAAGCCCTCAGCAAGAGGATACTTTTCCTGAGACGGAATTTACTTCTCCCTCACGCCTCCTCCGGGGATTGACGGATGCCGCGGCCAATCCGAGAGGCCGTGGAAGAGTTCTGGCCATCTCGAGGTAGCTTAAGACGGGACCTGGCCTCGAGGGCAGGAGAATTAACCCTTTCGACCCCCGCGAGGAGGGAAAGAGGTGGGATGCGGCTGCCTCGCCCACGTTTTGCTTTCTGCCCGGCAGTTGCCTTCCGTCTTCCTCCCCCTCTTCGTCGCGCCGCCGCCGCCATGGCCCAACTCCGTGCCTCTTCTTCGCCGGCTGCCTCCTTTGACTACCTGGTGCTGGGAGGCGGCTCGGGGGGGTTGGCCAGCGCCCGACGTGCCGCGCAATTGGGAGCCCGGGCTGCCGTAGTTGAAAAAGGGCGACTTGGGGGCACTTGCGTGAGTCGAAAACGGATTGTGTGTGTGTGTGTGTAGGGGGGCGGGCGGAGGAAGAGCAACGAAGGTGGGGAAGCGGCGGAGCAGTTCGCGGCGCTGGTGAGGGAGTTGTGCGCCCAGGAGAGTCTCCCTTACGCAGCGCGCCACCGCCAGCTGGCACCAGGCTGCGTAAGGGAGATTCTCCTGGGCGCGCAACTCCCTCGCCAGTGCCGTGAACTGCTCCGCCGCTTCGGCCAGGGCCGCCGTTTCGCCCGCCTCCTTTCCGGCAGCTCCCCGCGCGCCCATCCCCTTCGCCTCGCCGTGGCGAGGCGAAGGGCGCACGGGGAGCTGCCGGAAAGGAGGCGGGCGAAGGAGGGCGCAGCTCCGGCCGCTCGCCTCGCCTGCCCACCCGGCGTCTCTGAAGCTTACCGGCCGGGACAGGCAACACGGCATCCGCTTGAGACGCCGGCGGGAGCAGCGGGAGCATAAGGGAGACTCTCCTGGGCGCGCAGCTCCCTCGCCAGCGCTGCAAATTCTTGGCAAAGCGAAGGACGGTGCTGGGGCCGAGGGAACTGCCGCCAGGGCTGCTGCCGCGCTGCCGAGCAGATCAGCTGCTGGGCGGCTGAAGAAACCATCCCTGGGTCTTCTGGAGGTCATCGGGCTCCCCCCCGCAATACCCCCCGTGTTTCCCCGAAAGTAAGACATATGTCTTACTTTCGGGGTATGGCTTATATAAGCCGACCCCCCTGAAACCCCCCATATGTCTTACAATCGGGGGGGTCTTACTATCGGGGAAACACGGTACCACACTGTGGGTGTGGCTTATTTTGTGGGTGTGGCTTGCCATCCATGTGACCAAGTGGGAGTGGCTTGACGATCACGTGACGAGGTGGCTTAAAGGTCATGTGACTGGCTTAAAGGTGGCCAACTTGATGTCATTTACATCAAGTGTTTGGGTTAGCGTTAGGGTGCCTGGCCTCTCCTTGCCTCAAAGAGATACAATTTCCCTATCTATTTACTATTACTGAATATCAAAAATATACTATTTAATTCTATGTATATATGCCATATGTGTACATACGTATTACACACAGGCAGACAAAAATATACATTATCTATTATATAAACTGTATGTGTATGTACACACACACACAGCTCTTCTAAAATTATATACATTCAACCTCATTTACTGCGATAAGAAAAACATACCCAGAGCCCAGAAGGGAAAAAAAGAAAACAATTCAAATTTTTTCTACCGTTTCTGCATACCTGACGGTACCCGTAGGAGCCCATCACTGAATCTACCTTCACAAACATGTTGGCAGTTTTGCAACTAGGCACTTTCCCCAATAACTCTAAGAATGGTTGTTTGTTGCTGTGTGGAGGTAGGAGTGGAAGAAATGAAGTCAGATTAGTTTGTAAGAGTGAAGATGAATAGCGAATATCAAAGTTATTTTAATCAAGACCATCAACCCCAAGACAAACCAGGCTTAATAGTTAACAAGTGGGCTTTAACAAAATTATTACAGTGTTCCCTCGATTTTCATGAGTTCAAACTTCACAAAAAGTCTATACCACGGTTTTTCAAAAATATTAATTAAAAAATACTTTGCAGTTTTCCCCCATACCACGGTTTTTCCCGCCCGATGACACCATATGGCATCACCAAACTTTCGTCCACCTTTAATAAATATTTTTAAAATAAACTTTAATAAAGAAACATGGTGAGTAATAATCTAAATGGTTGCTAAGGGAATGGGAAATTGCAATTTAGGGGTTTAAAGTGTTAAGGGAAGGCTTGTGACACTGTTCATACCCAAAAATAGTGTATTTACGTCCACATCTCTACTTCGTGGAAATTCGACTTTCGCGGGCGGTCATGGAACGCATCCCCCGCGAAAATCGAGGGAACACTGTATATGTAATGCCTAGAATTTCCTATCAGAAATTCCTAGATGGAAATCCACTTCTGCCTACCTTGTTAAGAAGACTTTCCGAGTTTACTGACAGGATTCAGAGCACGCATCTTGCTTCAGACGAGAGGGGTCTCCCAAAAAATAAGGGCATTAAAATGAGAAAAGGAAGGGAAAAGCTCCGACTATATGATGTTCCAGCTCCCTAGCTCATCTATTCCATTCAGCTGATTTCTCCTTGTAAAGTCTACATACAGCACTCATCAGGAAAGTTCTAGGATGAAAAGGTGTCGGAAAGAAGGGATAATTTGTGAAAGAGGGAAAGAGTTAAGCACCCCCATTTTATAGAAAAATTAGGTCAGAGCTGTATGAAGTTTATCAAACCAATTTCTTTGAGTTGTTATGACTCATGTAGTCCAGAAAAGAAGTAGACAGCAAAGAGAGAGAATTGTTCCATCAGTAGTTACATAAGGAATGCTCTTTCTCGAGAAATGTCAGAAGAAGGAATCCAACAAAAAATGAACCTAGTCTCCTTAGTTTCACAACCTCTTTCTTCTGAAATTCTCCCCTAACAGCCATGATGACTCACATGTTGGAAGATCTCGATGGCACTTTCTGTTGCCGATATCAATTTTAATCTCTTTTGTCTTTGATTGTAAACCTATAAAAGAAATAGATTGGCCTATCTGTCCATCCATCTGCTCCTCCAACCTATAGACAATATGGTTTTTCCCCAATTACTGTCCTGCTTATTTATCTGGTGAAGCAAAAAGACGACCAAGGAACTTCCTAAGCAGACTTTTGCTATTTTGACAGGTTATCTTCTTGCATTCAAAGGACATACTAGGTAAGCCTTTGGAAGAGCCTTTCCCACCCGCTTTTCTCCACATAGATGACAAGTTGAATTATGCCCTGTAAGCATAAAATATAGTATGTGTATAGATAGCAAACATATGCTTATTTGGGTCATGGCTGTTTGTACAGTGAGTGAATCTTTCATACTGAACAAATAGTAAGTCATGTGTCGCCAAATCACTCCAGGAGACAGGTATGATTCTGCTTCCAGTCTCTGAACCTCTCTCAGGAACATGGCAAAATTGCTTGTTGGAGCTCTTCTGCATGGCTTTCTAACTGTTGAATGGAAACGTTCCAACTATCATACGTAGAGGGTGTAAATCGACAATACTGCTTTATCCATGCCAAAGCAGAGACAGCTTCTATTTGTGTGCTCTGCTTCTCAAATTTGGTCTGTCATTTTCTTTGGGTGCAAGCAAGAGAAACATGGATTGGGAGGTAGAATTGGGGAAGTGGCTTGCAGTCCTCTTAGCACCAGGAAGATTCACTTCCTTCTATGATTTATTCTACAGGAGTGGCAGGAATTGAGTAAAATTCTAGTAAAGAATGGTTGGAGATTTATTGATGCCAGGAGAAGTGTCAATGAAGGAAGAGAGAGAAAGAGAGAAAGAGAGAGAGAAAGAGAGAGGAAGAGAGAGAGAGAAAGAGAGAGGGGGGAGAGAGAAAGAGAGAAAGGGAGGAAGGAAGAGAGAGAGAGAGAAAAGTAGAGGAAGGAAGAGAGAGAGAGAGAGAGAGAAAGAGACAAGGAGGAAGGAAGAGAGAGAAAGAGAGAGAAAAAAGAGAGAGGAAGGGATGAAGAGAGTAAGAAAGAGGGAGGGAGAGAGAAAAAGAGAGGTTTTTTTGCAAAAAAGTTTTTGCGATTTTTTTTTACTCCTGCCCCCCCCCCAATGGTGTCCCTCTTTCCCAATCTTAAAATCTGGTCACTTTATCCTAGTACAACTACAGGCAAAAGCCCTGCTGAATGTCTGATGGGCCGGAAGCTCCGGTCTGTCCTCGACAGGTTGCAGCCAGGTTATTGGACTAAAACAGAAAATCCCAGAACAGAGGGGATCAGAACATTCCAAATAAATGCCCCCACATACAAAAGAAACTTCGCCATGGGGTCCCTATGGCTACCTGGGAAAGTCTTGGAAATAACAGGCCCCAAATCCTACATAATAGGCCTGGGGAATGGCCCAAAATGGTGGCGACATATAGATCAATTATGCGACTGCTGGCCATTGAACACTGACTGGGAGGCAGGCCCAACCCCTAACCATGTTCTCCCTACAGCTATGACTAAATCCCGGGAGCCGGTTCACTTAGCTGTTGATCCAGAGGCGCCACCCAGAGAGAGCAATGAATCCAGTCCAGCAGATTACAACATCTTGTCTGAGCTGTTCCAGAAGTTTCCAGAGAGGGAGACAGAGAAAGAAAACACGTCCTCTCCGGCTCCACCCAGTGCCCCAACTTAACCGTGCAGGTCAACTAGAGCTATAACAAGCCCTACATATCTCAGCGATTAAGTATGCAAAATTATATGCTGTACTAAGGGGGGGGGAGTTATGTCCTGAAGAAGCTGGGAAGGTTTCACTCCAATCCGACAGCAGGGAAAGAAGGTAGGAAAATTCTGATTGGTTCCCTGCCGGATTGGCTCCCTATTTAAACCCCCTGCCTTGTGTATACTGCTGCTGGAAGTTACCCCCTGTAACCTAATAAAGATCTGAAGTCACTCCACCAACCTCCTGCTTCTTCAATATCGGAACTCAACAGGCATATTTTATACCTAGCTCCTGCGCAGCATCAAAGCACTTTAATGCAGCCATGTAAAGAATTCCATGATTCCCGAAAGAGTTTGATAATGCAAAGCACTGGGTTTTCCAATCAGTATTGGCAGTTGGTTTGAAAGGTGCCCAGATCTGTGAACTCATTCTGACATGCACAAAGCAGACACTTTAGTTAAGCAGTACTAGACATCATATTCCAACGTAGCCCTTAGGAAGCCATGTTAACTAGTGCATTAGGGTGATATACGGATTTTTCAGGGGAAGGCTTTAAGAACTTCATGGAAGGTCTGAGCTGAAAAGAGGAAGAGTGGCTACTCGTGCTCATTTCCTTTCCTAGAAAAAGTCCGGGAGTACTTTAGACTGTAATAAATAGCCGAAAGTCCCACAGCTTCCAGAGACTGAGAAAAATGGCATCATCGCAGGGTATCTATAAGGCATGCGAGGAACCCAATGAACAGAGGAAGAAGCCAAGCAAGATGCTTGAAGCAGCAGGTAATTGGCAGCTTTATCTGTGCCCCTGGGGTGGGTGTGGGGAGGGTTTCCAGAAAAACAGCTGTTTTCAGAGCCAAAATGGAGAGGAGCTTACAGCAGCAGCACAAACTCCTGCCAGCTGTTGCCAGTTTCGTAGAAGACCACAACTTCTTCAATAATATGAATTCTTATACTTCTGGTGTCACTCACCATAAGCCTCACTCAGCATGGCTTACTAATGATTGGATTTGTTCATTTCATTTTTATTTATTTATTTGTCAAACAATTATAGGATTGCAATTTGTACAAATAAAACATTAGATAAATAATGATAAAAGGTAATGATAGAAGACACTTATGCATCATTTGGGCAAAACTGGATGATAAACTGGGAGGGAAATTGCAAAAGGCCACTCTAAGGGAAATGAATGGGTATCTGAGAAGAGCGAGAATACTCTTTCCATTTTCACTTATTATTTATTTATTATTTAATTTATTATTTATTATTTATTAAGGGGCGAGTACAAGTGCACTAGAGTGCCTTCCGTCCCCTGTCCTATTGCTCTCCTATATCTGCTATACCTTTCTTCTATTCCTATATCTCCTCTTCTACTCTTTCATTGATATGTTCTATTACTATACCTTCTTTTCTATTATTTTTAGATATATTTTACTATGAGTATCTCCTCTATAACCTTCATCATGTATTTTACTATGTGTATATAGATATATACCCACTAAAACCCTCATTGTGTATTGGACAAAATAAATAAATAAAATAAAATAAAATTTAAGCATTCCATCCACCTAGCAAATTAAAGGGATGTGGGAAGAATTCTAACTGCTTGAGATACAGGCTTACTGAGAGTAACTGTTCTTTGCTGATACAGAGGGATGCTGTAGTTCCTCTGTGAGGTGCTGTAACTCAGTGGAGGATCACAATAATTTCTTTATTGGCCATGTGTGACTGGAGAAACATGGAATTTGTCTTTGGTGCATATGCTCTCAGTGTATATAAAAGAAAAGATGCATTTGTCAAGAATCATGAGGCACAACACTTAATGATTGTCACAGAGCGCAAATAAGCAATCAGGAAACAATCAATATTAGTATAAATCACAAGGATGCAAGCAACAAGTTACAGTCATACTTAGGTGGAAGGAGATGGGTGATAGGAACGGTGGGAAGACTAATAGCAATAGTAATGCAGCCTTAGTGAATAGTTTGACAGTGGTGAGGGAGTCCTCGAAGAGGGGCGGCATACAAATCTAATTAATAATAATAATAATAATAATAATAATAATAATAATAACAACAACAACAACAACAACAATAATAACAACAACACTAATAACAACAACAACACTAACAACAACAATAACAACAACAACAACAACAATAATAATAATTGTTTAGCAGAGCAATGGTGTTTGGGAAAAAACTGTTCTTGTGTCTAGTTGTCTTAGTATGCAGTGCTCTATAGCTTTGTTTTAAGGGAAGGAGTTGAAACTATTTATATCCAGGATGTGAGGAGTCAGTAAATAAAGATTTTTGCATACCAGAAAACTATGATTTAATGGTCTTCTAAGGCTTGTGCCCCCAATCTTTTGGGCACCAGGGACTAGTTCAGTGGAGAGGGGTTTTTCTGCAGACCAGAAGGGGCATGGTTTTCATGGTTTTCATGGGGACTCCTGTTCTAAGATATTCTTCTGTTCTTCTGTTTTGAGTCCTGAGAGAATTGACAGTCAGTCAATTCTAGCTAACACTGAAGTAGATGGGTCAATGAACTGACCCGATGAAAGGCCAATAGGCCTAACCTGAACCTGAAGACAAAGCCCAATCTCTTTAAATTTATGTTCCAATTTTTGATCTGCATTTCTAACAGCAACAAAACTTTCTTAAATATTGTCTGAAATGTCCCTTTCATTAGATGTCGCCAAACATAACTTAGGTGACCATCTCTCTGAGATGGTTTAATTTGTATTTTTGCACCGAGAATAGGGATGGAGTTGATGACCTCAGTTCTAGTCCAGTAATCCTATGAAATAAGGTTTCTAACTTTATCTTTATATAGTAGGCATAAATAATGTGAACTTCATCACATGCAGACCCATGTGGTTGTTGTTCCTTCAATTAACCATGGTCAAACAACCATAGTTTGTTTACTAACTAGGTCAGTATTCCGGAGGAAACATGAACCTGAGTTTATTTATTTATTTATTTAGTTTATTTATTTGTTCGATTTTTATGCCGCCCTTCTCCTTAGACTCAGGGTGGCTTACAACATGTTAGCAATAGCACTTTTTAACAGAGCCAGCATATTGCCCCCACAATCTGGGTCCTCATTTTACCCACCTCGGAAGGATGGAAGGCTGAGTCCACCTTGAGCCGATGATGAGATTTGAACCACTGACCTACAGATCTATAGTCAGCTTCAGTGGGCTGCAATACAGCACTCTACCTGCTGCGCCACCCCAGTTTCCCTTAGAGAATATAAATTATTATACCCACAGAAGTTAACTGGCCAGAGAATGAGCGTTTTTCATTTTTAATGTGCTGCTTCTGAACTCTAGTAAGGTGGATCAAAGTAATCTCAGTTCAAACAGTGTCTCCCCTCCCCCCAAGGCAGCTTTCTATGCACTTCTGTAAAATTCATAAGAAGACAAGGCATCCACATGTGTTATGGAACCAGTGAAGGGCTACCAAAATTTTTACTACCACAATGTGATGGTCTAATGATTATAAAAGTTTATTCCATGTAAGAAATGAGCTATATAAAAGCAGGTTTTGCTGCTGTAGAGAAAAGCTAATACAAATATTATTCTAGAATGAATGGGATTTTAGCTGGTGTGTTAGAAAGTTTGTGAAGTTTTTCTTCTATAGCAGGGCTGTCAAACTCGTGGGCCATGTGCTGGATGCATCACACACTAGCCACGTCCACACCCAGTTTAGCGAAGGGAAAAAAGTTGTGATATGTCACGTGACAATGCCATAACGATGCGAGTTTGACATCCCTGTTCTATAGTATTAATAATTGAATTCTTATCCTACTTTTACTACTGTTGGTTTCATAAAACATATGTTTTTTGTCCACAGGTAATTTCCTGCCACAAAGCTGCCGAGGTGGTTCAGGAGTATTCCCGGTGATCATTATTCTTGTGACCGTTGCATCATTTTTGCTGTGGATCATCATTGTTGCTGTAATGGCATCAAAATGTATGTCTTCTGAGTCAAAAGCTGGTTCATCTACAGTGGTGGGTTGCTCCTGGTTCAGGCCAGTTCTTAGAATTGGCAGCGCTGATGGTGGGAGACTCCGCCCACCCACCTGGGATGCTTCTGAGCATGTGCAGAAGTGTCATGTGTGTGCGCAAGCAGGCACGCGAACCGGTGGCAAAATAATTTACAACCCACCACTGCTCATCTATCTCCATTCTAAAATAACACATCTCAGATGTGAAGAGAAAGAAAGAATAGAATATAAGCTGGTGCCTTACAAATAAGTAAGGAAGAACAAACTCATAGTATTTCTCTTCAGATGCGTTAAGTCTACATTTTCCACAATTCCCCCGAGCTTGGGGAATTTTGGGAGTTGAGAGATGCCTTTATTAAAAAAAATTCTAGATCAGAAAGTTATGCTTTCAATTATAAGGGCATTTGAAAATAATTTGTTTTTAGAGAGTCAACTCACTAAATATATTGGCTAAAAACTATTACTCAGCTTTATATAAGATGAAGCTATTTTGTCACTGATACTGTTTGCACAGATACTATCAGTAATTGCCATCACCTCTGGTTATTGGCTATGCTGTTTGGAATAGATGGGATGGAGCCCAACAAAACATCTTGCTTTTAATCCGATTTATTTTGTGTTTGATGAAGTTTGGGGATATTTGCTTTTTGTGACTACTGATCTCAATTTCCTGATTGGAAAACAACAACAACAACACTGTGGGAAATAATGTGAGGGTTTTGCTCAAATCCCAAACAGTCTCTTGTTTATGGACATTATTCCCAAGTTGAACACTTTACATGGTAATTTTATTTAGAACCTCATATCTGGTGGCCTATCTATTTGTCTGTCTGTCTGTCTGTCTGTCTGTCTGTCTGTCTGTCTGTCTGTCTGTTTATTTATTTATTTATTTGACCTCTATGCTGCCTGATCCCATAGAACTCAGAGCGGCTTACAACAATACAAATATAATACAGAATAAAAAGAAGTCAAATATCAATAATAAACTATAAAAAAACCCTATTATAAAACTCATAGCCCCAGTTATAAAACCCATAAATCCAATCTATCAGACAACATACAATATATACCAATCAAACATGACTCGGCAATGCCAGATGGTAAAATTCAGCCCCCCCCCTCCCCGGCCTTTTGGAAGACCAGTAGAGTGGGAGCAGTATGAGCATTGGGGGGGGGGAGTTGGTTCCCTAAAGCCAGGGCGGCTACAGGGAAGCCATCCCCTGTGGTCCCGCCAACCTCCATTGCTTAGTTGATGGGATCTGGAGAAGGCCGACTTTGTGGGATCTTATTGGTCTTTGGGAGGCATGTGGCAGGAAACCTACTCATAATGATGATGACAATCATCATCCCTTCTCACATTTTTCTTGTAAAATGCTTAATTTCACTCCACTCCACTCCACTCTATTTGTTAGAGATACCATCGGCTATTATTTTTAATTAGTCACGTTGAATAAAGGTTATATTAAATGAAAACATTGTCCTTTTCTTAGTGAGCCTCGTGTCTTCCTCCATAGGTTTGTCTTATTCATTGACCTCTCAGATTCTCTTTAGCTGTCACTCAGATTCTCTTTTGCTTGTCACCCCTTCATCTTTACCTCTTGTCCCTCATAACTGTAGAAGGAATACCACCTCCATGCTAGCAAAAGACAATGAAAATCTGAAATACAGACTAGGAAATACCAGTGCTTGAACTGGAGAAATTTGGTTAATAACTGTACCTTTTTATTGTAACAATCGTTATATAAGACAGTGGACTGATAATGTGCAGTACAAATTTATCCCTTAATAAGATAACCATTTCTATACTAATAACAAAAGATTTAAGTGCCAAAGCCCACTGCAACAACATAGCCAAGAAGGCTTCAAGAGTTGTAAACCTAATCCTACGTAGCTTCTGCTCTGGCAATCTCACACTACTTACCAGAGTTTACAAAACTTTTGCCAGACCCATCCTCAAATACAGCTCATCCGTTTGGAAACCATATCACATCTCAGACATTAACACCCTTGAAAATGTCCAAAGATACTTCACCAGAAGAGCCCTTCACTCCTCCACTCGAAATAGAATACCCTACGAGACTAGACTTTCAATCCTGGGCCTAGAAAGCCTAGAACTAAGACACCTTAAACAAGATCTAAGTATTGCCCACAAGATCATATGCTGCAATGTCCTGCCTGTCGGCGACTACTTCAGCTTCAACCACAACAAGAGCACACAACATATTTAAACTTAATATTAACCGCTCCAAACCTGACTGTAAAAAATGTGACTTCAGTAACCGAGTTGTCGAAACGTGGAACTCATTACCGGACTCCATAGTGTCATCCCCAAACCCCCAACACTTTACCCTTAGTTTATTTATGGTTGACCTATCCAGATTCCTAAGAGGTCAGTAAGGGGCGAGTACAAGTGCACTAGAGTGCCTTCCGTCCCCTGTCCTATTGCTCTCCTATATCTCCTATACCTTTCTTCTATTCCTATATCTCTTCTATTTTTTCATTGATTTGTTCTATTCCTATAACTTCTCTTCTATTCTTTCTTAGATATATTTTACTATGAGTATATCCTCTATAACCTTCATCATGCATTTTACTATGTGTATGCCCACTAAAACCCTCATTGTGTATTGGACAAAATCAATCAATCAATAAAATATTATTTTCTGTTATAGGCTCGAGATCATTCCTCTTTAACTGTCATAGGAAGCCACAATCTCCTGCTGTCCATGATAATGAAGCTATCTATCTCAAAGTGCAAATCAGACTAATTCATTTCAAATTGGCTAGTCTTGGCCAGGTTAAATATTTCACATAAATTGCAATGTAATTGGTTTGGATCACTGAGTATATCCAGCTACTGTAAATTACAAAGGATGATTTATGGTTTAGCGTATAATTGTTGTGCTAATCTGAACAGTTATAGTTCATCCAGGAAACCATGGTTTGATGCAATGTCTGAATTCAGTCTTCCTCTTCCTTCAGATTCGAATATTTCCAAGGAACTGGAAGAGCTGCGTTTGAATCAAACTTTGCTGACTGAGAAAGGTAATAATTCCATATTGTTGTTCCAAACAGTTATATGTATTATAATTTCTATCTCAATTAGAAAAATCAATTTTTAAAAGAACAATAATTGAAATAGCTATATCCAGTCATAGTCACCTTTGCAGAAATGTTTTGCAAGTAACTGCAAAAGTAGGTTTACACAAATGTGAATAAACAGTCTGTTGGGATAATATATTGCCTATATTTCATCATGGAATTACAGAAAAATAATGAAAAAATATAATACAACCTGTTTTTCTGTAGGCAGTATAGTCAGAGGCCTTCAAGATGTATGGATTTCAACAATCAGAATTCCCTATCCCATATTCTAGAAATTGATTCTACAGATCTGGATGGTATTCACCTTACCAAAGGCTATACTAAGGTAGCCAAGAGAGTTTCATAGTGATCATAGTAATTAGAATACAACTGAAATGCAGCATTTCACAAAACGTTCATATATTTCCCCATTTCTTGGCAAGATGTATTGATCAGAGGCTAAGGATCATCATTTTGATGGGTCTGGAAATTGGACCTTTCCAATAGAGAATTCATTGAGGTGTGTACACGTACTACTTATACAAGTTAACACTAAATTTATATTGAGATTTCTAGAATAGGTTCGCTTTTCTGTGTATCTATCCTATTCTACTATTATTATTATTATTATTATTATTATTATTATTATTATTATTTATTGGATTTGTATGCCGCTCCTCTCCGCAGACTCGGGGCGGCTAACAACAGTGGTAAAACAACATGAACAATCCAGTTAATAAAAAGAACTAAAAAACCCTTATTATAAAAAACCAAACATAGACACAAACATACCATGCATAACTTGTAATAGCCTAGGGGGAAAGAATAACTTAACTCCCCCATGCCTGGCGACAAAGGTGGGTCTTAAGTAATTTGCGAAAGACAAAGAGGGTGGGGGCCGTTCTAATCTCCGGGGGGAGTTGGTTCCAGAGGGCTGGGGCCGCCACAGAGAAGGCTCTTTCCCTGGGGCCCACCAAACAACATTGTTTGGTCGACGGGACCCGGAGAAGGCCAACTCTGTGGGATTCGTGCGGTAGAAGGCGGTTCCGGATGTATTCTGGCCCAATGTCATGTAGGGCTTTAAAGGTCATTACCAACACTTTGAATTGTGACCGGAAACCGATCGGCAGCCAGTGCAGGCCGCGGAGTGTTGCAGAAATGTGGGCGAATCTAGGAAGCCCCACGATGGCTTTCGCAGCCGCATTCTGCACGATCTGAAGTTTCCGAACACTTTTCAAAGGTAGCCCCATGTAGAGAGCGTTGCAGTAATCGAACCTCGAGGTGATGAGGGCATGAGTGACTGTGAGCAGTGACTCCCTGTCCAAATAGGACCGCAACTGGTGCACCAGGCGAACCTGGGCAAAGGCCCCCCCTCACCATAGCCGAAAGATGGTGTTCCAATGTCAGCTGTGGATCGAGGAGGACGCCCAAGTTGTGGACCCTCTCTGAGGGGGTCAATAGTTCCCCCCCCAGGGTAATGGACGAACAGATGGAATTGTCCTTGGGACAATAAGTTTGTTAGGTCTGAACCAGGATGTCTCTAGATATGATTGCCTTTATTGAAGAAAAACTCTTCCCATAAGCATTCAGTTTCTTATTTTGATAAATCAATACTACCCTTATTACAAAGGACTTAATATCTTTAGAGAAAAAGCTCCAGGTCTTTTGGGAAAAATTTCCAGTGCGGTTGGGTCTATAAATTCCTGAAGTTGCTGAAGCTAAACCTGACCATGTAAGGGTTAAAAGTGGTATAGCTGTCTTATAATTTCCGCTCAATCCATATATTGTACATTATCTGGCTAGCAAAACATTAAACTTTGAACTAGATCCCTAAGGGTAATATTCTGTCTTTCCAGGTCTCCAGTCAGAGAAGCAGTTTCAGCAGTTCCAAACCAACAATGCTGCTCATGGTATGCATTAGCTTCATCTTGTGTCTGATATCCCAACTGATGTTTACCATTGCTTCTTTCCTTCCTTGTGCCAAGCATCCTTGAGTTGTTTATTTTTGTTCTCCAAACTATTACAACATATTGTTTTTTGCCACTGGGCGACCATATTTTGTTCAGTGTCTGGGGGGAGCGGGTTAACAATTCAAGATGATGCTATGATCATACAATCAAAGACATATAACTGCTATCCTAACCTTTCTTTCTTTTTTCTTTCTTTTTTTCTTTCTTTCTTTCTTTTTTTCTTTCTTTCTTTCTTTCTTTCTTTCTTTCTTTCTGTTCTGCCGGGCTCTCTGATAGAAGCCTCCCGAAAATTCAAGGGTACAAATTTCAGGCACACACACACACACACACACACACACACACACACATGTTTGAAAATTCAAAAAAATGTTCTTTATCACAAAATTCAAAATAAACAAAGCACTCTTTTGTATTGCAAAGAGCACTCTTCCCAAAACAACCGGCTAGTCTGTACAATTTCCCTTAAGCAGTCATTAAGTACTTAGCTAGCAGCTGTGAAGACACTTCACACCTCTTCTTCTTCCAAGGAAGTGAGACACACACACACACACACATGTTGCTCTGCTTTGATTTCAAAGGCGTGAAAAAGCAACAAAGTCCAGCAACACAAGATTCCTGACGAACTGCGATCAGATATTCTTCCACAAGGGCCAAACCCACATGCTGCTATTTATAGCAGCAGCCCTAATTACTGGAGTCCCACCCAAACACAGGTGGCCTCACTTATTTCCTGTAATATGTTCTTACTTGGTCTCTTCTACGCATAGTTCTGCGCTTGCGTGGGTCCAAAATGTCATCATCTGAATCAAGGGAAGATAAGGGAGATTGACTACCTTGGCTGTGTGCCAAGCCCTCCTCTGCCGAGTCACTCCCACCTTCTTCTTCGTCCGAGGAAACTAAACTCTGAACTGATTCTGTCGGCAATAACACAGGCCTGTGACATGTTGAATTTTCCCCTGCATCCACCTCCCCATTCCCTGAGGCAGGAGCTGGGCCAGAGC
This sequence comes from Erythrolamprus reginae, assembly GCF_031021105.1. Lineage (NCBI taxonomy): Eukaryota > Metazoa > Chordata > Lepidosauria > Squamata > Dipsadidae > Erythrolamprus > Erythrolamprus reginae. Next base: position 138,660,824 of record NC_091951.1, read on the forward strand.
CAACCACAACAATTTATTTATTTATTTATTTATTTATTTATTTATTTATTTATTTATTTATTTATTTATTTATTTATTTATTCTCCTTTATCCTATTTGATGCCTTGGCTGATTATCTGCGAGTAGGAGAAAATGACTAATATTCCAATTGAATGAATTCATAAAGCAATTTGTCAATAGGTGTTCTTGCCCACTTAGGGTGGGTGTGCACGTGTTTCTTTTCTGTGAGAGTAAAAAATTGGCTAAGACTAGTACTCTTCAAAGATTGCTAGCAGGGAGAAGAAAAAGAAATTCATATTTTTAAACTTGGGACAGAGAAACATCTGCACTGTTGCTTTGGGAAATTTTAAGTAGAATTTACAATTGTGTTGCTTATTACAGGAGAGGGCTTCCACTGCGGTCTCAACATTTAATTTTAAATTGAACCACTATAACCTAATCCCATAGCACCTTCTAGTTCTTCTTGCATAGGGAAATACAGAGGTCTTAAAAATGCCTTTTCACCCAAAGTAGCAATTGCAGTGTATTGTGTCTTTTTGTTTTTTTCAGAATCGGCAGTAAATAAAACCCTTAAAAAGCTGGAGGATGATCACGATGGCCTGAAATCTGATGGTAAGCAATCTTTATAGGCAGATATGGGCTTGGTTCTGGTGAGAAAGGAAGATAAGGTGGATACGTGAGCTTGCTAATAGGGAATTTCATGAATAAGATTTACTTTGGATTGTTTCAAATTGAAAACTGTGAGTTGTTCCTGGCAACCTCAGTCTAAATTCCTAAATCCTATTCATTGTATCTCTATTGTTTTTCTTTCTGAAGGATTTTTTTTGACAACTTTCCCTATCAAGGATGGTCCTACATTAAAGTGAGAGATCTGCCTTGGGTGGTTGATCATGGGAGTGGGGGGGGGGACACACACATCAGTATCAAGAGTCCACCAAATCTTCTCCTCTTGTGTTAAAAGGTAGTTTTGTGAATCTTTCATGTATTCAGACATATTTTCCACAGCGGTGAAATCCAATTTTTTTTACTACTGGTTCTGTGGTCGTGGCTTGGTGGGTGTGGTGTGGCTATGTGAGCATGGCTTAGTGAGTGTGGCAGGGGAAGGATACTGCAAAATCTCCATTCCCTCCCCAATCCAGGGGAAGGATACTTCTCATTCCCTCCATTCTGGGGCCAGACAGAGGTGGTATTTGCTGGTTCTTAGAATTATTCAAAATTTCCATTACTAGTTCTCCAGAACCTGTCAGAACCTGCTGGATTTCACCCCTGGCTTTCCAGGAACACTTTTCAAAAAAGCATTTTGGCCAAATGTAAGGACTCATATTCTGATCATTGACCAGGGAATAAATGGCATCTTCAGCAAAGTAGGATTCCCACCTCCATCCACCCCTCATGCAATTTATAAGTATTCCAGGCCAATAAGAAAGTAAATATGAAAAATAAATAATAAAGAAATAAACAAACATAAATGGAAAGCACTGATGAAAGATTATTGTTGTGAGCCGCCCCGAGTTTGCGGAGAGGGGCGGCATATAAATCCAATAAATCTAATCATATAAATCCAATAAATCTAAGATGGAATAAATTGGTCAAAGGATGTTAATTTTTCTGGGCTTCTTAAATAAATATGTGTTATAAATGAGTTTGCAACTGAATATACAAGAAACTGTCCAGTGTTAAATGTCATCTAGATTTATTGAAATTAGAGTATCGAGTATTGTATTGGCTAAAAGTCCAACAACTTTGGTTACAGCACAGCTGGAAAAGTCTGAATGGAAAAGGCTGAATTACTGCCACCAGTATATACTGCAGAGGTGAATTAAATGGATCGAATAATGATATTTCCCCCATTTTCCATGCCTGCATCTAAGCATCTTTACATGTAGAAAATGCATGAGAAAGAAAATATAAAACAAAATGCATTTCTCATGCTTTTTCAGTGTCGATGAGAGGAAATCTATGGAAAGCAATAAGATTACTTAATAACTAAATCAGGAGTTCTCAGACTTTTTGGTACTATAATCTCTGAAAATAAGGAATGAACCTGTATAAGTTCCACTTAAATAAAACCAACAAATTCATGGGCATTAGGGCTGGGCAAAGAATATTTTAAAGAATATTTTTAATCTATAGGTATGTATAAAATAAAACAATGATACAATCTTACATATTTATAATTTTTTCACTGAAAATAAATAACCCAAAACCTTGTGTTCAATAGAAATAATAAGTTTTCCATAATTGCTAAAATTTATGGAGTGGGAGACAGTCATTCTAATTTTCATTACACATTGGTTTGGATTCATATAGTGCAGGGGTAGGCAAAGTTGGCTCATGGACTGTCATGGCTCATGACTTATGGACTTCAACTCCCAGAATTCCTGAACCAATCATGCTAGCTCAGGAATTCTGGGAGTTGAAGTCCTCATGTCATAGAAGAGCCAACTTTGCCTACCCCTGATATAGTGCGATTCGAATCACGACAGTGATTCAATTTTGAATGTGCATGCTATTAGACTTCTGGTCCCAAAGATGGTGCTGACAAGATGTTTTTGGCAAGACGATTTTCCAGCCAGAGTGAAAGTACGTTCTGCCAGAAATCCATCTTTGCATTAATGGAAAGATGGAAATGGAAAATTCTTCTAGCCACACATTGCTTGTCATCAGCATTTCAATGACAGGAAAAATTGTTTTAGACTTACCTTTTCTTGAGTATGCCATATGACCCTAATATATGTATGTGTGAATATAAGGAAAATATTATTTCTTTAAACAATGCAGCCAAAAGACAAACAGTGGTAGATGCAAGCACCTACATTACAATAACATGGTTAAAGTCAGTCTCAAAGATTTAAGATTTAGCAAGAGCATTAATTAAGCCTATAATGTATGCAGAAAAGCAATCAATGGCAAGACCTATGCCCATGGGAGGCGTAGATTGACATAAAGCCTTTTCTGCATGTACAAGGGGAGCTTCAAACAGTTAATAGCAACTGCCAGAGTTTATGCGGCATAGTACAACTTTAAATGCATAGTTTTGATCCACCTGGTGATCCATAGCTAGTAAGTGTCTCCCAATGGCCAAAGAAGGCGTTTAATGGCCATGATTTGCTGCTGTTGTTGGATTACTCAAGGCTGTTCAGACTCATTTCAGAAGATACTCTTTTATTCTGAAAGCCAAACACCTCTCAGTTCTGCCAACATAATTGTCTCCGCAATTACAAACAAATTGGTAAACACAATGAGTTTTGGTGCTGATAGGTTGTGCTTCCTTAATTAAGAGTAGTGGCAGCCTCTGGGTTTGATTTAGAAATTTATTATTTCCTTCTTTGAATTCTCCTCTGCATCAGTATATCAATGGCTAATCTTCTCCAATTCTGTGCCCACCAGATAGATGTCTTGGAACTGAAACTCTTCAATGATCCTGTCAATAGGACATGATAGGTATAGGAGTTTCAACCTATCTGAAAGACACAGATTGGGAAAAGTTGTGTTATGTCAAGTTTTATTTCCGTTTAATTGTTTTCCTGTAAATTTGTACTTTTAGTGAATAAAAAGATAAAATTGGTAGAGACTCAAGGTGACAAAAATGCGGAGACAGTCGCTCGTTTAATCGATGCAGTCTATCAGATTAATGGTAAGATATAATTTTTCTGTCTGTCAATTCGTAAGATGTTACTCCTTCAGAGTTAAGCATTCAATCTTGTTGTAATTGACGCTGTGTTGAGGAAAGCTTGTGTTTGACAGCTTGTGTTTGATACTAGGCTGGTGACGTTGTTTGGATTAAACAATACAAGTACAAATGAATCTTTGAATTAAAAGTATTCTTTAATTCAAACTTTCATTTATACTTGTATTGTCTGATTGTCCTTGCATTTAAAAATGAAAGTTTGAATTAAACAATACCAGAGCAAATGAAAGTTCCCCTACAAGTTTTGAACTGTAGCCCAAATTTTACTACATACCTCAAAGCATTGGTTATAGTACTGTATATTATTATGCATCTTTTCTGGAAGTTTAAATGGGTTAGATACAAATTTATATATTTGGTTCCAGATTCTGATCAGGCCTCAGTCAAACCACCCACAGTACCTAAGATGATGATGATGATGATGATGATGATGATGATGATGATAATAATAATAATAATAATAATAATAATAATAATAATTGACATCGCAATCCCGGGAGACAGCAGATTTGAGGAGAAGCAGCTAGAGAAATTAGTGAAATACGAAGATCTAAAAATCGAACTGCAACGACTGTCATAAGCCAGTGAAAGTGGTCCTAGTGGTACTTGGCATGCTGGGCGCAGTGCCAAAGGATCTCAGAGGACATTTGAAAGCCATCGGAATTGACAAAATCTCCATCTGTCAATTGCAAAAGGCCGATGGTGATGAAATAGGAAATCCAGCATAGTGATCTCGTTTGCTGTGTTGTATTGACATCATCATCCTCATCATCATCATAAACCTTGGAATCCCCAAGTTAAGTATGTCGAACCAAAATGTAGTTTTCTCCTGACCACATGGTAGCGGCAGCATTGATAAGAAGAAAAAGGTAATAAGTGAACGATCTGATTATGGCAAAGGACTGGTGGCAATATCCTCCATTCCCAGGTAGCGACTGCTCTGGGATACAAACCATGTCTAATTCATTAGTGCCGAGTGTATATGTTGGGCTCTTAGTGACTTAGGTCATGCCCATGATTGCCCTGGTGGTGAAGAACTCCTGGACTGTCCCATCTGAGGGAAGATCAAAGTCCCAAGTAGTACTATAAAGTAGTGTTTCCCAACCTTGGCATCTTGAAGATATCTGGACTTCAACTCCCAGAATTCCCCAGTCAGCATTCGCTGGCTGGGGAATTCTGGGAGTTGAAGTCCAAATATCTTCAAGTTGCCAAGGTTGGGAAACACTTCTATAAAGCAATCAAATCTAGCAGTTTGGGTAGGGATATTGTTCAACAACAGGGAGGCCAGTATGGCAGCTACAAACTTAGAGCCAATTTTAATCTAGAGGTCTCATATCTGATTATCTGCAGAGCAGAACATCTGAAAGCCATTGTTTTTTAAAGCTGCAAATACAATATTGCAGTTTTTGCCAGTCAGGATCTGAGCCTAGACCTCACTTTCAAGACTGTATAGACCAGTGTTGGCAAACCTTTTCGGCACTGACTGCTGAAATAGGTGTGTACAGGTGCCAGACACACATTCTGAAAACTGGAAGAGCAGCCACCTGGTGGACATGCCGGGAAGGTCAGCTTCTGGTATCGGACACACACATTTGCACCAGCCATCTGGTCTTCCAGTTTCTATTTTTTTTTTTTTTCAAATCTTTTTATTAATTTTCTTTAAAATGACAAACAAACTTACAAACATTTAACATACATTGTAGGGATGTATCATCCCTGCTCTTCTCAAAAGTATAATTGCAGATACAGAAAAAGGAATACACAATTGAATATCTAATTCAATGCTACTAATACAAAAAATATCTAGTAAAAAAAAAAAATTAACTGTCATATAAAAGTTTCTAATTAATTTCAAGTCAAAAAATCTTTAGAAAAAACAAATTTCTATTCTATCTATGTAAACTAAATCTAAGATAAATCTTAATAAGAAAAGATCATCTAAAATATCTATACTTGTTACTACTCTTCTTTCTTTATTTTTTTATTCTTATCTATCCATTCATAAACATTGTTCCATGTTGCGTAAAATTTGGTTTCTTCCTGTTCATTCAAGCGTCTTGCCATCATGTCCATTTCCGCGCAGTCTAATATTTTTGCAATAACTCCCTCTTCTTTGGGGATATCTTCCCCTTTCCAATTTTGCGCGTATATAATCCTTGCCGCTGTAAAAATATGTATAATCAAGTACAAAATTTCTTTTTTATAATTTTGGTTAGTAATTCCTAGCAAACAAAACTCCGGGGTGAAATCTATTTTCTGCTTTGTAATTTCTTTTGTCATTTTTTCTATCATTTTCCAATACATTTTAGCTTTATTACATGTCCACCATTGATGATAATAGGATCCTATTTCTTTCTTACATTTCCAGCACAAAGGTGATGTCTTTGGGAACATTTTTGCTAATCTACTTGGTGGGAGATGCCATCTATAAAACATTTTTATTTGGTTCTCTTTCAAAGAAACTGATTTAGTCATTCTCCAATTGCACATCCAAACTTTCTCCCATGTATCTAAATCAATTTCTTTACCTATGTTTCTACACCAATGTATCATACTATCTTTTAATGTTAATTCAATATTCTTGTGGGTAATCAAATATTTATATATTTTTCCAATTACTCTGTTGTGGTTTTTAGTGATTAACTCACTTAACAGGTTTTTACTTTTGTTAAATATATAGAGTGTACTATCTTTCTGGTATCTGGATCTAATCTGTGCGTAATGCCACCAATCAATTTGTATCCCTTCATCTTGTAGTTTAATTCTAGATTTTAATTTCATTTGATTGTCTAACAAATCTTTATATCTTATATTTCTTGAGTCATTAATAGAATTTGGATGTATTATTGCGTCCAGGGGGGTAACCCAATCTGGAATTGTTAAAAAGTGGTTTTTCTTTATGTCTTTCCAGACATCAAATAAATATTTTCTCAGCGTGTGTCTTTTAAAGTAAGAATGGTTTTTATCTTTATCGTACCACACAAAAGCATGCCAACCAAGCATGAGGTCATGTCCTTCTAATATTGATGTTCTCATGTCCTCTAAAGTTATCCAGTTTTTAATCCATGTTAAGGCGGCTGCCTGATAATATAGTTTCCAATTTGGGAGCGCAAAACCCCCCCTCTCTTTTATGTCTTCTAACATATTTATCTTAATTCTTGCCTTTTTCCCTTGCCATAGAAATTTTTTAACCACATTTGTTAAGTTTTTAAAAAAGTTAGCCCCTGGATTGATTGGGATCACTTGAAATAAAAATAATACCTTAGGTAAGATATTCATCTTAATCGTAGCAATTCTTCCCAAAAATGATATTTTTAGATTGTTCCATATTTCTAGATCCTTTTTAATTTCATTAATTAATTTTATATAATTATCATTTTTTAATGTTATTGTTTTGGCTGTTAGCCATATTCCCAAATATTTTACTTTTTTAACTATTTGCATTCCAGTAATACATTCTAAATTGCTTTCTTGTATTTTACTCATGTTTTTAGTTATAATTTTTGTTTTATTTTTATTTATTTTCAAACCTGCCACCTTGCCATATTGTTCTATTGTTTGGATTAATCTTGGTGCTGTGACTAACGGATCTTCCATTATAAAAGTCAAATCATCTGCAAAGGCCTGGACTTTGTATATCTCTTTTCTAACTGTTAAACCTTTTATCTTTGGATCTGATCTTATTTTTATTAAGAGTGCTTCTAAAGTCATAATGAAAAGAAGAGGTGATATGGGACATCCTTGCCGCACTCCTTTATTTATTTTAAACGCTTCTAATTGTTCATTGTTTAATATAATTTTTGTCGTTTGTTCTGAATAAATAGCGTCTATTAAATTAACAAATTTGGGGCCGAATCTCATTTTATTTAATTGCATCTTTATAAATGTCCAATTCACGTTATCAAAAGCTTTTTGCGCGTCTAAGAACATTAAAGATAATGTTTTATCTGAATGTTGCTCATAATACTCTAATACATTAATGATTGTCCTAAGATTATTTTTAATTTGTCTACCTGGAAGGAAACCATTTTGGTCTGAGTGAATTTTGCTGTTTATCACATTTTTCAATCTATCTGCGTATATTGCTATAAAAATTTTATAATCTACATTCAATAAAGATATTGGTCTATAGTTTTTAATTTTTTCTTTTGGTGTATCTGGTTTATGAATTAAAGTTATCAAAGATTCCGACCATGATTTAGGAATTTTACCATCTACTCTACATTCATTAAAAATTTGGAGCATATTATTTCTTAATACTTCATTTTCTATTTTATACCACTCTGCCGGGATAGCGTCCGGTCCCGAGGCTTTGTTGTTTTTCTGCTTTTTAATAACTATAAGGAGTTCTTCCATCGTTATTGGACTCTCCATCTTTTCTTGTTGCTCTTCTGTTATTTGTGGTAACTCTGCACTCTCTAGGTATTTAAATACGGCTTCTTCTTCAATATTATCATCTTTATACAATTCTTTAAAAAAGTTTTGAACTATATTTGCTTTTCCCTCTGGGTCATATTTTATTATTCCATCTTTATCTTCTAATTTTCTAATTAATTTAGATTGTCTCTGCTTTCTCAGTTTATATGCTAACCATCTACCTGATTTATTGGCATGCTCAAAATACTGTTGCTTAGCTTTCTTTATTTTTTCCAATAGTTGATTTTGTTCTTGTAATCTAATTTTGTGTTTAATTAAATTTATTTTTTTCCCCAAATCTTTATTTTTCACATTTTGTTGTGATAGAAACTCTAGTTGTTTTAATTCATTTATTAATTGTTCATATTTTCTTTTTCTTTCTTTATTATATTTTGCAGTGTAGGATATTGTTAATCCTCTTATGTATGCTTTGGTTGCATCCCACAAGTTCTGAGGGGTGGTGTCTGTATTTTTATTAATTTCAAAAAATATTTTTAATTCCTTTTCCATCCATTCTTTATATTCTTTCTCTTTCAAAATATTTCTATTCATTTGCCAATTGCGATGTTTTTTAATATTTCTCATATAGACTATAACTGGATTATGATCTGCCCAAGTATTAACATCTATTTCTACGTCTTGTATGTACTCTGCTGTTGTTTTGGGATCCCACATCATATCTATTCTAGTCCAAATTTTGTGGGGGTTTGAGTAAAAAGTATATTGCCTGCTATGAGGATGCCTTTCCCTCCATATATCATTCAATAGCAATTCTGCTTTCATTTTTTGGAAAGTTGAGGGCAGTAAATTCTTTTTTTTCTTTTTACAACTTTTCTTCACCCCCGAATGGTCTAATTGTCTATTTGTTATGGCATTAAAATCTCCAATAATTAACATATTTTCCAAATTTAATTCTAAAATTTTTTGATGTAATTTTTCATAAAATGCAATTTGGTCATCATTTGGGGCATATATAGAAACAATAGCAAGCGATTTGGGTTCAATATCTATCTGGACAATCAAAATTCTACCTTCATCATCACTATATAGTTGTTTGGAATTTATAGAACTCTCAACATACATTGCCACTCCTCTTTTCTTTTGGTCTGCTAACGCAGCATACATCTTTCCAATTTTATTATTTAACAATAAATTCCGATTACTTTTTTTTATATGCACTTCTTGGAGTATCACAATTTGAGCTTTTTGATTCTTGATTTTGGAAAACATTTGTTTTCTTTTTTTTGGTTCATTAAGTCCATTGACATTTACTGAAAAGATTTTTAAATCTCTCAATGTAGTCATTTGTTGTATTTCTTGGTTTCGCGTTGAGGTTGCTTTCTTCTGGCCCCATGGTCCTGGTCCTCCACTTGTGCAAGTGCCCCCATGGCTTCGGCCTGCATTGCTTCCAGTTCTTTTGTTATCTGTTCCATTTCGCATATTCCACTGTTTTCATAAAAGTCTCTTGCTTGGTCTAGATTCTCCAATTTATATCTCGTTGATTTCCATGTCAATGATAGACCTTGTGGAATAAGCCAGCGAAAAGTTATGTTTTCTTTGATCAGAAGTTTGGTCAAGAAATGATAGTCTCTTCTAATCTCTCGAACACGTCTTGGGATTTGTTTTAATATTTTTATTTCTTTGCCTTGGTGTTGTAGTTGTCCCGCTCTTGACCAATGCAATATATCATCTCGCATGCTTTTTCTTACAAATTTGATGTGAATCTCGCGTGGAAGATTAAAACGGCGAATATAGCTGTTAGAAATTCTGAAGACTTCATCGATTTCTCTTTTTATGTCATCTGGGTCCATCTGAAGGATTTTCCCAATAATGTCAGCCATAATGGCCTTTAAATCTTCATCTTTTTCTTCTATTACGTTTTGAAATCGAAGTCCATATGACGCACGTTGCATTTCCAGATGTGTAATTGATTCATCATACCCTCTGTAACGTGAAGCAGCTTTGTCCTCCAAGTGACCAATTCTTTTCTCCACCTTTTCCGCCTTTTCTTCCACTGCCTTCATTCGTACTTCATTATCTTGCAAGGCTTGCTTAATCTCCTTCATCTGGTCTTTCATTTCACCTGTGTCAACTTTCATTTCCGCCATCTCTGCTTTAATTTCATCTCTCTGTTGTGTTGCGTCTTGTTGAGATTTTAGCATAAAGTCATTTAATGTTGTTAATGTCTCTTGGATTGAAGCCAGAGATGGTTGTTTCTCCCTGTCCTTCTCCTTGGTGAACATAGTTGCAGATAAAGTCTGCTGTGCGGGAGATGGATGTGGTGAACTTTGCGGGGAAGAAATGACAGTTGTTTGCTTCTTGATTGTTTTAGTATGGGTGGAAGAACTTGACATTTTCAAATTTAAATTTAGTGGTATTTTATGTTAGCAAAATGTAAAGAGATTCTATAAATTCCAAACCCACAGTAACAGTTATACTAAATCAATAGCAATTAATTAATAGCAATAAAAGTTCTAATTCAAATAAAAGGCTAAATTTCAAATACACTTAAAATTTAAAATATATCTAATTAATGCTCAACTTATTTATTCTTATTACTCTAGTCAAAGTTTATATCAAGAAGATGTGAAGAAGAAGAGGGGGAAAAGGGGAAGAGATTAGTTTAGCACAGCTGCAAAGATAAGGAGAAAAAGTCAGCAAAGTGAGAAGGAGGGTAAAAGCATGTGAAGTTAAAGACTATTATTCAATTAGGAGGAACAGGGGACCAAAGACCAAAAGAAAATTTAGCAATGCATAAACAAAACCAATTGTAATATAATGTAATATAGAATTAAAATTCAAAAATTGAAATTATCAAAGGGAAAATGCAAGAAAAAAAAAAACAATTGATTGAAGATCTAATTTGTTGTCAGAAACACCTTAATGAGTACTGCAAAGGTATTCCGTTTTTTGAAGAAGGGTATAGTCTTTAGAAAATTTATAAAACTTTTTCCAAGCAAATGCAGTTTAATCTCACGAAGTTAAAATGAAGTCGGTCCGTCTCTCACAGCCCAGGAAGAAATCTCTCCGCAGTAAATCCAACGAAAATGCTGTTAATCCACAAACCGCTATTAATCCAAACGAAATCCAATGGAAATAGTCCAACAGAATAATCCAAAAAAAAACGTCGATTAGATAATCCAAATTTTAAAGTTCTCAAATGTAGGAAAAGAGGTTTTTTTCCCTTTATAAATGTTTATTCAGAATTTGTAGGAAAATAGTGAGCAGTCTGGTCCTTCCGCTAGAAAAATCCCAGCCCGGACTTCATTTTTCAACTTTCGGTAACCAAATGTTTCAAAAATGTTTCAAAAGAGGAAAAAAAATTTTTTTTCAACCAAATAATGTCATTTTGTGAATAATAAATCCTTTAATGTCTCATTCTAAAATCTTCTAGATCTCCTTGTTTGCAAAAATTCAACAATTCAAAACAAGTGAAAGTGGTTAGAATAAGTTCCGGCTGTTAATTCGCGCCTGGATACAATGTTGTTTTAACAACTTTCTCTTTCGCCTTTGTTTAAACTCCGATTCAATTTTCTTGTTTTTTTAAACTTCTTGTTTAGCATGGAACATAGAAAAAACTTTTACCTTAATTGTAGCTTCTTTGGCAATATTCCTTTTTCGATTAGGGTTGTTCAGTTTCTCTGCTTTTTACTCTCTTGATGTTTCTTGCTTCCCACTGGTTAGGTGGGATCGCAATGGCCGTGTCCTCTTGGGAGAGGACCGGTGCTCCCTGCACCAGAGCTGCAGGATGAACCCTCTGTCCTGGAGCCTCGGCGATGGCTCCCCGGGCAGAGGGGAATCCCCTTTTCTAGGATCGAGCCATCCGGACTCGATCCGATCGCGCTGGGGCGACCTCTGGGAGGGTTGGAGGGGTCTCGAGGCAGAGCCCTGCCAAGAGACTCCGCTGCGATCCTCAGCGAAACCGGAAGTCTCTGGTCTTCCAGTTTCTAGTGTGCATGTGCACATGAACATCAGCTGACCGGTGGGCATATGCACACCGGAAACCGGAAGATAATCTTCCTGGTGCGTGCATGGGCACTAGGCGGCTGCTCTCCCGGTTTCTTTCTGGTGCTCCCCCATGCGTGAAGACCATTTGGTCGACGGACCGGAATCTGGAAGAGCAACAAGTGGCAGCTTGTGTGCTCGGAGAGATGGGTTTGTGTGCCACTTCCGGCACACGTGCCATCGCTTCGCCCTCAAGTTATCACAAACATTGGTAATTGTTAGATATTTGCCTGGGTGACCTACCCAGACAGGGTAAAAGTCAAAAGTTCAGATTTGTTTATTGCATGTTGATTGGTTGCCTTCTTTTGGAACTTAAAATGTATCTTTGTAAAACTGCCTGTTGCTGGGCTATATTGTATAAATAGGAGAACTGTCATTGTATAGAGCTCTCAATACTCCATTGCTTCTTGACTGAATTGACTTCCTTGTCCTGTTAGCGAAATAAACCTTGCTTGATTCAACCTTGCTTTGAGAGTTATTACAGTAATATTGGTTTAATGATTAAAAGCAACTCCTGAATATGTGATTATCTGCCTGTTTTTATAGCTTCAGGCTGCCAGGTTTGTCCAAAAGGTTGGGTGTTCAACGGAGGAAAATGCTACTATGTCAGGATGGGGAGTGAAGCCTGGTCGCAGGCAGGGAAGAGATGCGAGTCTTATCAAAGCAAACTGGTCATCATTGATAATTTTGCTGAGCAGGTAATAAGGCGTTCCTGTTTAATAATCAAACATTCCCCACTTCTCAAATTTAAACCGTGCACATTGACTCAAGGAGCATGTTTGTGGAACAAAACTTCAGCACTTGAGAATTGAACATGTTGGCTCTAATTATGAAACTATTGGAGAGAAGGAAGAAGGAGATGTTCCTGAGGATTGGAGAATGGCCACTGTTGTGCCTATCCACAAGAAGGGCAGTAGAGAAGAAGCTGGTAACGACAGGCCAGTTAGCTTGACATCAGCTATAGTTAAAATGATGGAGACTCTACGCAAAAGGAGGATAAATCAGCATCTAAAAACCAATAACCTATTGGACCCAAACCAGCATGGCTTTACTGAAGGCAAATCATGTCAGACTAATCTCATTGATTTCTTTGACTATGTCACAAAGGTGTTGGATGAAGGTGGTGCCGTGGATATTGCCTATCTGGACTTCAGCAAAATCTTTGATACGGTTCCACATAAAGAGCTGATAGATAAGTTAGTGAAGATTGGCCTTAATCTCTGGATAGTTCAGTGGATTTGCAGCTGGCTGAAGCGTAAATATCAGAGGGTTGTTGTTAATGGCGAGTATTCAATTATTTGAGCCACAAGGATCTGTTCTGGGTCCTATTCTTTTTAATATCTTTGTGAGTGACATAGAGGAAGGTTTGGTAGGGAAGGTTTGCCTATTTGCCGGTTATTCTAAAGTGTGCAATAGGGTTGATATTGCTGGAGGAGTCTGTAATATGGCAAATAATTTAGCTTTACTAGATAAGTGGTACAAGCAATGGAAACTGCAGTTTAATGATTCCGAATGTAAAATAATACACTTGGGAAAAAGGAATCCTCAATCTGAGTATTGTATTGGCAGTTCTGTGTTAGCAAAAACTTCAAAAGAGAAGGATTTAGAGGTAGTGATTTCTGACAGTCCCAAAATGGGTGAGCAGTGCAGTCAGACAATAGGGAAAGCAAGTAGAATGCTTGGCTGCATAGCTAGAGGTATAACAAGCAGGAAGAGGGAGATTGTGATCCTGCTGTATAGGACGCTGGTGATTTGGAATACTGTGTTCAGTTCTGGAGACCTCACCTACAAAAAAATATTGATAAAATTGAACGGGTCCAAAGACGGGCTACAAAAATAGTGGAAGGTCTTAAGCATAAAACTTATCAGGAAAGACTTCATGAACTCAATCTGTATAGTCTGGAGGACAGAAGGGAAAGGGGGGATATGATCAAAACATTGAAATGTGTTAAAGGGTTAAATAAGGTCCAGGAAAGAGGTGTTTCTAATAGGAAAGTGAACACAAGAACAAGGGGGCACAATCTGAGGTTAGTTGGGGGAAAGATCAGAAACAATGTGAGAAAATATTATTTTACTGAAACAGTAGTAGATGCTTGAAACAAACTTCCAGCAGATGTGGTTGGTAAATCCACAGTAACTGAATTTAAACATGCCTGGGATAAACATATAACCATCCTAAGATAAAATACAGGAAATAGTATAAGCGCAGACCAGATGGACTATGAGGTCTTTTTCTGCTGTCAATGTTCTATATTTCTTTGTTTCTAAGAAGGAAAAAAACTTGTAGGGGCCACCTGCTTCAGTAGAGAACAAGGGTCAGAAGTCTCCTTCACCACTCAAAAGATGGTGGCGAGGGACGTGCACAAATAAACTAGACAACAAACTAGACAAATAACATATTTATTGTTGCCATTACCACTATCTTGCTTCTTTATCCTGTGTTTAGACTTGCTGTCAAATACAGGTAATCATTGACTTGCCACCATAATTGGGCCCAAAATTTCTGTTGCTAGGCAAGGTAGTGCTAAGTGAGTTTTGCTTCACTTTGCAACCTTTCTTGCCACAGTTATTAAATGAATCACTCAACTGTTAAATTAGTAACATGGTTGTTAAATGAATTTGGTTTCCCCATTCACTTCCCTTTTCAGAATATCATAACATCACATGATCCCAGATATTGCAACCTTCATAAATATAGGCCAGTTGTCAAGCATCTGAATTTTGATCGCCTGATCATGGGGATTTTGCCATGGTCAGAAGTGTCAAAAATAGTCAGATGTTTTTTTCAATACTGTTGTAACTTCAAATATTCATAAAACAAATTGTTGTAAGTCAAAGATTATTGTAGGTATACTGTATACTGATTTCAAGTACCGTATACAGGGTATATTTAGCACAACTATTGCTTAACTTTTCCAGCTTCTCTGCTCTTCTTGTTTCTTGATGTTACCAAATGACAGGAAACACTGTTGGGGTTGGAACATGTGTTTTAGAGAACACTAAACCCATTCTTTCAAAACATACTCCCTTGATATGTGCCCAAGATGATTTTAAATTGTTAAATTTATACTCTTCCTAGTTGCAGCCAGATCCAGGTGATCTGCAGGTTTGCATAAGTGGTTGACCAATTTTGGAAAATGATTGGATGGTTCATAAGACAAAACAATTTGTCTATTGTGGTATATTATAACTGAACTATTTAAACTGCTTTATATTTCAGAAATTCCTTACTTCAGTTTTAAATGGCAAGACGCTCTGGATTGGTCTCAGTGATATGAACCATGAAAATAAGTTTGTTTGGGTAGACAGTAGTTCTGTATCATATACGTAAGTTTCTATTAATTTTTTTTCTTTTTCTCATTGGTTTATAAATAGGGGATTTCTACCCTAGACTTTCAAACTATGCAATCAGTCTGTTTCTTTCAGCATACTTTTATCTGACTGCAGGTCAGATAATTGATTCCAAAATTTATGTTGTTAAGTGAGAAGTTTATGTTGTTAAGTGAGTTTTGCCCCATTCTATGACTTGTTTTTATCTTTTCTTGTGTAGACTTTCAGCACTTTGATTTTCAGTTTTTCCCTCCCCCCCCCAGCTTGCTTTTGTCAGGTGATTGTGATAGTGGATTATAAGTGCCTTTATGCAACCAGGGCCCTGTTTGTGCTGCTTTCATTCATTGATAATGTGCTGATATATAATATGGTCTACTGGGTTGTCTGCTAGATGGGGCATTTTCTGTTTTTTTCTCTCTGCTGTTTCCATCCTGCTACAAGGTTATTGGAAACCTTCCTTCCTTCCTTCCTTCCTTCCTTCCTTCCTTCCTTCCTTCCTTCCTTCCTTCCTTCCTTCCTCCATTTATTTATTTATTTAATTTGAAAGGGACCCTGCAGGTCATCAAGTCCAACCCTGTGCTCAAGCTGGAAATTCTACACCTCTAACGCTTCCACTCAGTGAAGGGCTACCAAAATATTTACTACCACACTCTGGGCGTGGCTTATGCAGGACGCCCTGCATTTTCTTTCAACATCTCTCAGTGCAAATTGGGTGCTCTGGGGTGGAGCTCCATTTTCGCTACCTCACTGCGTTCCTCCCCACATCTGGGCAGTAGCCCACCCTTGCTTCCACTGTTAGTGAAGATATGTTACATAGGTACTCATACAGAAAAAAAAATCACTGTTCCTTGTAGACGTGGGCCCACATGTACCTATATCTAGCCCACGTCTGTGCTTTCTGAAGCACTTTCTGCCTATACGTTGCTGAAATAATGGAGAATATACTTAGCTTAGATTGAGTTGTTGGATTCTTGATGCTTTTTCACCAATTTATCAGTCCTAACTAATTAATTTTGCCATTGATATAATCCCTTGAATTTCTAATTGCAGCTCCTGGGCTCCAAGAGAACCCAATAACAGTGGACATGGGGAAGACTGTGTAGTGATGAGTAGCCAGGCCAATGGCCGATGGGAAGATCGTCCATGTGGAAAGAGTGTGGATGGCTGGATTTGTGAAAAATCCTGGAAGTGCTAATTGTATCCAATAAGAGCAAGACTCAATATTCAGCATTTGTAACACATATGTATTATTTTGACCTTTTGTTATTTTTATTGTCTTGTATTAATTTGCTGTATTTTGCTTTACTGAGAACTATTTTAGTAGATAATACAGTTTCCCCTAATATATTAGGAGAAAACATACCCCCAGTCTATCCGTTATACAGAATATCAAATTTCAGAAATGAAAGATAATCCCAAAAATTCATTAATTTTAAATTGTATCATAATGAGAAAAGGACCATTATTCTCAAGCTGCTTTTGGGGTTTCCTTAGTACCTTAAATGAGAATGAGAGCTAACCAGTTTACTTCCAGGTCTGCCTATTGCTTTATGATTTGAATGGCATGAAGCAGGTTTGACAATAGGTGGTAATGATAGTATTCTGTAACAATTTTTAAAAAAATCAGTGTTACCAAGTCCTACTTATGCAGTGTGTCCTTCCACAAGCAAGTCTTCCTTATGCAGTATGAATTGAAAAGAGTGTTTCGATTTTTCTGTTCTTTCTTGAATCCCGGCTGCAAACATTTATGGATTAGGTAGTCATTTGAAGGAAAGTATTTTCATAGTGCTTTTGACCAAATCTATTGGGCTGCTTATTTCCTTTGGGTGAACAGAGTGTTCAGCCTAGAATGTCAAAATATTCACGAACTGGGAGAACCAGTGGCAACAAGGTCAGCCAAGGTCAGCATAGCAACTCAGTCAACCAATAGGAGCTAACTACTTAACAATGGTAATAATAAACGTTTATTGATAATGCCCTTTTAACAAAGGACATAACAGCAAGCTATATAGAACTAACAAAGACAGACAATAGGCAGTGCACAAACTTAACTAGGACACATCTAATAAAACCACAAACCTTGTTAAAACCATTCCCAACCTCTCCAATGTCCTCCCCTCTTGCTGATCCCCAGAACAAGGATGTTTCAATCTGCTGAATCAAAGAGGGATGTCTTTAATGCCTTGCGGAAACGGAGAAAATTCTCCTCTACCTGAAGCTCTAAGGGAAGACTGTTCTACAGACATGGAACCAGATCTTGAAAGGCCCGCAATTTTTATGTTGCTGTACGTGTCTGTGGGTGCTTCTGAATCTGTGCAGAGTAACTGAAATCTAAAAGCTTAAGGCTGGGTGCGGGTCCAGTCTCCTCTATGCACTCTACATTCCCCGTATTCTTCCACTCTGAACTCTGCTGTAATGAAGCTAACTCCTGCTTGTGTTTATCTGCAACTGATAGATACTCTGCAAATGGTATTGTAAATATCTGTTGTTTATAAAGAAGTTATCGAATCCAGCTGATTCAGTCATCTGTGTGTGCATCTTGTTTTATTTTACATTGAATTTTTAACATAGGACAGGGGTGTAAAACTCAAGGCACGCAGGTCCAGATCAGATCCAACCTGTGCAGCCATACTGCAAATTGTATGAGCTCACCCACGTTGCTTCAGCCCAACACCAGGGGTAAGCAAAGTTGGCTCTTCTATGACTTGTGGACTTCAACTCCCAGAATTCCAGAGCCAATCATGCTAGCTCAGGAATTCTGGGAGTTGAAGTCCACATATCATAGAAGAGCCAACTTTGCCTACCCATGGCCCAGCCCACACCATCCTGGCAGGCATTCATGCTTACCGGAGGTGCCAGTTGCACATGTGCACAGGCCTGGTTCTCTACTGCTGCGTGCAGGCCAACAAAAGTAGAGCTGGAAAGCAGGTTAGTGAAGGGATGCGGCTGCCCTGGGGGGAGGCTTTGGCATAGGTGGCCTGGCTGAAAGACCCTCAGGTAAGCTGATGCGTGGCAGGTGGGGCAGCTCCATACTTCCTGCCTTGCTTCGTCCTCCATCCCCCTCACTGCCTCACTACATTCTTCTTCATTCTTGGCCACTTGCCGCAGTAACAGGCGTCGCTGATTGCCCACAACACCCATCACTCACCATCCCGCTCTGTTACGGCGGCAAGTTGACTCAGCCTTCCATCCTTCCAAGGTGGGTAAAATAAGGACCCAGATTGTTGGGGGCAATATGCTGACTCTCTGTATACTGCTGAGAGAGGGCTGTGAAGCACTGTGAAGTGGAATCTAAGTCTAAATGCAATAGGGTTGATATTGCTGGAGGCGTCTGTAATATGGCAAATAATTTAGCTTTACTAGATAAGTGGTACAAGCAATGGAAACTGCAGTTTAATGATTCCGAATGTAAAATAATACACTTGGGAAAAAGGAATCCTCAATCTGAGTATTGTATTGGCAGTTCTGTGTTAGCAAAAACTTCAAAAGAGAAGGATTTAGAGGTAGTGATTTCTGACAGTCCCAAAATGGGTGAGCAGTGCAGTCAGACAATAGGGAAAGCAAGTAGAATGCTTGGCTGCATAGCTAGAGGTTTAACAAGCAGGAAGAGGGAGATTGTGATCCGCAGTAACAGGCGTCGCTGATTGCCCACAACACCCATCACTCACCATCCCGCTCTGTTACGGCGGCAAGTTGACTCAGCCTTCCATCCTTCCAAGGTGGGTAAAATAAGGACCCAGATTGTTGGGGGCAATATGCTGACTCTCTGTATACTGCTGAGAGAGGGCTGTGAAGCACTGTGAAGTGGAATCTAAGTCTAAATGCTATTGCTATGCTAAGTAGAAGAAATGGCGAAGAACAAAGACAAACAAAACAGGGGGTGTAGGATGAAGCAGTGCAGGCCACAGTGGACAGCATGGCTGGTGCCGCCACCACAAAGTAAGGACTTGGTACAGAATAATTTATGACACTGACAATACTTGAGAAGTAGAAGGCATTAGCACTACAGTTACAGATTCAAATTGGGGCAGAATTTTTTAAATCTATAATGTGCAAATCTACACAATAATAAAATTTAAGAAAAATGAAACACTGATCTGGGCTGAATGTTTGCATTTCCTATACCTCAATTCACTGTGAATTCTTCTCCTTGACCAGGTCCCTTTGGAGTACAGTGCATAAGAGAAGTGATGGAGGAAGAGTAGGTCCGAATCCGATCGAACACTTGTAAGAGCTTTTATTAAGACTTACAAAGTGGCGCTCAAGGCGGCAAGATGCGCGTACCATGCCGCCTTGATTGCATCAGCGGAATCCCGCCCGGCCGCTCTGTTTAGAGTGACCCGCTCCCTTCTTAACCAGGGGGGAGCTGGGGAGCCCTTGCAGAGCAGTGCCGAGGATTTTAACACGTTTTTCGCTGATAAAGTCGCTCAGATCCGGGCTGATCTCGACTCCAATTGTAATACAGAGTCGACTGACAACGAGTCAGTCGAGGTGACTGGGGCACGTACTTGTCCACCTGTCTGGGAAGAGTTTGATCTGGTGACACCTGATGAAGTGGACAAGGCCATTGGAGCTGTGAGTTCCGCCACCTGTTTACTGGATCCGTGTCCCTCCTGGTTGGTCTCGGCCAGCAGGGAGGTGACACGGAGCTGGACCCGGGAGATTACCAACGCTTCCTTGGGGAGGGGAGTCTTTCCAACTCTCTATAAAGAAGCGCTTGTGCTCCTCCTCCTCAAGAAGCCCTCCCTGGACCCAGCCGTACTTAATAACTATCGTCCAGTCTCCAACCTTCCCTTTATGGGGAAGGTTGTCGAGAAGATGGTGGCACTCCAACTCCAGCGGTCCTTGGAAGAAGCCGATTATCTAGGTCCCCAGCAGTCAGGCTTCAGGCCCGGTTACAGCACGGAAACCGCTTTGGTCGCGTTGATGGATGATCTCTGGTGGGCCCGGGACAGGGGTTTATCCTCTGTCCTGGTGCTTCTTGACCTCTCAGCGGCTTTCGATACCATCGACCATGGTATCCTTCTGCACCGGCTGGAGGGGTTGGGGGTGGGAGGCACTGTTCTTCAGTGGTTCTCCTCCTACCTCTCTGGCCGGTCGCAGTCGGTGTTAGTGGGGGGTCAGAGGTCGGCTCCGAGGTCGCTCCCTTGTGGGGTACCTCAGGGGTCGGTCCTCTCCCCCCTGCTATTCAACATCTACATGAAACCGCTGGGTGAGATCATCCAAGGACATGGGGTGAGGTATCATCAATATGCCGATGATACCCAGCTTTACATCTCCACCCCATGCCCAGTCAACGAAGCGGTGGAAGTGATGTGCCGGTGCCTGGATGGGTGTCAACAGACTCAAACTCAACCCGGATAAGACGGAGTGGCTGTGGGTTCTGCCTCCCAAGGACAATCCCATCTGTCTGTCCATCACCCTGGGGGGGGGAATCATTGCCCCCCTCAGAGAGGGTCCGCAACTTGGGCATCCTCCTCGATCCACAGATCACATTAGAAAACCATCTCTCAGCTGTGGCGAGGGGGGCGTTTGCCCAGGTCCGCCTGGTGCACCAGTTGCGGCCCTATCTGGACCGGGACTCATTGCTCACAGTCACTCATGCCCTCATCACCTCGAGGTTCGACTACTGTAATGCTCTCTACATGGGGCTACCTCTGAAAAGTGTTCGGAAACTTCAGATCGTGCAGAATGCAGCTGCGAGAGCAGTCATGGGCTTACCTAGGTATGCCCATGTTTCACCATCACTCCGCAGTCTGCATTGGCTGCCGATCAATTTCCGGTCACAATTCAAAGTGTTGGTTATGACCTTTAAAGCCCTTCATGGCATCGGACCAGAATACCTCCGAGACCGCCTCCTGCCGCATGAATCCCAGCGACCGATTAGGTCCCACAGAGTGGGCCTTCTCTGGGTCCCGTCAACTAAACAGTGTCGGTTGGCGGGCCCCAGGGGAAGAGCCTTCTCTGTGGCGGCACCGGCTCTCTGGAACCAACTCCCCCCGGAGATTAGAACTGCCCCTACTCTACCTGCCTTCCGTAAACTCCTTAAAACCCACCTTTGCCGTCAGGCATGGGGGAACTAAGACATCTCCCCCTGGGCATGTTTAAATTGTGTATGGTATGCTTGTGAGTGTGCATGTACTATATGGGGTTTCTTTTTAAATCTTAAATGTTTTAAATGTATTCAGATTATTTATGATTTGTTTTTCTCTGCTGTGAGCCGCCCCGAGTCCTCGGAGAGGGGCGGCATACAAATCTAAATAATAAATAATAAATAAATAATGTCTTAGAAGCTCTTTCTTTAAAGATGAAATGTTTGTTGTCCCGTTTTCAAGCTCAGTGAAGGAGTTTCTTTGCTAAATGAAAAATTATTCTTCACCCCTCTTCTAACACTCAATGAAGTTGTGTTGCTCCAGCCTCACAACTGGAAAGGCAGGCAGCGGATGGGCAGTCTTGCACTCCCTTTGTGATTGGCTCTCCGATGACTGACAGGCAGGAGCAAACTAGGAGCATTTCACTCCTGGCCTTTGCAAAACTTTAGGTTGTGCACTGGTTGCAGTCTTTCCTGTCCCTCTGCTTATTCATCCAAATCCTAGTCATTTCATACTTCGACTACTGCAATGGACTCTACATGGGACAACCTTGAAGAGCATTTGAAAGCTTGAACTGGTGTAGAGTGGGCTGCATTCAAAAAGTGAGACTAAAAAAGTGATGAAAGGGCCAATCACCAAGTTTATTATTTCAGTAAACCAATTCTCCCAAATATCTAGTGCATTACACAGTAAGAACAGATTGATGTTGGAGGTACTAAATGACAAATCAATCATGCACCTTTCACAATCTCCTTCCAGATGTTTTTGCATTCAGTTCCCATCATTTTTGACAAATAAATGGTCATATTGTCTGGAACTTTGATTTAAAGTTTCAGCCTAAAATATTGACAGATCTTTAGTTCGGTAAAATTGGTCAAAACTATATACATATGAAGAGAGTTTAAGCCAAGATTTGAAAACACAATGATTTATTCCACTTTGCAGCTGGAAGAAGAAATAAACCATGACTAGTTTTCATTTTGTCCTCAAAACAAGATTGAAGAAACTCTGGTTTATTATTAAGGACTAACTGTAAAACCTTGGATTGTTTAGATGAACTTGAAAATATGCTCAAGCCTTGTCTGGAGTTCTATCCACATACACCAGCTATTGCTTACTGTTCTGTATGAAGTCTATACATATGGTCTTTTCATTCACATTTTCTAAAAAGAGAGATAACTATGTACAGTACATCAGTTATAATTATCCCCCACTTCCTTTTTCTTAAAATAGAGAAGGAAAAAGTTGTATGACGGGATGACTGACGGGGAA
The DNA here is from genome assembly GCF_031021105.1 of Erythrolamprus reginae. Taxonomy (NCBI): domain Eukaryota; kingdom Metazoa; phylum Chordata; class Lepidosauria; order Squamata; family Dipsadidae; genus Erythrolamprus; species Erythrolamprus reginae. Next base: position 138,683,630 of record NC_091951.1, read on the forward strand.
TGCATGTGGCTCTGGGTCCAACTTTCAAAAGAGCTTTACTTGATCATCTATCACAATTTCTGCAGATAGGTTGTCAAGCAGATTTATCTCCTAATGATCAGAGCAGAAATATCGCCAGTTTAAAAATACATATTAGAGATAGGCATTGCATCTACTATCTCTAAAAAACACATTTTAGATGAAATATCAACATAGGTTCAACCTTATTTCAGGTACACATAGGAAATTGACTGCAATAGTCATGAATAATGGGAAGAACTAAGTAAAAATGACAACAGCATGAGAAAATAACTTGATGGTAGAGCATACATTTTTCATTAATCTCTTCAAACTTCAACAGGACAGTAACAAAGAAATGCAATACATTATTTCCTTCCCAGACTGGTATCCTTCAGGTATTTGGGATTATAACTCTTCTCAGAATGCCTCAAAGGAAGAAGTATATTGCAGATTATCTGACAAAACGTGGTTGGGAAAGGCGTTATGAAACACAATAACCTTTTTCCGTTGCTGGCTGGATCTTGCTTTCCCTCACCAAATACGATTTGCAAATAGTCAAAATTTCAAACTACATATGAATAAATTACTTTACCATAGAATGTGTGCATCTATCTGTACATACTCTCTCTATACATATACACACAAGGACAATTGGAATTTATTTATACAAAATATGGTCAGCGGCCATCTAACGCTTTGTCACGTGCTATAACCGACTCGTCAAATTTAATCATGAGTGTGGTCCCTTTGTGCCAATGGGCTGTGACTTTAGCAGGGAAGCCACTGCAAGTGAGCATGGCCTCCACAATGCCAGCAGTGAAGGAAGCACAGTTGAGGGTGCTGTTCTCCTTGGGAACTGAAATGTACGTATTGATCAGAGGCTCTTTCTCAATGATGTAATAGGTCTTGTCATCATCGTTGGCTTGCTCAAGCTTGTCAGCTTCCTTCCCAAAGAGAGCCTTCCAAACCGTCACTTTGATGAAGAGCAGAATATTGATGACCTTGGTTTCACGTTTGCCATTCTTCTCTCGCATCACCAGAACATCCAGGATACGAGCCCCCACCTGCTGGCCTAGCTCAGAAAGTTTGTTCTGAAGCTCTGAAACAGAATAGACCCTGTTCTGGCAGTACTGTACAATCTCGGAAAACAGCAGGGAAAAGGCACTGAGGCTTACATCTGTCTTGGGTCGGGTGAGAGAACGTTCAAGGATAGCAGACTTCCCACGGGTAAAACGTGCATCCATAGTGCTACTGAGAAAAAAAGTTATTGAGGCAATAAGCACATGGCTACAATATATAATGCTGTTTAATTTAGAAACAGAGAAATGTGGGTGGGGGGAAGAAAAAGTAACAATCTTTTAAATATATATTATCCAATATACAGTGGTACCTCTACTTAAGAACTTAATTCGTCCCATGACCAGGTTCTTAAGTAAAAAAGTTTGTCAGTAGAAGCAATTTTTCCCAGAGGAATCAATGCAAATAATGCATGCAAACCCATTAGGAAAGAAATAAAAGCTCGGAATTTGGGTGGGAGGAGGAGGAGGAAGAGGAGGAGGACAGTCGCTGCAAAAGGAAGAAGGTGAGGTGAGGGAAATAAAAAAAATACAAGTTCTTATCTAGAAATGTTCTTAAGTAGAGGGGTTCTTAGGTAGAGGTACCACTGTATAGAGATAAATATATAGGTAGATGACATAGATATAGAGATAAAGAAATAGATAGATAGATAGAAAATAAGAAAGAGAAAGAACGAACAAACGAAGAAAGAAAGATCTATGAAAGACTTACTTATAATTAACAGAACATTCTGATTGAGTTGAAACTCAAAACAGCAACAGAACATTATAAATTTCATACATTATATTGACTTTTCCGAATCTTCTAATTGGCCAAAGTGAAACTATTTTGGGTGACAATATGGTTTTGTTTTAATTTAATTTAATTTAATTAATTTGACTTCTATGCCGCCCAATGCTTTGGGATTTAGGGCGGCTTACAACAGTAAAAAACGTGATGCAATGTTACAAAATGTAACAGAAGTCAAATATTAATTAATAAAAAGAATAAAACCCCATTATAAAACGGTACAACCCCATTACAGAACTACAACCAACTATCCAATCAAATACCCATGCGTTTTTTACATGCTTTTGCTGTTAACTACATGATTGTAAATCAGAAGCGCAGGCTTATACAACTACCCTATTTCAGGGAGAGCTTTAAACTACAAGGGTGAAAACGATTGTTTTCTTTAATTATTAATTTCTATGTTATGTTTATATAAATTACTATCCTATACTTGATTGACAAATAAATAAATAAATAGTTCCCAAATTGTTTTGCTTTTTATGATGAAGATTTAAGAATCTAATTCTTAAATTTAAGATTTAAGAATCACTAACGTGCACCCACCACACACACACCCCGCAACCTTACAGATTTTTTAGGGGGAGGGCAGCCTCGTCTACTATCTCCACACACACACCCCGCAACCTTACGTGGCACAAGATTTTTTAGGGGGAGGGCAGCCTCGTCTACTATCTCCGATGTTCAAACTTACTAAATGTACATAAGCTAGCAGGAGTACCTTGCTCATGCCAGACACCAGCTGCCCCTGGAGTGAGGACCCCCCCTCTCCAAATTAGAGCGCTGGGGCAACACGACCATAACAGGAAGGGGAGGGGAAGGGGCTATATCGCTTCTGTTGCAAGGCAGCACCTCCCTCCCCACTTCGAACCGTCCCCCCGCCTTCCATCTCTCACCCAAAGAACGAGATGAACCCTCAACTGCGGCTCCTTTTCCCTTTCCGGCAGCGCGACTCCTTTCCGGCCGCGGGCAGAAGGACCGGAAAGAACAAGCGCACAGCGGAAGCGCCAGGAACACGAAGACGTCGCTATGGCAACCGGGACCGCGGCCCCTCCCCCGTTTGCCTTAGTGCTCTCCGAACTAGCCTGCGAAAACAATGGGCGGGCGCTAGATGGCAGTCGAGAGACGCGGAGCTGCCTCGAAGAAGGCGTCACAAAACGGACAGCAGTGAGAAAGCAAACGGGAGGAGCGGGGCGGGGCGGTAGATCGGCATAAAAGATCATTACAGTAAACGAATTATAAACTTATTTTATTTCATGCCATATACGAATGCTGCAAAATGATATGCTCAGCACGTTACAGTTTGTCATAACTGAAATGGCTGCTAGAGTCAATACTGGTGAGTTCAAAAGTGAAGTTTTCATATGCTTAACTTAGGAGACGAATCCTGACCTCAACTGTGTAGTAAAATTACACATTAGTTTTGCTTTGTGCGTTGGCAAATTCAGAACACATCAGCAGTCACTTTTCCAATGGGAAAGCATTTGATCCGTGACAGTGTCAAGTTCAGATGTGTTTATTTGTCCCCAAATAGTTTGAAATCCTTTTTCATGTTTCCTAGCTCTGTAGTTCTCTACTTTCCCCTTTCCCTTAATAATAAGAGGGACGGCATAAAAATCTAATTAATAATTAATAATAATAATAATAATAATAATAATAACAATAACAATAATAACAACAACAACAATAATAATAATACTGCATAAGCCAGTGAAAGTAGTCCCAGTGGTACTTGGCACGCTGGGCGTAGTGCCAAAGGATCTCAGCGGACATTTGAAAACTATTGGAATTGACAAAATCCCCATCTGTCAATTGCAAAAGGCCGCTTTACTGGGATCGGCAAACATAATTTGCTGCTACATCACGCAGTCCTAGGTGCTTGGGAAGTGCCCAACTGGTGATGAAATACGAAATCCAGCATAGTGGCCTTGTTTGCTGTGTTGTATTGACATAATAATAATAATAATAATAATAATAATAATAATAATAATAATAATAATAATAATAATAATAACCTGCCTTCCTTTGAAATAGATCCACTTTATCTGGATTTATTTCCCCACATTTTACCCCATAAAGCTGCCGTTTCCTTTCTTGCTAGCTGTCACTCAAGGAAGGGGCTGAGTGAGCAGTTAAAAGTCCCAGTATGGAAGTGTTTGTGTTTGTTTGCATGGTATCTAAACTACAGGAAGAACTTCTTGGAGTTTTGCAACACAGAAGCATTGTCATCCACTCAAAACAAAAGACTGATTGTCTTGAGGGAAGTAGCTGGGTCTCATTTTAGAAGAAATTTCCGAAGCCCTATCCCATACCAGAGGAGTACAATATATGGAAGACCAGGTGAAAGGTAGGAACAAGACGACTACTGATGAAATGAAATGGGATAGATAAGATAAAATAACCTTTATTATCACCTCTTTTTTTGTGAACACAACAATGGCACAAGTTAAAAATGAAATTCTGATGCCTGCTCTCAAAAGAAAATATACACTGCTCAAAAAAATAAAGGGAATACTTAAACAACACAATATAACTCTCAAGTAAATCAAACTTCTGTGGAATCAAACTGTCCACTTAGGAAGCAACACTGATTGACAATCAATTTCACATGCAGTTGTGCACATTCAACTTTGTACAGAACAAAGTATTCAATGAGAATATTTCATTCGTTCAGATCTAGGATGTGTTATTTGAGTGTTCCCTTTATTTCTTTGAGCAATATGTATGTATGTATGTATGTATGTATGTATGTATGTATGTATGTATGTATGTACGTACATACATATATTTATGTTTTCGTAGATTTTCACGGGTATAGGTATGTGGGTTTAGGCATATTCAGGGTTTTTCCCGTGTAAGGTTGATAGACTCCTGGCTAACACACACACACACACACACATACATACACACACACAAACACACACTAATAGCAGACCATTTAGAATACATGATAATTATGAAAGCTATCTTTTTCTATAGCAGCTTGATCCTTTTTGTGGTATTGGATTAAACTCTCAATCAGAGCAGCAGCTTTTAAATATGAGAAAGATCTCAAAGAAGAACATAATGACTCTGGGAATCTCTGGACAATAAGACTGCCTCAAAAGGCCAACACACATGAAATTAAGATGCTTTAGTAACAAATTATTTTGCTTTGTCTACATGAAATTCCTATGTATCATCCCCAATTCAGACCCGAGGCTGTTCAAAATCATCTTTAACTTTTCCAGTTTTGAAAAAAAGTGCCTTTTTGCATGCTGTAATTGTGCCAAATGTATGATCTGGCACATGTTACTGACCACATTTGCTTTTGTGGCCAAGGCTGGGGAACTGCTTATCTACCACTAACCACTTTAGGCTATTCTGACATTCTCTAACACTTCTGACCTTATGTGGTTAGGACACAGCAGTGGTTTTCTACTTATGTCACCAATGACTGCATTACAAGTTTTCTCTTCTACTGAGGTCAGCCAGATGTTCTAAATGGATTTGGCATTTTTATCAACCCACCTAGTCCTTCCCAAGGACCTGGGATAGGCAGATGTGGATGTTTGATAGTGTTAGTTAGAGGAATCGTTACAGAATGTAAGCTGTTCCAGGTAAAGCTGCCTTTTGCAATTGATGGTGAAATGTCAATGCCAATGAATGGTGTTTCAATGATGTTTAGGGGTTGCACCCAAGGAGCCTTTTACTATTGCTTTCTTTTGCCATAGTTGTTCTATTTCTGTTTGCAGGTCTTTGCATTTTGTTATATTTTCCATTTCTTTCTCTTATTCTGTCTCCAGCTACTGCCACATCCACTATTCAGACTTTTCGTCTTTTTTATCGACAATTGTCGCGTGTTATGTGGCAGGTGCCTGTCTGTTTGAATTATAATTTCCCAGAGTACTTTAACTGTTTTTATAATTATTTTACTTCTTCTGAGGACTTGCACAAGAACAGGGAAACACTCCTGGGGAAAGTATTGGGACACAATAAAGGAGAATATTTCTAGCTCAGGGTTGAAATGAGGAGTCCTTGATGCTCCCTGAAGTTGCTTTCTTTTCTTTCAGACATTTTATTATCTAAACTAGGTAACATCAATGCTACTGACATCACTAGTGTCTGCATTTCCCACAGCTGTTTTATAGCACAACGATGTTACTTATATTCTAGGCTGGATGGGAGAAAACAGATCGATGGTTGGTTACTCCCAGTTTAGACTGTTTTTTAGAACTGGTAATGCTGGCCACAGGAGGCTCCGCCCACCCACCGGGGATGCATCAGCATACATGCGAACTTTAGGCAAAATAATTTACAACTCGCCACTGCAACAGGTCCAACCCCACACCATTCTGGCTGTGGAACACCATGGGTGACAATTGTAAATCTGAAACTGTTCCCTAAAAAGCTGGATCCCTGAAACTGGACTCCTTGGACCTGTAGCACTAGTCAGGAGCAGAACTAACTTATGATCATTTGCTCACTTTGGTTTCTCTTTGTGCTCCCAGCTATACCTTAGACCTTTTGCTCTTGGACCCTTATCAAGAGTGATGCCAACCACATGTTGGTAGGAATTTGGAGGAAAAAATATTCTAAGCAAACCCTTTATCTAATGACGCATATAATAACTGCGGACAGAATATCCTATGCCCAATTGTGGAAAAATGAAAAGATCCCAGGGGAAAACAATATCGATAAAGTCTATAAATATGTAGAGATGGACAAAATGACCATGGAAATTAAGGGAACAAGTGACAAAGAATTTGACAAGATATGGAACAATTGGTATGAATGGATCCAAGACAGAAATAAGCTAGAATTATATAATGTGTTAGTGTACAGAAAAATAGACATACAGTACATACAACATTGATAGGGACAATGTTCAAAGGAAAACAAAAACAGAATGATAAACAGATCGAACTATCTATTCATGCACCCACTTCTTTACTTCTCAGGTCTATAGATATCTTTATATGTTTATAAATGCAATGCTTGCTATATGCTTGTTTTATTTATTATTTCTATCCTACTTTTTTGAAGTGAATACATTGCATAGAGGTTTGTAAACAAGATTAACAATGAAACAGGTTATGATCTGTTAAGGACCAGTGAACTGTATATTATTTTCTTTTTCTTTTATTCTGTAAAAACGTAATAAATAAACTTTTTAAAAAAGTGATGCCAACCAGAATTTCACCTACTTCACCATACATGCCTATAATCTGTCAGCTAGGCTAATCAGAACAATGGTGATGCAATAAAGGGGTAAAAAGGACCTATCGTAGTGTTAAGTTTTGTGAGAACCATTTTGGTGTAGTAGTTAAGGAACTAGGCTAAAAAGCAGGAGAACATGAATTCTACTCCTACTTTGGGCATGGTGTTAAATGGGTGACCTTGCCCTAGTGGCTCTTTCTCAGCCCCAGGAAAGAGGCAATGGCAAAAGAGGCATTTCTGAAATTTTGATAAGAAAACTTGAGCGAGTTCTCTAAATGGTCCCCGGAGGTCATCTCTGAATCAAAGCCCCCCCCCCCCCAATAATCTAGTGCCAAAGGGGAGAAAATGTGGGTTGATTTATTAGTCATAAAGACATCCAAATATCTGGGAAAATAGGAAAGGCCTGTGGATGTAAAGCGAGAACAGTCCCTAGTTTGTACTGAGGATCAATCTGACCGTGTTACTAGTCCACTGCGCATGGAATCTTTAAAGTCATCTTCAGGAATATCCAGGACTACAGTAGGTCTTTGCAGTGCATTATGTAGGTATACGTCAGGGAATTCTTTGCATACAGGAGGAACAAGATTATGCTCAGAATACAGAATTCCAAAAAAACACATGTTCACTGCCACTGAATCCTACTCTTTAGAACAGAATGGTGCCAGACAAGAGGTAAGAGATATACTCAAGTTAATGTCAAATTTGGTGTGAGTTAAGGCAGTGTTTCCCAACCTTGGCAACTTGAAGATATTTGGACTTCAACTCCCAGAATTCCCCAGCCAGTGAATGCTGGCTGGGGAATTCTGGGAGTTGAAGTCCAGATATCTTCAAGTTGCCAAGGTTGGGAAACACTGTGTTAAGGAACCATACTAGAAAGTGGGAGACTGTGAATTCTACTCCTTTCCTGGGCCTGAGACAGCCATTAAGCTGCTTTCCCCTGACTTCACCTCCAACATAATATGTGGCTGAAGCCTTTTTACACACACACACACACACACACACACACACCCCTCAAATAGTAAACATACCAATATTCATTCCTCCTTTGAGTTGGGCTAAAAGAGTGTGTGTCTCCCAGCTAGTTTTCATGCATAAGGCAGAAACTCCAACACAATCTTTTGGTTTCTAGGCCAACATATTAACCTCTACACCAACGATGGGTGTCAAATACATGTCACAATAGCATCACCTATTGGGTTCCCCCCCCCCTTCCTTTGCCAAACCGGATGTGGGCGTGGTCAGCACATGATACATCTGGCCCATGGGCCAGGAGTTTGACAGCCCTGCTCTACACCAAACTACACCAAGCTTATCTTATATAGCAATATATGCAGTCATGAGAGTTTTTAAAAAAGAAGAGCAGTACTTAACAATGTTTCTTTCTCCAGTCTTTGGAAGCCATCTTGATGATCCTGAAAGCAATTATCAGAATGTTGTTCCTCTAAAGAGAACAAGAGCAAGGAAAGCAAAGTCAGGTATGAAATTTTTAAAAATACAAAAGCATCCAGGGATTGAAATTTAAAATCATGGGGGATTTTGCTAGTTTGGGAAAGATTAAAAAAGCCTCAATGGGCAAAGGGGAATATACTTATGATTTCGATTATCCCCCACATGCCCTATTCATGCCTATTTAAACAATTGCTATAATAATAAATAGTGCTACCAGAAGAATGAGATGATGATATTATGAATATCTGAGTGTGAAATTGTTGGCAGTCTTCTAGTTTTTCTTTTTAATCTCAAAGCAATTTGGGGTCTAGGTTGCTCTGTGGAATTGTATAGTATCTTCAATAAATTGTAAACCAGAACTGATATTATTATTTATTAGAGTTGGAAGGGACTTTGCAGGTCACCTAGTCCAACCCCCTGCTCAAGCAGGAGTCCCTATACCATTTGAGACAAATGGCAGTCCAATCTCCCCTTGAAGGTCGTAAGTGTTGGGGCTCTCACAACCACTGCTGGCAAGCTGTTCTGCTGGTTGATCGCTCTCATCGTCAGAAGGTTTTTCCTCACTTCCAGGCTGAATATCTCCTTGGTCAGCTTCCATCCATTATTCCTTGTTTGGCTTTCTGGTGCAGAGCCTGATCCCACACTCCCTGTCTCTGTGGCATCCCCTCAAGTATTGGAACACTGCTATCATTGTCTTTTTAAACTCTCGTGTCCTCCTAGAAGAACAGGTTTTAAAAGTATAAAAAGTTGGCCAAGATGACACCATCTCACCCCATTTTTCCCTTTATACTCCACAATGTCCTCTTGTGGAGGTCGGAGTGGGGAAATATTTTACTTAGGCACGGGCTCTTTTCAATATTCTCACTTTTGTACACATGCCTCCTCCTGCCTGTATAGAAACATAGAAACATAGAAGACTGACGGCAGAAAAAGACCTCATGATCCATCTAGTCTGCCCTTGTACTATTTTCTGTATTTTATCTTAGGATGGATATATGTTTATCCCAGGCATGTTTAAATTCAGTTACTGTGGATTTATCAACCACTTTCTACTACCAGCTATCTCACAATATACTAATCAGTTTGCCTTCTATTGGTTATTTACAGGGGCGCTTCCGTGTGTGGGGAATGCCTGCCATAAGGCTTGCTTCTCTTCAAGAACATCTAAGATCGTTCTTTACATCTTGGTGTGTGTATCCCTGTTGATAGCAACGGTTGCTTTCCTGCTGTCTGTTTTGAAATGTATGTTCAATATTTCAGTTACTTCCTCATTCTGATGTGCTTATTCACGTTGGTTGTCATTATCAAACTAGGCTACGAAACAAACATACCACATATTTCAGACTATAAAAAGCACCGGACTATAAGACGCACCTAGATTTTATAGGAGGAAAACAAGGAGAAAAGTATTCTGAACCAAATGGTGTAGTAATATATTATTTAATAAAATACCAGTGTAACAGAATACGTTTTACAACCATGTACACTTTTTACAAACTTCAAACTTGACAGCTTCAAGACTTGTGGATGTCAACTCCCAGAATTCCTCCTCCACTCATGCAAGCTCAGGAATGGGAGTGGAAGTCCACAAATCTTAAACTTGCCAAATTTGAAGACCCTTGCACCCCTAACCCAGGGGGGTCTTTAAACTTGCCAGTTTTAAGATTAGTGGACTTCAACTCCCAGAATTCCTCCTCCAATTATGCTAGATGGGGTAAATAGAAGGCAAAAATGTCCCAATTTTTGCAAAAAATGACTGTTTTTTGCAAAAACAGGGCATGCTGAGGGTTTGGGAAGTCTGCACAGCTTTCCTAAGGAGTGAGGGAAGGCATAAATACCCCCATTTTTGCAAAAAACGGCCCAATTTTTGCCCATTTTGTTTTGCAAAAATTGTGTTTTTGCCTTTCCCCATCCCCTTGAAGTGCTCTACAGGCTTCCCAAACCCTCTGTGTACCCAATTTTTGCAAAAATGGGATGTATGGGCAGGGCTTTGGGAGGCCAAAAACAGCTGTGTTCGATATATACGACGAACTGACATTTCTATGCTCTTTTGGGGGGCAAAAGGTGTGTCTTATACTCCCAAAAATATATTAACTAATTTATGAACAATAAAAATACATTTAAAAATATAGCTATAATGAAATAGTGTTCTGCAAAACATTGAAAGTTCACTATGCTACTTTCATTTCCTTCTAATCAGCCAACTTTGTAGGTGACTCATGCGATTGCATTTCTCTTGTATGGTTGATGATTGGTTCATTCAGTCATCCAGATGCAGAGATAGAAGAGAATTATGTGCTCTCAGCAATCCCAGAATGTTTCCTACAAAAAGCAGAAAGTGGGGATCCCCTGGTGAGAAAAATTCTCAAGTATTACTCTGGAAATGATAAAATCTTTGGCCCTGTAGAAGTGAAGATTGTGTCCAGAAATATACATGCCTCAGCTATCCAGAGATTGGGCAAATTATACTTACTGGTTTACTAGGAGAGGTTGGAGGAATGTCATAGAAACAGAAAATTAATGGCAGAAAAAGGCTTAGCACTCCATAGAACATATGAAGAGCCATGCTGAATCAGGCCAAAGCCCATTGAGTCCAGCATTCTGTATCACACAGTGGCCCACCAATTGTACATGAGGATCTTGAGCAGAAAGAGAAGGTAAAACCCTCCCTTTCCCTTGACCCTCAACAAATGGTACCCAAGGGAATCCTGCCTGCTTCAACCAACATAGAGGCGGCACATGGACATCCATTTCAATAACCACCAATTTATTTATTTATTACTTAGATTTGTATGCCGCCCCTCTCCGAAGACTCGGCACCAATACACTTGGCATCCACAAATCTGTCTAATCCTGCCTTGAAGCTATCCAGGCTGACAGCTGTTAGAACCTCTTCTGGAAGTAAATTCCATAAACCAATGACCTTCTGGGTGAAGAAATGTTTCCCTTGATTTGTCCTCACTTTCTTACCTAAGAGCTTTAGGGAGTGGCCCCTCCTAGTATTGTGTGATAGAGAAAATATTTTTTCTCTATCCACCTTTTCTATCCCATGCATGAATTAAACGCCGTCTTTCAAGGCTGTACAAATACAAAATATTTGCTATCATCTTTCCTGGGACTTATTAAAAACAGCAATAACTAAAATAAATTAATTAAAAAGAAAATAACAACAACAAAACAACCTCAAAGGGCAGTGTCTATGGAAGGGAATCGAAGTGTTGTATTGCCTCTTTACAAATTGATGGTGAGACTGCATTTGGAGTACTGTGTACAGTTCTGGTCACCACACCTTAAGGAGGATATAATGGAACTGGAAAAGGTGCAAAAAAGGGCAACAAGAACGATCAAGGAAATGGAGTACCTCCCTCATGAAACCAGGTTGCAATACCCTCTTACTTACCATAATACATGGATCTCTCTGTCCTGCAGATCTCCCTCAGTGTCCAAAGGGCTGGCAGAAGTTCCAGACAAATTGCTATTACTTCTCTGCTGATCAACAACCTTGGGAGATTGCAATGAGTAACTGCCAAAGCCTCACAGCTCACCTGGTAGTGCTTGATAATAAAAATAACACAGATAAACAGGTGAGCCATTCCTTGTGAGACAGGCTGCCTTTCCCCCTGCAACTATTCCCCATTCAGCCCTATTCTTATAAGAGGCAATGTTCAATGTTTGTAAGTGTGCAGTTCAAATTTTCTTCTGCCATCAGTTTCCTAAAGATTCAAGATTGTGGATTGTGAAATAAATCTTAACATTTTAAGAGGAGAGTATATCTCCTGAACATTCTGTTTGCATTGAAGATTTGAAACCTTAACAAAGAGAAGCCCCTCCTTTTTTTTTTTTTGCTATAAAAAACTCAAGCATTTTTAACTAGCTGACATGTACACAGGCTTAAGAGAAATTACAGGTGGAAGCTGCATTATTCCAATGCACAATTAAAAAAATATTATATTGGCATAACAATTACCGATCTGATTGTTGTTCCAACTTTATCTTCTGAACCTTCTGTTCTAGCTAAATGGCGGTGTCCTGATTTATATGGGGGGAAGGACAAGAGTTGGTGCAGAGTTCCCTCTCTCTTCTTTGCCCTCACATTTCCTCCACCCTCCCAATCACGGTTCTTCAGCTGCTATTTGGGGTGGTCTAAATTACTAAGCTGAGTATTGGCTTGGAGACCTAGTGGGTACAAAGGAGAGTCCACTGCGAAATAAAACAGACTCCCCACTGTCTCAAATGGAATGCCACTGAACCAGTTGCCTTTGCCATCACAAAATGGCCAATAGATGCCAAACCGATTGCAGACCTAGGGATTTATTGACTGACGTTGAACTGAATGTGAGATAGCCAATTGTACAACTACCAAGCCTATTGCCAATTAATAGCATTTAACAATAGCATTTAGACTTATATACAGGGGTGGGCTACCATTCCCGGTCCTACCAGAAAGGGCTGGGAGCACGCCCTCCCTGTGTGTGCGCCCCTGTGTGCGCACCCTCACAGGGGATTCAGCTTCTGCGCATGCGTAGAAGTCGACTCTCATGCGAGGACCTGCATGTGCAAGATTTCCGGGCTTTTTTTGCTTCTGCGCATGCACAGAAGCAAAAAGAACCCAGAAATAGGCAAAAACAAGGTAAGTGCCCACTTGCCGCTGCCCGACGTTATTCGCACTCCCATTGCCCACTCTGCCATGTCGCCGCCCATTGGCTGCCATTCGCCTTACACATCTCTTTTGCTGGCTTCCTCCCCGCTCTGTCAAGTCACCGCTCACTCACCACCATTCGTCCCATGCGCCTCTCAATGGCTTCCATCCTCCACTGCCCACTCTGCCATGCCGCCGCCTGCCGTGTTGTGCTGCAAGCATAGTTCCCTCTAAGCTGAGCAGTGAGCAATCGCTCACTTAAAAATCATCATCAACTCAGAGTTTTCCAAACCTGCCCAGAAGCCGAGAGGGAAAGAGTGAGAGGGAAGGAGAGTGAGAGGAAGAGAGGAAGAGAGAGAAACAGATAGAAAAAAGAGAGGAAGGAAAAGAGAAAGAAAAAGAATGGGAGTAAGGAAGAGAGAAAGAAAATCAAAATCTAGTTTGAAACTAGCTCAACTATTCAAGTGGCATTTTGATATTGATAAGAGTTGCCCTATTATGAGCTCACTGTTATAGACACACAGTACAGTATTTTATTTTGAAATTCTCTGAGGCAAAACAAGATGGGTTTTTTATTTGTTTGTTTGTTTGTTTATTTATTTATTTATTTATTTTCTGTGCCGCCCAGTCCCGAAGGGACTGCCGCTCAAACACTATACTTTTCCGCCCACCCCCCAAAAAAATTAGAGGGAACACTGGCTGCAAGCGGTCTGCCCGGCCCTTACTTTGCTCTGGTGGCCTGCTTCCCTCTCACTCTTTCCCTCTCGGCTTCTGGGCAGGTTTGGAAAACTTTGAGTTGATTATGATTTTTAAGTGAGCGATTGCTCACTGCTCAGCTTAGAGGGAACTATGGCCACCAGTACCCTTAATCCTGGTTCAGTGAATTGCATCTCAGTCATAGCTGCAGACATTAATATAATCCTTTTTGCTTTAATCCTCCCCACCCCCCAGGAATTTCTGGACAGTGTAAAAAAATCTAGCTATTGGATTGGCCTCAGAAGGTACTCTAAAGACAAGTGGATGTGGATAAATGGGAAACCCTTTCTGGAGATGTAAGTAAATGTTACTGATGACGGCTCTTTCTCTGATTGCTCATTTCATGATAAGAGTTTTAGGAGAGAAAAGAAGAGAAGGAACCATCAAGGAATGTAGCCACAGAAGAATGGAATTGAAATAGATTTTTCAAAACATTTAAATATATTTTCTGATTATCTTTGTATTATGAATATGTAGAGTAGTTCAAAACCTCTTGTTTACAAGGACAAACTGTCACTTGCCACATTCATTTCATCTGCTCAAAAGAAAGGAGACTGCTTCAGGGAGACAAGGCCATGGAAGAGTCTATTGTAGGCTGCAGTTCAAGGTTTTCCTCTTTTTCCATTATAGAAAGTCTGAAGAGGAGAGAGACAATCCAGTGGTTAAAGCCCCCCCTTTTTTACTACCGGTTTTGTGGGCGTGGCTTGGTGGGTGTGGTGTGGTAGGTGTGACGGGAAGGATACTGCAAAGTCCCCACTCCTGGGGAAAGACTTTTTTCCAGCTGCTATAGGTTTTACATTTTTTAAAAGTTTTTAGTATTTTTCATATTATGTATTACCCAGAGTCAATATGTGTGAGATGGACAGCCATGTAAATCCACTGAATAAATAAATATAGCTTGGTTCCTCTCAACATCTTTACTTAATTCTTCTTCCTTCCTGGAGGGATTGGTGAGGGAGGAAAAGGAATGAAATCAAAAACAAATGAAACCATTATGTACACTGAGGTATTGCAGAGACTATTTTATTTATTTATTTATTTTTTTATATTTTTTTATTTGTCATACAAATATAGTATTGTATTGTGGTATGTTTAGCATAATATAAGTATAAAGTAGAGATAGAAAAGATAAAAAGACATTAGGACAGGAACGGTAGGCACAAAGGTGTACATATGCACGCCCCTTACAGACCTCTTAGAAAAGGGGAGAGGTCTATTGTAGATTATGTAAGGTTGAAGATTTTGGGATTGGGGGAAGAAACAACAGAGTCCGGTAATGAATTCCAAGTGTTGACCACTCTACTGCTGAAATCGTATTTTCTGCAGTCTAGTTTGGAGCAATTTACATTTAGTTTGTATCTATTGCGTGCTCTTGTGTTGTTGTTAAAGGTGAAGTAGTCTCTAACAGGGAGTACATTGTGATGCATGATTTTATGAACAACAATTAAATCAGTTCAGAGGCGGCACAGCTGTAAATTTTCTAAACAAGGTAATTGAAGTCTGGAGGAGTAAGGTAATTTGTTGTAGGAGGAGGAGTGGAGGACTCTTCTTGTGAAGTATTTCTGGACTCCTTCAATTGTATTAATGTCTGTTATGCAGTGTGGATTCCATACAGGTGAGCTGTATTCAAGAATTGGTCTGACAAATGTTTTGTATGCTCTGGTTAGTAGTTTCTAGAGAAGAAGCACTAGTACAAGTGCACTAGAGTGCCTTCTGTCCCCTGTCCTATTGCTCTTCTATATCTCCTATACCTTTCTTCTATTCCTATATTTCTTCTTCTATTCTTTCATTGATATGTTCTATTACTATATCTTCTTTTCTATTCTTTCTTAGATATATTTTACTATGAGTATCTCCTCTATAACCTTCATCATATATTTTACTATGTGTGTGTGTGTATATATATATGTATGTATGTATGTTTTTTATGTCGGATCACCCTGGTATATTGAAGAACGTCACAGCTCTTTTTTGCCTCTAGGCCCAACCCAGGACCATTTCAAGGCAGTTAATTTATTCATAGCCGACAACTATATTCTGTATGTATCAGCTAAAAACATTTGATACATACATATATATATATATATATATATATATATATATATATATATATATATATATATATACCCACTAAAACCCTCATTGTTCATTGGACAAAATAAATAAATAATTAGTGCTTTTTTGGCAATGCTGTTGCAGCGGGCTCTGGCGTTTAGGTCATTGGAAATGAGTACTCCAAGGTCTTTGACTGAGTGAGGGTCTTCTGTGAGTTCAATTTGTCCAAATGTGTATTTAGTATTTGGATTCTTTTTACCAATGTGTAGGATAGAGCATTTGTTGGATGAGATTTGCAGTTGCCAGTTTGTTAGACCATTCAGCTACATGGTCAAGGTCCTTTTGAAGGACAGAAGTATTATCGGCGGTATTAAATAGCTTAACTTCATCAGCAAAGAGAACACAATTGCTTGTAATATTGTCACAGAGATCGTTTATGCGGAGTATAAAGAGAGTAGGTATTAATTTAATTTAAGTATCACTTTAATTTTGGTTCCAATACATTGTAAGAAGAAGATTCATCCTAGCACTCTTAAAGAACCTTAGGTAGAATGTCATTCTGAATGTACTATTTATTTTTAACTGTCACTGTAGGAAAGATCTTCCTTTTCTAATCATTAGTGCTTGTCTTTCTTTCTTAACAGGACTCCATCCCTTTCAAATAATGAAAAAGAAAACTGTATGTATAATTTCTGGAAAGATTCTAAAAGTAGCAAAAGGAAAACTGCTTGTACAGAACATCTTCCTTATATCTGTGAAAAAGAACAAATGTAAAAATATGCAATTTTATAAAGTTTACATTTTATTCTTTGAAAAATCATGTTTGTCTTCATTGTTTGATGGGTTTTATATAATTTCTTATGGAGTTACAATTTTCAAATGCTGCAATAATCAGTATAAGACATCCTAATTAGGAGATGCTGCCACCTAACAAACACAATTTGCCTTTTCTTGGTTTTTTTTAAAAAAATTATATTGCAAGGGTAAAAAAGATAAGGTGGAGCATATTTTTAAATTTTTTAAGGAGAGTTGTCATTTTAAGCAAGAAGAAACATCCATATTCAATCATTCTAACTAGAAAAATAGTTGCATAGATAAAGTTAATATGTGACTTAAAATGTTAATGTAGCCAACAAGGAGTTTTTAATAAAATTATCAGTAACTGTAGAGGTTTTCAAGGATAATTTTTAGCAACTGATTAATGACCATAATAAAGTTACTCTGTTTTGAATTTTTCTTCAAATAACTTGCTTTTCTTAAAATTATCTGCACATTTAT
The DNA here is from genome assembly GCF_031021105.1 of Erythrolamprus reginae. NCBI lineage: Eukaryota > Metazoa > Chordata > Lepidosauria > Squamata > Dipsadidae > Erythrolamprus > Erythrolamprus reginae. The sequence continues at coordinate 138,700,872 of NC_091951.1, forward strand.
GAATAGATGTAATGTCAGTGGCTTAAAAGATACCAGAGGAGTTCTATACTCCAGTGGCTTTAGCCCAGTGATGGGCTCCTATGGGTATGGACAGGCACGCAGAACCTGTAGAAAAACCGGTCAGGTACGCAGAACTGGTAGAAAAATTTGGATTTTTTTTCTTTTTTTCTCCTTCTGGGCTCTGGGTATGTATTTCCTATCGCAGTAAATGAGGTTGAATGTGTATAATTTTAGAAGATTTGTGCGTGAGTGTGTGTGGGTACATACACATACAGTTTATATAGTAGATAATATATATTTTTGTGTGCTTACGTGTAATATGTATGTACACATAGGGCATATATACATAGAATTAAATAGTATATTTTGGATGTTCAGTAATAGTAAATAGATAGGAAAATTGTATCTCTTTGTGGGGAGGAGAGGCCAGGCACCCTAACCCAAACCTTTGACGTGAGTCACGTCAAGTTGGCCACCTTTAAGCCATTCACATGACCTTTAAGCTAACCCCGGTCACATGATCGTCAAGCCACTCTGACCTGGTCACATGACCAGCAAGCTACACCCACAATATAAGCCACACCCACAGTGTGGTAGTAAAAACATTTGTAGCCCTTCACTGTTTGAGCCCTACCATTGTGTGACAGCGTGCCATTACTTGCATTGTCTCTGCCAACCTAGCAGTTTGAAAGCTTGTAAATGGAAATAGATAAATAGGTACCACTTCAGTGGGAAGTAACAACATTTCATGTTTCATTGTCATGCTGTGGCATGATGTCGTGCTGGCCACATGACCTGCTTGCCTTCCATTTTTCAACCTTTGAATTTGGGAAGTCTCTGCATCATGTTTTGAAAGCAGTTCTATATGATTTCAGTTCCTCTCCCTTTGCTCTTGGCAGCTGAAAATGTTCTTTGGTGCCTAAAGGTCTCTTGTAAAAAATATCCTTGTTTATTTTGGGTTGCAGGAGCTGCCTGGCAAGGGATATGCAAACGAAGAGAATGGCTCAAATTCTGGTCAGACTGTAAAAATAATACGAAATGAGAAGTACAGTGATACCTCGTCTTACAAACCCCTCGTCATACAAACTTTTTGAGATACAAACCCGGGGTTTAAGATTTTTTTGCCTCTTCTTCCAAACTATTTTCACCTTACAAACCCAAGCCGCCACCACTGGGATGCCCCGCCTCCAGACTCCTATTGCCAGTGAAGTGCCCATTTTTGCGCTGCTGGGATTCCCCTGAGGCTTCCCTCCATGGGAAACACCACCTCCAGACTTCCGTGTTTCTGCGATGCTGCAGGGGAATCCCAGCAATAGAAGTCCAGAGGTGGAGTTTCGCAGCGAGGGGAGCCTCAGCGAAATCGCAGCATCACAAAAACATGGAAGTATAGAGGTGGTGTTTTGAGGATTTCCGTGTTTTTGCGATGCTGCGATTTCGCTGAGGCTCCCCTCGCTGGGAAACCCCACCTCCGGACTTCTTTTGCCAGCGAAGCACCCGTTTTTTCACTGCTGGGATTCCCCTGCTTGGATTCTCCTGCAGCATCACAAAAACACGGAAGTCTGGAGGTGGGGTTTCCCATGGAGGGGAGCCTCAGGGAAATCCTAGCAGCGCAAAAACGGGCACTTCGGCTGGCAAAAGGGGTGAGTTTTGGGCTTGCACGCATTAATCGCTTTTCCATTGATTCCTATGGGAAACATTGTTTCGTCTTACAAACTTTTCACCTTACAAACCTTGTCCCGGAACCAATTAAGTTCATAAGATGAGGTATCACTGTATTAGCCTTTACAATGAAAGGATGGGTTGGACACAGATGACAAAGAAAGACTTAGTGAAAGCTTCTTTGATGTTGAAATATCAGGTAGAACAAAATTAGAAATGCATATACAATAAAATTGAAAAAGCTCAGAAAACACTCTACACCTGTGATGGTGGACCTATAGCAGCTTTCCTGAACCCTCCAGAGTGCCAAAAACAGCACAACAGCAAACTGGAAGTGCATTTTCCCGAACTTCCACTTTGCCTGTTTGGGCATTTTTTTTTCAGGTACCAGGCTTCAGTGAGGCCTGTGCACATGCAACTTGAAGACTTGTGGACTTCAACTCCCAGAATTCCTGGCTAGTGATGCTGGTTAGGAATTCTGGGAGTTTAAGTCCACAAGTCTTCAGGGTTCTCCAAACTTACTAGTTAGGTTGTCACACTGACAAAATGATCATTCTGAAATAATAAAGTGAAATCAGGAGGCTTCTTCCTGTAGAAAAGCATATTCATAGTAAGTTTCAGTACAGTAATGGTCAATTTTGCTTTTCAGCTTCACTAGATTTCCTGTCCTAGTTTCCTGGTAACCTGAAGCGATAGGCCATATTCTTGGTCTTTGTCCCCTGTTGGTTGCCTTAGAAACTGTAGAATATAGCAGTCATATGGGCTAAAGCGTTTCGTGTTCTGCTACTGATAGAATGATAGAGGTGGACAATTTAATGAAAAGCGGACTCCTTTGAAATCAGTGGGAATGCTGTTTCATTAGGTGGAAAGAAGAAAGGCTTCAGCAGAAGGTCTACAATTCATAGCAAGGCTCACGTTAAAAGTATTGAAACTGGAGGAAAGGAAGAAAATGTTGGTATATTGTTAAGTATGTTAAGTATATTTAAGTATATTTGACAGGTTTTCTTCACTTATAATAACTCACAGATTAGTGCTCCTGAACAATTATTCCAAGTTATTATTATTATTACTATTATTACTATTATTATTATTATTATTATTATTATTATTATTATTATTATTACTATTATTATGTCAATACAACACATCAAACGAGATCACTATATGTTGGATTTCGTATTTCATCACCAGTCGGGCGCTTCCCAAGCACCTAGGACTGCGTGATGTAGCGGCGAATTATGTTTGCCGATCCCAGTAAAGTGGCCTTTTGCAATTGACAGATGGAGATTTTGTCAATTCCAATGGTTTTCAAATGTCCGCTGAGATCCTTTGGCACTGCGCCCAGCGTGCCAAGTACCACTGGGACCACTTTCACTGGCTTATGCCAGAGTTGTTGCAGCTCGATTTTTAGATCTTCGTATTTCACTAATTTCTCTAGCTTCTTCTCTTCAATTCTGCTGTCCCCTGGGATTGTGATGTCGCTGATCCATACTTTCTTCTTCTCCACAATCAGGATGTCTTGTGTGTTATGCTTCAGAATTCGGTCAGTCTGAAGTTGGAAGTCCCACAGTAGTTTTGCTTGCTCATTTTCAACCACTTTTTGGGGCTTATGATCCCACCAGTTCTTTGCCACTGGTAAATGGTAGTTCTGGCACAAGTTCCAGTGGATCATCTGTGCCACAGCATCATGTCTATGCTTGTAGTCAGTCTGTGCGATCTTTTTGTAGCAGCTGAGTACGTGATCGATTGTTTCATCTGTTTCTTTACAGAGGCTGCACTTTGGATCGTCTGTTGATTTTTCAATTCTGGCTTTGACAGCATTTGTTCTAATGGCCTGTTCTTGTGCTGCCAGTATTAGTCCTTCTGTCTCCTTTTTTAGTGTTCCACTTGTAAGCCATGACCAGGTCTTTTCTTTATCCACTTTGCCTTCAATCTTCTCCAAGAACTGGCCATGCAATGCTTTGGTGTTTTTTTTAAATTGATGATGATGATGATGATGATGATGATGATGATGATGAATATTTTGGTGTTACAGCGGCATGTCCAGAGCATTATTGAAACTGTAGAGATCCCTTTTGTGATATTAACCTTTATAAAAATAGTGCCCATAAATATTAATGTTGCATATTTCTTCAGGGCGAGGGTAAACAGATCTGCCTGGTAAATTTTACATTAAAAACCCCATGCCATTACCTAAAATAATCAACTACAATAATTCATATATGTTATGGCAGCTGTAAGCAATCACACAGCAAAAGACATATACCTACTATTTTTCGGGCTATATAAGGTGTACTTTTTTGTCTCCCAAAAGGGGTAAAATATATGCCCATCTTACAGACTAAATATTGCTGAAACCACCACCCTTCCGACCATTATTTGGCCTCTGCACTTCCCATTTTTGGGCTATTTTCTGGCACGTTTTGGGGGGCAATTTTCAAAGCTTCTTTCGGCCTGTCTTTCCCCTCAAAATGGATGGAACACTGATTATTCTTACTGGGGATGTATTTTTTTTTTTTAAATCCTTTCACTGCTCAAGCAATTCCCATCAGATTGAAATCTTTGTATTTTATAAAGGAAGGGAATCTGAAACATATCTAAAGTGATATGGTTCAAGAAAGGTTCGACCATCATTCACGTAAACATGAATTCTCACACAATAAATTAAAAAATTGGGGAGACGAGATGGAAAGAAAATCAACTACCTGATGAGTTAGTTACCAGTTTGTTTAAAAGCACAGTATCTCTAGCAAGAGGTGACTGATGACATCAGTAAATATGAGTCATGGGGGGATAACTGGAAAGGAGAAACGATTACATTGTGGATTGATGTGTGTGGGGAGAATCAGAAATTATTTAACTACTTTCCTCCCCACAACAACTACTGTTGTCAAGGAACTTGCTCAAGTCATGTGTTTTAGCAACTTGAGGAAGTGTACACTGTGCAAAGTTGTCCTTGCTCACTCACAAGCTGGCCAGAATCACTCGAAAGGTCTGCCTGGTTTAATGCAGTCATTGCTAATTACTATATTCTCATCTGGAGACTTTGTGAACCACCCCAAGGTCTCTATTAAAAGTAAGAGAAGGAAGGAGATGGGAAAACCTAAGCCAGTATGCAGTCTTGAAAAAACATCTCTTCCATTCAGTAGTAGATCCCAGGAAAGCTGGATCCCACTCAGTTCTCAACTGCCAGGGATCTGGATGCACCTGGAGAACTCTCTCCTGGTCCACATCTCTCGTCTTGTCCTATGTTTGACCTATTTGAAGAAGATGGGTATGTCCTGAAACGTGAAATATGGCCAGAGTAGTAAACGTCTTAGAGTAAAATCTATCAAGGTTATTCCTTATAGGTAAGCCTCATGAGTGCATATGCATTGTTGTGGTTAGCTCTGGCCCAGCTCCTGCCCCAAGGAATGTGCAGGTGGATGTGGAGGAGACATCAACATGTCGCAGGCCTGTTTTGCTCCCGATGGAATCTGTTGATGAAGCCTCCTCTGACCAAGGCAGCATGAGTGACAGGGAAGAGGGGAGTTTGGCAGACAGCCCAGGAGGAGATCAATCATCTGTATCATCTTTGGATTCTGAACAAGAATTAATGACACATCCACGCATGCGTAGAGTGATGCATAGGAGACAACAACTAAAGGATTATTACATGAGAAAATGAGGCCACCTGTGGTTGGGTGGGGCTCCAGTAATTAGGGCTGCTGCTATAAATAGCAGCATGTGGGTTTGGCCGTTGTGGAAGAGTATCTGATCGCAGTTCGTCAGGAATCCTGGATTGCTGGTTTCTGGACTTTGCTTGTTGATTTTTCACGCCTTTGAAAACAAAGCAGAGCAACGTGTGTGTGTGTGTGTGTCTCACTTTGTTGGAAGAAGAAGGGGTGTGAAGTTTCTTCACAGCTGCTAGCTAAGTACTTAATGACTGCTTAAGGTTAATTGTACAGACTACCCAGTTGTTTTGGGACGAGTGCTCTTTGCAATACAAAAAGAGTGCTTAGTTTATTTTGTGATAAAGAACATTGTTTTGAATTTTCAAACGTGTGTGTTTCTGAAATTTGTACCCTTGAATTTTCAGGAGGCTCCTACCAGAGAGCCCGGCAGAACATGTATAAACTCCCAAAGTTACAGCATTGTAAAAAAGAAAGGTCTCCCTGTTTTTAAAACAGAAATCTAAACTTTTTTATTTATTTGTTTTTGTTGTACATATTTGTGGAATACAAAGATATAATAATATTTATATACATGATACTAGTAAAAGAGAAACATTAGGACACTCTGGTGCACTTATGCATGCCCCTTACTGACCTCTTAGGAATTGGGAGAAGTCAACAGTAGATAGTCTAAGGATAAAATTTGGGGGTTGGGTGATGATACTACAGGTAAGATTAAGATTTATTAGATTTGTATGCCCCCCCCCTCTCCGGAGTTAGAGGTAGTGAGTTCCATGCATCAACTACTTGGTTACTACAGTTGTATTTCCTGCAGTCGAATTTAGCACGGTTTATTTATTTATTTATTTATTTATTATTTAGATTTGTATGCCGCCCCTCTCCGAGGACTCGGGGCGGCTCACAACAGAGAAAAACAAATCATAAATAATCCGAGTAAATTTAAAACATTTAAAATTTAAAAGAAAACCCCATATACTAACAGACACACACACAAGCATACCATGCACAAATTAAACATGCCCAGGGGGAGATGACTCAATTCCCCCATGCCTGACGGCAAAGGTGGGTTTTAAGGAGTTTACGGAAGGCAGTAAGAGTAGGGGCTGTTCTAATCTCCGGGGGGAGTTGGTTCCAGAGAGCCGGTGCCACCACAGAGAAGCTCTTCCCCTGGGGCCCGCCAACTGACACTGTTTAGTTGACGGGACCCGGAGAAGGCCCACTCTGTGGGACCTAATCGGTCGCTGGGATTCGTGCGGCAGGAGGCGGTCTCGGAGGTATTCTGGTCCGATGCCATGAAGGGCTTTAAAGGTCATAACCAACACTTTGAATTGTGACCGGAAATTGATCGGCAGCCAATGCAGACAGCGGAGTGATGGTGAAACATGGGCATACCTAGGTAAGCCCATGACTACTCTCGCAGCTGTATTCTGCACGATCTGAAGTTTCCGAACACTTTTCAAAGGTAGCCCCATGTAGAGAGCATTACAGTAGTCGAACCTCGAGGTGATGAGGGCATGAGTGACTGTGAGCAATGAGTCCCGGTCCAGATAGGGCCGCAACTGGTGCACCAGGCGAACCTGGGCAAACGCCCCCCTCGCCACAGCTGAGAGATGGTTTTCTAATGTGAGCTGTGGATCGAGGAGGACGCCCAAGTTGCGGACCCTCTCTGAGGGGGTCAATGATTCCCCCCCCAGGGTGATGGACGGACAGATGGGGTTGTCCTTGGGAGGCAGAACCCACAGCCACTCCGTCTTATGCGGGTTGAGCTTGAGTCTGTTGACACCCATCCAGGCCCCAACAGCCTCCAGGCACCGGCACATCACTTCCACCGCTTCGTTGACTGGCATGGGGTGGAGATGTAAAGCTGGGTATCATTGGCATATGGATGATACCTCACCCCATGTCCTTGGATGATCTCACCCAGCGGTTTCATGTAGATGTTAAATAGCAGGGGGGAGAGGACCGAACCCTGAGGTACCCCACAAGGGAGAGACCTCGGAGCCGACCTCTGACCTCCACTAACACCGACTGCGACCGGCCAGAGAGGTAGGAGGAGAACCACTGAAGAACAGTGCCTCCCACCCCCAACCCCTCCAGCCGGTGCAGAAGGATACCATGGTCGATGGTATCGAAAGTCACTGAGAGGTCAAGAAGCACCAGGATAGAGGATAAACCCCTGTCCCGGGCCCGCCAGAGATCATCCATCAACGCGACCAAAGCGGTTTCCGTGCTGTAACCGGGCCTGAAGCCCGACTGCTGGGGACCTAGATAATCGGCTTCTTCCAAGGACCGCTGGAGCTGGAGTGCCACCACCTTCTCGACAACCTTCCCCATAAAGGGAAGGTTGGAGACTGAACGATAGTTATTGAGTACGGCTGGGTCCAGGGAAGGCTTCTTGAGGAGGGGGCGCACAAGCGCTTCTTTATAGAGAGTTGGAAAGACTCCCCTCCCCAAGGAAGCATTGGTAATCTCCTGGGCCCAGCTCCGTGTCACCTCCCTGCTGGCTGAAACCAACCAGGAGGGACACGGATCCAGCAAACAGGTGGCGGAACTCACAGCTCCAATGGCCTTGTCCACTTCATCAGGTGTCACCAGATCAAACTCTTTCCAGACATGTGGACAAGTACGTGCCCCAGTCACCTCGACTGACTCGTTGTCAGTCGTCTCTGTATTACAATTGGAGTCGAGATCGGCCCGGATCTGAGTGACTTTATCAGCGAAAAATGTGTTAAAATCCTTGGCACTGCTCTGCAAGGGCTCCCCAGCTCCCCCCTGGTTAAGAAGGGAGCGGGTCACCCTAAACAGAGCGGCCGGGCAGGATTCCGCTGATGCAATCAAGGCGGCATGGTACGCGCATCTTGCTGCCTTGAGCGCCACTTTGTAAGTCTTAATAAAAGCTCTTACAAGTGTTCGATCAGATTCAGACCTACTCTTCCTCCATCGCTTCTCTAGACGTCTCTTTTGGCGTTTCAACTCCCGGAGCTCCTCGTTGAACCATGGGGCTCTACGGGGTCTAGCGCCGCGGAGAGGTCGCAAAGGCGCAATCCGGTCAAGAGCCTCTGCCACAGCCCTTTTCCAGGCCTCAGCAAGAGACTCCGCCGAACTGTGGACGAGTGCCTCTGGAATAACCCCAAGCGCCGTCTGAAAGCCCTCTGGGTCCATCAGGCGTCTGGGGCGGAACATCTTCATTGGTTCCGCCTCCCTGCGGGGAAGGATTGGAGTCAGGAAGTCAAGCCGTAGTAGAAAATGGTCTGACCATGACAAAGGCAATGCTTCTAAGCCCCTTAGTCTCGGACCATTACTCAATTGCTCGGAAAGGAATACCATGTCAGGTGTGTGCCCTCCCTCGTGAGTCGGACCCTGTACTACTTGAGTCAGGTCCATGGCTGTCATGGTGGCCATGAACTCCTGTGCCAGCCCAGAGGTTTCACCGAGTGACGGCAGGTTGAAGTCCCCCAGGACAATAAGTCCGGGGAACTCCACCGCCAACCCGGCTACCTCCTCGAGTAGCACAGGCAGGGCTTTTGACACGCAGCTGGGAGGCAGGTACGTGAGAAATAAGCCCACCTGAACCCCTAAGTCCAACTTCATCAAGAGAGACTCGCAACCCGCAATTTCCGGAGCAATGAGTCTACGCAGGCAAAGGCTCTCCCTGGCTGTAATAGCCACTCCCCCCCCCCTTCCCTGGAGTCGAGGTTGATGCCATATCTGAAACCCGGCTGGGCAGATTTCAGAGAGAGGAACACCTCCCTCCGGGCCCAGCCAGGTTTCAGTAATACATGCCAGGTCGACCTCCTCATCCAGGATCAAATCCCGGATGAGGAGAGCTTTATTTACCACCGACCTGGCATTGAGCAGCAGCAACCTGAGCCCAGGTTTACTTTAAGTTTGTACCTATTGTCTGCTCGAGTGTTGTTGTGGTTGAAGCTGAAGTAGTTGTTGACAGGAAGGATATTGCAGCAAATGATTTTATGGGCTATGCTAAGGTCGTGTTTAAGGCAACATAGTTCTAAGCTTTCTAAACCTAAGATTGTAAGTCTAGTTGCATGGGGTATTCTGTTGCGAGTAGAGGAGTGGAGGGCTCTTCTAGTAAAGTATCTCTGGACACTTTCTAGAGTGTTTATGTCCGAAATGTGGTGTGGGTTCCAGACAGATTAGCTGTATTCAAGCATTGTTCTGGTGAAAGTTATGTATGCTCTGGTTATTAGTGTGAGATTAACAGTGCAGAAGCTACGTAGGATTAGGTTAACAACTCTTGAAGCCTTTTTGGCAATGTTGTTGCAGTGGGCTTTGGTACTTAGGTCATTTGATATGAGTATTCCTAGGTCTTTTACAGAGTGAGGGTTGTCTGAAAGGTCTTGTTTATTCAGCTTGTATTTGGTGTTCTGATTCTTTTTGTCAATGTGTACGACAGAGCATTTTTTGGTTGACATTTGGAGTTGCCAGATGTTTGACCATTCAGACACAGAGTCAAGGTCTTTTTGAAGAGTAGCTGTGTTATTGGTGGTGTTGAAAAGTTTGACATCGTTGGCGAAGAGAATGCAGTTGCTTGTAATGTGATTGCAAAGGTCATTTATATAGGGTATGAAGAGTGTTGGTCCAAATACGCTGCTTTGGGGTACGTGGCATCGCTGTTAACCAGAACAGGATTAGATATGGCACTCGCTATTTTGAGAACTTGTCATCTGTTTGATAGGAACACAGTTATCCAACTATGGAGGGATCCTAAGGTGCCATAGGATTTGCGTTTTAGAAGTAGTTTGTCATGAACAACTGAGTCGAAGGCTTTACAGAAGTCAATATAAATTGCATCTATTGATTTGCTCTGATCACTGTTTTAGAGAGAGAAGACTCATGTTTACAAGGAGGACATATAACATATATTTCAGGAAATATCAGTGAGTTATTGTGTGGGCAAATGCATGTTAGCATGTTGTGTTAGCATGTTGGTTGAATCAGGCTATCATCTTTTTGCATCAGATAGTTTGCTTTAGCAGTTTGGCTTAGTGGTTGAACATTGAAAATAATAACCTTATGGCACTAATAAATATTAATACTGTTTGAGTTGGTTAAACAGGGATACATCTTTATGCCTTGTTGTGAGCCGCCCCGAGTTCGCGGAGAGGGGCGGCATACAAATATAAATAATAAATAAATAAATAAATCTTAACTGCCATCGAATCAAGGATGTGTCTTTTGAATGATCTTAATCTATTATTTTATTATTTTAATCTGTTGGGGTTTTTTTTTTTTAAAAACAAACCTTTAAATCTCAATAAGCCTCAGGAAAAAATATCAATTTCAAACATTTTATTTTTACATTTTGCATCCAGAGATCAGATAAATCCAACAGAACCTATATTCTAAAGATGACCATAAACACAAAACAGTAGGCTAGCTTCTGCCAGAATTGAAGCCTAATACAGCAGTGCAGATTCCTGAAGCCTTTAAAATTAAAATTCACAATGAATAATATGGAATCCCTAATTCTTATCATTGTCGAATTTAGCCTAGAATGCAGAAAATTCTGCTCTTTGTAAGTGGAAAAGAAATTACTTTTCATATATTGTTGAGTCAGTAACCATCTTACTTTTAACCTGTCAGTTGGAATATCCTTTCTCAGGAAGGAAGCCAGCCAAGTTCTCCTCACAACAGAAGCTAGGTCTCTTCCGTTACAAATTTCATCTCCGCATTATGGGTGCCTGAATGCATGCCATTGTCCCGTACACGCTGGCGGAAGAGGAAGGGGAAGGCCTTCTTGAAGGATTTGCGGAAACTGTCTCCCATGAAAGCATAAACAATAGGGTTGAGGGAAGAGTTAGCATATGACATGCAATTAGCCCACGTCTTAATCTTATAGGTTTCATAGTTCGCCTGGAAATGGAGATAGAAGCCCTGAAAAAGCAGGTAGAACTGGATAGGACCCCAGCAAATGGCAAAAAGAAGTACGATCACTACAACCATCTTGGAAATCTTTGCTCGCATGGCAGCTGAGCGCTCAGAGAGATGTTGTACTTGCTGGAAATGAACAGAAAACACATATGAACAGTTTTTATAGACAGTGTGCTAGTTGAGCAGCCAGGCCAATTGCCTGGTTTAGCAGGAAAAAGACCAAAAGACCTACTGGTTTCAGATTCAGGAGGAAGACAACTGCAATTTTAGACGGTCATTTTAATATTTTAATATTTATTATTTCAATTGTAAGCTGCCCAGAGTAACTTTGCAGAGTGAGATGGGTGCAGTGGTGGGCTGTTGCCTTGACTGGGGGGGGGGACGGACACAGTGGGGTAGCGAAAATGGAGCTCCACCCCAGAGCAGCCAATTTGCACTAAAAGATGTTGAAAGAAAATGCAGGGCGTCCTGCATAAGCCATGCCCACAGTGTGGTAGTAAAAATTTTAGTAGTCCTTCACTGGACAGGTGGCATATAAATTGAATAAATACATAATATAAAATATCTCAAATACCTTTGGAGAGGTATTTTCCCAAGAAAGCGAATGGCCTCAGCAGGTCTTTCAGAGCTATTTTGATACTCTGCACATGCTGGATATTCTGCACTTGGTTCAGATTTCTGGCAATTTACAAAGTTTTAAGAAATGACTTGCCAATATCTTTTGCTAGGGCAGCTCTGGACCCACCCACCTGGATTTAACGATTCTAGAGCAGGACTTGAATTCAGAGTCATCTGGTTTATAATCCAGCACTTTTAATCAGTACACCAATCTGGCTATCAAGGTTTTTTGGCAGGAGGTGTTATTTGCCTATCTTTACATTGACAGCCTCTCTACTTTATTTATTTATTTATTATTTTATTTATTATTTAGATTTGTATGCCGCCCCTCTCCGCAGACTCGGGGCGGCTTATCATCTTATGTTCACCTTTTCTTCCATTTTCCAACTCATTACAAATGTATTTTCTTCCTGGATTATCCCACAAGTGTAGAAACCTTTGGGGAGGGGAGATCAAATGAATTATTTTATTTTATTTATTTTATTTTATTTTATTTATACTCTTCTTGGGGGAAAATGATTGGGAATAAAACAAACTAAGCATATCTTAACCTTTTCTGCTCCATAGCTGATAGAAAATTTGAAAATTCAGAACACATAGGAATTCAATCTCTTGGTGAAAGACATTATATAAACAGTTGAAGAAGACAAAATGAGAATGGATGAACCCAAATATTATATGCCAAGTCCAAAGAGAACCTTATACGTTTTCAATTACGATTTCAGCAATATAGGAGCATACAAAATATGTCTATTTTGCCAAGGTATTTTAAATAGATGATGAAATAAAATAAGAAAAAAATGTTTATCACATTTCTATCCTGTCCATCATACTTGCATGACTCTGGGTATTTACAAACAAAACAGTAAAATCATATAAAATCCATAGTTAAAAACATAATTAAAAACCATATTAAACCAAAGATTTTAAAAAACAACAACTGCAGAGTTAAAAGGCAGAGGGAGCACCTTCAACCCACCAACCACCCCCAAAGTTGCATGACACTCTTAGATCCCCTGGCCAGTTGGTAGAGCCAGGTTTGAATGCTCCTCTGGAACAGTGTTTCCCAACCTTGGCAACTTGAAGATACAGTGGTACCTCTAGATACGAGCTGCTCCACATGCGAGTATTCCAAGTTACGAGCCACGACATGAGCGAAATTTCTGTTCGACACCCGAGCTCAAATTCGGGATATGAGCCAAGCTTCCACTAGTTAGCGCAAGAATCTCCTTGCTTCCAGTTATCTCGGTGAGAAAAGCAAAGTCTAAAGGCATTCGTTCGAGATACGAGTTGATCGACTTACAAGCTCAGGTCTGGAACGAATTAAACTCGTATGTCGAGGTACCACTGTATTTGGACTTCCACTCCCAGAATTCCCCAGCCAGCAAATGCTGGCTGGGGAATTCTGTGAGTTGAAGTCCAGATATCTTCGAGTTGCCAAGGTTGGGAAACACTGCTCTAGAAGGCCAGGAGAGTAGGAACCAGCTACCAGGGCAAATGGTTCCATAGCGTGGAGACAACAGCAAGGAAAATTCTCTTGCTAGACGACACCAGTCAAAGTTTTTTAACCAATGTGATTATATTTGATTATTTTTTTTAATTCTTAATTAAAATTAATATGTTTGTTATTATAAATGAAGGCATGATTTATTAGGCGTTTATGAGTCACAACAAAGCTGCTTATGATTCCTCAGGCTCCTAGTTGACCTGAAGTTTAATTATGTGCGAAGTAGCTTAATTGGTAAAATATGCTGCACGAGTGAAGAAAATGATTTCAATTCTCACCAAAACTTATTACACATATTTGTAACGGCATGACATTTATTCTGGTGGCACCTCAAGCAATGCATGGGTGCCAACTTTTTTTTCCAGGATTTTTTCTTTTTAACATTTGTTTAAATTACCTGAACTGGGATTTTGTTTTTGCACGTATGTGAGACTGGCGGAACTATTAAAAAAAATATCTAACAACAGAAGTACAGTTTCTTTCTACTATCTTACCTGGTAATCATGGTCTACTGGTTCAACCACAGGGCGTCCAATGCGCTTGAGCATGACTGTGTAGCAGACGCAAATAGTGAGAAGAGGCAATAGATAAACACCCAAGAAAGTGTAGAGGATAAAGCTGCGCTCCTGGCTTTTGCTTGTGAAAGCTTCAATGCAGTAGGTACGTAAACCATACCAGTAGCCATTTTCCGTACGATGATACATAGCCATGGGCAAGGAGAGAATGAAGGAACCTGGAAGTCATAGACACAGAACTCACAATCCTTGGGTGAGCATTTAAGAAAACAAGCTCTACAGAGACTTGAGGGAAACCAGGAGAATGATCCTATCTCTTGGAAAGGAGAACAGTGGATGGATGCATGGATATGTGGATGAGTCTGGTTGCTGATTTGCTAATAGAGATAAAAATTAGTCCATGAAGTTTCCTTGGCAAGATTTAAAAAATGGTTTATCATTGGATTCTTCCTAGTGTTGAGAGAAAGTAACTGGCTGGTGGTCACTCAGTAGACCTGGTTCTTAGCCTGGTGCCTTAACCACTACACTATTCTGGCTCTCATATAATATATAATAGAGGTAAGGGATAATCTTTTTGAAAGCAATGTTCAAAGTATTTATAAACCTAGTCCAGAGACAGAAGAAATGAAACTAAAATATGACCACATTCTAAAATCCATCATTTAGAATATTTAGCTTTGCCATGACATTCAATGACTTGGAGTTTAAACAATCTAAAGATAATGGTTATCAAAGATTATTTTAAGCTTATACATAGTACAGTATATATTAAATTATTTTCCTATAGTAAAAGTTTGTGGATTGATAAAAAATATCTTAAATTTCATGAAGGGGTTGATGAACTGGAATGCTTGGTGTTATATATCAAGAGTTCTTGTTTACAACAAGGTATGGGAAAATACCAGCTCCTGGCTGAGCCATCTGGCAGCTCCCTATATAAGGGCAAGCTGTCCAACTGGCTCTCTGCTGGCTCTCTATATAGTTGGGATAAAGAGCTGTGGCATGAAGCCTGTTTCCAGTCTCTTCACACTCACCCAAATTAACACTTGGAGAAAAATGACTTACAGGAAATTGAATGGATAGATCAGGGAAAGGTTAGGGGGTGGATAAAAAAATGGAAACACCTTGAAATATCATCAAAATATCTTTTAATATGGTGTTGGTCCAACTTTTGCGGCAAATACAGCCTCAGTTCTCTGAGATGTTGATTCATGCATATGGTGAATTATTTCCAAAGGAATTTTTGCCCATTCTTCAGTTAGCAGAGGTCCCCAACCGCCGGTCCGCGGACCAGGACCGGGCCGTTGGGGTTTTCCAGCCGGTCCGCGGCGCCGCTGCCCTCCCGGCAGAGGACATTATGCAGGACAGGGTGGGGCGTCGGGCAGGGCGGGGAGAATCAGGAGGCTCCTTTGGCGGCTGGGGGCTGCCTGGCTTTGTGATTTTGGCTGGGGGGGAGTTAGGAAGGTCCTACTTCTCCCCCCCCAGCTAAAAACTCAAAGCCTATCTGCTGGACACTCACCCAAATTAACACTTGGAGAAAAATGACTTACAGGAAATTGAATGGATAGATCAGGGAAAGGTTAGGGGGTGGATAAAAAAATGGAAACACCTTGAAATATCATCAAAATATCTTTTAATATGGTGTTGGTCCAACTTTTGCGGCAAATACAGCCTCAGTTCTCTGAGATATTGATTCATGCATATGGTGAATTATTTCCAAAGGAATTTTTGCCCATTCTTCAGTTAAAGCAGAGGTCCCCAACCGCCGGTCCGCGGACCGGGACCGGGCCGTTGGGGTTTTCCAGCCGGTCCGCGCCGCCGCTGCCCTCCCGGCAGAGGACATTATGCAGGACAGGGTGGGGCGTCGGGCAGGGCGGGGAGAATCAGGAGGCTCCTTTGGCGGCTGGGGGTTGCCTGGCTTTGTGATTTTGGCTGGGGGGGAGTTAGGAAGGTCCTACTTCTCCCCCCCCCAGCTAAAAACTCAAAGCCTATCTGCTGGATACGGGCGACGAGCGGGACGAGCGGCGCCGAAGCCGGTGGCTGTGGCAGCTGCTGCAAGAGGCTTCCGCGCCGCTCTGTCCCACTAATCGCCCGTATCCAGCAGATAGGCTTTGAGTTTTTGGCTGGGGGGGGGGACTTAGGAAGGTCCTACTTCTCCCCCCCCCAGCCAAAAACTCAAAGCCTATCTGCTGGATACGGGCGATGAGTGGGACAGAGCGGCGCGGAAGCCTCTTGCAGCAGCTGCCACAGCCACCGGCTTCGGCGCCGCTCGTCCCGCTCATTCCCCGTGTCTGGCAGAAGCTGCTGCCCGAGTGCTCTTGGCCGGCGGGATTCAAAGGGGAGAATCAGGAGGCTCCTTTGGCGGCTGGGGGCTGCCTGGCTTTGTGATTTTGGCTGGGGGGGGACTTAGGAAGGTCCTACTTCTCCCCCCCCCAGCCAAAAACTCAAAGCCTATCTGCTGGATACGGGCGATGAGCGGGACGAGCGGCGCCGAAGCCGGTGGCTGTGGCAGCTGCTGCAAGAGGCTTCCGCGCCGCTCTGTTCCACTCATCGCCCGTATCCAGCAGATAGGCTTTGAGTTTTTGGCTGGGGGGGGAGAATTAGGACCTTCCTAACTCCCCCCCCAGCCAAAATCACAAAGCCAGGCAGCCCCCAGCCGCCAAAGGAGCCTCCTGATTCTCCCCGCCCTGTGGAGAAGTGTGGAGGGCTGCGTCACTAAGCTCCACCCCTCCATAACCCCACCCCCATTTGACCAAAGCCCCCCCCCCACCGGGCCGTGGAAAACTGGTCTAGCTTAAAGCCGGTCCCTGGTGCAAAAAAGGTTGGGGACCTCTGAGTTAAAGCACCCTCCAGTTCTTTTAGAGATGATGGTGGTGGAAATTGACTTCTTACTTGAATCTCTAAAATCGACCATAAATGCTCAATAATGTTGAGGTCTGGTGATGGTGGTGGCCAGATGAAATGCTGAACTTCATTAGAATGTTCCTCGTGCCATTCTTTAACAATTCTTGCTCTATGGATTGGTGCATTATCATCTTGAAGGATGGCATTCCCCTCTGGGAACAGTTCTTGAACCATAGGATGAATTTGGTCGGCCAAAAGTCCTAAATAGTGATGGCTGTTAATTCTTCCATGAAGGGAAATCATTGGCCCGGTGGATTTCCAAGAAATAGCACCCCAGATCATCACTGAACCCTCACCATGTTTGACAGTTGGGAGAAGACAGTCTGGATGAAATGATTCTTTTGGCTGTCTCCAAACGTAAATATGGCCATAGGTCGGAAAAATGGTAAACGATGATTCGTCAGAGAAAATCACATTTTGCCACTGCTCGAGGGACCATTTCTGGTGGTTTCTACACCACTCTAAATGCTTTGAAACATTTGTCTTTGAGAGCAGAGGTTTTCTAATTGCAACTCTTCTGTTGAATCCAGATTTGTGAAGCTCCCTTTGAACAGTTTTTGTGTAAACTGTGATCTGTATGTGTCTATTGAGCTCTGCAGTGATTTTAGGAGCTGTGGTCAATTCGCTTTAGAGTCCGATGTTTTCTCTCAGACAACTTCGACTTTCGACCAGACCTGTGCTTGGCTGAGGACATTTCCGTTCTCTTTTAAAAGCAGTCATTACTTTTGAGACATTACCTCTTGAAACACCAAACATTCGGGCACTTTCTATTACACTAGCGCCTGCCATTCGAGCACCAACAATTTGGCCTCTTTGAAAGTCTGAGAGGTCTGCCATTTCTAGAAGGTTATAACCAATTTCCTTAAATTTCTGTTTAAAAAAGTTTTAAAAAACATATCAAATAACAGAATTTTAAAAAAAACATTAAAATACATCAAGTTTTGATTGATTTGAACATGTTCAAACATTATGATGCCAAAAAATCAAGTGTTTCCATTTTTGTGTCCACCCCCTGTAAGTCCTAGATTCTAATGTCAATGACAACAATTTATTAAACTCATACGTGATCCGATTTGTAATGAGACGGGAAGATTAGTGGTTTGAAGTGAAATAATGGCTTCAAAAGTTACATAGCTTCCTCTTTTTCCAGAGGTGTAAGTGCTCACACATTTTGCAGACATCTTCCCCCCCCCCACTTACCAATCCAAATAGCAAAGCTGATAGACATGGCTACCTGGGGGGTTCGATAACGCAGTGACTGCAGTGGGTACAATGTAGCATAGCAGCGGTCCACACTCATAGCCATCAGAGTTATGCAGGTAGCCTGGACAGTCACCTGGTGGGAAGACAAAGCATGTGGTGAAGACCCTTCAGCTACTTGTGCACCTCCTTAATATAATATAATATAATAATAACAGAGTTGGAAGGGACCTTGGAGGTCTTCTTGTCCAACCCCCTGCTTAGGCAGGAAACCCTACACCACTTCAGACAGATGGTTAACCAATATCTTCTTAAAAACCTATCAGTGTTGGAGTATTCACAACTTCTGGAGGCAAGCTGTTCCACTGGTTAATTGTTCTATCAGGAAATTTTTCCTTAGTTCTAAGTTACTTCTCTCCTTATTTAGTTTCCACCCATTGCTTCTTGTTCTACCCTCAGGTGCTTTGGAGAATAAGTTGACTCCCTCTTCTTTGTGGCAACCCCGGAGATGTTGGAACATTGCTATCAGGTCTCCCCTAATCCTTCTTTCATTTAAACTAGACATACCCAGTTCTTGCAGCCGTTCTTCATATGTTTTAGCTTCCAGTCCCTTGATCATCTTTTTTGCTCTTCTCTGCACTCTTTCTAGAGTCACAACATCTTTTTTACATTGTGGCAACCAAAACTGAATGCAGTATTCCAAGAGTGGCCTTACCAAGGCCTTATAAAGTGCTATTGACACTTCATGTGATCTTGGTTCTGTCCCTCTGTTAATGCAGCCTAGAACTGGGTTGGCTTTTTTGGCAGCTGCTGCACACTGCTGGCTCATATTTAAATGGTTGTCCACTAGGACTCCAAGATCCTTCTCACTGTTACTACTGTTGAGCAAAGTACCACATATACTGTACCTGTGCATTTTGTTTTTCTGCCCTAAATGTAGAACCTTACTACTTTGAATTTCATTTTGTTTGATAACACCCAATGTTCAAGTCCTTCCTCTTTTTAAAACGAGAACAGCACTATTTGCATTCAGTGTGAATCGCTTATAGTCCCTTCATATCTATAGTAGCTTAGGAAGGATGTCGAGAAAATGTGGGTTGCCTGTCCTAGCACACAGCTAGGTCCTTGGCAGCAAATACAGGCATTAAAATTTATCCACTTCATATCATCAGTTGTACATGTGGGGATTAAAATAAAATTATGGATACAGTCAATAATAAAATTATAATATAGGTAATTCCATCTCACCTGCTGTAAATAGTTGACAAATTTGCACATGAAGTCACCAAATACCCAGCTGGGTAAGGGATAGAGAGTGGCAGTGAAGGGAACACAGCACACTAAGAATATGATGTCAGTGGTAGCCAAATTTGCTGTGAAAGACACAAAGTTGAGATCAGCTTTGGTATAAGGTTAGCTGAGACAAGTAATGTCTACTTCCTTTCCTGATTCAAGTCTTAAAGTTCTGTGTAAAACACTGGTTCCCAACCTTCTTTTGCCCCAGCTAAGCATCTCTAAAATCCTGATGCCCCCCCCACCCCGTGAGTTACTATTCAAAAAGTGAACTCCTATTCGTGTAGAGAAAGGCTAAAAGGCCATTAACTTGGTTTAAACAAGGTTCCAATTGCCCCCAGTAGTCTAACATAAAGGATTCCTCTTTGTCTGGGACTCGAGAAGAAGTGCTGTAGAGATCTGCCCCCATGTGTCCCTCTTCCTAATTTCTATCACTGCTGTTTCATGTTCTTTGACCAATTTTGAAATGCAGCACTTCAGCCCACATTTTGGTGCCACTAGCACATTAATATTCCAGAAAAAAAGTACATTGATACCTCGTCTTACGAACTTAATTGGTTCCGGAACGAGGTTTGTAAGGTGAATAGTTTGTAAGACGAAACAATGATTCCCATAGGAATCAATGGAAAAACGATTAATGCGTGCAAGCCCAAAACTACCCCTTTTGCCAGCCGAAGCGCCCGTTTTTGCACTGCTGGGATTCCCCAGTGGAAGTGATGTGCCGGTGCCTGGAGGCTGTTGGGGCCTGGATGGGTGTCAACAAACTCAAACTCAACCCAGACAAGACGGAGTGGCTGTGGGTCTTGCCTCCCAAGGACAATTCCATCTGTCCGTTCATTACCCTGGTGGGGGGGAACCACTGACCCCCTCAGAGAGGGTTCGCAACTTGGGCGTCCTCCTTGATCCACAGCTGACATTGGAACATCATCTTTCGGCTGTGGTGAGGAGGGCGTTTGCCCAGGTTCGCCTGGTGCACCAGTTGCGGCCCTATTTGGACAGGGAGTCACTGCTCACAGTTGCTCATGCCCTCATCACCTCGAGGTTCGATTACTGCAACGCTCTCTACATGGGGCTACCTTTGAAAAGTGTTCGGAAACTTCAGATCGTGCAGAACGCAGCTGCGAAAGCCATCGTGGGGCTTCCAAGATTCGCCCACGTTTCTTCAACACTCCGTGGCTTGCATTAGCTGCCGATCAGTTTCCGGTCACAATTCAAAGTGTTGATCATGACCTTTAAAGCCCTACATGGCATTGGACCAGATTACCTCCGGAACCGCCTGCTACCGCACAAATCCCAGCGACCAATAAGGTCCCACAGAGTTGGCCTTCTCCGGGTCCCGTCGACTAAACAATGTCGTTTGGCGGGCCCCAGGGGAAGAGCCTTCTCTGTGGCGGCCCCGGCCCTCTGGAACCAACTCCCCCCGGAGATTAGAACTGCCCCCACCCTCCCTGTCTTTCGTAAACTACTTAGGACTCATTTATACCACCAGGCATGGGGGAGTTGGGATAGCTCTTCCCCCTAGGCTATTACAAGTTTGCATGGTATGATTGTGTGTATGTTTGGTTTTATAATAGGGGTTTTTAGTTGTTTTTATTATTGGATTGTAAATGTTGTGTTATTATTGTTGTTAGCCGCCCCGAGTCTGCGGGCGGCATACAAATCCAATAAATAATAATAATAATAATAATAATAATAATAATAATTATTATTATTATTATTATTATTATTATTATTATTATTATTATTATTATTATTCACTGGCAACAGAAGTCTTGAGGCAGGGCATCCCAGTGGCGGCAGCTTGGGTTTGTAAGGTGAAAATAGTTTGGAAGAAGAGGCAAAAAAAAATCTTCTTAAACCCCGGGTTTGTATCTCGAAAAGTTTGTATGACGAGGGGTTTGTAAGACGAGGTATCACTGTACATCTCATTAAAGCATTCTTGCTGAATATCCAACCTAGAAAGTTTGCTTTTAACACTTATCTTTGTCCCTTTCTTGCATTTTATTTTTATCTCTTTCTCAACGCATACCTAAGGTGGTTTAAAGTCCTTTTAGAAATTCTGGGGTTAAGATAGTTGCTTTTTCCCTTTAAGTACATAGCAAGTCATGGCAGTTTTTCCTCAGAGGGAGACGCGGTGTGCTTTGCTAACCATTTGGTTGATGGTATGATCCAAGTGGGTGGGATCAGCACTGTACTATAGACCAGCATTCGCTGGCTGGGGAATTCTGGGAGTTGAAGTCCAGATATCTTCAAGTTGACAAGGTTGGGAAACACTGCTATAGATTACCAGTTGATATTGGAAATACCATTCCATCCCCTCCAGTCAATTGGTATAGTCCTCCAGGGCCCTTCAGCTTTGAACGATCAGAAAGTTCAAAACTTTCCAGGCAAAGCCCCATTTGCATCAGCTTGTGCCCAAGGGATTGGAAGGAGAAAGAGAATAGAAAGAGGGCTCCTTTTCTGCTGCTTCATGGCATATGCCTCCTTATCCAGTCACCTGCTCTCAGGCTGCTTTGGAGTATGGATTACCCACTCCGAGAGGATGGGAGGAGGAGAAGGTGGAAATGGCTCTTGACCTGCCAGATCACTTATCTCACAAAGCTGATCTCTGGAGCTAGAAACCTGGTAGGTTAAGAATCACCTAATCCCCAAACTGGAACAAATGGTGGGAGAAGAATGGTAATCAGCTATTTCTTCTCATCTTACAATTGGCCTCCACAGTTCAGTCAAAATCTGTAGTGACCTTTGATGGACAACTAAACCTCTGAAAGCTCACCTGATTCCCCGATTCAGCCCTCAGCCCAGAATGACTGGTTTAGCTTTCCCACTGGTTGAAATATTTATTCAGAGTGGAAGAAGCAAAATTGTGGTGATTCAGTCAATCCTGTTCTTTAAGTTTCCCCTTTCACAGTAAATGAAACTGTGAAATAAAACACTTAGCAACTTCCAAGAGTGAACAGCAATAGGGTAGCAAAATTTGTAATCGTAATTTTTTTTTACCAGCGAAGGACTAATGGGTTATACTTCAAGTGAGCTGTGGATGAGGAACCCAAATACGATATGGTGGTATTGTATTACCAATTCCTTACAAGTGTCATCGTATTTAATGCAATGTTGACATAGGTTAGAAAAACAGAGAATTTTTGATGAAAATCAGCGGAGTCAAAGTCCTAATTTTAGAGAATGATTACACAAAATTATACCAAGGTTCTAATAGCGATGGAAAGCGGACTGAGATTAACTCTGAAACAGGAAGCATACAGCTTTTGTCTAGACTAAATGTACATAGCTTTTTAATCATGTGAAATTATTTACATAGAATGGCATGCATAATAATGCCAGATCAACTAAGTATACAAAGCTTTGTAAGCTATGATACTTTAAACGAAGGGTGAGGAACTTATGGCTCTTTGTGAAATGTTGAATTTTATTCCCTTCAGCTCCAGTTACTGTGGCTAAATAATGATGAAAGCTGGGAGTTGTAGCATAACCATGGAAGGCCACACGCTTCCCAATATCTTATGAGTTAGGACTCTCATACGAAAATGTGCCAGAGTTTGGGAATAATAATTTTTTAACCTAGCTTCTCTGAACATATTGTAAATAACTTTGGAATAGTCACCATCTTAATAACAGTTAGACAGGAACTTGGAGGTCATCTAGTCCAATCCCCTACTCAAGCAGGAGACCTACAGTGTTCCCTCGTTTTTCGCCGGGGATGCGTTCCGAGACCGCCCGTGAAAGTCGAATTTCCGTGATGTAGTGATGCGGAAGTAAATACACTATTTTTGGCTATGAACAGTATCACAAGCCTTCCCTTAACACTTTAAACCCCTAAATTGCAATTTTCCATTCCCTTAGCAACCATTCAGATTATTACTCACCATGTTTATTTATTAAAGTTTATTTTAAAAAATATTTATTAAAGGCAGACGAAAGTTTGGCGATGACATATGATGGCATCGGGTGGGAAAAACCGTGGTACTGTATAGGGAAAAAACCCGCAAAGTATTTTTTAATTAATATTTTTGAAAAACAGTGGTATAGACTTTCTGCGAAGTTCGAAGCCGCAAAAATCGAGGGAACACTGTATACCGTTCTGGATAAAAGGCTGTCCAATCTCTTCTTTAAAACCTCCAGTGTTGTAGCACCCGCAACTTGAAAACCCTTGAAAAATGCATTAAGGAATGTACTGGTTTACATTAATTACATTAAATACATTAATGTGGGTGTGTAGGTATACACACACACATACACAGAGAGAGAGAGAGAGAGACATAGATATATAGATGTAGATATAGATAAATCGGTAGATCTAGATATTAGATATATGAGAGAGAGAGAGAGAGAGAGAGAGAGAGAGAGAGAGAGAGAGAGAGAGAGAGAGAGAGAGAGAGAGAGAGAGAGAATGAATATTATTCCTTAAAGTTACAACACACTGGATTTTTACATGACAACTGCCAAAGAACAATACATCAGTGTAATCTGGAAATGCAGTAAGGATTAGCGAGTGGTGCTTTTAAAAAAATTTCAACCATTTGTCTGTGAAATCAAAGGTAACGCTTAAAATCATTTTTATTTACAGCTGAGAGCAAGTGGCGAGTAATATAAACCCCATTTCAAATATTACAAGCAAATTTAATGCCTTAGAAATGCCAACTTCATCCTGCACAATTGATTGCAACTGTTACAAGCAACTGGTGTTATCACCAGTGGGAACTTGCATGACTTCCAATGTTCCTTTAAATAGCATTGATGGAAGTTGACTGGATGGAGTGAGAATCTAAATGTAAAACCCTGTCAGGTTCTAGATTCCAGCTAAGGCGGAACATCTATTTTTATTTATTTATCTTGTCAAGTACGAATTGGTAGTATACAAAGATATAACAATGCTTATATATATGATACTAGCAAGAGAGAAACATTAGGACAGGGGACGGTAGGCACGCTGGTGCACTTACGCATGTCCAGCAACCAATTTACACACATCCCACAGAAGTGCTACAAGAACCTTTTTTTGTCCCTCATTTGACAATATACCAGAAGAAAACATGTTAGCTGTCTCTGCCCCCTTGCAACCAGCTGGGTTCCAAGTGAGTTTTACTGCTACTACTACTGAGTAGGGTGTGTGTGTGTGACTCACGGGACTCACTCACCAATGTAGAAGTTTGTGGCGGTGCGCATCTGGCGGTGCTTGCTGATAACATAGATGACCAGGCCGTTCCCCACCAGGCCCAGCAACATGATGAGGGCGTAAAAGAGCGGCACCAGCCAAGCGTCGGTCAGAAACGGGGGCGAGGTCTCCTCTTCCTCCCCGCTGCGGTTAAAGATCCAGAACTGCGTCCCGAGAGGGAAGGCGCCGGCTGCTTTCTTGGGCTCGGCGCTGATGGGGTCACCCTGCCAGGCTACGGTGGGCTCCCCCGTCCAGTTGCCCCAGGAGGGCTCCGCAGCCATACGGAGGGACAGCAGAGGGCTAGCTCCACAGTGGAGCACCAACGCGTGGTTGCAAGAGCCTCAATTCCTGCAAAATCGGAGCAGGACCGGCCGGGTGGGGTACGAGGCACGCAGCCCCTTCCTCCTTCGACAACCAGGAGTCTCAATTTCCTCTTAGCTGAAGATGCGTTTAGTAGTCCCACCGCTAAGGCCAGCTGGCTGCCCAAAGTAGAGACGGGCAGTCTGCCATTCCCCTTGCAACAAGTTCCTGCCTCCCTGCTCACTGTTGCAAGCCGCCAGAGGAGTTAGAAGGCTGGCGAGCGCAAGGCGAGGAGAAGCGCCCCTTCCACGACCGCCGACGCTCTCCGCGCCGAACCTGCCGGACTCCGCGGCGCTCTTGCCATAGTCGGCTCCAGCGCGGCATCCCGGACTTTCCGAAAGAGGCTCCGGCGGCTGAACTTAAGCGGCAGCCCGCGCTGAGGGCGGCTTTGATTGGCTCCTGGGGACGCTGCCGCAAGCGGCGGTCCTCGCTCAAGACCATCTGCCCGGCGATAGCCCCGAAGAAGAATTCAGGCTCGACGGAAAGCCGAGTGAGCAAGAGAAAGAACCTGGCCCTCTGCGAGTTTCCCCGGGGTTTTTTTTTTTTGGGGGGGGGGGGTGTTCTTGGAGTTCTTAGAGGAGAGCGGGAGGACCTAAGGCTTGGGAGTGCCTTGCCTCAGTGGGCCAGGGTCCTGCTTACTTAGGTTATTTATTTATTAGAGTTGGAAAGGACCTCGTAGGTCATCTAGTCCAACCCAATGTGGCAATGTGGCAGCAGCCGCTAAAAAAGCCAACACAATCTTAAGCTGCATCAACAGCAGGATACACTCCAAAACTAGGGAGGTATTAATACCACTCTAGAATGCCCTAGTCAGACCTCACCTGGAGTATTACATTCAGTTCTGGTAATCACACTTCAAAAGAGATATAGAAACTCTGGAAAAGGTACAGAAAAGAGCAGCCAAAATGATAAGGGGACTAGAAACCAAGACATACTAAGAGAGGTTTGCAGGAACTTGGCATGGATAGTCTAGTGAAAAGAAGGGCCAGGGGAGATATGATAGCAGTCTACAGGTACTTAAGGGGTTGCCACAGAGCGGAGGGAGTCACACTATTTTCCAGGGCACCAGTGGGCCAGACAAGGAACAATGGATGGAAGTTGACCAAGGAAAGATTCAACCTGGAAATAAGGAAGAACTTCCTGACTGTCAGAGCGATCAACCAGTGGAACGACCTGTCAGCAGAGGTTGTGAACGACTCAACTCTCAACATATTCAAGAGGAGATTGGACTGCCATCTGGCTGGAGAAGTATAGGGTTTCCTGCTTGAGCAGGGGGTTGGACTTGATGACCTGCACGGTCCCTTTCCACTCAAATAGATGGATGGATGGATGGATGGATGGAGATAGATAGATAGATAGATAGATAGATAGATAGATAGATAGATAGAACCCCTTGTTCCATGAGGAGACCCTGGCCTATCCCATTTCGAGCAAATGGCAGTCCACTCTCCCCTTGAAAGTCTCAAGCATTGGAATTCTCACAACCACCGCAGGCAAGCTGTTCCACTGGTTGATCACTCTCATCTTCAGAAAGTTCTTTCTTTCTTTCTTACTTACTTACTTACTTACTTACTTACTTACTTACTTACTTACTTACTTACTTACTTACTTACTTACTTACTTACTTACTTTGCTTGCTTGCTTGCTTGCTTGCTTGCTTGCTTGTTTGTTTGTTTGTTTGTTTGTTTGTTTGTTGATTTGGATTTGGATTTGGATGCCGCCTCTCTCCGAGGACTCTCAAACTTTCCTTTGCTACTGGCCAAGCTCTCAGGGGCTCTTGGGAACTGTAGTTTAAGAAATATTTAGAGGGCTGCAGGTGGTCCAGATGATATGGTGGCTCTTCTTCTACTCCCCTTCCATTCCTTTCCACCAGAAAGTGACAACTAAGTAGTCCAACAGTAGCTAAAGAACTGGTAGTTGTGATTTTTCATTGCTGTGTATATGACAATAATATAATAATATGGCTATCTAATATCAGTCAGGCTACCCCACCTTCTCTACATGAATGATCTAAAGTTGTATAGAAAAATACCACCTGCTTGACACTGTCCATATATACAGCCAAGATACAGCCATAGAGTTTGGACAAAAACGGAGAGGGGCGGCATACAAATCTAATAAATAATAATAATAATAATAATAATAATAATAATAATAATAATAATAATAAAAAATATGCCACCCTTACCATTGATGGAATAAAATAATGAACAATGACAGTATCAAGATGCTCTATGGAAATAATACTGTGAGTCTGAATCAAGACGATTGTTACAATTATCTAAGCATCCTTGAAACTGGCAACATCAAACATGTTAAAGCCAAGAAGAAAACTAAAAGTGAACATATCATGAAAGTGAAGAAGAACTTAAAATCCAGACTCAGTGGAGGAAATACCATTAACACCTGGACAATTCCAGTCATTAGGTACATAGCTGGAATAGTGAACTGGATTCAAGTCGAACTAAAAGCCTCAACAGGAAGATCGGAAAAACAATGGCAGAGAATCAAGCCCTTTATCCCCAAACAATGTTGACAGACTTTACTAGGGCCAGTTTGGCCTAGTGGTTAAGGCACTAGGTTAGAAACCAAGAGGAGACTGAGTTCTAGGCCAGTCTTTGGCATGAAAACTGATTGGATGAATTTGGGCCAGTCTCTCTCTCTCAGCCCATACATCAAACTTGGGCAACAAGAGAGTCAGTCAATTTCTGTCTTGACCAATGGATCAACACTTGGTTGATTTGCAAAAAGGCACACTCTGCATTTGTAGGAAAATGCTAGCAAGAAAAAAATGGGATATATTTTAAAGAAAGCAACAAAGCAACAATATTTTATTGCATTGCATTAACTTTGTGAGCTGAAACAGAAGTACAAAGCAAATGGTGTTTTAAAAGCTGCTTTATTTTTTTAAGTACTTAACAGATTTACAGAAATAAATATAAAAATATTATCTATATAAGAAAATGACAAAAGGGTCAATGATAGTATGGGCCAAAAATGTGGGTTACAACATATGCTTGGCTTACCGGGAACAAGACCTGGAATAGAAATTATAAAATAACTAAGTCAGCATCTTATAAAGAACATCATTATAAAATGTTTTACCATTGTCAGTTGGCCCTGCACGATTAGCAAAAATAAATTCTAATTTAAATTTGATTTGTTGGAAATGCAAAAAAGAGCAAGGCACCTTCTTTCACAGATGGCGGTCATGTCCCAAAGTGAAGAAATATTGGATAAAGATACATAATTGGTTACAGGAAATAATAGGAACAACAGTAGAATTCACCCCAGAACGTCTTTTATTGGGCATATGTAAAAGACAATATGATAAAAGCACCAAGTATTTGATTTTGCATGTCACAACAGCTGTCAGCATCACATATGTGCAATGCTGGAGGAACCCTAATGTTCCGATCCGAAGCCTGATAATCAAGAAAGTTTTTGATTGCGCAGAAAAGGATAAATGAACCATAGAATTCACAGTACAAAAGGACTCAGACTACTACGAAACATGGGAAAAGTGGTATAAATGGATCAATGATAGAAAATTGAAGAGAAAATGTGGGATGAAGACAGAATTAGAAAGTATTGTAAGATGATGCATAAATTGTATAAATATAATAATGATTATATAAAAGATCTATTTGTAGATCTATTTGTAGATCTATTTGTAAAATGTGAAAAATTAATAAAAATATATTTTTTAAAAATTATATGAAAAACTACAAAAATAAACTACTCAACAAAAGCAAAACAAATTGATGAAGATTTTATATACTGTATTTTTTCAGAGTTTAAGATCTTTTTACCCCACAAAAGAGAATGAAAACTTGGGTGCGTCTTATACACTGAATGTAGCCACCCCCAAAGAGCAGTTAACCTCCTTGCAGCAATTTACTTCCTTGCAGCAAACAGCAGCAAAGCCTGATTAGCACAAGCCACTGATTATCTGCCTCCCGACACTCAGCTGATTGATTGAAGTTACCAATAAGCCCTCCTAAAATGAAAGTGAAACTAAAACTGCATGGAGAAAAAATTGCTGCAGGGAGAGGCAAAGGCTGAAACTGGCTGTTTGGTTTTTTCTGCAAGAAATAATTAAAAATTCCTATAGAATGTTCAAATTATTAGACTCGTTTTTAAAGACTGCTTTATTATTGTTCTAGACAACTTAACAAAATGAAGAACCTTTTTAAAATAAACGTTTGATCTGAAGAGGCCCAGTGCTATTACTTCCAGAAAGCCACATCAATTTTAAAGATCTGTAAAAGTATAATCTAAAATTTCCTGTTTTAGTATTAAGTATTAGTACTAAGATAAGGCAAATGAGTTAAACCCTGACTTAGTCATGTTTGGTGTAGTTCTATTTAAATAATTGGGAGGAGTAAGGGTGATTACATTTAAGAAAACTTTCTGGTATTAATATACTGCCATAATGTACATTTCTCCAATTCTTTGCTATTTCTATGGGTCAGGCTCACATGCATAGAAATACACAGCAAACAGTGTATATCATCTGTGCTGTTTGGGTATGACTAATTGATGAGAGCTAAAAATAGATCTATCCTAGGCTCCCTATATTTCTTTATCAGTTCTTTACAAATTTGAATATCTCTCTCTCTCTCTCTCTCTCTCTCTCTCTCTGTGTGTGTGTGTGTATTTATATATATTTGGCTCCTGCTAATATCTGGCAATGCAGAAAAGGTAATGACTGAGAGACAATGCATGTTGTTGTTGTTGTTGTTGTTGTTGTTGTTGTTGTTCTTCTTCTTCTTCTTCTTCTTCTTCTTCTTCTTCTTCTTCTTCTTCTTCTTCTTCTTCTTCTCCTCCTCCTTCTCCTTCTCTGTATTTCCATTATAATTATATTTTTCCAATCATCCTGTGAACAATTATGTCTTCTTTGCAATGGTGGGATAGCCTAGGTAAAATAGACTCTTGGTGTATTATTTTTGGATCATCTAGTGAAACTGAATGATGGAAATGTGAGGTCATACTAAAGAAGTTTATTTTTTAAAGGACTCTATTGTGGAAATTGCCATCAGAAGATGTATCAACACAAGCATTCCTGGGAGGGATTGCCAAAACAGGCAGGATGGCACCTAGCACAATACAATCTACACTCTGTACTTTTTGCATATGTGTCAATAATGGCATTTATGTATAAACAATCAAAAATTGAATCTCCAGTCTTCCAATTTCACTACTGTTTCTTTTTACAAAAATCCTCTTTCTGCAGAAAAAATGATAGACCATGGGGGGCAAATGTACCCTGATGCTATTTTCAGGTTCACACCATTTCATTTTTGCACAGATCATCTCCGCAATCTATTGTCTTCCTCTCTTCTTTATTTTATTTTTAGGGCTAGTATGGGAAAAAGCTTTTTCCCAAATACCATGGAAGTGAATTATGTCCTTTTTACGAATAAAAGATGGCTGAATTTACATCACACACATAAGCTTTTTATTGAATCAATCCATGTTCTAGATTTGTAGATTTGAACCATAAACAAACCACCCTAAAACACACACACCAGAAATTAAGATTAATACTAACCAAGCTTAGTTTATTACATGAATTATCTATTCAAATTTTAACTGTCCTATTTAAGGACTGTGATTGAAATGCAGCCAATGAATTTATGCCAGAATCAGTGCCGTTCTTTATCCTTCTTAAACCATCCTCATTACCTGAGGGAAATGTGCTCCATGCTCATAGTCTTGCCTTTAACATTCCACATTTTTAATAATTTATGCCTTACCCTTTCCAGAGGGTTCAAAATATGGGCCTTTTATAGCTCATTTCTAAGCCTCAGCTCTTAGGTTCTTTGCCTGAATAATGAAAGAGTATTATTCTTTTTCCTGCGTCTCCAGTTTGATGAATTTGTAACCACCCTATAATCCCTCGCAGGAAGACGCCTCCCTCTAGCATTTCTGCAGGGTATGGAGTAGCTGCCCCTCCTGATCTGAAAAGGCTCAAGTGTTTCTTTATTTGCCTTTCATCACAAGGCAGTGTTTGAAGAGCATCTAGTGTTTCATCTCCTTTGTAGCCTGGTAAATATAATGTTGCTCTTCCTTTGCAAATAGGCACATGCAGCCTCTCCACCCCAAAGATCTTTTCTGAAAGAACTGTTCACAAAGTGACACTTGCTGGCATAAGGACTTCCATCCGCAGGGACATGTCTCAATGGAGAGAGACACAGTGAGAAAAAGCCACACCGGATAATGAGTGATAAGGATGACTCAAAGGACTCTTTGTGTAGTGAATGGGAAGTGATGGAAAGAAACAAAAGAGAAGGGAGGAGGAAGAGGATTGTGCTCTCTTTTTACTTTCTCCTTCTTGCCTCCCTTCCTGAACATGTTTATCATGAGGCTACTTTCTTTTTCCCTCTTAAGGTATGAGCAGAATAATCCTTGTTTACCAAGGTTCTGCACACAGAGAAACATTTAGATTAAGATTAGATGTGAATAACTACACAGTCACACACATACTAACTTGAATTAAAGTTTACTCTGAGAAATAACATATTCAGATAAACAGTCTAAAGTCATACACACAATAAGTCAGAATAACAATCCAAACCTTACCAAGTACATAGTCTTTCTTACCAGTTTGGCTTTGTCATAATCAGTAAACAAAGATATCAAGCCTAAACACATTTTAGCCATAATACATAACTACAATACAGAGAGATTGCAGACAAATGCAGAGCAAACCTAACAGTGAGTAGCCATTAACAGTGAGTAGCCAGACAAAGAGAAACAGAGAGGGTGACTCAGAGAAATAAGCTATGAACTCTAGCTCCCTCTTGTGGCAGGCTGCAACACCTTACTCCGCCAGACTTGAAATTCTTGGTTTAGACAACTTACAACTCCGTCATCTCTATTCCGTCTTAATTATAGTTCATAAAATCATATACCAAAATGTCCTACCAGTTAACAACTATTTCACCTTCAATCGCAACAACACACAAGCACGGAATCGATTTAAACTAAATGTCAACCGCTCCAAATTTGACTGCAAAAAATACGACTTCAGCAACAGAGTAATCAACACCTGGAATGCACTACCTGATTCTGTGGTTTCTACTCCTAACCCCAAAACCTTTAACCTTAGACTATCTACAGTTGACCTCTCCCCCTTTCTAAGAGGTCTGTAAGGGGCGTGCATAAGCGCACCATTATGCCTACCATCCCTATCTTATTGTCTTCTTTTGTTACATTTTATCATTACTTATCTAATGTTTAATTTGTACAAATTATCACCCTATAATAGTTTGACAAATAAATAAAATAAAATAAATAAACTTGCAGCCAATATATTGCCAACCCAACAGTTATGGACAGAGTCCTAACATTCCCCTTCTCAGTTAATTTAGCACCAGGCAGTATCTAAATATCAAATAAGAGTGTGGTTAATGTTACTTTTGCTGGTCAGAACCACAGCAAAACTTCTGCCTTTTAAGTGTGTACATTGTTAAAGAGTTCAAGGATGACTTCCAGTTCTCATTGCAGTGAGAACAGCTTGGAAAATAGTGAGCTCCAATGAATCCTGAAAAATCCAGCCTGTAATTGCTGTTGGGAGATCCTAAGGCAGTGATGGTGAACCTTTTTTCCCTTGGGTGCCGAAAGAGCGTGGATGTGCACTATCGTGCATGCGCGAGTGCCATACCCATAATTCAACGCCTGGGGAGGGCAAAAACAGCTCCCCCCCAGAGGCCCTCTGGAGGCCAGAAATGGCCTGTTTTCCAACTTTTGGTGGGCCCAGTAGGCTCATGTTTTGCCCTCCCTTGGCTCCAAAGGCTTCCCTGGAGCAGGGGGAAGGTAAAAATGCCCTCCCAAATCTCCTTGGAGGCTCTCTGGAAGCCAAAAACGCCCTCCCAGAGCCTCTGTGTGAGCCAAAATTCAACTGGCTGGCACAAACATGCATGTTGGAGCTGAGCTAGGGCAACAGCTTGCGTGCCAGCAAATTTGACTCTACATGCCACCTGTGGCACCCATGCCATAGGTTCGCCATCACTGTCCAAAGACAAGGCACTTTGTGGACCATGAGGAACTCACAATTTCCTCATTAAGTTCTAAGTGAGCTCTCCCGAATAAGCTGGGACAACTGGGACCATAAGTTTTGTGCTGGAGCGGTCCATAGATAGAGCATTGAAACTGGGTGAGATAATTTCAAACTCTTACTCTAAAGATCTAATTTAAGTACAAGAATTTTAAAAGATGAACTCCAAGCATTAAGAAAATGGCAATTAGACACACAGAGAACTGAAAATTAAGAGCGGAAAGAAATGCCCAAGGGAACCTTAAAATTCAGAAAGCCTGGAAAAAAGCTCAAAAAATTGGAAAGGTGATTTTTGGGAGAAACTGTCTTGCTTTTTTTTTTTTTAAATTCCCCATGACTTATTGGATAATCAGCTGTTTTTGACATGCTGTTTAATGTTGGACTTGGGAGCAGGAGAGCCATCTACTGGAAGATGAGGAGCAGTGCAGCACTACAAGCATCAGTGCCCTTAGTGAAAGTGAGGTCCAATACACATAAAATCTAATACACAAAATAGAAGAAAGTAAATAACATCTGAAAGGTGGCTTGACCTTGACTGTCTTCTAGAAGATGATTTGGATATTTTGAAAATATGTAATGAGTTTCTTTTTCCTCTTGAAAATTTCTAAGATGAACTAAATTGCAAATAACCAAACTTCATTGAAACTGGCTATCAGATTATGGATTTCAAAAATTGGAGTAACCTAGTAGATTAATTTGGATTTGTATTATTAAGGCTATTTGACAGAACATTTTGTCTTCTACCAGGCAAAAGAAGAAAGATGATAAAAAAGAAAACAAGAAAAGTTAAATAAAACTTTAAAATTTGAACAATTGGGAAGAGATGTAACTGAAAAACAACAAGGCTGTAAACTACTAAAGAAATTTAAAAATTAAAAATTTAGGGGATTTGGAAATATATCTATGGAATTGATTGAATTTTATAAAGCTGGAGTTTTTAAATACTGAGATGTCAGAACCAAAGACGTATACTGAGTAATCTTTATTAAATTATTACAAAATGGATCTACAGGGGATAATAGAGGCAAATGGAGAAATAATTTTGATGTTCAAAAACACACACGAACTGTAAAGAACAATAAGGAAACAAGGGGATTGTCTAAAGACAAAGAAATAAATGTAGAAGCCAATGATGAATATGATATTTAGGAAATAGATGAGAATCTCTCTCTCTCTCTCTTTCTCTCTCTCTCTCTCTCTCTCTCTATTTATAGTCCTAGGATGATACTTGCTTTGATTTATTTCTTTTGTTTCATCCTTCAAAAACCTGGGTAAAAGCATAATTATGCATGTGGTGTAGATGCACTCATATAATTGCTAAAAAGGTTTATTTTCCCCAGTGTTGGTCTGATTTCATGTTTTTGTGGCTGAGTTTTTCTAAATCTTTGCCAGAGATCCTGATCTAATTACGATTTGAACTATATTTGCAATACTCCCGTTACTACTTATTGTGTCCAGCCATACAGTGGAACTTCGCTATAAACCAGAGCTCAGTGATACAACTATTGAGGCTTTTTTTCAGTGTTCTTGTCTACAGGACATTGATTTGAGTACTGGCAAGGAGAATCTACAATGCCTAGCATCTACAATACATTTAGACAAGACAACTTTTACTGAAGAATTTTCTGGGTGTTGAACCATCAATCAACAAACTAATTAGCTTCAATCCATAGACAACAAAAACAAATCAATTTAAAACTAACCAAGAATTCTTTGTGCAAATGCAGCAACTAAGTTATGAGAGAGGGAGATTGATGTAGTCAGTGGCTAAGGCTAAGTTAGGCTAGAAATTAATTCTAATTCCACCCTAGGCACAAAACCAGCTGGCTGTCCTTGGGCAAAACACTTTCCCTTAGCCTTAGGAAGGAGGCAATGGCAAACCACTTTTGAAAAATCTTGCTCAGAAAACTGCAGGGAATTTTCACCAGGAGTCAAAAAGCTGGTTTAAAGGTGCATGCCTATGTATGTTTGTATGTATGTCTGCATGTCTGCATGTCTGCATGTCTGCATGTCTGCATGTCTGCATGTCTGCATGTATGCATGTATGCATGTATGCATGTATGCATGTATGTGCCAGTAAAGATGCATCTGTACACACAGAGAGAGAGAGAGAGAGAGAGAGAGAGAGAGAGAGAGAGAGAGAGAGAGAGAGAGAGAGAGTCTTAACCTTGCTCTTGTCTGAACCCAGACAGTAAGCTAAAGTACCAATAGAGGAGAGTAAAGTCCATCCAAGTTTATTAAATTAGCTACTTATTGAAGGTAGGAAGCCTAAAATGATTGGGGTAAAGGTAAGAAAGTGGGAAGTGTGATAAAGTAATACATATACAGTACAATCAAAACATTAAAAG
Source organism: Erythrolamprus reginae (assembly GCF_031021105.1). Lineage (NCBI taxonomy): Eukaryota > Metazoa > Chordata > Lepidosauria > Squamata > Dipsadidae > Erythrolamprus > Erythrolamprus reginae. The sequence goes on from NC_091951.1 coordinate 138,736,077, forward strand.
ATTTTTTTCCCTCCCCTGCTTGCACTATAACTGCCTAAAACAAAATGCAGAAAGATTCACAAGGAATGAAGCGCTCTTTCATTTACTGGCATTGAATATAATTTTAACATTGATCTGTACAAATCCATGGGAACTGAGATTGTCAGTGATTTCTGGTCTTGAGGACTGTTTGTTTCCTCAGGAATCCCATGGCTTGCATCCTGCCAATTGCTGGTGTGAAGAAGCGGAGGGGCGTTATTCGTTGTGAGCTTTCCCAATGCCTTAGTTTGTCGTGATAGAATACCAAATGTTAGACTAGATTGGCAATTGGCCTGATCCTGCAGGGCTCTTCTTTCAATGGACTCTTAGGCTGGTTCCCTTTTCAGAATACTATTCATCTGAATGCTCCCCGAAGTGTCGTATCCAAAACTTCACACACAAGTACTCTGACCATCAGAGTAGCAAAACAAAGAGAAACTGTTACTTCCCATGAACCAGAAATTATGGTTGTTCTGAAGCCACATCACTGACTTGTATTCATCCCTTGATCAGCCTCGATTGTAAGATCTCTTTTACATGCACTGTATTATTACCAAGCCAGATCCCTTTTGTTTATTCCTGTGCATTTGATTTGTTTTTCCTATGTGAAGAACTTAGCATTTATCTCTGTTTAAATTGCTTGTCATTTACTGCCTGCTTCTGACATCTGAATCAGTTTTAATTTTGCGTCTGTGTCTAATGTGGTATGTACGTACTATCCAATTATGCCATCCAATTCTGTATTATCTATTTTGGACAATCTTTTCCTGCTGTATGACAACATGTAATTAAATTATGTTTACTGCTTTCTCAGACTTAATATTCAAATAATAATAATTGTTGCAGGGAAGGGAATTGATCTGGAACATGAGAAACTCTGTGGGGGAGATAATAACTTGGAAATAATTTTCATCTAAAAAGGAAAGACACTCTCTAGCTCTTCCAAAAATGCAATTAATTAGTATGGATGACCACCAGTTTAGAATCTTAACTGGACTTCCTTCCTTCCTTCCTTCCTTCCTTCCTTCCTTCCTTCCTTCCTTCCTTCCTAGCTGCTGTTTACATTGCAGTATGTGTTATGTCCTGAAAAGCTTGGAAGTTTTCACTCCAGTCCGACAAGGAAGTGGAGAAGGGAAATTCTGATTGGCTCTTTCCCAAAAGGGCTCCCTATTTAAACCCTTGTCAAAAGCAGGTAGGTACTGATGTTTGCTCACTATAATCAATAAAGAGAAGAAAATGAATCCTGGGACAACTATATGGCAAGATTCCGCTATTTCCTGGAAGCTAATGATTTAATGAATCTTATAGATAACAGGAAGAGGGACATGTTTCTGAGCCATTGTGGGCCCAAGGTTTCTGATAGAGCTGTAGTGTTAACAGAGCCCAAAACTATAGAAACAGTTATGTGGACAAAGCTACAGGAGGTACTGAAGAAGCGCTACAATCCAGCACCTTCAAAATTTGTTAGTACAAATTCAGCGAACACTTGCGGGCAGTAACAAGAAAGCATAAATGAGTATATGACTGAACTGAGAAAAGCTGCAATCCATTGCAAATTTCAGAATCTAGATGAAGTACTACTCTTCCAGCTTGTTCTTGGGGTGCGTGATATGGAGTTACAAAAAAAGACTCCTAGTAATGAGCAATTAGTTAACCTTGAAGGCAGCAGTAGAGAAAGCCAGGGCAGTCGAGATATCTAATAAGGCTGCTGAAGTGCTGCACTGAAGGAGAACTCCAATTAAAAGGGTGCTGAAGTTTGTGAGATTCAAGAAAAGGATTTTGCTGCTGAACAACCCGAATGCGGGTTGTTGATTATATTGATTCTGTACATTTGGATTCTGAGTTCTGATTCTGGCTTCTGCTCTAAAGGTATTGTACACATGCATCATTATTTATAGTATTACTGTATATAAAGAAGTTTCTTTTATGCACAAATCCTGCTGAATTCTTTATTATGTGCAGGTTGAATTGCTACAAACTCTTAACAGTTCTGCCAAGGAAAAAAGTTATTCCAAATGTAACTCTAGCTGTAAAAAAGAGAAGCTGGCCTTGATTCCCTCAGAAAATCTTACAAGTAGGATCTCTTTCAGCTCCTACATAGCTTATTTTAGCTTACCTTGCTTCATAAATGCTTCACCAGCAAAATAGGGGGTGCCCTGAAGTAAATTCACCATATGTCCTTTATAACATAGGACAGGCCTTTGTTTCAAAAATCTATCTTTTTAGATTAATTTAATTTAATTATTCATTTGCTTGGTTTATTTTTTATTTTTTATTATTATTTATTAGATTTGTGTTCTGTTTGGGTCACTCCGGAAGCCAATACCAACCCAAAAAGAGAATCCAGACACACCGATAAAAGGCAAAGGCAGTTTTATAAAATTCAAGAAAAAACACAGGTAACAGAAAATGTCCTTACAAACAGGAAAACGCTGTATCTTCAGATATATCCACGAAGGCAAAAGTCCATGCAGCAATACAGGATTCTTGCTGCCAATACGAAGCTGTAGATAGCAGACCTACACCTCCCACGGGTCTTCCAAACTGCTGGGCCACAAGCCAGGAACAGAGACGCCGAGAACAAAGCAGGACACCGTAACTCCAATTGATAACACTCCACATGGCTTCAAGGGCTTGGCTGCCTTTTAAACCCTGCTAAGGAGGACCACACCCAAGCCCAGCTATTCCTAATTCAGTGCTGATAATACTTCTTTAATTGCTCCTTTCTCTGATCTGAATGTCTCTGTCACATGTCAATGACGGCTTGTGCTTCATTACCTAATGACTCCAAGCTACTGGCTGGGGAGAGCCCCCCCCCCCCCGGGGCTCTCATGCTGTTCTCCTTCATCCCATTCCTGACTTTCCTCTCCCCCGTCCGACTGTTCAGCCCCCTCCTCTTCGCTGTCATCCTCCTCCGGGCATGGAGCCAGCAGAGACACAGCCGGTCCCTGAGCAGCCTCAGGCTGAACCACAACAGATTTGTAGGCCGCCCCTCTCCGTAGACTCAGGGCGGCTCTTAAAGTTTTGCTCTTAAAGTTGTAAACAATTATTGTGATTTTATTTTATCCCTACAAAGCTCTTTCAGATTTGTCCCTTTTTTAGGTTTGTACTATTGCCCCCAAATATTATCACTTTACAAGGCAATTTCACACTTTTCTGAGGCAGACAGTAAGGAAAAGAGCCTCCTCTAATGGGGAAACTCTTACAGTTTTCATTTATAGGATTAGGAAACAGCTTATTTATTTATTAGATTTGTATGCCGCCCCTCTCCGAAGACTCGGGGCGGCTTCCAAACACACGAGCAATTTAAAACAAGTGTAATAACATATTACATGAGTAAGAAAGAGGCAACAAAGAGACTTTTCTCCCAAAAGTCCTTGGCCTGCCTGAGTGCCTCTCTCTATGGCTTCCTAGAGCAGTGATTTTCAACCTTTTTTGAGCCGCGGCACACTTTTTACATTTACAAAATCCTGGGGCACACCACCAACCAAAATGACACAAAATGACACCCTAAGACACTCTCCTCTCTTTTTCCATCCCTGTCTCCTCCCCACCCGTGTGTGTGTGTGTGTGTGTGTGTGCATACACACTTTTGAACCATTTCCAAAAGCAGGTGAGGGCTGGGTTTTTCTCTCTCTTATTCTTTGGGTGCTTTTAATTACAGTGATCCCTCGATTTTTGCGGTCTCGATTTTCGCGAAACGCTACACCACGGTTTTTCAAAAAATAATACATTTAAAAATACTCCACGGTTTTTTTTTCTATACCACGGTTTTTCCCACCTGATGATGTCATACGTCATCACCAAGAGTCACTTCTCTCTCCCTTTCTCTTCCTTTTTCTCTATCCTTTCTACCTCTTACTCTTTCTTTCTCTCCCTCCTTCATTCAATTTTCTCTCCCTCCCTTTCCTTTCTCTCCCTCCCTCCCTGTGCCTGCCCTGCACCACCCAACAGGGACGGACAGCCCCCGATCGTCGGTTCGTCCCCCCCCCCACAGAGGGAGATCGGGCTGCAAAGGCAGTGGATCCGCGTCCCCAGCCACCGGCTTGGATTCCCCTCCCGGCGGCATTGGGCTGCCCTGCATCGCTCACGCGTTCAACTGCGGTGGCTGCTTTGGCGGGGAAGGAGGAGTTTGGGAAGAAGATGAAGGCAGTGGGCAGCAGCTGAGGCGAAGCGAGGCGAAGGCGGCGAGGAGCGGCGAATAACAGAGCAGCTCGCGCCCGGTGGGGTCTCTTCTCCCCAGCCAAAGGAGGAATGGCTTGTGTGTGTAACGTATTTTCGCTGATAAGGAAAAGGATCGGGCTGGTGGGGGCGGGGAATCCACCTCCCCAGCCACCGGAGGGAGATCGGGCTGGTGGGGGCGGCGAATCCACCTCCCCAGCCGGGCAGAGGGAAATCGGGCGGGCGGGGGGTAGCGGCGAGGAGGCCGGAGGCGCTGGGTGGGTGGCCGACATTAAATACAACCATTGCCAGCCTCCGCACTTTCGTTGCTCCCTGGCTCCACCATCTGTGCATGCGCGGCCATGGAAAAAGGGCGCACATGCGCAGATGGTGTTTTTACTTCCGCACCACTATACCACGGAAAATCGATTATCGCGGGAGGTCTTGGAACGTAACCACGCGATAATCGAGGGATCACTGTATATGCTTTAAATCAAGAGTCACTTCTCTCTCTCTTTGGTTTCTCTCTCTTTCCTCTCATTCTGTCTCAATCATTTTCTCATTTCTCTTTTTTCCTCCCCTTTTTGCTCATTTCTCTCTCTCTCTCCCCCTTCCTCTTCTTTTTTCTCTCTCTCTTGCTTGCTTTCTCTCTCTCTCTCGCCTTCTTTCTCTCTCACTCTTGCTTTCTCTCTCTTTCTCTCTTTTCTTTCTTTCTCTCTCTCTTTCTCTCTCTCTTGCTTTCTTTCTCTTTCTTTCTCTCTCTCTTTCTCACTCTCACTCTCTCAACAAAAAGTTGTGAGACTGGAACCTGAGCTTCCTTCTTCGCGGCACACCTGACCATGTCTCACGGCACACTAGTGTGCCACGGCACACTGGTTGAAAAACACTGTCCTAGAGAACAGGAGAGGGGCATCTTGGCAACCGCAAAGGATGGCACTCAACCAATGTGGACATGGATGGGCTGGAGTTTCATCAGGGAGGAAATTGCCCAGTTGATCACCCAGGTAAGAGTGGATGGGAATCAATACTTCTAGGGCTGAGAGGTACATTGGATTTAGGTGGGAGAGAGGGAAAAGGGCCCAGACCAAAAGGAAAGATAGGCAGGAACATTGATATAGGGGAAGGGGACACTTGCAAAACCAGCTATTGCCATGGGGGGGTGTGTGCTTTGTTTGCACTCTGAATCTGGCTGGATAATTCTTCATGATGCAGCAGGCCTCTCTTGAGAACATGAGAACAGTAGTGGGTGTCTGAGTCAGAACTAATCAGCAAGAAACACATTATCAAACTGGCAAATTGGTAGATTAGTCCAATCGCTGGGGAATTGGCAAACACACCAGCTGCCATGATCATTTTTAGAGAAACCTGTGCCTAGAGAAACAAATTGAAGATAATTCACAAGAAGATAATTCACAAATCCCAGGGCAGCACAATATTCTCTGAGTCATTGCCAGAAATGTGATGAAAGAGCCCTTTGCCAAATACTGTTAGCACTAAATACATTACATTTTTTTAAATGAACATATTCATTTGTTTTTAATCTGCTTTAAGTTTTCCCCATGAGAAATCCAGGAAAATCATGATCCCCATATTTCTAAGAAGACTGTGATTTTGGAAAGCTTTCAAAGCCTAACTGTCCAACAAACCAGCCAAGGGCATAGTTTTTCCCCCTCAGATGTATTCAAACAAAATCTGGACAGCCATCTGTCACAGATGCTTTTCTGCATGGGAATGGGAAACTGGGCTCCATTGTCTAAATCACTGTTTAGCATAGCAATTTCCAGGCACGGACTTCAATTAACAGAATCCACAGCCAGAGTGTCCATTAATGAACATTTGGGCTGGAAGGTTGGAAAACATTACCTTAAATGGCCCTTTCAGCGTTACGATTCTGTGGTTCAAATAATCTGTGATTCCTACGTTAGAGCTCTTTACCCATCCTTTAGTCGACAGGAAACAAGATCACATTAAATTAATTCAATTTGACCTATTTTCAAATGGGCCACGTGAAGAGAAATTTTACCATTACCAGATAAGGGCAATGAGAATTGGGAATTAAATGAAACTAATGTCAATGGTGAACAGAAAGCAGATGTTGCCAAGAGATCTTTGTGTCGTGGGAAGTGAGGAAAGGCCTAAGAAAGGGATAAAATATACTGCTCAAAAATATAAAGGGAACACTTAAACAACACAATATAATTCCAAGTAAATAACATTTCTGTGAAATCAAACTGTCCACTTAGGAGGCAACATTGATTGACAATCAATTTCACATGTTGTCAGCACATTCAACCATAGTTCCCTCTAAGCTGAGCAGTGAGCAATTGCTCACTTAAAAATCATCATCAACTCAGAGTTTTCCAAACCTGCCCAGAAGCCGAGAGGGAAAGAGTGAGAGGGAAGGAGAGAGAGAGGAAGAGAGGAAGAGAGAGAAACAGATAGAAAAAAGAGAGGAAGGAAACGAGAAAGAAAAAGAATGGGAGTAAGGAAGAGAGAAAGAAAATCAAAATCTAGTTTGAAACTAGCTCAACTATTTAAGTGGCATTTTGATATTGATAGAGTTGCCCTATTATGAGCTCACTGTTATAGACACACAGTACAGTATTTTATTTTGAAATTCTCTGAGGCAAAACAGGGTGGGTTTTTTATTTGTTTGTTTGTTTGTTTATTTATTTATTTATTTTCTGTGCCGCCCAGTCCCGAAGGGACTGCCGCTCAAACACTATACTTTTCCGCCCACCCCCCCAAAAAATTAGAGGGAACACTGCATTCAACTTTGTACAGAACAAAGTATTCAATGAGAATATTTCATTCATTCAGATCTAGGATGTGTTCTTTGAGTTCCTTTGTTTTTTTGAGTAGTGCAGTATACAGAGGAGTGTCTATGAAGATTCTCAGTCATCTAGGTCATGATTGTCCCAAAGGTGGAAGCTGGCTTAGGCCCCTTTCAAAGGGGAAAACCTGGGAATTCTCTGGATCCCATCTTGGTGGAGTCAAGAGACAAGGGAAAAATCATGTCAACCTTCTCTGGACAAGGTGATTATCGCCTTTCACCTTATTTGTGCCACACTTCCTTTCAGACAACGGGTGCAGGTGTGGGTCTCCCATGCAGGTCCTCAAGGGAACTACATCCCAAAACAACGACAACAGCAAGATTCGTTGGGCAGGAGCAGACGGTTCCAGGCCAGGCAGCCCTTTCGGAGTGGAGGAAGTCGGCCCTGTCATCGTTCCAAGTGACTACAGGTCCAACACTGCTATCAGGATGTAATTAAAGTTTTACAGCCTTTTGGGCCAATCGGTCTTTCATTTAATAGCTTTGTCAAAGCAAAGCTGGTTTTAGAAGGCTTAAAGATTAAAGAAGAACAAACTGATTAAGATGCAAGAAAAGGTTAAACCTTGAATGGATAGTGGAGGTTTTCTCCTCACATTTGGCTTTATAAAGAATATAAAACTTACTCTTTAGGAAAGAAAAAAGGTTCCTTTATCAGGATAATTAGACAAGGAAGGATTAACTTTAACTGAAGGCAATGATAGGACATGCTGGAGTTTCTTTTTATCATGAATTAAGGAACTTGGCAGACGTTTCTGCATTTTTCATCACTTTTTTTTTGCTTTTTTAGTTAACCTTTTTATTTAAAACAAAGGTGCATAAGATATTATCTATGAATTGACAGATAATTACTGAAGTTATACAATTAATGCTTAATATGATTTAATAAGAAACCTAGCAGAAAATAAAATACATATTATTTTTAGAATATTAAAAAGAAGTATAAATGTTTAGGTTTGATGTCAAAATCTCTACTTTATTGTTAATCATAGTAGACATTTACAGAATTGATATTTGCCTCCCAAATCGGCCCTTGTTTACATCTTCCTATGCTAAAATTCTGTTCTGGAGAAAAAATGGAGTTCATGTCATCTTTTAGGATGGATGCAGAAATAATAGGATCACAGATTAGTCTTGTCAGAGATGGCAGAATTAGGGGGTCACATCTCTTTCATTTGCATAGTTTAGAGCCAGAACGAATAAATATAATTAGAACTTCCAGAAGCCAAAAGACAAAGATCATATTTGTATTTTATTTTTATTTTTATTTTCACTCTTAATTTTATTTATTATTTTATTTATTTATTATTTGGATTTGTATGCCACCCCTCTCCGAAGACTCGGGGCGGCTCACAGCAAGTAGTACAAATCATAAATAATCCAATCAGTTAAAATATTTAAAGCTTTAAAAAACCCCATATACTAACAGACACACACACAAGCATACCATGTATAAATTAAACATGCCCAGGGGGAGATGATTCAATTCTCCCATGCCTGACGGCAAAGGTGGGTTTTGAGGAGTTTACGGAAGGCAGGAAGAGTAGGGGCAGTTCTAATCTCCGGGGGGAGTTGGTTCCAGAGAGCCGGTGCCGCCACAGAGAAGGCTCTTCCCCTAGGGCCCGCCAACTGACATTGTTTAGTTGACGGGACCCGGAGAAGGCCCACTCTGTGGGACCTAATCGGTCGCTGGGATTCGTGCGGCAGGAGGCGGTCTCGGAGATATTTTGGTCCAATGCCACTCCAACACAGTCCAACTCGTTCAGCTCACCCGACTCACCGGCTTGTTCATTCGCGAAACTCGCCCCAAACTCCTTCACTCGTCCCCCCAGCCTCAATCTCGGCGTGGGAATGTTCCCGGAGCGAGAGAGGAACTCAGGAAGAGAACTCGGAGGCGGGGCAGTTCGCTCGCTCCACAGCGGCCGCCATCTTCCGAGCCCCAGCTGATCGGGGCTCTCAGCTCTCCGCTCTCCCACGGCAAAAGCAGGGAGAGGACACCGCACAGGAACCAGGCATCGAGATGAAGAACCTTCGGCCCACCGAGTATGCACGCCGGCTCACTGAATATACACGCCGGCTCACTGAATATGCACCCCGGCTCACCGAATGTGCACGCTGGCGGCCGCCATCTTCCGAGCCCCAGCTGATCGGGGCTCCTAGCTCTCAGCTCTCCCACGGCCAAACCAAGGAGAGGACGCCGCACAGGAACCGGACACCTAGACAAGGAACTTTCAGCTCCCCGAACATGCACACTGGCCTTCAAACTAGTTCAAAACCACCTATATTTTTGATGTTATCGCTGTAGTCCAGCGGAGCAGCGGCATCCCTTCCTTCCTTCCCACTGCACCACTGGAACCGGAAAGTTTATCACCTGACATTCATCATTTCAGGCATATGGATTTCTTATACAGCCATGTTTTTCTAGTGAAAACTTGGGGTTTCTAGCTACTTAAATACTTTTATGCCTAAATTATTTTGTGAATAGCAGCCACTCACATAACTAGAAACTTTGATGTTCCCTCTTCAAATTTTTGAAGGGCACCTGGAAAAAATAGGACCTTTCATCTGATAACCCCCCCCCAATGAACCAGTTCCAGTCTTTGTCAAATTGTTTACATGATTTACTCTTCTGGCTTTCCCCCCTCTATATGGACAACTAATATTATTCTGATTTTTATTTTTTTAAAAGGTGATTCCGACAATACAAAATTTAATATTGAATAAAGAATTTAATCTGCTGCATAGTGGAAGCTTTCTGAGTGGAGAAACAAGCCTGTCAATGAAACTACAATGGATTCTTAATTCTCAAGATGAAGTTTGATATGTGACACAGCTTTGCATTTTGGAAATTAACCCACTGAGACAATTCCTGTTGTGTCCAGAGGACAGTTAGGCCTTGTACCCGCCCCATAGTCCTTGGGCAGGAAAATACTGCAAGGTGATTGGTTGGCTCAGCCTGGCAGCCTGGCACGGCCATGTTTGTCTTGTTTAGTTCTGTAAACCGTTACTTCCTGTTCAATAAAGAACCGTTACTACAAGATTGCAGTCCTTCATTCCAGCAAGGATTTAACATCTGGTGACGAGGAGGGGATACAATTCTCTTTTCCAACCAGAACAAGAATATAGGGAAAACATTTCAGGAGCCAAAACTGACATTTGCCATTCTATATGTAAATGAGTTGCAACAGGATAAAGAAACCAATGCTTGCTTTCCATTTGGGGCCAAAGAGATACAAACAGAGACACATACTCACATGCCCACAATTTAACAGTTAGTCATTTATCAGATTCCAAATGAACTCTGGATGGAAATTCAAGTAGAGAACAATTCAGAGAATTATTGATTCATACTTTTATTGAGCACAGAAACTGGACCCCACCTGCCATCGAAACAGTATCAAATAAAAGGCATTTTGCAGCAACGGGCTTTAGTCCAGTCAATCCGGGGACATGTGCAATAACAACCTGAGTTGTGACGAATATCCCAAGATCCACAACTCATTCCACAGGCACATGTAGTGGGTGTAAAACCTAGGAAGAAAAAAGGAAATGAAAAGAAAGTTAGAAAAGATAAAGATTATACAGATCTGTTTCACACTATTTGAATGTTTGGAATAATTGTAATAAAAGTACCAAGCTAAGTAGATTCTTTCAACAGTCTAGTTTAGTTTGCCTTTTGTACCCATGCATACACAAGGCAGACAGATGTCAGAGGAAGGAGTTTGATAGAGAGTTTCCCCCCAACCAGTCCTCTTCTCTTAGCCCCTGATCTTCTCCCACAAGTAGGGGTGGGCTACTGCCTGGACGGGGGAGGCGGGACGCAGTGGGGTAGCGAAAGTGGAGCTCCACCCCAATTTCCACTACAAGATGTTGAAAGAAAATGCAGGGCGTCCTGCGTAAGTCACATCCACAATGTGATAGTAATAATTTTGGTAGCCCTTCACTGCACAAGTTATTAGTTCTCACCTGGTGGACAATTGACGAAAGCACCTCGAGCAAGCACACTTTGGCAAACCCGGTGGGCTCTTGGCAGAAATGAAGACACTGGAGAATGAAACCAGTAATTGTTATTAACATATGTATTCAGACAGGATTCTTTATTTCTGTTTTGCAGACATTTATTTTGCTGTCTTTTGCTTTGCTCTCATACTTTTGCTTTCATTCCGAAGTAAGCAGAGATATAGTCTGCATATTCATCTATAGAAAACAATTACTATTTCCTCATCAAACTTAGCACGTGCTATAATAGATAAGGAAGAAGAGATGAAATCCGAAGGTCCTCAAAAAAAAGAGAAGAAATATTGAATCGCCATAGATGCAATAATGGACAAAGAGCATCGCAGGGTGAAAAAAGCCAAAGGTCTTACTTTATTAGTAGAAAAGGGCCATGAAGCCAAAAGAAGCAAAAGAATCAACTTATCCTAACTAAGCCTAAACTTATCCTAAATGTATACATATACAGTGGAACCCCGACATAAGAGCTGCTCTACTTAAGAGCAACTCGAGATAAGAGCTGGGAGGGGAGAGATATTTTTGTTCTACTTACAAGCCCAAATTCGAGATACAAGCACCAAGGAGCTGTCTCCTGAAGCCAAACGCTAACTTCCGCGTTCGGCTTCAGGAGACAGCTGCGAAGCGGCGCGCGTGTTTTATTTTTTTTTTTTCAATTTTTTTATTATTTTTCATAAAAAGACAAACAAATACAAACAAACAATGAACATAAAGTGGGGGTGTATTTCCCCCGCTTCTTATGAAAGTATAAATTCAAATATAGAAAAAGAATACATATGTGTTAACTATTATAAAAAAAAAAAAAAAAAAAGAAAAGATTAATAAATTTGGGTTGAAATTTACAAATCTTAATGTGGGTATTAAGGTTAGTATAACATAGTTACCAAAAAAGAAAGATACCTTTAATATAATCCTAATTACTATAATAAAATAGTGTTAAACCTTCAATCTAAACAGTAAGACTAAATTCAACTATTATACTTCAAAAATCTTAATATATTGTTTATACTTATACATACATAGCTATATCATAATCATCAAAAAATCCTTTTAAACTAATATTACTATTGTTATCATCTAGGTAAAAACTAATACAAAATAAAGAGAAAGAAAAAACAACCACTAACGATATATCTTATTTTTTCTTATCTATCCATTTGTAAACGTTGTTCCATGTTTCGTAAAATTTAGTATCCTCTTGATCGTTTAATCTTCTTGTCATCATATCCATTTCAGCGCAATCTAATATCTTAGCTATAACCTCTTCTTCCTTGGAGATTTCCTCCCCTTTCCAGTTTTGCGCATATATTATTCTAGCCGCAGTTAATATATGTATGATTAAATAAAAAATTTCTTTCTTATAGATCTGGGTTGTGACACCTAATAAATAAAATTCCGGGGTATTATCTATATCTTGTTTTATTATTTCTTTTAATATTTTTTCAATCATCTTCCAATATAGTTTTGCTTTGCTACATGTCCACCATTGATGATAGTAAGTTCCTATATCCTTCTTACATTTCCAACATATTGGGGATGTTTTGGGAAACATTTTTGCTATCCTATTTGGTGGGAGATGCCATCTATAGAACATTTTGATTTGGTTTTCTTTTAAGGAAACTGATTTAGTCATTTTCCAATTATTAATCCACACTTTCTCCCATGTGTCTATATCTATTTCCTTACCAATATTTCTACACCATCTTATCATAGTATCTTTTAAAGTCAACTCTATATTTTTATGAGCAATAAGTAGTTTATATATTTTCCCTATCATTTTTGTAGAGTTAGTGGTTATTAAGGTAGTTAAAGAATTCTTACTTTTATTAAAAATGTAAAGAGTTTTATCCTTCTGATATCTAGATCGGATCTGGGCATAGTGCCACCAATCTATTATTATCCCTTCTTCTTGTAGTTCAATTCTAGATTTAAGCTTCATCTGATCGTTTAATAGTTCTTTGTATCTATGAGTCATTTTCTTGTCCTTTATAGACTTTGGATGCGTTATTGCTTCTAAGGGAGCTAACCAATCTGGGATGCTTAAGAAATGATTCTTCTTTATATCTTTCCATACTTCTAGTAAGTATTTCCTTAATGTATGCCTTTTAAAATATGAATGGTTTTTGTCCTTGTCATACCATAAAAATGCGTGCCATCCAAGCATTAAATCATGTCCTTCTAGTTCGAGTGTTCTTTTATTATCTAAGATTATCCAATCTCTAAGCCATGTTAGTGCGGCGGCCTGATAGTATAATTTCCAATTTGGAAGGCCAAATCCTCCTCTTTCTTTAATATCTTCTAAGCAATTCATTTTTATCCTTGCTTTTTTACCTTGCCATATAAATTTTTTAACTAAGTTGGTTAAAGTTTTTAAAAAGATACCCCCTGGGTTTATTGGTATTGTCTGAAAAAGAAATAAGACCTTGGGTAAGATGTTCATCTTAATTGTTGCAATTCTTCCTAAGAAAGATATTTTCAAATTGTTCCAAGTTGCTAAGTCTTTTTTAATTTCTGCTAACAATTTCATATAATTATCATTTTTTAATGTTATTGTTTTCGCTGTTAAATTTATTCCTAAATATTTAACCTTTTTTACAGTCTTTATTCCAGAGATAGTTTCTAATTTAGTTTCTAGTGTTTTGTTCATATTTTTAGTCAAGTAATGTGTTTTGTTTTTATTTATCTTTAGACCTGCTACGTTTCCATATTGTTCAATGGTTTGTAATAAAGTAGGAACTGTTGTAGTCGGTTCTTCAATTATAAACATTAGATCATCTGCAAAGGCCTGGAGTTTATAGATTTCATCTCCTACGGTTAAACCTTTTATTCTGGGGTCCGCTCTTATTTTAATTAATAAGGTTTCAAGGGTCATAATAAATAACAATGGTGATATAGGACATCCTTGGCGAACTCCCTTATTTATATCAAGTATTGGTAATTGACTGTTATTCAATATTATATTCGTTGTTTGTTTTGAATATATGGTATCTATTAGATTAACAAATTTTGGGCCAAATCTCATTTTATTTAATTGCATTTTTATAAATATCCAATTAACGTTGTCGAAGGCTTTTTGAGCATCCAAAAACATTAAAGATGCCATCTTATCTGGGTGTTGTTCATAGTACTCTAGTATATTTATTACAGTTCTAATATTATTTTTAATTTGTCTCCCTGGAAGAAACCCATTTTGGTCTTGGTGTATTATTCCATTTATAACTCCTTTGAGTCTCTCTGCATAAATGGCAATAAAAATCTTATAGTCTACATTTAATAGTGATATAGGCCTATAATTTTTAATTTTTTCTGGTTCTGTACCCTGTTTATGTATTAAGGTTGTCAGTGATTCTGACCAAGATTTAGGAATTTTTCCGTCAAGTCTACAGGAATTAAAAGTTTCTAACATATGATTTCTTATTGTTTCATTATCTATCTTATACCATTCTGCAGGTATGGCATCTGGGCCTGTGGCCTTGTTGCTTTTCTGTTTTTTAATTGTTATTAGGAGTTCCTCCATTGTTATTGGTCCATCCATGGTAGCCTGTTGATCTTCTGTTATTTGTGGTAAATTTGAAGCCTCTAAATAATTAAAAACTTCATCTTCAATGACATGATCTTTAGCATATAATTCCTTATAAAAATTATACACAATGTCTGCCTTACCTTCTGTGTCGAATTTTATTTTACCATCTTTATCTTCTAATTTTTGGATTAATTTTGATTGACTCTGTTTTCTAAGTTTATACGCTAGCCATCTGCCAGGTTTATTTGCATATTCAAAGTATTGTTGCTTTGCTCTTTTAATCTTTTCAGTTAGTTGGTTTTGTTCTATAACTCTAATTTTATGTTTAATTACGTTTATTTCTGTCTTTAGATCTCTATTCTTAGTATGTTGCTGTGACAAGGATTCTAATTGTTTTAGTTCGTTTGTTAATTGTAAATACTCTGATTTCTTTTCCTTATTGTATTTTGCTGTATAAGATATTGTTAAACCTCTTATGTACGCTTTAACTGTATCCCATAAGTTCTGTGGAGTAGTATCTGATGTTTTATTAATTTCAAAAAATATTTTTAATTCCTTTTCAATCCAATCCTTATATTTCTTGTCGTTTAATATATACCTGTTCATCCGCCAATTGTTCTGTTTATTATTCATCGTCATATAGACCACTATTGGATTATGATCGGCCCATGTATTAACGTCTATCTCAACTTCTCTTATCTGTTCTGCCACCGTTTTTGGTGCCCATAACATGTCAATTCTCGTCCAAATTTTGTGAGGATTGGAATAAAAGGTAAATTGCCTTTTGAGAGGGTGTCTTTCCCTCCAAATATCGCTTAATAATAGTTCCGCTTTCATTTTTTGAAAAGTACTGGGTAGCAAGTTTCTTCTTGTTTTTTTGCCTTTTCCCCTTTTTTTATTACCTCCCCCTCCTGAGTGGTCTAATTGTCTATTCGCGATAGCATTAAAATCACCTATTATCAATAGATTATCAATAGCTAAATCTGTTATTATTTGGTGTAAATTTTTATAGAATGTCATTTGATCTTCATTGGGGGCATAAATAGAAACAACCACTAGAGGTCTGGGTTCAATATCTACTTGTACAATCAATATCCTACCCTCTTTATCCTTATATATTTGTTTGGAATTTATAGAATTCTTGACATACATCACTACACCTCTTTTTTTTTGGTCTGCTAATGCAGCATACATTTTTCCAATTTTGGGATTCAACAGTAATTTTTGGTTATCTTTTTTAATATGAACTTCTTGTAGTATTGCAATCTGAACATTTTGGTTTCTGATTTTGGAAAAAATTTGCTTCCTTTTTCTTGGTTCGTTAAGTCCATTAACATTTACGGAAAAGATTTTCAAGTCTTTATTCATTGTCATTTAATAGGTTTTTTGGTTTCTCGCTGAGGTTGAACTCTTCTAGAGCCTTGGTCCTGCTCTATTACTTGGGCAGTTGCCCCCAAGTTTTCTTCTTGCTGAATTAGTGATTTTTCCCCTGGTTGCTGTTGAGCTGGTTGTAATTGGACCACTAGTTGCTTACTTGCATGGTCGGAGTGGCCCAAACCACTCTGTTCAAGAAAGAACATAGCTTGATCTACGTTTTCCAGTTTGTACCTTGTAGAGCGCCATGTCAGAGAAAGTCCTTGTGGAATAAGCCAACGGTAAGTGATATTTTCTTTAATCAAGATTTTGGTTAAAAAGTGGTAATCTCTTCTGTTTTCTCTGACACTTCTTGGAACTTGTTTTAATATCTTTATTTCTACTCCATGTCGTTGAGGCGGGGAGTTTCTTGAATAATGAAGTATCTCATCTCGCAACGCCTTTCTTGTAAATTTAATATGTATCTCTCTTGGGAGGTTGTGTCGACGGATATAGCTATTCGAAATTCGGTATACTTCATCGATTTCTTTCTGTAAAGCCATGGGGTCCTCTTGAAGTATACCTCCAATGATTTCCGCCATAGTCGTTTTTAAGTCTTCATCTTTTTCCTCTTTTATATTCTGAAATCGAAGTCCGTACGAAGCTCGTTGCATCTCCAGCTGAATGATAGATTCATCATATCTTTTGTATCTTTCATCAGCTCTCCCTTCAAGATACTCCATTCTTTTCTCATTTTTGTCAGCTTGCTCTTCAACTTTTTTAACTCGGTCATCACTTTCTTGAAGAGTTTGTTGAATCTGCTTTATCTGATCTTTCATCTCGCCCATATCAGCTTTCATTTGAGCCATCTCCACTTTAAATTCTGCCAAGTCAGCTTTTATGGCTTCTCTTTGTTGTGTTGCCTCCTCCTTTATGGCTTCTCTTTGTTGTGTTGCCTCCTCCTTTATGGCCTCTCTTTGTTGAGTGGCATCTTCTTGTGATTTGACCATAAAGTCCTTCAAAGCATTCAAAGTCTCATGGATAGTTGCAAGATTGGACTGCATTGTTTTGTCTTTGTCTTTGTCTTTGGTAGACATGGTTAGCACTTGATGCGAAGGAGAAGAATGCGGTGACACTTGTGGAGATAGAGTAGTTGGTGTTGTTTGTTTCTTTGTTGTTTTAACAAGAGTTGAGGTGTGGGACATTATCAAATTAGAATCCACTATTTCAAATTTTAAGGTTAGTTTCAATTTTATATATAGTGAAAAGGAAAAGAAATTACTATAAATTCCAAATCTATTCAATATATTTTGTTTCCCTTATAATATGACTATACCAATTCAATAGCAATTCAATTAATAACAGAGTTCAAAAAAAGAAGAGAAAAAAGAAATATTATTGTTTAGTGCCACAGGGAAAAAAAAACAAGTATTAGCCTTTTCAAGTAAAAGGAGGACAGAAAATGAAAGAAGAAAAGAAATATCAACTGTATATAGAAGACAAAAGAAAAAAAAGAAAAAAAAAGTTTTTTGGAGGAGAAGACTTTAGGAGGAGGGAAGAAAAAAAGAAAAGGGGAAAAAGTGAAGTAAAAAGAATTGTTCAAAAAGAAAAAGAAAGAGGGTGGTATTTTAGTTCAACTATTTAGAATAGAGCAGGAACACAAGGTTTATTAACAATGCATATAGTTCAAACCAAACTTCTTCTAGTAATAAAAATGTAAGGAAGAAAGTCAAAGAAAAATCAGGGAAAAAACCAGATAATTATTCAAAGACACAATAACAATATTGTATACTTAAGTTCTTCTTATAGATCCTGTAATTTTGCTAGGAAGTAGTAATGAAGATCCAAATCTCAAAGGGTAAAGTTATATTTGATTTCAATTCAAAATTCAAGGAGTAAAGCAATTCCAAAGCTTGCTTATGTTCAAGATGGAGTCAGTTTATTTTCCAAATTCAAGACAGGAGCAAAGAACAAAGAAAGAGATCCCCAAGATGGAGTCAAGTTAATTTTCGTGCAGCAGGCAGATGTTAAGCAAATAATCCAAAAGGTATCAGCAATAATCCAAAAGGTGTCAGCAAATAGTCCAAAAGGCTCAGCAAGTATTCCAAATAGGTTAATCCAACAATAAGTAATCCAAGAAAGAAGTGATTTCAATCTCTTCTAGGTTCCATTTAATTCATGATTATTAAGTTATTCATGTTGTGAAAATAGGCAGCAAGAAAGAAAAAAAGGCAGCAAGACTGTGTTCCTCCGCTTCAAAAATTAAGTCCAGAAGATTATAATTTTAAAAGTCTATCAAGAACAGATTCTGTTCATCACTAGAAATTTTCTTTAGCAGTTAAAATTTTCTAAATAGTCATGTCAAATTTAAACTATTTTGTTAAAGCATAAAGTCAGAAAATTATTTTGTAGATTCCCAAGTTCACGTTCAAAATGGAAAAGTAAAAGTGAAGAAGAAAAAAAATTAGGTCCGGCTGTTATTTGCGGATGGGTTTAAACAAGAAAAAACTTTCACTTTCGCCCTGGAAAAAAAAACTTTTACTTAAAAGTTTTACGATCTTCTGACTTAAAAACGAAACACAATGGAGATTTTTACCTTAAGTCCTTTCTCTGCTATATTCTTTTTCTATGTAGATGTAGATATTTTTACTTTCGCTTCTTTGCTTTTATTCTTCCCGCTGAGTGAGGGGAGAAAGCGCTGGCCGGTCCTCTTAAGCAAAGAGGAGCGGTTCTCCCGTCTCCGAAGCTGCGGGGCGAACCGCTGCCTCTGGAGTCCTGGCGATGGGTCCTCGGGCAGAGGAGAGCCCCCTGTTCATGGATCGGGCCATCCGGGCCCGATCCGATCGCAATTGCGACCTTCGGAGGGGGTAGAAGAGATTCGCCTGGCAGAGCCCTGCCAGACACGTCTCGCCGCGATCTCCACCAAACCGGAAGCCCCGCGGCGCGCGTGTTTTAAAAGGTTGCAGCCGGCCTGGGGGGCTCGGGGGGGTGCTTGCAGCTTTCTTTCTTGCTCTTTTTCTTTCTCTCTTTTACCTTCCCTTCCTCTATTTCTTCTTTTCTTTCTCCTTCCCACCTTCTTCCCTCCCTCCCTCCTTTCACTCATTCCTCTCTTACTCTCCCCTTTCATAAGTTTCCTTGCTTCCTTCCTCTGTTCCTGTCCCTTCCCCCTTTCTTTCTTTCTTTCTTTCTTTCTTGCTCTTTTTCTTTCTCTCTTTTACCTTCCCTTCCTCTATTTCTTCTTTTCTTTCTCCTTCCCACCTTCCCTCCCTCCCTCCTTTCACTCATTCCTCTCTTACTCTCCCCTTTCATAAGTTTCCTTGCTTCCTTCCTCTGTTCCTGTCCCTTCCCTCTTTCCTTCCTTCCCACCCTCCGTCCATTCATTCACCCATTCCTCTCTTGATCGCTTAAAGCCGGTCCCTGGTGCAAAAAGGGTTGGGGACCTCTGTCCTACAGGATTGGGTGGCAGAGAAGTTGAACATATGTAAATTTAAAAGTTTAAGAAAGTTTACAAGTTAAGTGAAAGAAACTTCATTATTCATTTATATGTACATGTACATTTCTTCATTAAAAACATGTCTTTCTGCATAATTTAGACTAACTTTGTGAGTTTTTTTAGGGCTGGAACCAATTAAAATTATTTACATTAATTCCTATGGGGAAAAGTCGTTCGAGATAAGAGCTGCTCGACTTAAGAGCCCAGGTCCGGAACGAATTAAACTCGTATCTCGAGGTACCACTGTACTAACTTATTAATTCTAACTGTATACTAATTTATTTCACACAGCACCTTTTATAATTCTCTGTTTTCTATGAACTAATGCAGCTAATATATATGGGCAGTTATAAATGATGCTGTAATTCATGAGCCTGCCAACATAATAGATAAGGCTGCAGGTATGTTGTTGTTGTTGTTGTTGTTGTTATTACTATTATTATTATTAATTAGATTTGTATGCCGCCCTTCTCCAGGTCACAGAGTAGATACAGACATAAACATGTAGCACAAATCTAATAATTTAAAAAACAACTAATAGAGTACAGTGATAGATTTGTTTGTTTTTATTTATTTATTTATTTTGTCCAATACACAATAATCCACAATGAAGGTTATAGAGGATATACTTGAGTAAAATATATTAAAGAAAGAATAGAAGGGAAAATATAGGAATAAAATATATCTATGAGAGAATAGCAGAAAAGATATAGGGATAGAAGAGAAGATATATGAGATATCGGAGAGACTATAGGACAGGGGTGGAAGACACTCTAGAGCATTTATGTACGCCCCTCTTAGGAATCTGGAGAGGTCAACCGTGGATAGTCTAAGGGTAAAGTGTTGGGGGTTAGGGGATGATACTACGGAGTCTGGTAATGAGTTCCACACTTCGACAACTCAATTACTAAAGTCGTATTTTTTGCAGTCATGTTTGGAGCTGTTAATATTAAGCTTGTATCTGTTGTGTGCTCTTGTGTTGTTGTGGTTGGAGCTGAAGTAGTCTTTGAAGGCAGGACATTGCAGCATATGATCTTGTGGGTATGATCTTGAGGTTGAGAAAAGCTTAGATCATGTTTAAGGTGTCATAGTTCTAAGCTTTCTAGACCCAGGATTGTAAGTCTAGTTTCGTAGGGTATTCTGTTTCGGGTAGAGGAGTGAAGGGCTCTTCTGGTGAAGTATCTTTGGACATTTTTGAGGGTGTTTTTGTCAGAAATGTGGTATGGGTTCCAAACAGATGAGCTGTATTCTAGGATGGGTCTGGCGAAAGTTTTGTAAGCTCTAGTAAGTAGTGTGAGATTGCCAGAGCAGAAGCCACATAGGATTAGATTAACAACTATTGAAACCTTCTTGGCGATGTTGTTGCAGTACGCTTTGGCACTTAGATCTTTAGTTATTAGTACTCTGAGGTCCTTGACCGAGTGGGGATTATCTGTGATAATTTGTTTATTCAGTTTGTATTTGGAGTTCTGATTCTTTTTGCCGACATGTAGGACAGAGCATTTGCTGGTTGAGATTTGGAGTTGCCGTGTGTTAGACCAATCAGAAACAGAGTCTAGGTCTTTTTGGAGAGTAATTGTGTTATCAGTGCTGTTGAAGAGTTTTACATCATCTGCAAAGAGAAAACAGTTACTTGTGATGAGATTGCAAAGATCATTAATGTAGAGAATGAAGAGCGTTGGTCCCAGTACGCTACCTCGAGGGACACTGCTTTTAACAAGGACAGGTGTGGATATGGAGCTTCTTATTTTGACCACTTGTTGTCTGTTTGACGGGAATGCTGTAATCCAGCTATGGAGGGATCCTGAGATGCCATAGGATTTGAGTTTTAGAAGTAGTTTATCGTGGACCACTGAATCAAAGGCTTTGCAGAAGTCAATATAAATTGCATCTATAGATTTTACTTGATCAAGATAAGTTGTCCATATGTTTTTGCAGTGGAGGAGCTGCAGGTTGCAGGATAGTTTTTTCTGAATCCAAATTGTTTGTTAGAGAGCAGATTATTAGTTTCTAGGTGGAGAGTAATTTATTGGTTTATAATTGATTCCATGACTTTGCATGGGATGCAGCATAGTGATATTGGTCTGTAGTTATCGACAAGAGAGGGGTCTCCTTTTTTGAAGATGGGAATTGTTCTGGTTTCTGGCTAGAGCCTCTGTTAATTGGAATAAAGGCTTACTGAATGCAGAATGAATGTCCATGGAGAATCAGGTTTTAGGTCTTGCTTTCTTTGGGTGACAAAGGGGTCCTGGCATTGCGCTTCCTGAATTCGTTCTCAAAGATCTAGCACATTATGGGCGGCTGCGATTGATGCAAGAGGCAGAATGGTATGAAGCAGCACAGGTTCTTGGTTTTGGGTGTATTCAGGTTTGCGAGACAATGCATAGGCTTGTTTGTTGTCGTACTTGGAAATGTAGGTAATGCGGAAGTCGAATCTGGCAAAGAAAAAGGACCATTGGATTTGTCTCTGCCTCAGCTTCCTGGCAGTTTGGAGAAATTCCAAGTTTTTGTGGTCAGTTCTGACCTGTACTTGGAGATGGGCTCCTTCCAGGTGATGTCGCCAGGTCTCAAAAGCAGTCTTGATAGCTAAAAGTTCTTTTTCCCAAATGGTATAGTTACCTTCTGCAGGTGTTAATTTCCTAGAATAATAGGCACAGGGAAATAAAAGTCCGCCATCTTGGCGTTGCTGGAGAAGTACAGCTCCTACTCCAACATCGGAGGCTTCGGCTTCGACGATAAATGGATGGCCGGGATCAGGGTACTGGAGAATAGGTTCTTGCATGAGCAAAGTTTGTTGTTCTGCAGTGCCCCATTGAAATGGAACTTCTTTCTGGAGAAGGCAGGTGAGGGGTGCAGTCAAGGTGGCGAAGTTGGGAATGAAGATTTGGTAATAATTGACAAATCCCAAAAATCATTGGACATCTTTGGCTCGAGCTGGAGGTTGCCAAATTTGCAAGGCATCGAGTTTTCCAGTGTCCATGATGATGCCTTGGGGGGAAATGATATGGCCTAAGAAGTCAATGGATGTTTGAAAAAATTGGCATTTTTCTAACTTGGCGTAAAGGTGATGTTGTCGGAGGCGTGGAGTACTTGTCATAAATGGTGTCATCAATGTAGACGGCCATGAAGTGGTCAATAAAGTCCTTAAAAATCTCATTCATAAAATATTGGAATACTGCTGGCACATTGGTAAGTCCAAAAGGCATGACAGTGAATTCAAAATTTGTATGCCGCCCCGAGTCTGCAGAGAGGGGCGGCATACAAATCTGATTAATAAATAAATAAAATAATAAAAAATGGCTGTAGCGGGTGCCGAAGGCGGTCTTCCATTCATTGCCTTGACGAATGCGAATGAGGTTGTAGGTGCCTCGCAAGTTGATTTTGGTGAAAATTGTTGCCATGCGGAGGCGGTCCATGAGTTCAGAGATTAAAAGTAGAGGGTAGCGGTTACGAATGGTAATGGAATTGAGTTTATGATAGTCACAGTATTCAGATGATGACATTTTGGACCCACGCAAGCGCAGAATTATGCGTAGAAGAGACCAAGTAAGAACATATTACAGGAAATAAGGGAGGCCACCTGTGTTTGGGTGGGGCTCCAGTAATTAGGGCTGCTGCTATAAATAGCAGCATGTGGGTTTGGCCATTGTGGAAAAATATCTGATCGGAGTTCGTCAGGAATCCTGTGTTTTCTGGACTTTGTTGCTTTTTCACGCCTTTGAAAACAAAGCAGAGCAACGTGTGTGTGTGTGTGTCTCACTTCGTTGGAAGAAGAAGGGGTGTGAAGTTTCTTCACAGCTGCTAGCTAAGTACTTAATGACTGCTTAAGGGAAATTGTACAGACTACCCGGTTGTTTTGGGAAGAGTGCTCTTTGCAATACAAAAAGAGTGCTTTGTTTATTTTGAATTTTGTGATAAAGAACATTGTTTTGAATTTTCAAACGTGTGTGTGTCTGAAATTTGTACCCTTGAATTTTTGAGAGGCTCCTATCAGAGAGCCCGGCAGAACAGAAATAAGATAAATATTTTTACTGTGCGTATAGGAGAGTTATGAACAAAAACTACTGAGTGTCACTAGAAACTAGACCATTTTGAGCAGACAAGAGATCACATGAAAAGTATTTCTGAGGATCTATACCAACTTAGAGGCTCTATTTTGGCATGGGTGACATGGTTCCTTCCTATAAGCACAATTTCTTCAACTGCCATGTTCTCCTCTATCCATAGGCCAATGGTATTCAACCAGAGCGACTTTAAGACTGAACATTGGGGAAATTCCAGGCTAGTCACGAGAAGATAAATAAAGAGGAGAGAGAAGAGAAGGGGAAAGGAGGAGAGGACAGAAAGGAGAGGACAGGAGAGGAGGAAAGAAGGAAAGGAGAGGAGAGGAGAGGAGAGGAGGAAAGAAGGAAAGGAGAGGAGAGGAGAGGAATTAATTCTTTATGATTAGGGGTTTCTGGATAAAATGGAGAGATTCAGGTTGATAGTTAATTTGTCTTTCAGAAATACCAGGATATCCTTTTGTAAAATCAGAATTTTTTAGACTCATCAAGCATACCATGGTAACCAGTCCCATGAATATTCTATTGCTTACACTTTGTATGTTCCAAAGATAGAAGATGTCTATATTCTTCCTACACGTAACTCAGAAAAATAATTGCTATTTCTGATCCCTGCTGCACTTTGAAAATAATGTGACCTATTTCACTTTCTGGTCTGCCGTATTGTTACAAAGCAAAGTGACTGAGAATCTGGATGGATAAAGTCAAGAGAGTGGGGTGGGGAAGGAAATTACATTCAAAGGCAAACTCTAAAATAACTGCCTAATACTAACAGTTATACAGAGATAGTTGAATAGAGAATATATAGCCCAGTGCAATGCATTGTCCATTGAATTATTTACTGTGTCATGTTTAAAGCAAGTATTGGTGCAACCTGGAGCTCTTGGCCTGCCACAGTATTACTTATCTTATATCCCCAATGCAATGCTTTACTCTATCAGAATAAATGCTTATTGTCAAATCATGAATCTTATAACCTGGGAAGATAATAATAATCCAAGGGTAAAGTGTTGGGGGATTGGGGATAGAAACATAGAAACATAAAAGACTGATGGCAGAAAAAGACCTCATGGTTCATCTAGTCTGCCCTTATACTATTTCCTGTATTTTATCTTACAAATGGATGACACTATGGAGTCCGGTAATGAGTTCCACGCTTCGACAACTCAGTTATTGAAGTCATATTTTTTACAGTCAAGTTTGGAGCGGTTAATATTAAGTTTAAATCTATTGTGTGCTCTTGGGTGTTGTGGTTAGCTCTGGCCCAGCTCCTGCCCCAAGGAATGTGTAGGGCGGCCACCGGACACACCGACTGGTCGGCGGCCGCACTAAGCTGGATGCTAACCCCTCTGTGTAGCTGATCCGTCTTAGACTGCCTTACTACAAGGGACACCCCCCCTTGTCTAAAGGCCAGATCAGCATACTGGAAGGCTCGGAGCGAGGTGTCAGCCTGAGACGAAGCCATGGCCTCGCTGACCCTGAGGGCCCCAAAAAACATGACACAAGTCGCTGCCCTAAAAAGACGGGCCTCGTACAATGAGGCACACAGACTGTCAAAAACCCCGTTAATTAAAGACAGCTGCTCCATCGTCAGAGCCCGACGAGTGTCACCAGGGGCCCCCGCTCGCTCCCTCAGCCAGCCTTCCAGCATCTTCCGAATGCGGAAGTCACCCAAAAAATCCGCAACCCCCCCCCCCCCCCCGCCTTGGACAGAAAGGCGAGGCCAGCTAACCTGGACCGGATCGTCCTAACTGACAGGCCACGCTGCCTAAGCTGGACGCAAAACTCAGCCAGGTGCTCTACAGGGACAGGCCAACAAAGTTGGTAACCCCTGCCCTGCCTGAAATCCCCAAACTCCTTACCTGCACGCTGGTATGCCCTGAGGGTGCCGGGCGCTACAGACAAGGAGATTGCCCTGGATGCCTCGTCTCTCCACCACTCTGGATCCCCCCCAGACTCCAGAGGTGGCCGGGGAACGCCTCTGGCAACTCTCGGGCCCACGGGGCCAGGGTCCGAAACCTGGACAACTGACCACAGGACAAGGCATCAGCGACCCCGTTATCCAACCCGGGGACATGCCTAGCCAAAAACAATGTGTTTAGGGACAAGGACTTGTGCACAAAATGGCGGACAAGCCGCATGACCCCTGTCGCTCTTAGAGGACAGGGCATTCACCACATGGACAACCGCTAGATTGTCACACCAAAAGTGCACGGTCTTGTCCCTAAACTGCTCCCCCCAAAGCTCTAAGGCCACTATTAAGGGGAAGAGCTCTAAGAACGTAAGGTCCTTAACCAACGAAGAGGCACTCCATTCCGGAGGCCATGCCGACCAGCACCACTGGTCACCTAACACTACCCCGAAACCACAAGTCCCCGCGGCATCAGAGCAGAGCTGCAACTCAGCTTCCAAAAGAAGCTCATGCCTCCAGAAAGACAAACCATTAAACCTGACCAAGAAATCCCACCACACGCCGAGGTCAGCCCTGACCCCAGCGCAGAGGCGGGTACGAAGATGGGGCAAACGGAGCCCCTTCATCGCGTCGTATACCCTTCTGGAAAAAGCCCTACCAGGAACAACCACCCGACAGGCAAAATTAAGAATGCCTGCCAATTCCTGAAGCTGCCGTAGGGTAACCTTCCGGCAGCCCAGCACCTCATCGAGCTTTCTTCTGATCTTGAGCAACTTCTCTAGGGGAAATCTGGAAGCTTGCTCCTCCGAGTCCAATTCAATACCCAGAAAGGTAATCCTGGTGGCGGGGCCTTCGGTCTTCTCAGAGGCTAAAGGCACCCCTAACTGAGCACAAAGGGCTTCGAAGTCCCGCATAAGAGCAAAACATTGCTCCGAATGCGCAGGCCCCGCCAACAAGAAATCATCAAGGTAGTGAACGACCGTACCCAGACCACTGTGCCTCCTGAGCGCCCATTCCAAAAAGGTGCTAAAACTCTCAAAAAGAGAGCACGAGACAGAGCAGCCCATAGGCAAAGCTCTGTCCACGTAATAACCACCCTCGAAATGGAAGCCCAACAGCTCAAAGTCATCTGGGTGTATGGGGAGGAGCTGGAATGCCGACTTAATGTCGCATTTACCCATAAGGGCTCCCACCCCACACCTCCTAACCATAGTCACGGCTGCATCAAAGGATGCATACCGGACTGAACAAAGCTCGTCAGGAATGAAGTCATTCACTGACTCCCCTTTTGGAAAAGACAAATGGTGAATCAACCTAAATTCACCACTCGCCTTTTTGGGGACCACACCTAAGGGAGACACACGAAGATTCGGGAAGGGCGGCTCCGGGAAGGGCCCGAGGACCCTGCCCTTGGCCACCTCCTTCCGAATCTTCTCCCTAACAATGTCTTCATGACCAACAACCGACCTAAGGTTGTCAGACATGAAGGCCCTCCTAACACCCATATAAGGGATCCTAAATCCCTTCGAGAATCCTAGCAAGAGAGCGGCCGCTCTCGAGCGAGGGTGATAGTCACGCACGAGGCCGACACAAAATGGCCGCCGCGAGCAGACTGACAAGTGTCTGCTCGTGGCTGCAGTCCGGGCGAAAAGGCTGAGCCTCGGGCCTGCTCGCCCTTATATAGGGCAAGCAGGCCCCACCCGGACCAATCAGCAGCCGGGCCAGTCAGGCCCGAACTCCCGAGCGAAGTCTCGCCTCGCGAGAATTCACTCGGGATCCAAGATGGCGGCCACCATGAGGGTCCGGTGTCTCCCGGTCCCTCCAGCAAAGCCTGCTGCCGGGTAAGTCCGGTGCCATCATTGTGTGCTCTTGGGTGTTGTGGTTAGCTCTGGCCCAGCTCCTGCCCCAAGGAATGTGCAGGTGGATGTGGGGGAGACATCCACATGCTGCAGGCCTGTTTTGCTCCCAGTGGAATCTGCCAACGAAGTCTCCTCTGACCAAGGAGGCCTGAGTGACAGGGAGGAGGAGAGTTTGGCAGACAGCCCAGGAGGAGATCAATCATCTGTATCATCTCTGGATTCTGAACAAGAATTAATGACACATCCACGCATGCGTAGAGTGAAAATGAGAAAATGAGGCCACCTGTGGTTGGGTGGGGCTGCTGTAATTAGTGCTGCTGCTATAAATAGCAGTGTGTGGGTTTGGCCGTTGTGGAGAATTATCTGATCGTTGTGTTTCATGAATGTCTTGCTGACTCTGGCCTTAGTTTGTTGACTTTTCACCACTTTGAAACCAAAGCAGAGCAAAGTGTGTTTCACTTGGTGGAAGAAGAAGGGCTGTGACTTTCTTCACAGCTGCAAGCTAAGTACTTACGAACTGATAAGAGACTTGTACAAATGACCAGGTTGTTTTGGGACGAGTGCTCTTTGCAATACAAAAAGAGTGCTTATTTTATTTTGAATTTTGGGATAAATAACATTGTTTTGAATTTTCAAACGTGTGTGTCTGTCTGAAATTTGTACCTTTGAATTTTTGGGAGGCTCCTACCAGAGAGTCCAGCAGAACATTGTGTTATTGTGGTTGAAGCTGAATGGAGTTTGTAGAGCTCCAAGTCTGCTAAATATGCATTCAGGAACCTGTACCTGTCCTTAGAGACATGATATAATTTAAATTGAGGGGTTGCTCTGCATATGTTTTCTTCTTGTGTGACTAAGTTAACTAAACCTTTAGCAATTTTTAGACATATAACTTACTGAAATCCATTGCCTTTCCATTGGATTGGATCATATTGGAGGGGGGAGATATGCAAAATGAATTTCTTTAAAAAAATTAAAACAGATCTATTGCAAAATATACGAAAACAATATAAAATATTATAGATCCACTTTATCAAATCATTCACAACTTTCAAGGTGGAAGAGCCTGGTCCTTCAAAAAATTAGCAAAACCAATTGGAACCACCCGTATGCCAACAGAGAACAGATTGTTGCAGGTTGCCTCTCCCATGCACAGCAACACATTCTATGTTGCCTACACAAAGCATCTGATGATATGAGAGGAGGAAAAGCACCACATTTAGAGCAGTGTCTAAATTCATTTTCCAGCTGTATCAGCTGCAGAAGGACAATGGAGATGTAGGCTGTGGCTTGTGGACTCATCCTCTGGAAATAGTTAGTGAATCATCATGTATTTTACTACCTACTAATCATGTATTTACCTACTAAAACCCTCATTGTGTATTGGACAAAATCAATCAATCAATAAATAAATATCAGGACAAGGAGGCTGTGTGGATTTGCTCTTTGACACCCTGCATTTCATTGCTTCGGGTTTTAATGATGTAGAGTCACCAAGTGTTAAAATTATATAGGATCTTTTAAAAAGTCAGAGTTTACTCCTATCTAAAATGAAAGAAAATCATTAACTACATGAGCAAATTCAATATACCTAAAATATTACTTTCCCTCCCTTTTTAAAAAATTATTTACTGTTCTGGGTTAGACAAGAGATCTGAAATACAGGGGGTGGACAAACAAATGGAAACACTTGACTTTTTGGCATCATAATGTTTGAACATGTTCAAATCAATAAAAACTTGACATATTTTAATGTTTTTTTAAATTCTGTTATTTGATATGTTTTTTAAAACTACCTTTTGTTTTTACAGAAATTTAAGGAAATTGGTTATAACCTTCTAGAAATGGCAGACTTCTCAGACTTTCAAGGAGGCCAAATTGTTGGTGCTCGAATGGCAGGTGCCAGTGTAACAGAAAGTGACCGAATGTTTGGTGTTTCAAGAGGTAATGTCTCAAAAGCAATGACTGCTTTGAAAGAGAATGGAAAACGTCCTCAGCCAAGCACAGGTCTGGTTGAAAGTCAAAGTTGTCTGAGAGAGACCATCGGACTCTAAAGTGAATTGTTAGAGTGGATCGCAAGACCCCAGCCCCTAAAATCACTGCAGAGCTCAATAAACACGTACAGAGCCCAGTTTCCACAAAAACTGTTCAAAGGGAACTTCACAAATCTGGATTCCACGGAAGAGCTGCAAGGTGTTCCCATTTTTTTGTCCACCCCCTGTATATGACTCTTATCTCTAAGGCAAGTGATGTGTGCAATACGTTTCTGCCTGGAAGTAGACCGATTGTTCTAGTGATTAATGCACAGGTTATCTGAGGAACGTCTTCCAACTTCACCCACCTGTCTCACATGACAGGACATGTTATGTTTGAAGTTTGACTGGTGAGGTACAGGAAGAGAGGCCTCTCTGGTGTTGTCCCTGTCTCATGGATCAGCTTATCCCTAAAGGCAAGGCAAATCCCCTGTTCTTCTGGAAGAACATTAAGTAATGGTTTTGACAGCTTATCTGCAGGTCCAAGAATGCTATGCAACCCTGAGGGTGGTCAGGAGGCTAAAGGTAGCCACTCTACCTCTTTTACT
Source organism: Erythrolamprus reginae (assembly GCF_031021105.1). Lineage (NCBI taxonomy): Eukaryota > Metazoa > Chordata > Lepidosauria > Squamata > Dipsadidae > Erythrolamprus > Erythrolamprus reginae. The sequence goes on from NC_091951.1 coordinate 138,765,876, forward strand.
TAGCAATTGTCCCTTCAAATTAGCTTTAATCTGCTTTTTAACTTGATTTTACCTACAGCAGTGGTTTTGTGGTGACCACCAACCATAAAATAATGAAATTATTAGGAAACTCAGGGGTGGGTTCTAATTTACCTTACTGCCGATTCGCTTCCTCCTGCATTGCGTGACTGCGCCTCATGGACACATGGGCGCTTTAAAAGCACACACATATGTAATGTTGATTTTTTTTTTAATTGCAAAAAAAAAAGCTGGAATCAAGATGGCGACGCATGTGCAGTGCCAAAAATTCAGCTTTTGTGCATACACTTAGAAGTTCCCATGGCACAGATACATATTTTTTCATTTGCAGCTGGGTGGATCTGCCTAGAGACAGATAGAGGAGCAGTATCTCGGTTCCTAAGACCATTAGAAATATATGTTTTCCGATGGTCTTAAGGTGACCCCTATGAAAGGGTCATTCGGTCCCCCAAAGGGGTCCTGACCCACAAGTTGAGAACCGCTGAGCTAAAGCTTTTATATTGTTTTATTATTTATTCTGTAAACTGGCCAACGGTATGCAAATGTGATGAGGAGTAAAAAAAAAAATTGATAAACGAAAGTGGAAACCAGGAAACTAGGAGTGTCAATCCTGCCTTAAAATGGAAGCCAGCTGGGTGACTTTGGGCCAGTCAATTTCCCAGCCAACTCAAGCCACAGGGTTGTCGTTGTTGTGGGAAAAATAGGAGGAGGAAGGAGCATTAGGTATGTTTACCACGTTGCTATATTAAAAAATAATAAAGGAGAGAGATAAATTTAAAAAACACTAAATACCTGCAGCATCAACTGTTTTCTTAGTCTTCGATTCAATCACATTGTCAACTTCACATGTCTGAGTATTTACATATTTTTCAGAAAGCAACACAGTCAACAGTAGGAATATGAAGAGTTTCTTCATCTTCGGGATGCAGAACTTCCTGCAGAGAAAAAACAAGGCAATCATTCATCCTGACATGGTAATTTCAGAGCCCCCTTATATCTTTCTTTCTTTCTTTCCTATTTACTTTCCCCATCATTCAGAGAGAAGGATGTCTGTGCACGTTTACATATATTAGAAAATAATATGTATGTTTTGTTTGTATAAATGGATGAATTTTTTTTAAAAATCCAGTGTTACAACCCACATTCACATCTGGTAACCCAAATATCAACTCTTGCAGAGACTTCCTCGCTACGTTTATTTATTTATTGGACTTTTATGCCGCCCTTCTTCGAGGACTCGGGGTGGCTCACAACATATAATAAAACAATACATAACATTTCGGGTCCAATTAATTAAATATATAATCTAAAACTAAAACCCCTAAAAAACCTGTCATTCTCATTTAATCAGTTTCTCTCAGTCCATTCATCAGCCAGGGAGCAAGAATCTAATGGCCCCAAGCCTGGCAACATAAGTGAGTTTTGAAACTCTTGCGGAAGGCAAAGAGGGTGGGAGAAGTAACCACACTCCTCTGGGGGGAGTGATTCCAGAGGGCTGGGCCCCCCACAGAGAAGGCTCTTCTTCTAGGCACCACCAACTGGCAATGTCTAGTTGATGGCACCTGGAGAAGGCCAACTCTGTTGGACCTAACCGGTCACTGGGATTCATGCCTTTCTAACACACTGCTGGATGCTGTCCTCCCACCTTTGGGACATTATAGCTGTTATCAGTGGTTCTTCAATTATAAATACCAAATCGTCTTCAAAAGCTTGGACCTTATAGGTTTATTTCCTTATTCTTAGACCTTTTTTTTATTTTTTTTTATTATTTTTACTAGTAATGTTTCCATTGTTAATATAAATAGAAGTGGGGAAATAGGACATCCCTGCCTAACTCCTTTCTTAATTTCAAATTTTTCTGTCTGTTCACCGTTAATTATAATTCTGGCATTTTGTTTAGAATATATTGTATTTATTAATTTTATAAAGTTTTGGCCAAATTTCATCATTTCAAGCTGTGTTATCATAAATTTCCAATTGACATTATCGAAAGCCTTCTGAGCATCAAGAAAAACCAGCGCCATCTGTTTCTCAGGGTGCTCTTCATAGTATTCTAATGTGCCTGTTATTATTCTCAAATTATCTCTAATTTGTCTCTTGGGAAGAAAACCATTTTGGTCTCGATGTATTAATTGATTCATTTTTTAAAAAATCCTTGTTGCATAAATTGTAATAAATATTTTATAGTCCGTGTTCAATAGAGATATCGATCAATAATTATTGATTTTTTCTTTTTCCGTTTCTGTTTTGGGTATAAGTGATATTAATGCTTCTGACCATGTTTGGGGTATCTTTGCTTCTTGGGCTATCTGATTGTAAATTTCCAACATATTGTTTTAATAATAATAATAATAATAATAATAATAATAATAATAATAATTTATTAGATTTGTATGCCATCCCTCTCCGAAGACTTGGGGCGGCTCACAACAATAATAAAAACAATATAACAGTGAAACAAATCTAATATTAAAAGAAAAAGATATATAAACCCCCAGAAATTAAAACCATACAACACATACATACCAAACATAAAATATAAAAGCCTGGGGGAGGGGGGTGTCTCAGTTCCACCATGCCTGGCGATATAGGTGGGTCTTGAGTAATTTGCAAAAGACAAGGAGGGTGGGGGCATTCTAATCTCTGGGGGGAGTTGATTCCTGAGGGCCGGGGCTGCCACACAGAAGGCTTTTCCCCTGGGGCCCACCAAATGACATCGTTTGGTCAATGAGACAAGGAGAAGGCCAACTCTGTGGGACCTTATCAGCCACTGGGATTCATGCGGTAGAAGGCGGTTCCGGAGGTATTCTGGTCCAATGCCATGTAGGGCTTTAAAGGTCATTACCAACACTTTGAATTGTGATTGGAAACTGATCGGCAGCCAATGCAGGCAATGGAGTGTTGTAGAAATGTGGGTGAATCTGGGAAGCCCCATGATGGCTCTCACAGCCGCATTCTGCATGATCTGAAGTTTCTGAACACTTTTCAAAGGTAGCCCCATGTAGAGAGCATTGCAGTAATCGAACCTCGAGGTGATGAGGGCATGAGTGACTGTGAGCAATAACTCCCTGTCCAAGTAGGGCCACAACTGGTGCACCAGGCGAACCTGGGCAAACGCCCTCCTCGCCACAGCCGAAAGATGGTGTCCCAATGTGAGCTGTGGATCGAGGAGGATGCCCAAGTTGCGAACTCTCTCTGAGGGGGTCAATAATCCCCCCCCAGGGTAATGGACGGACAGATGGAATTGTCCTTGGGAGGCAAAACCCACAGCCACTCCGTCTTGTCTGGGTTGAGTTTGAGCTTGTTGACACCCATCCAGACCCCAACAGCCTCCAGGCACCAGCACATCACTTCGACTGCTTCGTTGATCGGACATAGGGTAGAGATGTATAACTGGGTATCATCGGCATATTGATGATACCTCACCTCATGCCCTTGGATGATCTCACCCAGCGGTTTCATGTAGACATTAAATAGCAGGGGGGAGAGGACTGACCCCTGAGGCACCCCACAAGGGAGAAACCAAGAGGGTGACCTCTGACCCCCCACTAACACTGACTGCGACCGACTGGAGAGGTAGGAGGAGAACCACTAAAGAACAGTGCCTCCCACTCCCAACCTCTCCAGCCGGCGCAGAAGGATACCATAGTCAATGGTATTGAAAGCCGCTCAGATGTCAAGAAGCACCAGGACAGAGGACAAGCCCCTGTCCAGGGCCCACCAGAGATCATCCATCAACGTGACCAAAGCAGTTTCTGTGCTGTAGCCAGGCCTGAATCCAAACTGCTGAGGGCCTAGATAATCGGCTTCTTCCAAGGACCGCTGGAGTTGGAGCGCCACCACCTTCTCAACAACCTTCCCCATAAAGGGAAGGTTGGAGACTGGACGGTAGTTATTAAGCACGGCTGGATCCAAGGAAGGCTTCTTGAGGAGGGGGTGCACAATTACCTCCTTATAAGGAGCCGGAAAAGACCCCCTCCCCAAGGAGGCATTGACAATCAGCTGGACCCAGCTCCGTGTCACCTCTCGGCTAGCTGAAACCAACCAAGAGGGACACGGATCCAGTAAACAGGTGGCGGAACTCACAGCTCCAATGGCCTTGTCCACTTCATCAGGTGTCACCAAGTCAAACTCCTCCCAGACAGATGGACAAAGACGTTTAGCCCCAATACCTCGACTGACTCGTTGTCAGCCGATACTGCTATAGAATTGGAGTTGAGGTTTTCTAATATTTTTATTTCTTGTTTGTATAATTCAGCTGGTATACCATCTATACCAGTTGCTTTATTATTTTTCTATTGTTTTATCGCTACCTATAATTCAACTAAGGTAATTGGTCTATTTAATTCTTGTTGTTGCTCTTCCGTTAATATTTTCATATTTGATGATTCTATATATTTTTCTACTTCTTCCTTTTTTACTTCTTCATATACATATAATTTCTTCTAGTACTTTACTGCTATCCTTTTCTTTTCTTCTTTGTCATATTTTATGATACCTTGTTCATCTTCCAATCTGTCTATGATTTTCCTTTCTTTTTGTTTTCTTAATTTGTGAGCCAGCCATCTGCCTGGTTTATTAGCTTGTTCGAAATATACTTGCTTGGCTGTTCTAATTTTATCTACCATTTCCTCCTGATATAAGAGATTAATTGCATGTCTAATTTGATCTTTTTTCTCCTTAGTTTTTTATTTTTTGGATTTAGTTGTAATTCTGTTTCTATTTGTTTTAGTTCCTGTTCTAATTTTTCCTGTTTAATTTCTTTTGTTTATGTTTCCTTGCCATATATGATATTGCTAAACCCCGAATATAAGCTTTTGTCATGTCCCAAAGTGTTTGTGGTGTAATGTCTTCAGTTCTATTTATCTCAAAGAATATTTGTAGTTCTTTCCCTAATATCTGAATGTATTGCTTTTCCTTTATTATTTTTCTGTCCATGATCCATTTTATTTGTTTTTTACTATTTTCCTTTCTCCAAATTAATATTATCGGGTTATGATCTGCCCAAGTATTTAATTCTATTTCTATTTTTACAATTTCATTACTTATCTGGGGTGTTGCCCATACCATATCTATATGAGACCAACTCTGCTGTGGATTTGAGTAGTATATGTATTGTTTGTCTTTATCATGTTTTTCTCTCCAAGAGTCTTTTAAATTCATTTCTTTAACTATCTCCCAAAAAGTTTTAGGGAGATTTTTCTTTTTTTTAATATTTCTATTCCCTTTATAGTCTAATTTCTTGTCTGATATTGCATTGAAATCTCCTAATAAAATTATATTCTCCAATTCTAATTCGATAATTTTTTCATGTAATTTTTTATAGAATTCAATTTGATTTTCATTGGGTGCATAAATCACTATTAACATTAGGGGCTTTTGATCTTTTTCCAATTCTATTATTAAAATTCTTCCCTCCTGATCTTTATATATTTCTCTTGAACTAATCAGTTTGTTTTTAAAGATACTGCGGTTGAAATTTTAATGTTTTAGATGGCTTTTAAAAACTACTACAGTATTGCATTTTAATGTTCTATTTCCATAAATGAGTAAGAAACACTGCTCATAGGTAGGCTATCAGTATGGTAATATAACAACATGTTTAACCCCTAGATTCCTACAAAAAAATTAAATAATTTCTCTACTCATGATCAATATGAATCTGCAGCAAAGTCCAAATAAACCATGACAGTTATCTCAGTTTTTAAGTCAACAGTTCTACTGAGTGATTATAGCACTTCATCCATTTATTTAATCAAACTAATCTTCTATGAAGTGAATTCAGATCAACAAATAAAATCTGTAATTTGGCAATGCAATCAGAAGCCCCTTAGAGTTGATGGCATGGATTCTCATATGGGACAGTAGATATAATAGGGATTTAGAATAGCCTCCTGTTCTTATCCCCTCCTTTCCTTGCCAAATGATGTACAAACATACCTTTAACAGGGACAATTTTTTCCCTCCAAAGTATTCTGTGTCCTGAACAAATCAACCCTCTTTAAATACCAAAGAGTTACCCAATTTTTTTTATCCTGATTGGTCTAAATGTTTCAAAAGGGTTTCACTCCTCCTCTTTCCTGACATACCATTCTCTTTTGCAGCAGAAACATTGTTTTTAATTGTTTTATTGCCAGACACTTGGGCTCAATATTAATCCACAGAGAAGGAAGTAGCAAAAGTTAAAGAATTTACCTAAGAAAAAAATATACAAATCTATCTTTAAGAATACGTTAACTCCAGTGACTAATCTCATCAGGATAGCACTGGCAAGATTAAGACTTTACTGGTACAAGATGATTTTTTCCCAGTAAGATAACACAGCACAATGAGATATTACAAATTATTTTATTATAGTTATCCCCAAAATAACTCACGGTTATGATGCGATTCTTCTGCGGGTGACAGCACAAGGACATTTCCTATAATATAATAATTTTATGTATTTGAAAATAAAAAACTCTATTTCTCTGGCTTGACTTGAAAATAATGATACAGGTAGTCCTCAATATACAACCATTCATTTAACAGTTGGTTGAAGTTACAACAACACTGAAAAAAATGGACTTATGATCAATCCTTTCACTTACAAACCCTGCAGCATCCCTGTGGCCACATGATCAACATTTAGGAGCTCGGCAATGATGATTGGCACATGCCGGGATCATGGGATCACCATTTGCAACCAGGAAAGTCAGTGGGGAAGACATAACCCCTTAAAAATGGTGTGACTCACTTAATATCAGTGATGGGCTACCAAAATTTTTACTACCACACTGTGGGCTATTTAATGGCTTATGCATTTTGTTTCGATATCTTTCAGTGTAAATTGGGTGCTCTGGGGTGGAGCTCCAAATTTTGCTGCCGGAACTGCTTTTCTGACTGTTCCCATAGAAGCCCATCACTGCTTAATATCCACCTTGCTTAGCAGCAAACATAGCAATAGCAACAGCACTTAGACTTATATATCGCTTTCCAGTGCTTTCCAGCCATCTCTAAGTGGTTTACAGTGTCAGTATATTGTCCCCAACAATTTGGGTCCTCATTTTACCCACCTCAGAAGGACGGAAGGCTAAGACAACCTTGAACCTGGTGGGATTTGAACTGCCAAATCGCAGGCAGCCAGCAGTCATCAGAAGTCTTCAGCAACCGGCGTATATTTATGGTGTTTGCCACACGCTGGGATCCTGGGATTGCCATTTGCGACCAGCAAAGTCAGTGAGGAAAACCATAACTCCTCAAAAACCGTGAAGAAAAAAAATGAACTCTCACAAATAATACGAAAGATAAGAAACATCCTTCCTAAAGATAAATTACGGTATCTCTTCCTCCATCCTGTTACAGGTAGGATGCGATTCTACTGAGTTTTGTGGGTATTTTCATCATTATTGCAACATACATTGATTATGTTTTTAACTCTGGTAATTTATCTGCTTTATTATCACTTTAGGATTATTCTCAAACAATGGAGTGGAACTAGATTAAGGTGGCCAGACGTCCCGCTTTTACGGGACAGTCACGCTTTTTAGCAATTTGTCCCGCATCCTGGGGCATTTTTTAAAAGTCCCAATGTTTTTTGAGACAAGCTGCCAGCTGGAGATTGCTGGATCTCCGCATCGGCCGATTTTGGGCAATGCGGAAGCTGAGCTTCCTTCTTTGGGGGTTCCAAGTTTTTCCCCTGCAGATTCTACTGGCCGTTTCCAGGAAAAAACTTGGAATCCGCGAAGAAGGAAGCTCAGCTTCTGGTCTCGCCACTTTTGTCTCTTCGCCCTCTCAGCCTCCCACAGCACCTGCCAACAATGGAGAGGGAGAGAGAGAGAGAAGAAAGGAAGAGAGAGAAAGAGAGGGAGGGAGGGAGAAATAGAGAGAGAAAAGAGTGAGAAAGGAAGAAAAAGAAAGAAAAAAAAGAGGGAGAGAGAAATAGAAAGAAAGGGAGGAAGGAAGAGAGAGAGAAAGAGAGAGAAAAAGAGAGGGAGGAAGGAAGAGAGAAAGAAAGAGGGACAGAGAGAGAGAGAGAAAGAAAGGAAGGAAGAGAAAGAAAGAGGGAAGGAGGGAAAGAGAGAGAAAGAGAGAGAAATGGATAGAAAGGGAGGGGGAAGAGAGAAACAGACAGAGCAAGAGGGAGGGAAGGAGGGAAAGAGAGAGAAGGGAATAGAAAGAGACAGGGAGGAAGGAAGAGAGAAACAGAAAAGAGAGGAAGGAAGATAGAATAAAAGAGAGGAAGGAAAAGAAAGAAAGAGGGAGAGAGAGATAGAAAGAGAGAGAAATACAGAGAAAGGGAGGCAGGAAGAGAGATAGAGAGAAAATGGAAGAAAAGAATTTTTTTGCTCCATGTAGACCAAATTTTAAATCAGTTAGTAGTGTAAATAAGAAGTAAATATATATTTTGTAAAGATACTTCCTGCTGCTGCTGTATTTCATTGAAGATTTCAACTCCATATCTATTGGTCTGTGGCTGGCAGGTTGGGTTGGTTAGCTGCTTGGGCTGGCTATCTTCAAAAAGTGCAGCTCTGACACTCTGGAACCTGAAAGAACAACCAGCAATGGTTCGTGATTCCAAAGTGATGGCATGCATGCCTTAAGTTAGCCATCATGGGCATAGAGCCATGATGGCAAACCTATGGCATTTGTGCCACAGGTGGCATGCTGAGCCATATCAGAAGGTACATGAGGCTTTTCCCTATGTCAATTCCAGCACACTGGCCAGCTGACATTTGGCCTTCTGGAGAGCAGAAGGCATTTCACTCTCCCAAGATTTCAGGAGAGCATCCAGAGCCTGTGGGTATAAAAAAACAGACCCAATGGGCCTACCGGAAGTTCTGAAACTTTTGGCACTTGAGCAAAAAAAGGCTCGCCACCGATGCTATAGGCCTTCCTGCCTCAGCAGGTGATTGGATCTCCAAGATTCCTTCCAACTTTGCCATTCTGCTATTCAGAAATGTGTGGGAATGTGTACAAATCATCTTTTTTATTATTATTAAAGCAACCATCTCTTTTTCCAGGCTCATTGAGCTTCTTTGGAAATTGCTCTTATGTGGTTCATTGTCTGACACATTTGCTTTTATTTTCTCCCAGACGTACAGGTGTTAAGCACCTTTCAAATGGGATTCCCAGTGGAGCACCCATTTTTGTGATCTTGGGATTTCCCTACAGCATCGCAAAAATGTGGAAGTCTAGACGTGGGGTTTCCCATGGAGGGGAGCCTCAGGGGCATCCCAGGATCATAAAAACAGGTGCTCCGTGTTGGATCAGAGGGTCCTACCTTTGCAAGGTGCTCAGCCTGTTAGGACTGAGCCAGGACCTTCCGGAGGAGATGGCTATTAAAGTACAAGCAAAACATGTTCGAAAGAACTAAACTTTTATTAGAAAAAGTAGAAAAATAAAGTTTGTCTTAGGAGACATAAAATGAACGTCTACATTGCTAAGTAATATAGATCGTAATGTCCGCTTAATTGCTTCTCTTCCTAGAAGAAGGAGGATGTGAGCAAAGCAGTTACATCATAGAGGAGGAGCTACATTAATAAACAGAGTTAACTATCTAACTCCTGAATGTTTCTTAATGTCTTTGGAGGCTGTCAATTTACAGCGTGACACTCCGCTGGCAACAGAAGTCCAGAGGTGGGGTTTCCCAGCGAGGGAAGCCTCAGCGAAATCGCACCATCGCAAAAACACAGAAGTCTGGAGGTGAGGTTTTGAGGACTTCCATGTTTTTGTGATGGTGCAATTTTGCTGAGGCTTCCCTCGCTGGGAAACCCCACCTCCGGACTTCCGTTGCCAGCGGGGCACCTGTTTTTGCAATCCTGGGATTCCCCTCCTGGGATTTCCCTACAGCATCACAAAAACACGGAAGTCTGGAGGTGGGGTTTCCCATGGAGGGGAGTGTCAGGGGAATCCCACCAGCACAAAAATGGGCACTTTGGCTTGAAAAAGCAGTAAATTTTGGGCTTGCACGCATTAATCGGTTTTTCATTGATTTCTATGGGAAATATTGTTTCGTCTTACGAACTTTTTACCTTACGAACCTCCTCCCGGAATCAATTAAATTCGTAAGACAAGGTATCACTGTACTGTGTTGGAGAGTTTTTGTTTTCCCCAAAATTGTTCACCTTTTTCAGAAAAATACTAAACAAAAAGGGGGTGAAATTATTCTCTCATTTTTTTCTATTCCCCATTTCCTCAGCTTTCATGTCACTAATAGTTACAGTCCATTATTTGAGAATAATCCTAAGGGGGAATACAATAATACATATGTTTATCTGAGAATCCGTCCCATAGAAGCCCCAAGGGGCTTCTGTTTGCCTTGCCAAAATACAGCTTGTTTGCTTGCTTGTTCATTTGACATTTCGCCATAGAAGATTAATTTGACTAAATAAATGGATGAAATGCTGTAATTGCCAATTAAACACTCAATAGAATTGTTGACTTAGGAACTGAAAAATCACTCATCGTTTATTTTGTCTTAGCTATAGATTCATATTGATCCTGACCAGAGAAATAATTTTATTTTATTTTTTGTAGGAATCTAGTGATTACTCATTTTGTTATATTACAATATTGGTAGCCTAACTAAGAGCAGTGTTTTCTGGCTGGTTTATAGCAAAAGAATATTAGAATGCAGTAATATTTTTAAAAGGCAACTAAAAACTGTTCTGCTTTGGACCCACCGGATCAGAACCAAGAAGCCTCCACGAACAAAGGATTTAATTCAAGCACTTTTTATATATATACAGTTTTTATATACAGTTTGTACAGACAAAAGCAGACTTTTCAATTCATGTTGGCAGAGGCCCCGCTCGAACTGTTAGGGAGATAACATATAATGGGTAGCCAAGAGGCAGCCAATTAGCACATTCTTTCTTTTTGATAAGGTCCATAAATCACTCACATAACATCACAGATCTCCAGATTTATTTTCAGTCTCTTCTTCGGCAACTCTGCATAACTTTTAAAGGAGCCATGGCAATTTTACAGCACGGCATTTCTGGAACTCCGGATCTAGATCTTCCTCCATGACAAAGGTTGCAGATCCATGCCTCATTACCCAGAAACCCTCCCTTATATGCAGACTGGGCGTGATCAACTGTTTCCTAGAGCTATGACTGACTACACCAGTGATGGCGAACCATTTTTTCCTCGGGTGCCGAAAGAGTGTGGGCGGGTGCTATTTGATTAGATTTGATTTGATTTATTGGATTTGTATTGCACATGTGTGAGTGCCCACACCCATAATTCAGTGCCTGGGGAGGGCAAAGACAGCTTCCCCCGCCCCTTGGAGACCCTCTGGAGGCTGGAAATAGCCTGTTTCACAACTCCTTGTGGGCCCAGTAGGCTCGTGTTTTACCCTTCTCAGGCTCCAAAGGTTTCCTTGGAGCTGGGTGAGGGTAAAAACGCCCTTCTCCATCCCCCCAGAGGCTCTCTGGAAGACAAAAATGCCCTCCCAGAGCCTCTATGTGAGCCAAAAATCAGCTGGCCAGCACACACATGGAAGTTGGAGCTGAGTTAGGGCAATGGCTCATGTGCCAGCAGATATGACTCTGCATGTCACCTGTGGCACCCGTGCCATAGGTTCGCCATCACTGGACTAGACTTTTTTCCATAGGCTACTTTCTACAACTTTTCCCATAAAGCTGTTCTCGTCTATTTCTAAACCTTCTGACACTGGTTCCCAGTCCTCAATGTCCTCCTCCTCCCCCTCTGAGTCAGACATTACCATCTTCGGGTTTCTACAGTCTCTGGAGGTTCTTCAGGTTCCAGCTCTCCCTCACTCTCATTCTCTGATTCATCTGTCAAGAACGCTAGCTAGGGTACCAAGACGGCCCCAGTTCATCCTCCTCAGAATCTGTCACTAACAGCACCAGTCGTGGACCACTCAGAACAAAAACATTAAAATTTCAACTGCAGTATCTTTCAAAGATCCAAGCAACATTGATGGCTCTTCCTCAACAATAAGTACAATAGGAGCATATTTCACAAATAAATTCTTCAGAATCATGAAAAATAACATATCAAACAGACGGTGTGTTCTTTCAGAAACAAGAAACTGTATCCTGGCTGCTCAATTCCATTAATGCAACAAGGGGCTTACTAGGATTGCATATAAATAAACAAGGGGGATTGATAGGATGGGAAAGCACCTGTTTCAAAATATGAAAAACTGGCTGTCCTGAATGCAAAACAATTGGCCATTCACAAGGACACTATTTCAGTTGTAGAAGTGTTTGTCTAGCTGATGTTTTGTAGCTGTTCTGAAGAATTTTGCAAAGAACAAGAAAGGGTAGATCTAATATTTGTATGCAAATACAAAACAGGTTACACTCTATGGCCACACAATATAGCTATTCATCATTTGAGTGGAAAATATTTTCACTAAATTTTCAATGAATTCACTAATTCCCCTTCAACCACAAGTTGAATAAACAGAAGGAAAAGAACCTACTAATCCTCAGTTCCAGACATTAAGCTTGAAGGGGAAATTAGAAGGAGTGAAAAAGCTTACAGGGTTGTTATGGGGAAATTAGGAGGAATCAAAAAGTATTAGTATATGATCTGCACAACCTTTGTTTCTTAGTCATGTTTGCTTTGGTCCTTTGAGTTTCCTAATTTGGAAAGGGTGTGAGAATAATGTTTCCAATTCATGTCTGCTGAGCTTTAATTCTTCTAGAGCTTTATTTTAATTCTAGACCACAGAAAGGAAGGGTGGAACATAAAACACCCACAAACTGAAGAGTGCTTTCCGCCTAGTGCCTTGTTTGCTTGGAATTGTTTTATCTTTCATTGTAATGAAAATCTAAATTCAGAGCTGTCACTTATTCTCCTTTTCATTACCATTAAGATGCAGACCTGTTCAAAGGATGTCTGTGAATACGGAAACACACTATCTTTATCAGACTGAGCAGAAATAATTGCTTTAGAAGTCACACACTGTTGCTTGATAAATATTGCAATGGACTTGTAACATCATGATCAAAGTTGAGTAAAGATACACACTGCATATCCAATTGCAGCTGGTTGAAAGCTTTAAATGATGTTTGGTACAGCCTTCTAAACTGCCCAGAGGCATGCAAATATGATGAGTTTGGGGTACAGCTTTTCGCCGGGGATGCATTCCAAGATTGACCACGAAAAACCAATTTCCACGGAGTAGAGGAAATATATTTTTTATGTATTTAACAAATATTTGGACTTTTTAAAACCTTCCGCTGCTGACCGCTGAGAGAGACTGGCTTCTCTCAGTGGTCAGCAGCAGTAGTAGCAGCTTTCCTGTAGTCGGGCGGCGGCATACACACACACAAACCATCCCTGACCGGGCGTTCTTTTCCCTTTGTTTTCCCTTTGAAAAAAAACCGTGACGTAGCAAATCCGGGAAAGCTGAACCGCGAAGTAGCAAGGGATTACTGTATAGAAATGTGATGAATAAAAAATAAATATGGGCACCAGGCTAGAGACCAGGAAACTGGGATCTAATTCCACCTTAGGCATGAAAGTTGGCAGGATGACTTACAGCCTTTCAGGTCTTAACAGTTTTGTTAAAGCATAGCAAAGCATCATCCTTATACCCATCTGGATTCAGATCCAAGCGGGAAAAAAGACACTGGAGATATGGAGGCTGTTTGGAAAGGTGGCTTAATGGTGGACAGGACAACATGGTCTGAGGTCCTGGGCAGTTGAGCACGTGGGGGTGGGGGTGGAGAGAGAGAGCAAGGAAGGGAGGAAGGGAGAGAGAGAGAGGCCCCTCTCTTGGTCTTTGAATTTTCTTCCTGTTCCTCTGGCAAGGGAATGTACTCTGATTGGTTTTCAGGCTCTCATGTGGAGGCCATGTGGGGGTAACGTTGTAGGCTGTCTTGAGTCCCAGGCTTGGTTGAACCTTGATGGGTGATGCAATCTTCCCAGGTGCCATCTGATGAGATGGGTAGAGGGCTAAACTTAATATGTCCAGAGGGTGAAAGGCTTTTGTTTTGTAGATAAGTTGGCCCAGCCTTTTGTCTTGCAGATAAATTGGCACCAGTCTTTCTGGGGCTATTAAAAAAGGTGGGGGCTGCTTTCCAAGAGCATGTTTGTTCTTTTCTCATCCATAATATTTTGCCTTTTTAATACTTCCTAGGATATTTCATTCTTCTAGGACAGGGGTGGGCAATTAATTTTGCCATGGGGCCGCATGAGTAATTGGGATGGTTTTAAAAGGCCGGACTAACGCTTCATCTGGGAGCGGGCCCACAGTGCGCCTGCGGAGAGGAGGCCTCCCTGGCGGCCCCTCCCTTCGGGAGTCAGCTCTTCCTGTCCCAACAACTTTGGAGCAACATTGATGGCTCTCCCTCAACAACAAGTACAATAGGAGCATATTTCGCAAATAAATTCTTCAGAATCATGAAAAATAACATATTAAACAGACGGTATGTTCTTTCGGAAACCAGAAACTGAATCCTGGCTGTTCAATTCCACCAAGGGGCTACTCCACCAAGGGGCTACTGGGATTGCATATAAATAAACAAGGGGGATTGATAGGATGGAAGAAGACCTGTTTCGAAATATGAAAACTGACTGTCCTGAATGACTCAACCCAGCAGTTTCTGTCCCCTTTTTCCACAGCTTGCAGAACAATTGGCCATTCACAAGGACAAATACTTCAGTTGTAGAAGTGTTAGTCTAGCTGACGTTTTGTAGCTGTTCTGAAGAATTTTACAAGTGGGTCCATGACATGGTAGATCAGATTTAATGTAGGCAAATACAAAAAAAGGTTACACCCTATGGCCACACAATATAGCTATTCATCATTTGAGTGGAAAATATTTTCACTAAATTTTCAATGAATTCACTAATTCCCCTTCCATCACAGTTGAATACATAGAAGGAAAAGAACCTACTAATCCTCAATTCCAGACATTAAGCCAGAAAATACTCTGCATGTCTTATCTGTATGTGAGGAGAATAATTTCAAAAAACTATTGGAGGAATTTAGGTCTTGAAGTAAATATTGTAGCAGTTTGATTTTTATAATCTTATTGAACATTTGATTTAAAGGATAACCAATACATACTGAAAAGGAATGACTGAATAAATGCAGAAAAGAAAGAAAAAAAATATGCAGAAAAAAGAAAATGAAAGAAAAATAAGAATACAGTGGTACCTCTACTTAAGAACACCTCTACTTAAGAATTTTTCTAGATAAGAACCGGGTGTTCAAGATTTTTTTGTCTCTACTTAAGAACCCGAGCCCGGAAAAATTTCCCAGGAAATTTAAGAGTGCCATGAAGGCCCGGCCAGTTTCCTGCCATTCCCCCTTTAATCCCGGCTATCTCGGGCTTTTCTGGGCTGCCAGAGGAGCCTTTCGGTGGCGCTTAAGGAGGCTTTGGCAGTCTAGAGCGAATGAAGCATTTTCCTTTCTCTGGGCACTTGGACAGAGAATAAACCACTTTGCTGTGGTGATTCCCTTGCGCTGTCTCCCACACACCCAGCCCAAGGTTGCCTCCCTGAGCATCTGGGCACGGAAAAGCAAAAGGGGGCACTTTGTCCCGGCCAGATCAACTCGGCTTCAGCCAAACTGAGGAGTCACCACAGTGAAGGAAAGGCCCCGGCTACAAAGCAAGAGAGCGACAGGAGAGGGGAGCCCTTCAGCATGGGAAGGAAAAGGCAGCAGGTAGCAGCAGCATCCACCTTTCGGTCAAAGGAGCGGGAGGTTCCCCCCTCTGACCCGCCTGGGTTTCTCTCTCTGGTGCAGTGTATGGGAGGCTGCCTTGCGCCAGGTGTATGGGAGGCGCGTGCTCCTGCTCACCGCCTCAGAGTTCCTCTTTTTTAAAAAAAGCCTTAAAGTTTTGCATTTCTTTTATTCCCCTTGTTAAGTCACCACTCTGGAGTCCGGTTGATTCAAACTCATTTATTGGAACACAGGACAAAACAAACGTTCACCAACTGAGCAACTCCCCAACAAGGGCAACGGCTAATCCGTTGCCCTATTTATACTGTTTCAATACGCGGGCTTTTTCTAACTGTCAACTTTTTAACTTTCGCGGCTCTTTTCGGGGCTCTTTTCCCAATAGCCACGTGTTACCCAATCAGTGAATTTTCCCCATTTATTTAAACGAACACAACACCCCTCCCTTTTTAGAAAAAACTATGGGCTACGTATTTATCCAAGTGATGTAGTCCTGTAACCGGATTGGTGGCTTCACGGTTCGTTGTGACCTGCGCAGTTCAGTTTCCTGAGAGCTACCTCCCTAATGGTCGGCGCTGTTTCTGCTCTGCTAAGGCCAGTTTCTGTTTGCGATGTTGCAGCTGAGTCTTCGCTGGCCTCCAGGGGCAACAGGTAGCCATCGCTGGAGTCCTGAACAGGTTTGGGTAAGTTTTCTTTTGAGTTTTCTATAGTGGGTAAAATGTTAAGGTTAGTTCTAATTTGTTTGCGTAGTTGATCAATGTGACGACGCCAACTGCGGCCGTCTGTTAACAATATTAAATATTTTTTAAAACCTGTTTTTTCTATTACTGTTCCTTCTTTCCATTTATCATTTGAGTCATAATCTTTTGCATAAATTAAATCGCCAATGTTAAAATGTCTTTCTGTTTGTATTTTAAATTCCTTCTGTTCATTTTGATAATTTGGGTGAATGCGGTCTAATTTTGAGCGAATGTTTCTGCCCATCAGAAGCTCTGCTGGGCTCTTTTGAGTTGAAGCAGATGGGGTTATATGTTGGATGATTAAAAATTTGTCAATTTGTTGTTGCCAATCTCCTGGTGGTGACTTGTTTAATGCTTCTTTTGTTGTTCTCACCATTCGTTCTGCTTGTCCATTAACTTGCGGAAAATGAGGGGGGATGAGAGCGTGTTTAATGCCTTGTTCTGCTAAAAATAGTTCCATTTGTCGAGCTGTAAATTGTGGCCCATTATCGGAGACCACAATGTCTGGAATGCCATGAGTGGCAAACATCCTTCTTAATGCTTTTATGGTAGCGCTGGTAGTAGTAGATGTCATCAGTTCAATTTCCAGCCATTTAGAGTAGGCATCTACTACTATTAAAAAGGATTGGCCCCTGATTGGTCCTACGAAGTCTATATGTATACTTGACCAGAGCCCTCTTGGTGTTGGCCATTCTGATGGTTTGGTTTTTGGTGGATTGGATCTTGATTTTTGGCAGGGAACACAACCACCCACCCACAATTCTATGTCATTGTCCAATCCTGGCCACCAGAAATGGTTTCTTGCTATACTTTTCATTTTAACTATTCCTGGGTGTCCCTGATGCAACAAGTGCAATGCTCTTTTTGGGAGTGTTTTCGGAATCACTACTCTGTCCCCCCACAAAATGCAGTCTTTAAAAACACTGAGTTCTATTTGTCTGTTTTTGAACTGTTGAAATTCTTCTGATGGTTTTTCTGCTGGCCATCCCTTTAATGTCCATTGTTTAACATTTTTTAAGACTGGGTCTAAGTTAGTGTGGTCCGCTATTTCTAAGGCTGTTAATAGTGACTGGTTGTTTATTTCAATTAGGAGTATACTAGATGCTGGGGCAGGATCGATGACTAATTCTTTTTGTGGACACCTGCTTAAAGCATCAGCATTTCCGATGTCCTTCCCCCCCCTGTGGATAAGAGTATAATTGTAGCCGGCTAAGAAAATAGTCCACCGGGTCATTCGTGGAGATAGGAAAGTGGGGGTTTGCTTGTCTCCCTCCAAAATACCTAGGAGGGGCTTGTCATCTGTAATTAATAGAAAGGGGTGGCCACAAAGGTAATAATGGAACCTCTTGACACCTGCTACGGCTGCAAGGGCTTCTTTATCAAGTTGGGAATAATTTCTTTCAGTGGAAGAAAGTGTTTTGGAATAAAATGCGATTGGGGCTTCAGTCCCGTCTGGAAAAATGTGGCTCAAAACGGCGCCTATGCCAAAAGGGGAGGCGTCACATGTTAACGCTATTGGCATTGCAATGTTATATTGTACCAACACGCTGTCTGAAGAAAGCAAATTCTTTACTGCAATAAAAGCAGCATGCTCTTTTGGTCCCCACGTCCAGGCAATGTCTTTTTTGAGAAGGTTATGAAGCGGTTCCGCCACCGTCGCTTTCTGTTTAAGACAGATGGAATAAAAGTTAAGTAGTCCCAGGAAAGCTTGTAATTCGGTTTTGTTAGTGGGGGTCGGAGCGTTTTTAATGGCCGCAACTTTATCATTGGTGGGGTGAATACCAGATTTATCAATGTTGAATCCCAGAAATTCAACACTGGGGACTGCCCAGGAGCATTTTTCTGCTTTCAAGTGGAGACCGGTTTCCTTAAATTTTGTCAATACAGCTCTAATTCTGTCCCAAAGTTCTGCCTTTGAAGTGGCAGAGATTAACACGTCATCAAAATATGGGACGACCCCTGGAATGTGATTTAAAATGAGCTCCATGAGGC
This sequence comes from Erythrolamprus reginae, assembly GCF_031021105.1. Lineage (NCBI taxonomy): Eukaryota > Metazoa > Chordata > Lepidosauria > Squamata > Dipsadidae > Erythrolamprus > Erythrolamprus reginae. Next base: position 138,784,275 of record NC_091951.1, read on the forward strand.
CCTGGAAAATCCCTGGGGCTATATAAACCCCAAATTGGAGTCTCGAGCATTTGAAGGCGCCTCTAGGAGTGACAATAGTTTGAGCTTCCGCGGTGTCTGGGTCAACGGGGAGCTGTTGATAAGCTTGCGCAAGGTTCAATTTTGCAAAAATGGAGCCATTTCCTAAAGTATGTAAAAGTTGTTGGACTACAGGGATGGGGTAAGCATTGTGTTGCAATGCTTTATTAATGGTTGCTTTGTAGTCCACGCAAATTCTTATGGAGCCGTCCGGCTTGATGGGGGTGACTATAGGTGTTTCCCACCTGGCATGATCTGTGGGAATTAAGATGCCCTGAGCTACCAATTTGTCTATTTGTTCGTCTACTTTAGGTAATAATGGTATTGGAACTCTGCGGGGTTTTAAGCGGATTGGAGCAACGTTTGGGTCTAAATTAAAGGAAATAGGGTTGCCTGTATATTTACCCAGTTCACTTGAAAATACCTCAGGGAATTCACTTAGTAGGTTTTTTGGGTCATAAACATTTTCACACACATTGTGGACCCCTGAAATTGTAATGCCCAAGGGATGTAACCATTGAAGCCCCAATAAGGTATGCTTGGGGCCATCCACCACAATAAGAGGTAAAAGACCTCAAAATTTTCTGAATACGACTGGCACACTTAAACAACCTAATACAGGAATTTTCCGACCTTGAAAGTCACTTAACCCTGCTGTTCTGTTCGAAAAAACTTCCTAATGTTATGTTCGGGTCACATACGACCCGGACCAAAAACTCTTCATTTGAAGTGCTTATGTTTGGTCAATTTGAAAACTTTTTTCACTTGGAAAGTAGTCTGAACATTTCTGCACACAATGATATGAAAATTGAAATGAAAAAAGTAAATCTTATTGGTTTATTTTGCGGATATATTGCATGCCCCCCCGTTTTTGTGAATTTTTTCAATTTATGGATAGGTTTGCTTGCAAAATCCATTCTATTTTATTAAAGTTGGTGTGGGATTGGTAGCTTGAACATTTCTGAACATAATGATATGAAAATTGAACTGGAAAAATTGATGCATATTGGTTTATTTTGTTGATGAAATGCATGCCCCTCCGTTTTTTTGAAATAGTCTTCACTTTATGGATAGTTTTGCTAGCAAAATCCATTCTATTTTACTAAAGTTGGTGTGGGATTGTTAGCTTGAACATTTCTGAACATAATGATATGAAAATTGAACTGGAAAAATTGAAAAAATTGAACTGGAAAAATTGACAAAAATGCACAAAAACGGGGGGGCATGCATTATATCCACGAAATAAACCAATAAGATTTACTTTTTTCATTTCAATTTTCATATCATTGTGTGCAGAAATGTTCAAACCTGTTTCCAGGTGAAAAAAGCTTTCAAAAAGACCAAATATAAGTACCTAAAATGATCAATTTGCAGTCCGGGTCAAATAGACCCGGGAACATAACATTAGGGAGGTTTTTTTTTCAGCAAGAAAGAAACCCCCCACCCCCCCCAAAAAAATTCTCATAGAGAGAACCCCTGAAATGATGAAAACTCATGGAATTTCAAGTTTCAGATATGCAGGGAAAATGTTTTACAGGGACTCAAACTTGGTTTCGGGTCACATACGACCCGAACAGAACAGCAGGGTTAAGCCCACATCCCACGGTTTTAAGTCGGATTTTTTCACGTGTGGCAAATACAGTCTTAGTTTTTGCCAAGGCATTATAGAATGTCTCGAGCCTGTGTCCAGTTCCATTTCGCAGGGAAGATTGTTTAAAAGTAACGAGACAAACAGTTTGTCCTCAGGGGGGGAAGAGTTTGAGTTAATGGGAGAGGGGCAATTACCTCTGCGGTTGGAAGAACGTGAATCATCGGTAGATCTAGGTGTTTGTTGTCGCTCGGGTCACTGGGCCATTCGGAGTCGTCTGGAATATGGTTGACAGTAGGTGTGGTGCGCTTGATTTCAGCAACAGATGTTTCGGAGATTTCCGAAGCTTTAGCGGCTTTCAGGACGTCTTGGAGGGAGGCTTCTTCGTCAACGAGGTATTTCTTCTGGAGGGAGATGTTGTTTAAGCTGAAAATCAGGCGGTCAACCAATTGTTCTTCAGGGTCCTTGAACCTGCATTTGGGTAGGACGGCGCGGAAGCAGGTAATGAAGTCGTTGGTGGACTCGCCTTCAGATTGTCGCATTTGAGTGAATTGGTGACGGTGTACACGAACGGGAGTCGTGGGTTGGAAATGAGCGGCAAGCTTGGTTTGTAGGGTTGACCATGCGACGGTTTCCAATGTATCTGGATCAATGAGAGTAGAGGCTAAGCTGTAAATTGCTGGTCCGCAATAGCTCAAGAAAATAGCTCTTTTTCTGTCGTCCTCTGCATCCTGCAGGTTGCTTGCTTGAAGAAAGATTCTAAATTTGGACATGTACGATGTCCACGATTCCGAGTCGGAATTGAAGAAAGGTGGTGGTGGAGCCATGACCGAGCTCATGGTTGCTTCGCGGGAGTTCGACCTCCTCATCGCCCTATTTATACTGTTTCAATACACGGGCTTTTTCTAACTGTCAACTTTTTAACTTTCGCGGCTCTTTTCCCAATAGCCGCGTCTTACCCAATCAGTGAATTTTCTCCATTTATTTAAACGAACACAACACCCCTCATCTCACCTTCTTCCTTCGGCAGTGACTCTCCTTCTCCTCTTATTCTAAAATCTACTCTTCAAGGAGAGGAAAATAAGACTTCTTTATCATGATAACTGAACAGGAAAGATTAGCTTTATCTGGAGGCAAAGACAAGAGATTTTGGAGGGGGTTTTTAATCATGGATTAAAGAAGTTGGCAAAGGTTTCTGCATTTTTCATCATCCTTCCACCCCTCTCTGGGTTCAGATCCAAAAGGGAGGAAAGGCACTGGAGACATGGAGGCTTTTTGGAAAGGTGGTTTAATGGTGGATAGGACAACATGGTCTGAGGTCCTGGGCAGTTGAGCACGTGGGGGTGGCGGGGGAGACAGAGAGCGAGGAAGGGAGGAAGGGAGAGAGAGAGAGACCCCTCTATTGGTCTTTGAATTTTCTTCCTGTTCCTGTGGCAAGGGCATGTATTCTGATTGGTTTTCAGGCTCCCATGTGGAGCCATGTGGGGAAAACTTTGTAGGCTGTCTTGAGTCCCAGGCTTGGTTGAACCTTGATGGGTGATACAATCTTCCCAGGTGCCATGTGGTGAGATGGGTAGAGGGCTAATCTTAATATGTCCAGAGGGTGAAAGGCTTTTGTTTTGTAGATAAGTTGGCCCAGCCTTTTGTCTTGTTGATAAGTTAGTACCAGTCTTTCTGGGGCTATTAACAAAGGTGGGGGCTGCTTTCCAAGAGCATGTTTGTCCTTTTCTCATCCATAATATTCTGCCTTTTTAATATTTCCTACGATATTTCATTCTTCTAGGAGAAGGCTGGGTACTAACTTTCTGCACTTCATTATCACTCTGATTTCATTATTTCAAGCATATGGATTTCTTATTCAACATGTTTTCCAGATGAAAATTTGTGTTTCTACCCTATTTCCCCCAAAATAAGACATCCTCTAATAACAAACCCAATCAAGCTTTTGCGTGCATGGCAATAAAACCAAGTGCTTACTTCAGACAGGGTTTTATTTTTTGGGAAACACAGTAGCTATTTCAATACATCTATGCCCGAATTACTTTGTGAGTAGCAGCCACTTACATCACTGGAAACTTGGTCTCCCCTCTTCACATATGGAAAGGGCACCTGGAAAAATATATGATCTTTCCTCTGATTTTTTACACCTTTGTCAATTTATTTACCGTATTTTTCAGAGTATAAGACGCACCTTAGTTTTGAGGGAGGAAAACAAGGAAAAAAGCAAACAGCACAGATGATATACACTGTATTTCTGAGCATGTGTGCCTGATCCATTGGATTGAATTGGAGAAAATGAGCAGCCACTTTCAGTACAGTCTGATCCCTTCAGCGATTTGCCTCCATGCAGCTTTAGTTTCACTTTCATTTTAGCAGGGGGGCTTGCTGGCAACTTCAGTCAATCAGCTGAGTGTCGGGAGGCAGGTAATCAGTGGCTTGTGCTAAGCAGGGTCTGCTGCTGTTTGCTGCGAGGAGGTAAATTGTTGGCAGGCAGAGACCACTGTGGGGGTGGATGGGTGGGGCTACATTTGGTGTATAAGACACACTCAGGTTTTCACCCTCTTTTGGGACGTAAAATGCATCTTATACTCCGAAAAAATACGGTACATGCAGTAATGTAGAATTCTGCCTTTTTTTCTTCTATGTGCATGTAATATCAGTCTGATTTTATTTTTAAAAAGTGATTCCACAACCCCAAAAAAGTTCATTACCATTATTTTTTTTATTATACGCAAAGCAATGAAATATGATTGATTGAACTTAGTTTTGTTCTATTCACTAAATTTCCTGCAAATAGTAAAAAGACAATGATCCTCAATCATTCAGAGGGCCAGAACCCCTGCTTACATGAAACATTCTCCCCTCTCTCTGTCCTTGTCTCCTTTTTTCAATTCAGAAAAGCGAGGTCAATCCTGCTATCGTTCCAGTCAATAATGCAACATAGCTGCTGTGGCCTAGAGGTGGAGCTCTTCCCTCACAATCAGGAGGTTGTAGGTTTGATCCTAGGTAGAGGCAGATGGGGTTTTTTTAATTAATTTTTTTTATTGATTTTAAAATAAAGAATATAAAACACACACACAACATACAAGAAGAGCTCAGTGATTGGTGCCCACCACCAGATAAACTTTCACACCCCACCACCAAATTGGGGGTGTTTCTTATATATACCATTTTAACTCAAGAGCAAAATATCTATTTACATATTATAAAGTGATTCCAATTTATTCCTTACAGCTTGGTCTCAGATTCTACTAACCATATATCGTCTTACCTTGTCCCATCGTCCCATCAGTTGTCGCAAATCAGATTCGTTAACCAAATTCATCCTTTTGTCCATAATCTCAAATTGAATATGATTCACCATGTACAATGCAAAGGACAACTTTGCGTTGTCCATTTTGTCGCATCCTTCCAACCCAAGACTATTACCCCTGGGTGCGTTCTATCGCTGCTTGTTTTATTTCTCTAAATTCTCCCATCGCATTGCTTTTAACTAATACTACCATTTCATTGAAAATTATCCATCGTACCCTGTTTTCCCGAAAATAAGACGTACCCCAAAAATAAGGCATGTCAGAGGTTTTGCAGAATTTGCTAATATAAGGCACCCCCCAAAAAAAGGCGTAGTCAAGTTTACATACGGTACGATGAAAAAACATACGGTACCATTCAAAGCTGTTCATAGCGGTACCGTAATAATGTGGCATCCCTGCTGGCCCCTTCCATCGCTTTGTACCGTCCAGTACAGCAGACAAAGTCTGCTGCTGTCTCACCGCCATTACAGTCTCCACTACAGTGCGTAGACTGTAGTTCCTCTGGTGGCCAGAAGCTGCAATAAACAGGAATTATCTATCCAAACCGTGAATTGGGTCTTTGTGGATATTAGGTGGATATTGTAAGTGTTGGGATTGGATCTTTCTGTAGAAGTTGAGGGTGCTGGACTGAGATCCTAATGAAAGTTTGAGACGTGGGGAAACAAAAAACAAAAAACGGGCAGCCCCGACTGTTCCGTGGTGAGAAGTTCTGACACTGATTTTAAGAGCAGTCTTTAATACTATGAGCAGGACTGTGGTGAACTGAAGCAATAAATTGTTGGAGTTGGAATTCATTTTCTTGTAATGTTGCAACCCGTTTGTAAACATTTTCTGAATGAGGAACTAAGTTATTATTCTCTGACTGCCTGACTGCTTGAGAATATAAAGCTACTAAAGAAAAGAACTCAAAAGAACTTAATACATAAAAACCAGGGGAAGCTTATAATATCAAAATATAATATATTTATACAATCAGCTACTCCTCTATTTAATCAGGTGCTATTAGAAATTTATTAATTATATCTTTATCTATGCTTTATTTATATTATATTATAGTAATTTACTTATATAGAAATATTGACTTTTACTTATTAAAATACTGAACTTATAGAATATATAGAATTAATAGATATATTAATAGAATAGATATACTCTTTCTTTGGCTCTGTCTTTGTTAGCAGCGATGGCTCATCCCCCAATTTCATCAATCACACCTCAAACTCTCTCAACGACCTAACCCAAGTAGACTTCACTGAAGACCGAGTTGAAAAAGCATTACGTGACCTTAAACCTTCTCTATCAGTCGGAGCAGATGGTCCATGTGCTTACTTCCTAAAAAAACTCTCTTCTGCCATAGCTGAACCAGTAAGCATTATTTTCGAAAAATCCTTCAGAACCAGCACACTCCCTAAGCTATGGTCAAAAGCAATGGTCATCCCCATCTTCAAAAAAGGAGACCCCTCTCTTGTCAATAACTACAAACCGATTTCACTATGCTGCGTCCCATGCAAAGTCATGGAATCAATTATAAACAAATCAATTACTCTCCATCTAGAAACTAATAATTTGCTCTCTAACAAACAATTTGGTTTCAGAAAAAAACTATCCTGCAACCTGCAGCTCCTCTACTGCAAAAATATATGGACAACTCATCTAGATCAAGGGAAATCCATAGATGCAATTTATATCAACTTCTGCAAAGCCTTTGATTCAATGGTCCATGACAAACTACTTGTAAAACTCAAATCCTATGGCATCTCAGGAGCCCTCCATAGCTGGATTACAGCATTCCTGTCAAACAGACAACAAGTGGTCAAAATAGGAAGCACCATATCCACCCCCGTCCCAGTTAAAAGCGGTGTTCCCCAGGGTAGTGTACTGGGACCAACGTTCTTCATTCTCTACATCAATGACCTTTGCAATTACATCACAAGCAACTGTGTCCTCTTCGCCGACAATGTAAAACTCTTCAACTCCACCGATAACACAACTACTCTCCAAAAAGAACTGAACTCTGTTTCTGAGTGGTCTAACACATGGCAACTCCAAATCTCAACTAGCAAATGCTCTGTCCTACACCTTGGAAAGAAGAATCTGAACTCCAAATACGAACTAAATAATCAAATTATCACAGATAATCCCCACTCGGTTAAAGACCTCGGTATAATAACAAAAGATTTAAGTGCCAAAGCCCACTGCAACAACATAGCCAAGAAGGCTTCAAGAGTTGTAAACCTAATCCTACGTAGCTTCTGCTCTGGCAATCTCACACTATTTACCAGAGCTTACAAAACTTTTGCCAGACCCATCCTCGAATACAGTTCATCTGTTTGGAACCCATATCACATCTCACACATTAACACCCTTGAAAATGTCCAAGATACTTCACCAGAAGATCCCTTCACTCCTCCACTCGAAATAGAATACCCTACGAGACTAGACTTTCAATCCTGGGCCTAGAAAGCCTAGAACTAAGACAAGATCTAAGTATTGCCCACAAGATCATATGCTGCAACGTCCTGCCTGTCGGTGACTACTTCAGCTTCAACCACAACAACACAAGAGCACACAACAGATTCAAGCTTAATATTAACCGCTCCAAACTTGACTGTAAAAATACGACTTTAGTAATCGAGTTGTTGAAGCGTGGAACTCATAACCGGACTCCGTAGTATCATCACCTAACCCCCAACACTTTACCCTTAGACTATCCACGATTGACCTCTCCAGATTCCTAAGAGGTCAGTAAGGGGCATACATAAGCGCTCTAGAGTGTCTTCCGTCTCCTGTCCTATAGTCTCTCCTATATCTCCTATATCTTTTCTATTCTATCTCTATAAGCTTCATTGTATATTATTGTGTATTGGACAAAATAAATAAATAAAAGAATCCCAGCAACCAGTTAGGTTCCACAGAGTTGGCCTTCTCCGGGTCCCGTTGACAAAACAATGTCGATTGGCGGGACCCAGGGGAAGAGCCTTCTCTATAGCGGCCCTGGCCCTCTGGAACCAGCTCCCCCCAGAGATCAGAATTGCCCCCACCCTCCTCGCCTTTCGTAAGCTCCTTAAAACCCACCTCTGTCATCAGGCATGGGGGAATTGAGATATTCTTTCCCCCTAGGCCTATATAATTTATACATGGTATGTTTGTGTGTGTGTTTGGTTGGTTTTTAATAAGGGTTTTTAAGTTATTTTAAATATTAGATTTGTTATATGCTGTTTTTACTATTGTTGTTAGCCACCCCGAGTCTACGGAGAGGGGTGGCATACAAATCAAATCAAATCAAATCAAATCAATCAATCAATATAAATGTATATTTGTTTTTGTAGATTTTCATGGGTATATGTATGTAGATTGTTCTGAGTTCGGGTTTTGCCCCATGTAATATTTTGAGTGTCTATGCGACGTTTCGGTGAAATCACATTCACCATCATCAGGCTGAAGTTATAAGCTTCGTGCTGCTGTAAATATAGAATGTTTGCAACTGCCATTTGTTCCTTATATATAGTGTTGGGGGTGGAGATTTGGTTTGAATGTAGCAAATAGATTGGGTGACTATGTTTTAATGATTTGATTGGTTGGTGGAATCACATTTAGTTGAAGGATTGACATGGTGATGAATATGATATGTTTTTTTGTTTAAGGCTGGTTTCCAAATCTCTGGTAGGCAGGACCTGTCATCTCGTCTGTTCATGCTGAGGGGGTGTCTTTCTATCTCTATGGCTTCCATAATTATTCTTCTGTATACATTTTCTGTTTTGGAAACAGGGCACGAAATTGACTTTGAAAAAACTAAATTACTTTCCAAAATAGAAAATGTATACAGAAGAATCAATGACCTGAGTGATGGTGCTATCTGTGGATGAGTGGGTGGCTATGTTGGAGGCAGACAATGTGTTACTGAGTTCCTCCACAAGGCGGACCTGGAATGCAGGTGAAGGGTCTATTACAGGTACAGGCAGGGGACAGCGGCTAAGGGCATCTGCATGTGATATGTTCTTCCTGGGATTGTATTGCAACTGGTAGGAATAGGCAGCCAGAAATTCTGTCCACCTAGTCATTCTAGGGGAGATGAACTGTGGGGACTCTTTGGTGCTTGCTAGTATATCCAGTAAGGGTTTGTAGTCCATTTGTAATACAAAAGGTCTGCTATAGAGATAATCATGGAACCTTTTGACCAACGTGACAAGGGCCAGGGCCTCCTTGTCTGTCTGACTGTAACTTCTCTCAGTGTTGGACAAGGTTTGTGAGAAATACGCTATGGTGGCCTGAGAACTGTTTGTTAGTTGGTGGCTGAGTACAGCACCTTTACCATAAGGGGAGCCGTCTGCAGTAAGCACCTATGGCCATTGATCGTTGTATTGAATGAGGACTGCGTCAGAAGACAGCAAGTCCTTGACAGCTGCGAACGAGGCCTGTTCCACCTCCCCTCAAACCCAGGGTCTGTCGTTGTTCAGTAAGCGGTGTAAGAGCTCTGCTAGTGTTGCCTTATATGGCAGGAAGGTGTTCGAATCCCATCCTCATCGCCAGTGTAAAATCTACCCAATAAAGATACTGGTAGGCCAGGGAACTCACAAAAGGTTTATTGTACTAAGTTAATGATAACATTCAACTGGAACTGCTAACAATGACAACAAGATGGCTGCACCTGGCAGCTATTTATACCTCCTGCTGCCAGGCTGATCCGGCCAATCCAGGCTTTGTATTTTCCCATCCAAGGGTAAGAGGCGGGCAACATTTCTCAACTGTCCTCTGGACACAACACTCCCCCTACTCTGAAATGGTCATTCTGAAGGTTTTGAACATCTCTACTCATGATTAAAAGGAAGCCAAGCAACTTTCATAGATCCCAGGAAATAACACATTTGGCTTCAGAAGTGTAGACAGTTGCTGTGTGCATTTCTTAATAAGAATCATCCTTTTGCCTATGGATCTAAAATATTGCATACCCTAACAGAAAATATTCTGAGGAAATTAAGGATAGTGATCTAGTGGTCCCTTTCCTTTACTCTAAAATAAAATACTGTGTTGGAGAGTTTTTGTTTTCCTCAAAATTGTTCACCTTTTTCAGAAAAAATGCTAAATAAAAAGGGGGTGAAATTGTTCTCTCATTTTTTCCTATTCCCCATTTCCTCAGCTTTCATGTCACCTATAGTTACAGTCCATTATTTGAGAATAATCCCAAAGGGGAATACAATAATACATATGTTTGTCTGAGAATCCCTCCCCTAGAAGCCCCAAGGGGCTTCTGTTTGCCTTGCCAAAATACCGCTTGTTTGCTTGCTTGTTGATTTGACATTTCGACATAGAAGATTAATTTGACTAAATAAATGGATGAAATGCTGTAATTGCCAATTAAACACTCAATAGACTTGTCGACTTAGAAACTGAAAAATCTGTCATGGTTTATTTCATCTTTGCTATAGATTCATATTGATCCTGACCAGAGAAATTATTTTATTTTATTTTTTGTAGGAATCTAGCGATTGCACATTTTGTTATATTACAATATTGGTAGCCTACCTAAGAGCAGTGTTTTCTGGCTGGTTTATAGCAACAGAATATTAGAATATTAGAATCGGAGAGGGGCGGCATACAAATCTAATAAATCTTAATCTTAATCTTTTAAAAGACAACTAAAAACTGTTCTGCTTTGGGCCCACCGGATCGGAACCAAGAAACCTCCACGAACAAAGGATTTAATTCGAACACTTTTTATATATAAGCAGACTTTTCAATTCATGTTGGCAGAGGTCCTGCTCAAACTGGCCAGGAGGTAACACACTGTGGGGCAGCCAAGAGGCAGCCAATTAGCACAATCTTTCTTTTTGATAAGGTCCGTAAATCACTCACGTAACCTCACAGATTTCCAGATTTATTTTCATTCTCTTCTTTGGCAACTCTGCATAACTTTAAAAGGAGCCACGGCAGTTTCTCAGCACGGCACTTCTGGAACTCCGGATCTGGATCTTCCTCCATGACAAACGTTGCCAATCCACACCTCTTTATTTATTTATTTATTTATTTATTTATTTATTTATTTATTTATTTATTTATTAATCAGATTTGTATGCCGCCCCTCTCCGCAGACTCGGGGCGGCTAACAACGATAAAAAGACAATGTAAACAAGTCTAATATTAAAAATAATCTTAAAAACCCCAATTTAAAGAACCAATCATACATACAAACATACCATGTATAAATTCTATAAGCCTAGGGGGAAGGGAAAATTTCAATTCCCCCATGCCTGACGACAGAGGTGGGTTTTGAGGAGCTTACGAAAGGCAAGGAGGGTGGGGGCAACTTTGATATCCGGGGGGAGTTGGTTCCAGAGGGTCGGGGCCGCCACAGAGAAGGCTCTTCCCCTCAGTCCTGCCAGACGGCATTGTTTAGTTGACGGGACCCGGAGAAGGCCCACTCTGTGGGACCTAACTGGTCGCTGGAATTCATGCAGCAGAAGGCGGTCCCGGAGATATTCCGGTCCGATGCCATGAAGGGCTTTATAGGTCATAACCAACACTTTGAATTGTGACCGGAAACCAATCAGCAACCAATGCATACTGCGGAGTGTTGGTGTAACATGGGCAAATCTTTATCCAGAAATCCTCCATTATATACAGACTGGGCGTGATCAACTGTTTCCTAGAGCTATGACTGACTGGACTTTTTCCCATAGACTACTTTCTACAACTTTCCCCATAAAGCTGCTCTTGTCGACTTCTAAACCTTCTGACACAGGCATCTAATAGGGGCTCCCGGTGCTCAATGTCTTCCTCCCCCTCTGTGTCAGACATTACCAACTTGGGGTTTCTATAGTCTCTGGAAGTTCCTCAGGTCCCAGCTCTCCCTCACTCCCACTCAGATTCAGCTTGCAAGAATGCTGGCCTAAGGTACCAAGATGTCCCTGGTTCATCCTCCTCTGTTACTAACAGCCCCAGTCGTGGACCACTCACAACCAAAACATTAACATTTCAAAGAACCCAGCAACATTGATGGCTGTCCCTGAACAACGAGTACAATAGGAGCATATTTCGCAAATAAATTCTTCAGAATTATGAAAAACAACAGATCAAACGGACGGTATGTTCTTTCAGAAACCAGAAACTGAATTCTGGCTGCTAAATTCCGTTATTGCAACAAGGGGCTATTATGATTGCATATAAATAAACAAGGGAGATTGATAGGATGGGAGAGCACTTGTTTCGAATGACTCAATGCAGCTTCTCTTTTCCCACAGCTTGCAAAACAATTTGCCATTCCTAAGGACAAATACTTTGGTTGTAGAAGTGTTAGTCTAGCTAGCCTTTTGTAGCTGTGCTGAAGAATTTTGCAAGTGGGTCCATGACATGGAAATTTGATACCCAAAGAACAAGAAAAGTTAGATCAAATTTAATGTGTGCAAATACAAAAAAGGTTACACTCTGTGGCCACACAATATAGCTATTCATCATTTGAGTGGAAAATATTTTCACTAAAATTTTAGTGAAATTTTAGCATAATTCCCCTTCAAACACAAGCTGAATGCACAGAAGGAAAGAACCTACTAATCCTTGGTTCCAGACATTAAGCCTGGAAATACTCTGCATGTCTTTTTTTTTAAGAATATTTTTTATTAAATATAAAACATTTTCAAAAAATATTTAAAACATCAAAATACAAACTTTGAACAAAACCATGCAGACCAAGACAAATGAGAACAAAAAACATAGAAAAAAGAAAAGGAAAACAAACAAAAAAAGGAAAAAAGCAATATATTAAACCTTTATATCCCTCTTTTACAGTAGATTGTGTTGATGTCATATTTCCTTTAGAATATTTGCAAGTTAAACTGTATTCCCTCTACAGTTTTCAGTTCTCAATATACATAACTATTATAGAAAATACTCTGCATGTCTTATCTGTATGTGAGGAGAATAATTTCAAAAAATTACTGGAGGAATTTAGGTCTTGAAGTAAATATTGTAGCATTTTGATTTTTATAATCTTATTGTAAATTTGATTTAAAAGATAGCCAATACATACTGAAAAGGAATGACAGAATAAATGCAGAAAATAAAGGAAAAAATATGCAGAAAAAAGAAAATGAAAGAAAAATAAGAATATAGTGAAGGAAAAAAAATAGTTGACTCATCCTTTCAAGGTGGGTAAAATGAGGATCCAGATTGTTGGGGTCAATATGCTGATTCTACAAAACTGCTTAGAGAAGGCTGTAAAAGCACTCCGAAGCGGTATATAAGTCTAAATGCTAACTTTAGGAACTGAATTCCAAAACAATTGGAGGATGTGAGGCTCTCTGTCCTCAGGTTCAATACCTCAAGTAAGTGTTGAACCCTATTTCAACACAATTCTCAGCTGCAACTTATATTTACTTATTCAGTAAAGGGAATGTTACTTAACACACTCTGCTAAAGAGACGTTCCCTGAGGACTGAGTCCAGCACGAGTCCAAAAGCTTGGAAGACAATGCTGCTACCCTTCAAAAAGACCTTGACCACGTAGCAGAATGGTCTAAAACCTGGCAACTTCAAATCTCCACCACCAAATGCTCTGTCTTACACATTGGTAAAAAGAATCAGAATACTAAATATAAACTTGGAGGAATTGAACTTATTGATAACCCTCAATCTGTCAAAAACATTGGAGTACTCATATCCAATGACCTAAGTCCTAGAGCCCACTGCAACAACATTGCCAAAAAGGCTTTAAGAGTTGTTAACCTAATCCTTCACAGCTTCTTCTCTGGTAATTTTGAACTGCTAACAAGAGCTTACAAAACATTTGTCAAACCAATCCTAGAATACAGCTCGCCTGTATGGAACCCACATTGCATATCTGACATCAACACAATTGAGACAACACAATATTTCACAAGAAGAGTCCTTCATTCCTCTTCTCACAACAAAATACCTTATTCCGCCAGACTTGAAATTCTTGGTTTAGACAACTTATAACTCTGTCGTCTCCGTTCCGACTTAATTATAGTTCATAAAATCATATACCAAAATGTCCTACCTGTTAATGACTATTTCACCTTCAACCGCAAAAACACACGAGCACGAAATCGATTTAAACTAAATGTCAACCGCTCCAAACTTGACTGCAAAAAATACAACTTCAGCAACAGAGTAATCAATGCCTGGAATGCACTACCTGATTCTGTGGTTTCTACTCCTAACCCCAAAACCTTTAACCTTAGACTATCTACAATTGACCTCTCCCCCTTTCTAAGAGGTCTGTAAGGGCGTGCATAAGCGCATCATTGTGCCTACCGCCCCTGTCCTATTGTCTTCTTTTGTTTCTATTTATCATTACTTATCTAATGTTTTATTTGTACAAATTGCCACCCTATAATTGTTTGACTAAATGAATGAATGAATGAATCAATCAATCAATTAATCAATCAATCAATCTCTGGTCCTGGTGATCAAGCTAGATAAGATCCTGCAACATTATCCCGGGAGACATATATTTGCTTTCATTCATGAGTTACTTAATTCATCTATTATTTCAAAACCTTCTTAATATGAAAAGAGGAAATAATATATACCAGTAAGGCACCTTATAAAATATGTAGTATTGTGTACATATCTGACAGTTTTTGAGACTTCCTCCATCTCTGCATTTGTTCATTATTTCGAAGTGACTAGGTAACTTTTTCAGATCATCTTGCTGTTCAAGCTATAGAGGCAGATCCTTTAATATTAATTTTGATGCTTTAGCATTGATTGTTGAAGGAGAAAAAGGTTCTATTTGTAGTGAGATTAATTCCATGGTAATCACAGGATCTATAAAGAAGAAAATGTATAATTTATCTCCCCCTTCATAATGTATAACCATTTTAATAACTTATAACTTTCTCTTAAAATAAATAAATGATCCCTCTTTTCTATATCTCATTTTTATCTATAAGCAAATTTTAAAAACTTCATTCATTCCTAATCCTTTCTTTCTCGGTCATGTTTGCTCTGGTCCCTCGCATTTCCTACTTTGGAAAGAGTGTGAGAATAATGTTTCCAATTCATGTCTGCTGAGCTTTAATTCTTCTACAGCTTTATTTTAATTCTAGACCACATAAAACACCCACAAAGTAATGAAAATGTTAATTCATGGCTGTCACTTATTCTCCTTTTCATTACCATTAAGATGCAGACCTGTTCAAAGGATGTCTATGAATAGGGAAACACACTA
Organism: Erythrolamprus reginae; assembly: GCF_031021105.1. Lineage (NCBI taxonomy): Eukaryota > Metazoa > Chordata > Lepidosauria > Squamata > Dipsadidae > Erythrolamprus > Erythrolamprus reginae. The sequence goes on from NC_091951.1 coordinate 138,799,422, forward strand.
TCTTTATCAGACTGAGCAGAAATAATTGGTATAGAAGTCACACACTGTTGCTTGATAAATATTGCAGTGGGCTGGTAACATCATGATCAAGATTGAGTAAAGATGCACATTGCGTATCCAATTGAAGCTGGTCGAAAGCTTTTAACTGATGTTTGCTACAGTGTAGGGAAGTCAGCCTTCTTCTCTAAACTGCCCAGAGGCATGCAAATGTGATGAGTATAGAAATTTGATAAATAAATAAAAAATAAATATAGGCACCAGCCTTTCAGGTCTTCTGGTCTTTCATTAATAGGTTTGTTAAAGCATAGCTGGTTTGACAAAGCCTGTAGATAAACTGATTAAGATCAACCTTTATTGAATTAAGTTCAACATTTATTGAATAGCAGAGGCTTTTCTTCCCCACATTTGGCTTGATAAGGAATGCAAAATCTACTCTTCAAGGAGAGGAAAAAGACTTCTTTATCATGATAACTGAACAGGAAGGATTAGCTTTATCTGGAGTCAAAGAGAAGATATTGGAGGAGTTTTTAAATCATGGATCAAAGAAGTTGGCAAAAGTTTCTGCATTTTTCACCATCCTTCCACTCATCTGGGAGGAAAGAGAAAAAGAGAGAAGGAAGGAGGGAGGGAGGGAGGGAGGGAGGGAGGGAGAGAGAGAGAGAGACCCCTCTCTTGGTCTTTGAATTTGTTTCCTGTTCCTGTGACAAGGGCATGCCTTCTGATTGGTTGTCAGGTTCCCATGTGGAGCCATGCGAGAGTAATTTTGTAGGTTGTCTTGAGTCCCAGGCTTGGTTGAACCTTCATGGGTGATTCAATCTTCCCAGGTACCATGTGGTGAGATGGGTAGAAGGCTAATCCTAATATGTCCTGACCATGAAGGGCTTTTGTTTTGTAGATAAACTGGCCCAGCCTTTTGTCTTGCAGATAAGTTGGCACCAGTCTTTGTGGGGCTATTAACAAAGGTGGGGGCTACTTTCCAAGAGCATGTTTATCCTTCTCTCATCCATAATATTCTGCCTTTTTAATATTTCTTAGAATATTTCATTCTTCTAGACAGTGGTTCTCAACCTTGGGGTCAGGATCCCTTTTGGGGTCGAACGACGATTTCAGAGGGGTCACCTAAGACCAGCTGAAAAGACAAATTTCCCATGGTGTTAGGAACTAAAGCTGGTGCCTTGGAATTTATTTTTACAATCCAACCAATCAGGTATTTACAGTGGGGATGTCCCTCTGGCATTCCTGCCAATCAGGTTAAAGCTCTCTTGGGAGAATTGGCGCTAGACTTATGGTTGGGGGTCACCACAACATGATGGACTGTATTAAGGGGTCACGGCATTAGAAACATAGAAGACTGACGACAGAAAAAGACCTCATGATCCATCTAGTCTGCCCTTATACTATTTCCTGTATTTTCATCTAAGGATGGATATATATTTATCCCAAGCATGTTTAAATTCAGTTACGTCTGCTGGAACTTTGTTCCAAGGATCTACTACTCTTTCAATAAAATAATATTTTCTCATGTTGCTTTTGATCTTTCCCCCAACTAACTTCAGATTGTGTCCCCTTGTTCTTGTGTTCACTTTCCTATTAAAAACACTTCCCTCCTGGACCTTATTTAACCCTTTGACATATTTAAATGTTTCGATCATGTCTCCCCTTTTCCTTCTGTCCTCCAGACTATACAGATTGAGTTCATTAAGTCTTTCCTGATACGTTTTATGCTTAAGACCTTCCACCATTCTTGTAGCCCGTCTTTGGACCCGTTCAATTTTATCAATATCTTTTTGTAGGTGAGGTCTCCAGAACTGAACACAGTATTCCAAATGTGCTCTCACCAGCGCTCTATACAGCGGGATCACAATCTCCCTCTTCCTGCTTGTTATACCTCTAGCTATGCAGCCAAGCATCCTACTTGCTTTTCCTACCGCCCGGCCACATTTTTCCTATCGCACGAAAGATTGAGAACCACTGTTCTGGGAGAAGGGTGGATACTAACCTTCTGCACTTCATTTATCAATTTGCTTTCAACATTTCAAGTAAATGGATTTCTTATTCAACATGTTTTCAAGATGAAAACCTGTGTTTCTATACTGGTTTCCCCAAAGTAAGACATCCCTTGATAATAAACCCAATAAGGCTTTTGAGTGCATGGCAATAAAGCCAAGCACTTATTTCAGGGTTCAAAAATATAAGATAGGGTCTTATTTCCGGGGAAACACAGTAGCTATTTAAATACCTATATGCCTGAATTACTTTGTAAGTAGCAGCCACTCCCATCATTGAAAACTTGCTCTCCCATCTTCCCGTATGGAAAGGGCTCCTTGAAAAAAGTATGATCTTTTTTTCTACATTTGTCAATTTATTTACCGTATTTTTTGGAGTATAGGTTGTACTGGAGTATACGATGCACCTTAGTTTGGGGGGAAGAAAACAAGGTTTACCAAACAGCAAACAGCATAGATGATATACACTGTCTGCTGTGTATTTCTGTGCATATGTGCCTGACCAATAGAAATTGCAAAGAATTGGAGAAATGTACATTATGGCAGTATATTAATAACATAAAGTTTTCTTAAATGTAATCACGCTAACTCCTCCCAATTATTTAAATAGATCTATTCCAACCATGACTAAGTGACAGTTTAACTCAGCTGCCTTATCTTAATTTTACAGATGTTTAAAATTGATGTGGCTTTCTGGGAGTATTCTCTGCTAGTCCCATGCAATAGAACTGGACTTCTTCGGATAAAGCATATACAGTAGTCCCTCGCTATACCGCGCTTCACCTACTGCGGCTTCACTTCACCGCGGGTTTCTGAGGAAGCCGATCGGCAGATTTAAACAGCCCGCCGAACTTGATCGGCAGGGGTTTTTTTATAAAAAAAATATATCTAAAATTGTAAATACTGTATTTAAATACTGTATCTAAAATAAATACTGTGTGGGAAGGGTTTATAAACACTTAAAACAATGAAAACTACCAAGCAATTACAATATAAATACTTAAATAAGTACTATCAGTCGATAAATTCCCCATCGCGGATTTCACCTATCGCGGCCAGGACTGGAACGTAACACCAGCGATAGGTGAGGGACTACTGTATTTTAAAAAGCTTCATTTTGTTAGATTGCCTAGAACAATAATAAAGCAGTCTTTAAAAAATAAGTGCAATAATTTGAACATTCTATAGGCATTTATAGTTCTTAGAATCATAGAATCATACCCAGTTATACATCTCCACCCCATGTCCAGTCAGCGAAGCAGTGGAAGTGATGTGCCGGTGCCTGGAGGCTGTTGGGGCCTGGATGGGTGTCAACAAACTCAAACTCAACCCAGACAAGACGGAGTGGCTGTGGGTCTTGCCTCCCAAGGACAATTCCATCTGTCCATCCATTACCCTGGGGGGGGGGAACTACTGACCCCCTCAAAGAGGGTTCGCAACTTGGGCGTCCTCCTCGATCCACAGCTGACATTGGAACATCATCTTTCGGCTGTGGCGAGGAGGACATTTGCCCAGATTCACCTGGTGCACCAGTTGCGGCCCTATTTGGACAGGGAGTCATTGCTCACAGTCACTCATGCCTTCATCACCTCGAGGTTCGATTACTGCAATGCTCTCTACATGGGGCTACCTTTGAAAAGTGTTCGGAAATTTCAGATCGTGCAGAACGCAGCCGCGAGAGCCATTGTGGGGCTTCCAAGATTCGCCCACATTTCTTCAACACTCCGTGGCTTGCATTGGCTGCCGATCAGTTTCCGGTCACAATTTAAAGTGTTGGTCATGACCTTTAAAGCCCTACATGGCAATGGACCAGATTACCTCCAGAACCACCTGCTACCGCAGGAATCCCAGCAACCGATAAGGTCCCACAGAGTTGGCCTTCTCCGGGTCCTGTCGACTAAACAATGTCATTTGGCGGGCCCCAGGGGAAGAGCCTTCTCTGTGGCGGCCCCGGCCCTCTGGAACCAACTCCCCCCGGAGATTAGAACTTCCCCCACCCTCCCTGTCTTTCGTAAACTACTCAAGACTCATTTTTACCGCCAGGCATGGGGGAGTTGAGATAGCTCTTCCCCCTAGGCCATTACAAGTTATGCATGGTATGTTTGTGTGTATGTTTGGTTTTATAATAGGGGTTTTTAGTTGTTTTTTATTATTGGATTGTACATGTTGTGTTTATTATTGTTGTTAGCTGCCCCAAGTCTACAGAGAGGAGCGGCATACAAATCCAATAAATTATTATTACTATTACTATTACTATTATTACTATTATTACTATTATTACTATTATTATTATTATTATTATTATTATTATTATTATTATTATTATTGAGTTGGAAGGGACCTCCAGGGTCATCGGGTCCAACCCCCTGCTCAATACAGGATTCATTAAACCATCCCAGAAAGTTATTGACTTACCTCCTTGCAGCAAAAAACAAACTGCTTTCGGCAGTCTGATCCCTCCAGCAATTTGCCTCCATCCAACTTTAGTTTAGTTTCACTTTCATTTTAGCATGTGGGCTTGCTGGCAACTTCAATGTATCAGCTGAGTGTCGGGAGGCAGAATCAGTGGCCTGTGCTAAGCAGGCTCTGCTGCTGTTTGCTGCGAGGAGGTAAATTGCTGGCAGGCAGAGACCACAGTGGTTACATTTGGTGTATAAGATGCACCCAAATTTTCACCCTCTTTTGGGGGGTAAAATGCGTCTTATACTCTGAAAAATACAGTACCTACAATAATTTACTATTCTGGCTTTTTCCGTTATATGTGCACATGTAATATCATCCTGATTTTATTTTTCAAAAGTGATTCCCACAATCAAAAAAAAGTTCATTACCATGATTTTTTTATTATATGCAAATCAATGAAATATGATTGCTTGAACTTAGTTTTGTTCTATTCACTAAATTTCCTGCAAATAGAAGAGAAGAGAACAGAACAGAAGAGAACAGAATTCTTTGTTGGCCAAGTGTGATTGGACACACAAGGAATTGTCCTCGTGCATATGCTCTCAGTGTATATAAAAGAAAAATATACATTTGTCAAGGATCATGAGGTACAATACTTAATGATTGTCATAGGGGTCAAATACGTAATGAAGAAACAATCAATATTAAAAAGAAAATGATCCTCAATCTTTCAGAGAACGAGATGAGAAGAAAAATATTACATAAATGGTATTATACACCAGTACAATTAGCACGTTTCCAAACAACGAAGAAAGGAAATTGTTGGCATGGGTGTAAGGAAAAAGGAGTATTTATGCATATGTTTTGGGAATGTAATAAAGTTCAAAAAATTTGGAAACAAATACAAACGGAAGTGAATAAAATTACGAATGGTAATTGGAAAATAACCAAAGAAGCAGCATTATTGATAAAAAATAGTGAGGTAAAAGAATATGAAGAAATCAAAACTGCAGCGATAGAAAGTGCCCAGGCAACTATAGTGCTTGGGTGGAAAGATGACAATAAATGGACGATAAAAAATTGGTGCAGATACATGACAGACCACATTCACTATGAAATTATGGAAATTAGACTACATAATTATAATGAAGAGAAATTAGCAGCAACAATGAGGCGGTGGGAGAAGGTCAAAAATTATATATTAACAACATCAGTAAGCGATGCAAATGTAAGAAATAAAATTCAATCACTTTATAAAGAATGAACAATGTAACCCAGAGATGAAGCAAATGAAGGATACAAAATTGAATCTTCCCTGGTGAAGGGAATTTTTATTTTTGATGGCACATTTTATGCTTTATGTTTTGTCTTTTGTAAAAAAATTTAAAAATCAATAAAATTATATATTTTTTAAAAATCATTCAGAGAACCAGAACCCCTGCTTACATGAAACATTCTCCTCTCTCTGTGTCCTTGTCGCCTTTTTTCGATTCAGAAAAACTAGGTCAATACTGCTATTGTTCCAGTCAATAATGCAACATAACTCTTGTGACCTGGAGGTGGAGCTCTTGCCTCACAATCAGGAGGTTGTGAGTTTGATCCCAGGTAGAGGCAGATGTAAGGTCTCCTGCTTGGGCAGGGGGGTTGGACTAGATGATCTGCAAGATCCCATTCAACTCTGTTAATCTGTTAAATAGTGCCACCCTGAGATGCCATGAAAGGTGAAGAACCATTTTCTCTCTCTATTCCTTCCATCTCCAGGGATGAGGGTGAATGAATATGGTGGCCACAATCCTCCCCTGTATTCACAAACATCCATGTATTTCAACTGAATTGGGAGTTTTCCACAAGAAAACTATGCAAAACTATGAAACTTGTCAAACTATCCTTTGCCTCAAATTCTGTTATGCCTTCCTCAGCATGTCCCTTCAGCTTTTAACTTACTGCTCCTTTTCCTCCTGCAAGGCAGATAACTTGTCTCTGGTTTCTGTCTTCCCATCCTTCTTGAAGGATTCCACAGGTAGAAACATAGAAACATAGAAGACTGACGGCAGAAAAGGGCAGCGCCGGACTTACCCGGCAGGCAGGCTTTGCTGGAGGGACCGGGAGACACGGTCCCTCATGGCGGCCGCCATTTTGGATCCCGGGCGAAGTCTCGCGATGCGAGACTTCGCTCGGGAGATCAGGGCCTGATTGGCCAAGGCCCTGATTGGTCCGGGCGGGGCCTGCTTGCCCTATATAAAGGCGAGCAGGCCCGAGGCTCTTCCTTTTCGCCCGGACCGAGCTACTGAGCAGACGTTCGTTCGTCTGCTCCGGCGGCCATTTTAGGTGGCGACCTCGTGCGAGGCGCCATTTTGTGGCCTGTGGTCTAAGCGAAGAGCCTTTTCAGCGTTTAGCGGAGCCAGCATCGGCTGGACTCCGCTCCGGTTTGGAGCCTCATTGCCTGTTTGTGGGTGGTGGGGGTGCTGCCTTTGGGGCTTGTGGTGTCCTGGGGGTGGCTTGTGGCCTGGGATAAAGGCCTGGTGTCGGGCCTTGTTGCCCACTGGGAGGTGGGATTAGCCTCTTGGGAGGGCTTTGTTCTGCGGAGGCCTGCTGCTTCTGGCAGGCCTTTGCCCACGGGGTGCAGGGCCCGTTGGGGGAGGGCTTGGTCCCGCCCTATTCCTTTTTGTGTAAAAAATAGATTTTAGTAGTATGGCCCCTAAAAAGCGGCCAGCTAAGGCCCTCCCGGCCCAACCTGTGGTGCGGCCTAGGAGGGCTGCCAGGCCGTCTGCCCGGGCTCGGGCGGCGGCAGAGGGGCCCCCGGGGGGGATCCCGGTTGGGGGGGTGGTAGGGTTTATGCCCACAGTCCCTCAACCCGAGGTGTCCCCTTCTCTCTCCTGGGCCAGGGTCCTGGAGCGGCTCGACGAGTTGGAGAGGTGGAGGTCGGGGGCAGGCCCGGAGGGGCTTTCCTCGGCTGCCACCGCAGCTTGGGGCGCAGACCCCGAAGAGGAGTCGGCCCCAACTGGGCAAGTGGCCCACGAAGTACAGATGGCGGGCACCGGACAGGCGGGCAGCACCGGGCAGACGGGCCATGCTGGACAGATGGCCCAGCCTGGGCAATGGTCATCGTTCCAGGGCCCAACCAGGATGGGCCCACCGTGGATGGCTTCTACCCCTTACGGGGCAGGTGAGGTTGCACCACATGCAGGCACATCTCCGCTCCTGCCCATTCAGGGTCCCGGGTTCATCCCGCCAGCTTTAGGGGGTGGCAACACCTTCACGGGGGCTGCTGCAGGCACCTGTGGTCAGGTCTGGTCCCCGCCAGCTCCGCCAGTGGGGGCGCTGGGGGTACCTGTCCCACCTGGGGCGGGGGTGGGGGGTTGGATTCCTCCTCCACCGGCCATTATGCCACCGGTCCCATTCATGTATCCACCGGGGCTTGGGGTGCTGGGCTCGGGGGCCACCACGGTGTGGGACCCGTTCGCCAGCATCAAGCCTGGGGCCATCCCTTGCGGGTTGCCCGCCACACCTTTAGGGTACCATCTGCACCCGTCAGTTAAGGAGGCAATCTGGCGGGGGGAGTACGTTGATTTGTTCTCCATCTTGAACAGGGAGGTCCCTAAACAGGATAAGGAGGTTGTCCCTGGGGAGAAGGTGAAAAAGACAAAGGTCACGAAATGCTTCAGCTCGTGGCTGTATGCCTTTCTGACCTTTGCGTCGGTGGTCATTCAGAGGCAGCCGGGGAGGGCCGCTGCCTTGCTGAAGTACATCGACTTGATAGCGAGGGCCCATTTTGAGTATGGGGGCACCATATGGAGGCATTACGACAAGGGTTTCCGTATGCGTATTGCCCATGACCCCTACTTGCCTTGGGATATGGTGGTTCCGGACCTGTGGTTCCAGGCCACTCATATGTCAGGGAAGGAGGGCTGTGATAGGACCGATAGCGGTCACTTTATGGAGGAGGAGCCTGCGACGCCCGCGCCGGCCAAGGCCGTGGCGGGCGCCGTTAGTAAAGGGGCCTCTTTAATATGTCACGAGTTCGCTGCAAAGGGGGCGTGTTTTCGCCCCATTTGCAGGTTTCGTCACGCCTGCGGAAGTTGTGGGGGAAACCATTCCGCAGCCGTGTGCCCCCGCCCCAAGAAGGGGATTGAAAAGAAAGGCTCGGGTCCCCCAAAGCCTCCCCCACCTGCTGGGGGAAAAGGGGCCCAGCCCAATTAATTTAGGGGTGCTTGAGGGTTGGTTGGGCGACTACCACCCTCGCTCGAGAGCGGCCGCTCTCTTGCTAGGTTTTTCAGAGGGATTTAGGATCCCTTATCAGGGTGTTAGGAAGGCCTTCATGTCTGACAACCTTAGGTCGGTTGTTGGTCATGAAGACATTGTTAGGGAGAAGATCGGGAAGGAGGTTGCCGAAGGCAGGGTCCTGGGGCCCTTCTCGGAGCCGCCCTTCCCGAATCTTCGTGTGTCTCCCTTAGGTGTGGTCCCCAAAAAGGCGAGTGGTGAATTTAGGTTGATTCACCATTTGTCTTTTCCAAAAGGGGAGTCAGTGAATGATTTCATTCCTGACGAGTTGTGTTCAGTCCGGTATGCATCCTTTGATGCAGCCGTGACTATGGTTAGGAAGTGTGGGGTGGGAGCCCTTATGGGTAAATGCGACATTAAGTCTGCATTCCGGCTCCTCCCCATACACCCAGACGACTTTGAGCTGTTGGGCTTCCATTTCGAGGGGGGCTATTACGTGGACAGAGCTTTGCCCATGGGGTGCTCTGTCTCGTGCTCTCTTTTCGAGAGTTTTAGCACCTTCTTGGAGTGGGCGCTCAGGAGGCAAAGTGGTCTGGGTACGGTCGTTCACTACCTTGATGATTTCCTGTTGGCGGGGCCTGCGCATTCAGAGCAATGTTTTGCTTTGATGCGGGACTTCGAAGCCCTTTGTGCTCAATTAGGGGTGCCTTTAGCCTCTGAGAAGACCGAAGGCCCCGCCACCAGGATTACCTTTCTGGGTATTGAATTGGACTCAGAGGAGCAATCTTCCAGATTGCCCCTGGAGAAGTTGGTAAAGATTAAGCGGAAGCTTGATGAGGTCCTGGGCTGCCGGAAGGTGACCCTACGGCAGCTTCAGGAATTGGCAGGCATTCTTAATTTTGCCTGTCGGGTAGTTGTTCCTGGAAGGGCTTTTTCCAGGAGGTTGTATGATGCGATGAAGGGGCTCCGTTTGCCCCATCATCGTACCCGCCTTTGCGCTGGGGTCAGGGCTGACCTCGGCGTGTGGCGGGATTTTTTGGATAGATTTAACGGGTTGTCTTTCTGGAGGCACGAGCTTCTGTTGGAAGCTGAGTTGCAGCTCTGCTCTGACGCCGCGGGGACTTGTGGTTTCGGGGTAGTGTTAGGTGACCAGTGGTGCTGGTCGGCATGGCCTCCGGAATGGAGTGCCTCTTCGTTGGTTAAGGACCTTACGTTCCTGGAGCTCTTCCCCTTAATAGTGGCCTTAGAGCTTTGGGGGGAGCAGTTTAGGGACAAGACTGTGCACTTTTGGTGTGACAACCTAGCGGTTGTCCATGTGGTGAATGCCCTGTCCTCAAAGAGCGACAGGGTCATGCGGCTTGTCCGCCATTTTGTGCACAGGTCCTTGTCTCTAAACGCATTGTTTTTGGCTAAGCATGTCCCCGGGTTAGATAACGGGGTTGCTGATGCCTTGTCCCGTGGTCAGTTGTCCAGGTTTCGGACCCTGGCCCCGTGGGCCCGAGAACTGCCAGAAGCGTTCCCCAGCCACCTCTGGAGTCTGGGAGGGATCCAGAGTGGTGGAGAGGCGAGGCATCCCGGGCAATCTCCTTGTCTGTAGCGCCCGGCACCCTCAGGGCATACCAGCGTGCAGGTAAGGAGTTTGGGGAGTTTAGGCAGGGCAGGGGTTACCAGCTTAGTTGGCCTGTCCCTGTAGAGCATTTGGCCGAGTTTTGCGTCCAACTTAGGCAGCGTGGCCTGTCAGTTAGGACGATCCGGTCCCGGTTAGCCGGCCTCGCCTTTCTGTCCAAGGCGGGGGGGTTTGCAGATCTTTCGGGTGACTTTCGCATCCGGAAGATGCTGGAGGGCTGGCTTAGGGAGCAAGCGGGGGCCCCAGGTGACACTCGTCAGCCCCTGACGGTGGAGCAGCTGTCATCAATCAACGTGGTTTTTGGCAGTCTGTGTTCCTCATTGTACGAGGCCCGTCTTTTCAGGGCAGCGGCTTGTGTCATGTTCTTTGGGGCCCTTCGGGTCAGCGAGGCCATGGCTTCGTCTCAGGCTGACACTTCGCTCCGGGCCTTCCAGTTCGCTGATCTGGCCTTTAGACAAGGGGGGGTGTCCCTTGTAGTGAGAAGGTCTAAAACGGATCAGCTGCACAGAGGGGTTGCCTTACAACTTAGTGCGGCCACCGACCAGTCGGTGTGTCCGGTGGCCGCCCTACGGCTTTATTGTGGTATGAGGGGGTCAGGCCAGGGGTACCTGTTTAGGCATTGTGACGGTACCCCTCTGACCCGTTTCCAATTCTGGGCTTTAGTATCTAGGGCGATGGCCCAGGTGGGCATGGATCCCGCCGGTTATGGAACGCATTCGTTCCGTATCGGCGCCGCCACTAGTGCGGCACTTTCTGGTTTCCCGGCCCATCGGATTCGGGAGATCGGCCGCTGGCGGTCAGCGGCATATTTGGGTTATGTTAGGCCCGCTGAGGATCCCAGGCAGGGCTTAGGCTAGGTAACCTCTCTGTGTCTGTGTCCTCTTGCAGGTCCCCAGGCTAACACGAAACCGACGGCGCTGCTGTGTGGCCACAGCATGATTTTCTGGGCCGGCCGCGCGGCAGCCAGGAGCGCCATCGGGACCCACCTGTCCCTGGGGCGGTGGGTCAACGTTACCTGGATGGGCCGGAGAGGTATGCGGTGGGAGGGTCTCCTACCGGCGTTGCTGGGCGGTCAGCATTCTGTGGCTGCGCCCGGCAATATGGGGGGCGGCTCCTGGAGTCGCGCCCAAAGGGGTCTGGGTGGGCAGCGTCCTGTGGCCGCACCCAGGTGGCTGGTATTGCACTTAGGTGGCAATGACCTGTGCATACTGGGAGGCCTGGCGCTGCTCATCCAGGCACGCGAAGACCTGCGAAGGCTTCGTGAGGTCTGGCCCACCACGCAAGTGGTGTGGTCAGAAATATTACCTAGGCTTGTGTGGAGGGATGCCTCTTCCCTTAGGGCCATTCACCGGGCTAGGCGGCGGGTGAATAGGGCTATGGGTAAAACGGTTAGAGAATTGGGTGGAGTGGTAATACCTCATCCCCTTATATCAATAGATAAGCCATGGCTCTACCGTGACGATGGCGTTCACCTGTCTGACCAGGGGAACGCCATCTTCTTACAGGACCTGCAGCGGTCTCTGCGTGAGCTGGCGCAGCTAGAGGGGGGAGTCGGGGGGCCAAGATAGAGATCTGACCCCCGCTCCTGTGGCAGGTTAGGGGCGGAAAATTGGGTGGTTTAGCAACCGCGCGTTCTCCCTTGGGCATCTTTGGGGATGATTGACAGGTTCTCCGCAAGCTCATGGAGGGAGTTTCTGCCTGAGCAGCTGGGGGGAACCTGTCTTTGGGTCCTACACCTTTAATTCCCCGATTCGGGTTAGCCGGTGGGACCCCCCTCATGCACAGCATGGCAGAAAAGGTCACAGGTGACGGCCTGGCCCTCACCTGGACCTTGCATCGAGATACGCCCATGAGTTGCCCAGGAATGTTTGCTGGCATACGTCATTTCCGCCCCGGAAGTATTTGTTTGACCCTGCAGGTCCAGTTCCGGGTCATAGTTGTTTATGCTAATTTATGCAAAAGTATTTGAATAAATTATGCAAATTTATGTTAATAAAAATGACCCAATTTTAAATCCAGCTCTGGTGTCCGTGTCGTTACTCCGTCTCTCCAGCAAGGGCAGCGCCGGACTTACCCGGCAGGCAGGCTTTGCTGGAGGGACCGGGAGACACGGTCCCTCATGGCGGCCGCCATTTTGGATCCCGGGCGAAGTCTCGCGATGCGAGACTTCGCTCGGGAGATCAGGGCCTGATTGGCCAAGGCCCTGATTGGTCCGGGCGGGGCCTGCTTGCCCTATATAAGGGCGAGCAGGCCCGAGGCTCTTCCTTTTCGCCCGGACCGAGCTACTGAGCAGACACCCGCCCGCCCTCCACTATTTTGCAGTGTGCTTCGGGGTCGCCCTTAGGGGGCCGAATGGGAATTTTTTGCAGTTCTGCCTCTTAGCTGAGCTGTTTTTTCGCCCATTCCACACTGGGGTGATGGATGTGCGGTTAGGGGGTGCTTGCATTAATTAGGTTAATTGGCTTACCTTTGGTCATTGGGTAGGCAGGTTAGGGGCGGAAAATTGGGTGGTTTAGCAACCGCGCGTTCTCCCTTGGGCATCTTTGGGGATGATTGACAGGTTCTCCGCAAGCTCATGGAGGGAGTTTCTGCCTGAGCAGCTGGGGGGAACCTGTCTTTGGGTCCTACACCTTTAATTCCCCGATTCGGGTTAGCCGGTGGGACCCCCCTCATGCACAGCATGGCAGAAAAGGTCACAGGTGACGGCCTGGCCCTCACCTGGACCTTGCATCGAGATACGCCCATGAGTTGCCCAGGAATGTTTGCTGGCATACGTCATTTCCGCCCCGGAAGTATTTGTTTGACCCTGCAGGTCCAGTTCCGGGTCATAGTTGTTTATGCTAATTTATGCAAAAGTATTTGAATAAATTATGCAAATTTATGTTAATAAAAATGACCCAATTTTAAATCCAGCTCTGGTGTCCGTGTCGTTACTCCGTCTCTCCAGCAAAGACCTCCTGGTCCATCTAGTCTGCCCTTATACTATTTCCTGTATTTTATCTTACAATGGATATATGTTTATCCCAGGCATGTTTAAATTCAGTTACTGTGGATTTATCAGCCACGTCTGCTGGAAGTTTGTTCCAAGGATCTACTACTCTTTTAGTAAAATAATATTTTCTCATGTTGCTTTTGATCTTTCCCCCAAGTAACTTCAGATTGTGCCCCCTTGTTCTTGGGTTCACTTTCCTATTAAAAACACTTCCCTCCTGAACCTTATTTAACTCCTTAACATATTTAAATGTTTCGATCATGTCTCCCCTTTTCCTTCTGTCCTCGAGACTATACAGATTGAGTTCGTTAAGTCTTTCCTGATACGTCTTATGCTTAAGACCTTCCACCATTCTTGTAGCCCAGTGATTTTCAACCTTTTTTGAGCCGCGGCACACTTTTTACATTTACAAAATCCTGGGGCACACCACCAACCAAAATGACACAAAATGACACCCTAAGACAGTGATTTTCAACCTTTTTTGAGCCGCGGCACACTTTTTACATTTACAAAATCCTGGGGCACACCACCAACCAAAATGACACAAAATGACACCCTAAGACACTCTCCTCTCTTTTTCCATCCCTGTCTCCTCCCCACCCGTGTGTGTGTGTGTGTGTGTGTGTGTGCATACACACTTTTGAACCATTTCCAAAAGCAGGTGAGGGCTGGGTTTCTCTCTCTCTTATTCTTTGGGTGCTTTTAATTACAGTGATCCCTCGATTTTCGCGGTCTCGATTTTCGCGAAACGCTACACCACAGTTTTTCAAAAAATAATACATTTAAAAATACTCCACGGTTTTTTTTCTATACCACGGTTTTTCCCACCCGATGATGTCATACGTCATCACCAAGAGTCACTTCTCTCTCCCTTTCTCTTCCTTTTTCTCTATCCTTTCTACCTCTTACTCTTTCTTTCTCTCCCTCCTTCATTCAATTTTCTCTCCCTCCCTTTCCTTTCTCTCCCTCCCTCCCTGTGCCTGCCCTGCACCACCCAACAGGGACGGACAGCCCCCGATCGTCGGTTCGCCCCGCCCCCCACAGAGGGAGATCGGGCTGCGAAGGCAGTGGATCCGCGTCCCCAGCCACCGGCTTGGATTCCCCTCCCGGAGGCATTGGGCTGCCCTGCATCGCTCATGCGTTCGACTGCGGTGGCTGCTTTGGCGGGGAAGGAGTTTGGGAAGAAGATGAAGGCAGCGGGCAGCAGCTGAGGCGAAGCGAGGCGAAGGTGGCGAGGAGCGGCGAATAACAGAGCAGCTCGCGCCCGGTGGGGTCTCTTCTCCCCAGCAAAAGGAGGAATGGCTTGTGTGTGTAACGTATTTTCGCTGATAAGGAAAAGGATCGGGCTGGTGGGGGCGGGGAATCCACCTCCCCAGCCACCGGAGGGAGATCGGGCTGGTGGGGGCGGCGAATCCACCTCCCCAGCCGGGCAGAGGGAAATCGGGCGGGCGGGGGGTAGCGGCGAGGAGGCCGGAGGCGCTGGGTGGGTGGCCGACATTAAATACAACCATTGCCAGCCTCAGCACTTTCGTCGCTCCCTGGCTCCACCATCTGCGCATGCGCGGCCATGGAAAAAGGGCGCACATGCGCAGATGGTGTTTTTACTTCCGCACCACTATACCGCGGAAAATCGATTATCGCGGGAGGTCTTGGAACGTAACCTCGCGATAATCGAGGGATCACTATATATGCTTTAAATCAAGATTCACTTCTCTCTCTCTTTGGTTTCTCTCTCTTTCCTCTCATTCTGTCTCAATCATTTTCTCATTTCTGTTTTTTCCTCCCCTTTTTGCTCATTTCTCTCTCTCTCTCCCTTCCTCTCCTTTTCTCTCTCTCTCTTGCTTGCTTTCTCTCTCTCTCTCGCCTTCTTTCTCTCTCACTCTTGCTTTCTCTCTCTTTCTCTCTTTTCTTTCTTTCTCTCTCTTGCTTTCTCTCTCTTTCTCTCTCTCTTGCTTTCTTTCTTTCTTTCTCTCTCTCTTTCTCACTCTCACTCTCTCAACAAAAAGTTGTGAGACTGGAACCTGAGCTTCCTTCTTCGCGGCACACCTGACCATGTCTCACGGCACACTAGTGTGCCACGGCACACTGGTTGAAAAACACTGTTGTAGCCCATCTTTGGACCCGTTCAATTTTGTCAATATCTTTTTGTAGGCGATGTCTCCAGAACTGAACACAGTATTCCAAATGTGGTCTCATCAGCGCTCTATATAAGGGGATCACAATCTCCCTCTTCCTGCTTGTTATGCCTCTAGCTATGCAGCCAAGCATCCTACTTGCTTTCCCTACTGCCTGACTGCACTGCTCACCCATTTTGAGACTGTCAGAAATCACTACCCCTAAATCCTTCTCTTCTGAAGATTTTGCTAACACAGAACTGCCAATACAATACTCAGATTGAGGATTCCTTTTCCCCAAGGTGGCTCTGCTATCGGATGCATAAAACTGATCTGGTCGCTATTCTTGTTTTTCAACCTTCCTCTGAACCTCTCCAGTTTCACTGTGTTCAAATTCCATTCATCTATTCTACTTCTTATCACATGCTTCCCCACAAAGGAAAAGCTGTGGTGGCGCAGTAGTTAGGGTGCAGTACTGGAGACTACTTCTGCTGATCACCAGCTGCCAGCAGTTTGGCAGATCAAATCTCATCAGGCTCAAGGTTGACTCAGCCTTCTATCCTTCCAAGCTGGCTAAAAAGAGGACCCTGGAAGTTGGGGGCATTATGCTAACTCTGTTAACTGCTTAGAGAGTGCTGTAAAAGCACTGTGAGGGGGTATGTAAGTGCTGTTGCTATTGCTAAAAGCTGAAAAATTTGAAAAAGAAAAGACAACATATGAAATGCTGGATGAATGTCATGGATGGAAGAAAAGAATGGTTTGTAAAGAGTAGAAGGATGTGGAGAGGCTGAGTCAATGGGGTTGTAACCATAGCTAAAAAGTTATACAGTGATACCTTGTCTTGCAAACTCAATTGGTTCCAGGACGAGGTTCTTAAGGTGAAAAGTTTGTAAGATGAAACAATGTTTCCCATAGGAATCAATGGAAAAGTGATTAATGCGTGCAAGCCCAAAATTCACCCCCTTTGCCAGCAGAAGCGGCTGAAGCAAAAACACAGAGATCCAGAAGTGTGGTTTCGAGGACTTCGGTGTTTTTGCGATGCTGCGATTTCACTGTTGCTCCCTTCGGTGGGAAACCCTACCTCCGGACTTCCGTTGTCAGTGAAGCGCTCATTTTTGCAATGCTGGGATTCCCCTGCTGGGATTCCCCTGCAGCATTGCAAAAACACGGAAGTCCGGAGGTGGGGTTTCCCATGGAGGGGAGCCTCAGGGGAATCCCAGCAGCGGAAAAATGTGTGCTTCGCTGGCAACGGAAGTCCGGAGGTGGGGCATCCCAGCAGTGGCGGTGGGTTTGTAAGGTGAAAATAGTTTGTAAGAAGAGGCAAAAAAAGCTTAAACCCCGGGTTTGTATCTCGAAAAGTTTGTATGACGAGGCGTTTGTAAGACGAGGTATCACTGTATTTCTTTTCCTTTTCTTATTTTTTTTCTTATCACACTTTCATTATTATTATTATTATCTATTTTATTCATTAAACATGTAACTAAGTCAATTGAACATTTTAAAAAGTGTCACAAATACCACTGACTAGTGCTAATGGTTGATACGGGTTGCTGCCAGCATCCTAGGTATCAACCAAGTATCTTCTTAAAATATATGATGTTCCAAGTAGCACAGTATTTTGCAGTTACACTGGTGTTAATGCAGGAAGCTGCAAAAAATATATTGACAAAATTGAATGGGTCCAAAGATGAGCTACAAGAATGGTGGAAGGTCATAAGCATAAAACGTATCAGGAAAGACTTAATGAACTCAATCTGTATAGTCTGGAGGACAGAAGGAAAAGGGGGGACATGATCGAAACATTTAAATATGTTAAAGGGTTGAATAAGGTCCAGGAGGGAAGTGTTTTTAATAGGAAAGTGAACACAAGAACAAGGGGACACAATCTGAAGGTAGTTGGGAGAAAGATCAAAAGCAACATGAGAAAATATTATTTTACTGAAAGAGTAGTAGACCCTTGGAACAAACTTCCAGCAGACGTGGTAGATAAATCCACAGTAACTGAATTTAAACATGCCTGGGATAAACATATATCCATCCTAAGATAAAATACAGAAAATAGTATAAGGGCAGACTAGATGGACCATGAGGTCTTTTTCTGCCGTCAGACTTATATGTTTCTATGTTCTATGTTTCTTGATGTGTTGTGAAATTCTTGGACATGGTACCAAGTGCCCTGATGACAATAGGTATCATTGTTGCATGTTTCATCCTATTATGTCCTGAGAAGCTGGGACTTTTCACTCCAGCCAGACTAGAAACCCAAGCAGATAAAAGCTGATTGGCTCCTCATTTAAAGGGTTCCCTATTTAAACCCCTGTCTATAGCAGGGCTTTGCTGATGTTTGCTAACTATGGCCAATAAAGAGCTGAAGTCACGAAACTGTATCCTGCATCTTCAGTAGAGAAACTTGACATCTGGCGATGAAGGTGGGATAGTGAAAGGAATTTTGAACAAAGGCAACCAGCCCGGACGGAAGGAAGCAACAAACCACGAGGCACCAAATTCAAAAGCTGAACAAAAGAAATGAGTCATCGCTATGTTGCTTTACCATCTGCCGACCCCCATTTGATGCAGAAAACGAGACCTGGGACAACTATATGGCAAGATTTCATTGTTTTCTTGGAGCAAATGAAAGATCTTCCTGACAACCGGAAAAGAGACATGTTCCTCAGCCATTGTGGATACAGGTTTTTGATAGGGCTGTCGCTTTAACGGAGCCCAAAACAATAGAAATAGTCACTTGGACGAAATTACAAGAGGTGCCCAAGAGACGCTATGATCCGGCACCATCAAAATTTGTAAGCCGGTACGAGTTCAGCGAATGTCTGCAACAGGATGGAGATACCATAGACGACTTCCTGGTTGAATTAAGAAAAGCCGCAATGCATTGTAAGTTTCAAAACCTTGATGAATCGTTAATGTTCCAACTCGTTAGAGGGGTGCAAGACATGGGCTTACAGAAAAGTCTTCTGGCTAAAGGAAATGATATAGCCCTAAAGATAGTGGTAGAGGAAGCCAGAGTAGCTGAAAGGTCTAACAAGGCTGCAGAAGTATTGTGCTGGAAAGGGCCCCCAAGTATTAACAGGGGGGATCCTCAGGTGTATGAGATCCAGAGTGGTAAGACTATTGCAGAACCAAGTGACCACGAAGAAGATGAGGAAGAGGTGTTCCAGACAGACCGGAAAAGAGAGGTGCAAAAAGCAGGACCAGAGGTTTGCGGCAGTTGTGGGGACACTACCTTCAAGAAAACTGCAAATTTTGTGATGCTCTGTCACAGGTGCAGAAAATATGGCCATATCGTGAGGGTCTGCAGAGCACTGCTCTGGGTGCCCAGGGGTCCTAACCCAAAGTACCACCCAAGCGAGCTGAGAAGAGATGAGGGAGGTCACAATAGATGAGCCAGCAGTTTCACCCCTCATCCAGGGGTCAACTACACCTGGGTGAACCAGGTGGGAAGCCAGAGCAATGCACCTATATGCACCACTGTCTCAGGGGAAGGGTCCCTCTATGAGGCGGAAATAGACACGAGGTCATCAATAATGATAGTTTCCTGGGAAACTGCAAAGCGAACCATACCCAACCTGAATCCAGCACAATTAAGAGCTCAGTCTGTAAGAATCTCAGACTGCCAAGGAAACCGAATTTCGGTGATAGGCCTCAAAAGAGCGAAGACCAAGAAGCAAGTTTGCTACTAATGATTGCCAGAGATCACATCCTAGTCTGCTGGGTCGGGATTGATTCAGAACACAAAGAATGAAGGTGACCAGAGACCAAAAAATGATAAACGCGACAACTGTGGACGGCTGTGATGAATTGCTGTGCAAGTTCCAGACGGTGTTCGACCCGACGATGGGCAAGTACATGGGCACCCCTATTTCCTTTAGTTTAAACTCCAAGTGGAGCCAATAAGATTACACCCCCATAGAGTTCCCTTTGCACCTAAGCCACTGATCGACAAAGAGCTAGATAAACTAAGAGGGAAAGGGAAACCTAGAACCGGCTGACCATGCAAAGTGGCAAATTCCCATAGTCCCCATAGTCAAGGGTGATGGGTCTTTGCGCACATGTGCTGACTATAAGTGCACATTGAACAAGGTGTTACAGTAGAGCGCATACCCAGTACCAGTAGCCCAACATCTCTTGCACACTCTGGGCCTTTTTTGTAAAACCAGACCTTGCACAAGCATATCAGCAACTTCCTGTTAATCGTGAGACCGCATAGGCCCAAACGATAGTTACTCACCGTGGGGTTTTTAAATTAATAGGCTTCAAATTGGGGTTAGCGTGTCCCCAGGAATTTTTCAAGGAATAATGGAACGAATCTTGAACAAGCTATCCCGTGTAATTCCATACTTTGACAATGTATTAATAACGGCAAGGAATATTAGCCAGCTGAGGGAGGTGCTCATGTGGTTTTGACCCACTGGCCTGCAAGTTAAGGCAAACAAGTGTCAGATAGGGGTTCTGGAAATAGAATTCTTTGGGTACCAAACAGATGGATCCAGGTTTCACCTCACTAAAGATAAGCTTAGGGCTATTAGAGAGGTTTCAGTGCCCACCAGCAAGGCTGAGCTACAAGTGTTCCTGGGGTTGCTAAATTTTTACAGTATTTTCCTGCAAAATAAAGCTACATCACAGAACCCCCTCCATACGCTGCTGTCTAAAAATACCCCATGGGTTTTTTGTAAATGGGGTCACTTGCAAAACAGAGCATTCAAGGCAGTAAAAAACCTCCTATCTGAAGACAGTTTCTTAATGCAGTTCAATGAGACCTTGCCAATGTTCCTGGTGTGCGATGCATCACCTTTTGGGGTGGGGGCAACCCTGAACCATAGACTTCCAAATGGCCACGAAGCCCCCATTGCTTATTTTTCCAGGTCTCTGTTGAGTGCCAAGAGAAATTACGGCTAAATTGACAGAAAGGCCTAACCAAGCTTGGGACTCAAAAGACAACCTACAAAGTTACCCCTGCATGGCCCCATGGGTGTCTGACAACCCGGTCATTTGCATTTTCTCCTGGCAAGATTGACTAAAATGTTTAACAATATGTCCCCAAATTGTAAATAAATACCTGACCAATATTACCACATGTGGTGGACCTATATAAAGGCAAGGAATTTTTGGACACAAATCCATACGTGGTTAGAAAAAATGATCAGACAACGTAATAGATTTTAACCAGAATTGTTTTCATTAAGCATTATATCAGATGGCTATGATAAAGGGACAATATATCTAATATTACATGTCTTGACTGCAGCAAGGATTGTATATGTGCAGCAGTGAAAGAATGAAAATAACCCTTCAGGGGATGAGCCAATAAGAAATATACTAGATTGTGCGGAAATGGACAAATGTTAAAAAAAAAAAATGAAAGAGATACAGAAAGCTATTCAACATGGAATAGATTCTATCAATGGTTAGAAACACGAGGTAGAAGTTGGAATGCAAATGAACCAGGTCAGGTGGACATGGAAAGAGATATTATTTTTAATATTGATATAGGAATGTAAGTATTAGAATGATAAGTTGACATATTAGAATATGATGGTCAAAAACTATTGTACAACACTAGCATTATTTAAAACAGTACATAAGTTATTCCATTTTTACTTTTGTTTTATGGTAAGTGGAATGTCAGGACAATTACACTGTATTCAATATACTTATATGTAAACAATAGAAATACAGTATATCTATGAAAAAAATGTTTCAGTTATAGAAGTGTTAGTCTAGCTGGCCTTTTGTAGCTATGCTGAAGAATTTTGCAAGTGGGTCCATTACAATAAGGTAATATAAACTTTGGTAAATAATTGATCAAGAATGTCTAGGCATAGGCCAAGAAGTATAAAATTCACCATTAGCATGTTAAAAAAATCATAGGATGAAAAGCTTCGCTAATTAAGTGCACTCCTTATATTTTTATGAGATGTTAGCCTAAATTTGCCATGTATTCCATAAATTAGGAACAAGGGATGAAGTATGAGGACAGGATATAATACTTCTCTTTAATTCTGCCCAGAAATAAAGTGCTGAATTGCAGTTTCCTTTCTCTGCCCGATTATTGGCTCAAATTGTGTTGGAAAAATAAATCCTGTGTTGGGCTGACCAACAGGGCTTTGATATTGTCTTCTGAGTGTTTCTGGGTAAAGTCCCAAATCATATGGCTTTCCAGGGAATTCATAACAGGTTAACAGGATTCTGTAGCCTTACATTGTCTCTCTCTATCTAACCCACCCCTTCTTTATTTTACAAATTGCATCTTCCTATCAAACTATTCTTTTTTCCTCCAAAATCTTTCTTCGCTTTAACCGTTTCCATAACCTAAAGAATAACCCGTTCCCACAACCTGAAGAACCAGATCCTTGCTCGGGATAGACAAGTCCCTAACTCACCGAAGGTCAATGACCCAACAGCTATTCTCAACCTTTGCCTGAGGTGTGGCCACTGCACATGCTACAGTGGGAGCCACAGGTGAGAGCTGAATGACAGGTGGGGACAAAAGGTGACCGAGCTGCCCTAAAAGCCACCCTAAAATGGGATGCTGTAAAAGGACATGACATGTTCCTACACCAGAGATGCTACCCCTCCCTGAACAACCCAGACGCACCGGTCAACCAACCACTGCTCCCAGCCCATCTCCAACTGTCCTGCTATTGGAGCAAGATGGAATCTGGGAAGAGAGAGAGGCTGACTATGCTACCTCTCCCTCGCTTTAATCCAATTCATGTGCAAGTCTTGACATCCCTCTCAAGATGTCAAGGTCCTCTTCGAAAACCCTGATCCAATTAAAGGGAGAAAGAGGAAAATTCTTTGCCCCTACAATTTTTATTTTTGTTATTTTTATCTTTTTATTCAAAAAAATCAAAATGTTTTTTAAGCAAAATAGAGCTCAACCGGAACATTATAAAAGAAAGTGAGAAAGAAGAAAGTTTGTTCCAAAATGCTACGCAACACAAATTGAAGAAAGCACCAAGGAGCTTCTGTTCAGTACCTGCATTGGCTGCCGATTTGTTTCCGGTCACAATTCAAAGTGTTGGTAATGACCTATAAAGCCCTACATGGCATTGGACCAGAATACCTTTGGAACCGTCTTCTGCCGCACGAATCCCAGCGACCAATAAGATCCCACAGAGTTGGCCTTCTCCGGGTCCCGTCGACTAAACAATGTCATCTGGCGGGACCCAAGGGAAGAGCCTTCTCTGTGGCGGCCACACCCCTCTGGAGTCAACTCCCCCTGGAGATCAGAACCGCCCCCACCCTCCTTGCCTTTCATAAGCTACTAAAGACCCACCTATATCGTCAGGCATGGGGAAATTGATATACCCCTGGGTTTATATTGTTTATGTATGGTATGATTGTGTTGCATGGTTTTAATAATGGGTTTTTAGATGTCTTTTAATATATTGGATTTGTCACATTGTTGTTATTGTGAGCTGCTCCGAGTCTCAGGAGAGGGGCGGTATACAAATCTAATAAATTATTATTATTATTATTATTATTATTATTATTATTATTATTATTATTACTACTACTACTACTACTACTACTACTACTACGGTACTACTACTTGGGTGGGTGGTTTCTTTTATCTATCGCCAGTCGCTGTCTTGTATTTATCACGTCTGCCCTTTTCATAAAGCGTGCAATGCTTTATTTTTATTTATTTATTTTATTTATTTGTATTTATTTATCTAGTCAAGTATGTATTGGTGGTATACAAAGATATTATAATATTTATATACATGATACCAGTAAAAGAGAAACATTAGGACAGGGGAAGATAGGCACTCTGGTGCACTTATGAACGCCCCTTGCTTGGGTAACCGGAGAGGTCAACAGTGGATAGTCTAAGGGCAAAGTTTTGGGGTTAGGTGATGAAACTACAAGGCTGTTTCTCCTTCCCGATTAGCCGCAGCCGCCAAGACCTACGCACCAAGTTCACACTCAACAGCAGGCCCACGCCGGAGCCTCCGCGGGCTCCCACATCCGGCTCGCAGCGCCAAGGAGGGAGCCCGGGCTTCGCCAGCTGCACGTGAGGGGTGTGTCCCCGCGGGCCGGGCCGAGAGGTGGCGAGCTTCGAGGTCGGCTCCTCCCGCCTGAAGACGCGGAAGTGGCGGCCTCCGGCGGAACAGCAGCAACAGAAGGACCCAAAGAGGGACTGGGTGGGACATGGCGCCGACTGGGCTGAAGGCGGTCGTTGGCGAGAGTGAGTGGGAACCGGGGCCGCGTGGGGTCGCGTAAACATTCGCGGGGTTCGCGGCCGTGAGGATGGTAGCTTTCTCGAGTGGGGGGGAGAGCCGAGTAGCGCTTTTCGTTCCACGTCGCTTTCCCCCCCCCGCGGGTTTATTTATCCTACGATTATGGCAACAACAGGGGCTTCTCTGATAGGAGCAAAGCTTTGGAGGGGGGGGGAGGGCTGGCTGACAATTCACCCGCCTCCTCCTAACCCGCTTCTTATGGTCCGAATATGGGAAATAGGACTTCCTGAACTCTTGGTGATCTTCGTGGCTTACACATTTCTTCATTCTTCCTGCTGCTTCAATTCTTCGCCTCCGCGCACAGCAGTTTATTCTGCCTTAACTAAGCCGTCAACATATTTGCAAGCACTAATCATCTAAGAGTCCCTTTCTCGCAAAGCCTTCAATTTTTTTTTAATAAAATAGTTTATTGAGTATAAATAGGTGAAAAAAAGAAGGGGAAGGAAAATGGGAGGAAGGGAAAAGGGGGAACGATACACAATAAGGGAAAATCTTATACATAATGTTATATACATCAGCATATTATAACAGCAGTTATATATATTTGTACATTACAGGGAGTAAAAGGTAAGTATACAAAATATAAAGTAAGTGGATGAAATAAAAAGAGTCCCTTTCTTGCAAAGCCTTCAATTTTTTTCTTAATGTCTCCTTAATTTCTATGCTGCGGAGAAGGGCAGCATAGAAATCCAATCAAATAAATAAATTAATCCCCCCCCAGAAGTAGCATCAGATTTCATTGCTGACATATATTTAGGGTATCATGCTGTTTCGCCCCCTTCTCAAAAAAATCAAACAATCTTTGTCTTTATAGCAAATTTATGAATCTAAAATTGCAGTTTTAATTACTGAGGTTTTATTAAAAAGTATACCATTATTACGTATGGGGGGGAAAAACAGTCAAAAATTCACATTTTATCCCCTCCTGACTAAATTTGAGTCAGGCACAACATTAAGCCATGATACACAATATTTTTTATCGACTTAGTGTGTTTGGGGAGCCATCACTCGGCTTAACATATTTGAACTAGGGCATTGTGATATGTTTGACAAAGGGTAATTTTAAAATGGGACTTAGAATACCATTCTTCCAACTCAGGTTTAAGAGTGGAGATTTGAATTGTTCCTCTTCTAAGTAAATTTTATTTGTGTCCCCAAGGGTTCTATATCCAACACTCTTCTTTCTTTCACAACAACAACACTGTGAAGTAAAGGGTTGGGCTAAGAGAGAGGAACTGGCCCAAAGTCACCCAGCTGCCATTCATGGCTAAGGCACAACTTGAACTCATAGTTTCCTGCTTTCTTGCTTGGTGCCTTAACCACTAGACCAAACTGGTTCTGTATCTTCATAAGCTTATAAACATGTTTTCATGCTTAAGAATTAATTTCTTAGTATATATCATAGTAAAATATTTAAGTTAAATCTACTACTGATAATGGCCTACAATTGCAGGTGCAGTGATAGGCTACTATCAGTAAGTAGCATGTACAGTTTTGAAACCTTTCTTAGTTACTTAAAATAAATGTGCTTGAAATTTGTACATCTTTGTTGCCTTATGAAGTTATATAGCACCTGCTTACAGTAATGCATCCTCAAGCCCTAAAACTGCTTGATCTCTATCTTCCTGATAAGACCCAATACTTGTTGCTCTGTAATAAATCCCGAGACCTAGTAATGATTTCAATAGTTTTGCTCAATTTCCTTACTTGAACTTGGAAAAATATCTGATGTTTTTCAATATACTGATGAAATATATAAGTTTTGAGATTGTATTTGAGATGCTTATTCTAACACATAAGGGAGGGAACCACGCTAGCTAAGACAGAATTAAAACATTGTAGTAGGAATTGATTAATATTAAATACCTATTCATGTTTTGATTACCATTGATGTGTTCTATCTATCTACTGACTGATCTCATTTTATTTTTTATTTTTAAAATATATTTTATTGCATTTTAATATTTACATCTTAGTACATTTTAATACTTTCCAGTGGGTTGACATCCATATATTTACATTTATATGTTATTCATTTTTACATTTGTTACACATATTTATTTGTAAAGTTCTATCTCTTATTATTGATTTGCTTTTCTCTTTTGTGTCCAATTGTATCACTTCATCCAGGTACAGTAGTAATCTGAGTTCTTTTGATTGTTCAGTTTCATAGTTAACCTGTCCATCTTTGCACATTCGTATATTTTCTCAATTATCTCCTTGTTGTGGGTTTTTCCATTTTCTTGCGTTGGCTATTCTTGCGGCTGTTATAATGTGTAATATTACTTACCGGGACCTGGTAGGGGAGATACCTTGATCATGTCTGATCACATTTTAATGAGGATTTGTGACTCCTCCCTTCTAGTATAGTTGAAATCTAGTATACAGTAGTTGAAATCAACTTCCTCTTTGTCACCATAAAATATCCAACCGATCCCAGAAATAAAGATTGGGGTAAAAGAGTAAAATGTTGGAATGTCATTTAATTCTAATATTCCTGGTAATGCTTGCACTCCAGAGTTTTTGAATTTTAGTACTCCAGTGAACCCTCTATTATTTGATTCCCAAAGTACAAGAAAAGTGAAATCAAATTTAATTTCTGCAGATAAAAAAGATATTCTATGGCCATATAGTATATTATGTAGCTATTTGGTAGGTTTATTGTAAATGTAATATGTCTGAAAGAAAAAAAACAAAGTATTATTATTATTATTATTATTATCATCAGCATCCCCTGAAAATTCTGAGATTGTTTTTGAGACAGGAGAAAGGCTAGTATGTTGCTGATATACTAGACTTTAAAAATAAATAAACATTCCAGCTCATGTATCATAAAAAATTGGATTTTAATTGGTAGTATTTTACAATCCAAAATATCTTTTCCCTTGTGGCATTATTCTACAGTTAATGGCCATTTTACAAATCAAAATCTTCAGTTAGCAAATGAGAAATATTCCAATTTTGTTGTGGATTTAGGATACACCTCAAACTAAAATCCAACACGAACAATTGCATTGTTTGTTTACATTGTTTACAACCTTATGAGGTTTGAAAACAATGATCTGATTTCCTTCAGGGATGAAATGAGATTGCATTAGTTTAAATAAAATTGTTAAATATTTTACTATTCTCCTACAGATATTTTAGAACAATAGTTTAATTAAATACTTCTTTTGAGTGTGAAGATATTTTAAACGACTGAAATCCTGTTAATTTCTTGTAAATAAATCTCTTTACCAATTATTAGGCACAGTAAGCATTTTTCCTCATACTTTAGCCCAGTGGTTCCCTAAGAAAAGACAAATTTCCCAGAGTGTTAGGAACTAAAGTGTCTATTCTAGCACCTTGGAACATATTTTTACAATCTGACCAATCTGGCGTTTACAATGGGGGTGTCCGTTTGACCGTCCTGCCAATCAGCTTAAAGCTCTGTTGGGAGAATTGGCGCCAGAGTTATGGTTGGGGGTCATCACCACATGAGGAACTGTAATAAGGGGTCGCGGCATTAGAAAGGTTGAGAACCACTGCTTTAGCCCTTCAAAAGAAGTTTGTCTTAACGTACTTTGAGAATAGATTTTTTTCCTTTTTGTGTTGTTAAGTAGATAATATTTTAGTAAACATATTAGTTTTCTTTGCACTTTGGTTCTTTCATCTACCTATCATCACTTGATTGAAAAAGTTTTTTACTAAACTTTCAGGATGTTGGCATAATTCCCCTTCAACCACAAATTCAACACACAGAAGGAAAAGAACCTACTAATCTTCTGTTCCAGACATTATGGCTGAAAATATTCTGCATGCTTTATCTGCATGTAAGGAGAATAATTTTGAAAAATTATTGGAGAAATTTATGCCTTGAAGTAAATATTGTAGGATTTTTATAATTTTATTGAACATTTAATTCAAAAGATCATAAAAAATAAAAAGGAATGACAGAATAAATGCATAAAAGAAAGAAAAATATGCAGAAAGAAAAGAATATAATAAATAAAAATATATAAATTAGCTCCCCTTTCATAATAAGTATAACCATTTTAGTAACATCACTTTCTCTTAAAATACAATAAATTATCTTTGCTTTCTATATGTCATTTTCTATCTATAATGAAATCTTTAAAACCTCATTCAGTCCTAATAAATGAAAATCCATAAGGGCTACCAGAGTAAATATATGTACAGTATTTTAACCTTGATCAAATAAACTTGCATCCTTTCCCTTTATTTTTAATCTTTATCTTTAATTCCTTCACATACTGTCCTAGAATTTGATTTGTATTCATTTTTTGTCCTTTCTCATAAAATCCGTCAAAACTTCTAAGATTCTTTTGTAAATCAAATATAAGAAAGTTATATTTTTGGTTTCTTATTTCTATATTCTTTTTAATTATTAAGACATCAGCCAATTTCACTTGTATATCCAGTATAGTATGTTTTTCCATATCATTCTTATAGATGTCATTTTTAAATCCACATTCAAATCTGATTCAGTCTTGTCCAGTAAAACCTGTTTCCCTTCCATTATGTCTTTTAAATACAGTCTATCTATAATGACAGGGATTTTAAAAAGTAAAATAAAACCCTTTAATATATCTCTGATGTTAAAGTATTTTGCTGCATTCTGTATTAGTAAATCAGATTGTATTCTCCTTTAATTGTACTCATAATTTCTTCTGGTTTTCTCTAGTATTCAGCCTTCACAATCTGTTTTTTAAAAGGAATTCAAAACAGGAGCATTTATAAGATTTATAATTAATTTTAAAATCTTATTTTAAACCCATATGAACCTTTAGTTCATTTGTAACTTTCCAAAAACAAGGTTTTAATCAACTCTTGCTGTTTATTCCCCCCCAAAAATGATTTTTTCAAATCCTCATTAAAAGAAAGTAAACCCTATCCCTATTTTCATTTGTTATTTCTATATTATTTTTTATTATTAAGACATCAGCCAATTTCACTTGTATATCCAGTATAATATTTTTTTGTATATCACTCTTTTAGATGTCATTTTTTAATCCACATTCCAATCAGACTCAATTTTGTTTGGTAAAACCTATTCTTCCATTACCCCTTTTAAATACAGTCTTATCTATAATGACAGATTGTTAAAATTAAAAAAAATATATTTAATATCTCTGATGCAAAAATATTTTGCCCCATTCTGTATAAGTAAATCAAACTGTGTTCTCCTTTAATTGTAACCTTAGTTTCTTCTGGTCTTCTCTAGCATTTACGGTAACCTTCAAAATCTTTTTTTTTAAGAATTCAAAAGTGAATTTATAATCTTTATAATTACTTTCAAAATCTTATTTGAAATCCATCTGGACTATTAGTCTATTTGTAACTTTCAAAAATCTATGTTTTAATCATCTTATTCTTTGCTTATTCAAAAATAAATGAATAAGCATCTTTGCTTATTCAAAAATAAATGAATTTTTCTAATTTAAATTAATTTAATTTAATTGATTTATATGCCACCCAATCTGTGGGACTCAAGGTGGCTAATCCTCAAATCTGTATTCAAAATCTCTTTTACTAAGAATTAAAAGAAACACACCTGGTACTCTAAAGTGTGTCATTGCAAAGATTTCTAATAACTTAAAAGCAATTAAGCAATTTCCAAAAGAAATGAGGCTGAGCAAACCTTATGCCCATTTCAGCTATTTTTTGGTTAGGTACTCCCTGTCTCTCAACTCACAAACCATCTGGTTGATCTGTTGTGCTAGAAGCTTTTTCGGGTAACAAGAGAATCCATGTTCTCTTAGATTCTAAAAGATACAGGAAACATCCAATTCAGTAGTAAAGTCTTTTGCCATCTGTCTCCTCATCCAAATAGAAATATATTGCTGCCATAATCAATCTTTAAAATGCAATGACATTTTTGCATTTTCTCATTGCATTGCATATAAACAAATTTACAAAATAAACTACATTTGGCATTTTTTTAAAAAGCTATGATTACTTTTTAAAAGCTGCAGTTACAACTTTCAGGTTGTCATTTAATAAGTCCAGCGGCTAATTTCAAAATAAATACAGCTCAATTTCTACCTATAGTATTTCCAGTTGAGTTTCTTCAGAAAATGCCATGTTTTATTCCTCCAGTTTGAATAGTTGTCCCTTTTCCCTAACTGTTTTGGCCCCCATCATTTTTCCTTTCTCCCGCCATCTTTTCCCTAATCTACTCTTTTACTTTCCAGATTATAAACCAACTTTGGAGTTGATGTAAAGATAGAGATATGTTGTCATATCCATCTAAGAAAATTATTTACTTAACAGACCCAGTTTTAAAGTGAATAAATAACTTCTAAAAGTATATACGCTCAGCCCAACTCGGCTTACAGGGTTGTTATGGGGAAATTAGGAGGACCTGCACAACCTTTGTTTCTTAGTCATGTTTGCTCTGGTCCTTTGAATTTTCTAATTTGGAAAGAGCATGAGAATAATGTTTCAAATTCATGTCTGCTGAGCTTTAATTCTTCTAGAGCTTTATTTTAATTCTAGACCACAGAAAGGAAGGGTGGAACATAAAACACCCACAAAGTGAAGAGTGCTTTCCGCCTAGTGCCTTGTTTGCTTGGAATTGTTTTATCTTCCATTGTAATGAAAATCTAAATTCAGAGCTGTCACTTATTCTCCTTTTCATTACCATTAAGATGCAGACCTGTTCAAAGGATGTCTATGAATAGGGAAACAAACTATCTTTATTAGACTGAGCAGAAATAATTGCTTTAGAAGTCACACACTGTTACTTAATACTGTTCTTAGTAACATCGTGTTCAAGATTAAGTAATATATACAGTGGTACCTCGAGATACGAGTTTAATTCGTTCCGGACCTGGGCTCTTAAGTCGAGCAGCTCTTATCTCGAACGACTTTTCCCCATAGGAATTAATGTAAATAATTTTAATTGGTTCCAGCCCTAAAAAAACTCACAAAGTTAGTCTAAATTATGCAGAAAGACATGTTTTTAATGAAGAAATGTACATGTACATATAAATGAATAATGAAGTTTCTTTCACTTAACTTGTAAACTTTCTTAAACTTTTAAATTTACATATGTTCAACTTCTCTGCCACCCAATCCTGTAGGACAGAGGTCCCCAACCCTTTTTGCACCAGGGACCGGCTTTAAGCGATCAAGAGAGGAATGGGTGAATGAATGGACGGAGGGTGGGAAGGAAGGAAGGAAAGAGGGAAGGGACAGGAACAGAGGAAGGAAGCAAGGAAACTTATGAAAGGGGAGAGTAAGAGAGGAATGAGTGAAGGGAGGGAGGGAGGGAAGAAGGTGGGAAGGAGAAAGAAAAGAAGAAATAGAGGAAGGGAAGGTAAAAGAGAGAAAGAAAAAGAGCAAGAAAGAAAGAAAGAAAGAAAGAAAGAAAGGGGGAAGGGACAGGAACAGAGGAAGGAAGCAAGGAAACTTATGAAAGGGGAGAGTAAGAGAGGAATGAGTGAAGGGAGGGAAGGAAGAAGGTGGGAAGGAGAAAGAAAAGAAGAAATAGAGGAAGGGAAGGTAAAAGAGAGAAAGAAAAAGAGCAAGAAAGAAAGCTGCAAGCACCCCCCCGAGCCCCCCAGGCCGGCTGCAACCTTTTAAAACACGAGCGCCGCTTCGCAGCTGTCTCCTGAAGCCGAACGCGGAAGTTAGCGTTTGGCTTCAGGAGACAGCTCCTTGGCGCTTGTATCTCGAATTTGGGCTTGTAAGTAGAACAAAAATATCTCTCCCCTCCCAGCTCTTATCTCGAGTTGCTCTTAAGTAGAGCAGCTCTTATGTCGGGGTTCCACTGTACTGCATATCCATTTGAGCTGGTATAGATATTTGATAAATAGATAACAAATAAATATAAGCACCAGAGTAGAACCCAGGAAACAGTTGTAATTTCACCTCAGGCATAAAAGCTGGCTGTTTGACTTTGGGCTATTTATTTTCTCTGTCCAACTCACATTATTGCAAAAAATATGAGGAAGAAATATTAGGTATGCTTCCCATCTTGAGTTATTTCTAAAAATATTAAAGGCAAAATAAAAACAGTCTAAAAATATCCAATCTTAAATGACATTTACCTGCATTGATATAGCAAACTGTACAAGATGTACTTGTCCCAGGGCTTCCAAATATTGTTAACACTTGTAACTTTTAATCTGATAGAAGTGAAGAATAATTATTTGTTTGTTTGTTTGTTTGTTTATTTATTTATTTATTTATTTATTTGATTGATTTATATGCAACCCCTCTCCATGGACTCGGGGCGGCTTACAACATTTTGATAAAAAGATACAATATATAAAACATTTCTAAGCCAATTAACAGAATAGTTAATTTAAAAAATATCTTAATTTATCTTTATATTAAACATTTAAAATCAAACTGTTACATACGTACTATCACATTGAATACAAATTAGATCTATTATTAGAAATTAATTATCAACTATATCTAATGTTGAAAATAAAACCAATTCATATTTAGTTTCTGCCCAGCATGCCTGGGTAAGACAACCCTATCCATGATTTACTTACTATAATTCCCACAACATAATAAGACAACAGTTACACTTCTTACAATTTATATTTGGCTGTAGACTACATTTCAGAATATACCATTTCAATGGGAAAATCTATGAGACATTCTAAGCACACCTTATCTCCCAGTTTATACATCAGATAAGCATCTAAAAGTGTGTGTATATATATGTAGAGAGAGAGAAAACGAGAGAATGGGGGACTGAATGAAGTACAGTAATCCCTCGCTACTTCGCAGTTTATCTTTCACGGATTCACTACTTCACGGGTTTTCAAAGGGGGCTTAAATCCATTAAATCCATTAAAAATTTTAAATCCATTAAAAATCCATAAAATTCTTCTACAGTACTACTGTATTCTATTAAAGAAACTGGTAGGATATCACATGTAGTTCCAGTTGAGAAACATTATAGAATGACTGTTTATTACAAAGGGTGGGTTTTAAAAGTCCAAATACTCGTTAAATCAGGGGTGGGTAATTAATTTTGCCATGTGGCCGCATGAGAAATTGGGATGGTTTTAGAGGGCCGGACTAATGCTTCGTCAGGGAGGGGGCCCCTTCGGGAGCCAGCTCTTCCTGGCCCGGGGCTGCTGCTGCCCCTTCTCCGCTGCCGCCGCTGCTTCTCCTTCCTCTCTTTCCTCCGCTGCCGCCGCTTCCTCTGCCTGCCCGCACCCCAATCGCCACCACTGCTCCTTATCTCTCTTTCAGACGCTTGCTCGGCTCTGCCAAAGCTTCTCTCTCGGGCTCCTGACATCACCCACAGTGACCTCATCGCCTAGCGCTCGCCTTATTGTCAATGTCCTGAGCCTCCCTCAGGCAGAGGAGCTGTGCGGCTGCCTCCAGACTGCCGTTTCCAGGCTCCAGCCACAGCCCTGGGGGGGAGACCTTTTTTAAAAAGCGGGACATTTTTCACAGATAGTGGCGGGCCGGTCATAGACAGCGGGCGGGCCGCATGTGGTCCACGGGCTGCCCCTTACCCAGGTCTGCATTAAATACATAAAAAATATCTTTCCTCTACTTCACGGAAATTCGTTTTTCACGGGTGGTCTTGGAATGCATGCCCCCCAAAAAATGAGGGATCACTGTACATCTAAACTGTTGCGTGAGTATAGGAATCAACCCGGGTGAGGTTGTCTTGCTTTCCCCACACATTTTCTTCTTTGGCATAGCATATCTGTGGGGTGAAAATAAAGTGCTTGTATGTCCATTTGGTAACTCTTAAGTTTTTCAATTATTGACTTACCTGATAGATTTCCTAGAGCGTCTTTTCTCCAGGAGTTTGAGATTGGGAACATAAAATTCTCTTTCCCAATTTCACCCCTCCACCATCTTGTGAAGTGCGTTAAGCTGGGGGGAAAGGGAAACAACACCCCAAATCACTCAATGGGCTTCTGTGACTTAGGTTTCCCTGTCTTAGTCTTAGGCAAAGTTAATCTCAAATTATGTGACCCAGATTCATATTCCAAGATAGGAAGATGACTTTTTTTTCAACAAAATTATCAACCCTTTAGAATTCATGTGAAATGCTAAATTGGGACTAATGGTAAATTGGAGAAAAGAGTTTCCAATCCAATTATAGCTGAAGTTAAGGGAATGAAAAAGAAGCATAAATGAGTTCCCAGTGCAACCTGTCCCTGTAACAAAATGTTCATAACTGTTGAACATTTTGAACAAATAGTATTTTTAACCTAAAGAACAAAATGCTTTTCTATCCATTTGTAAAAGTCATGGGCACTCAAAATATTTTAAGACACTTTCCAACAAAAATATATTTGTACATTATGATAGCCATAATCAGGCTGGGTACAGTGGGATCCTGCCCTTAAATTAGAAAAAAAAGGTGCATTCCTTGTTTCCTTTTCCTAAAGGTAAAATACAGGACAAAGATTGAGCCTAACCTAACTCTAACCCTACAACCGGAGTGGTGGCTGATGTCTTTTTAATAAGCAACTAAAGTATGGTATTACCAGTTACATCTGTTCAATGGGACTTGAACCAACAGTTGTGGTATTGGCTCCAAAATTAAAATAGGAAGTCCCCAAAACAGAGATACTGTAAATCAGCGTTTCCCAACCGGTGTGCCGCAGCACACTAGTGTGCCGCGAGACACGGTCAGATGTGCAACGAAGCTCCTAGGGAAGCTCCAGCTGGGCGGGGCACTGCCGGTGCCTTCGAGCTGCCACTCGCAGCTGTCCCCCGGTTCCTGCCTGTTGCCGCGGTTTCTGGTGCTCTCCTGCTGGGCCCCAAAGAAGGAAGGTAGGAAGAAGGAGAGCTTCATTCTTCGCGCCTTTTTCCCGCCTTCCTTTTTTGGGGCCCAGCAGGAGAGCGTCGAAAACCGCGGCATCAAGCAGGAGCCGGGGGACAGCTGCGAGTGGGAGCCCCAGGTCGGAGGCATCGGCAGCGCCCCGCCCAGCTGGAGCTTCCCTGGCGTCGGCGGCAAGTGTCCTTTGGGGCCCGGCGGGAGGGCACTGGCGGTGGGAGCGGGGTGGTGGTGGTGGCTGCAGCGGCCGCAGGCAGTCGCGGGGAGATGGCGGCGAGAGGGAGCTCCAGGCGGCGGCGAGAGGGAGCTCTCTCTCTCTCTCAGCTGACTGCAAGCGGGAGCCCTGATGGTGGCGGTTGGACGTGCTGCTGGACGCCATACATGCTGGCGCTGTGGGCCTGGCATATACGGCGTCCAGCAGCACGTCCAGCTGCCGCCGTCAGGGCTCCCACTTGCAGTCAGCTAAGAGAGAGAGAGAGAGAGACATAGCAAGAGAGGCAGAGAGAGAGAGACAGAGCGAGAAAGAAAGACAGCAAGAGAGGCAGAGAAAGAGAGATAGAGAAAGAGAGACATAGCCAGAGAGGCAGAGAGAGAGAAAAAGAAAGAGAGACTTAGCAAGAGAGGCAGAGAGAGAAACAGAAAGAAAGAGAGACATAGCAAGAGAGACAGAGAGAGAGAAAGAGAGAGAAAGAAAGAGATAGCAAGAGAGGCAAAGAGAAAAAAGAGACATATAGCAAGAGACAGTGAAAGAGAGAGAGAGAGAAAGAAAGAGAGAAAAAAGCAAGAAAGAGATAGCAAGAGAGACAGAGAGAGAGAGAGCGAGCAAGGGAGAGAGAAAGACATAGAGGAAGGGAAGGAGGGAGAGAGAAAGAGAGCAAAAAAGAGAGGAAGAAAGAAAGAAAGAGGGATGGAGAGAGAGAAAGAAGGGAAGGAAGGAAAAGAGAGAAAGAGGGAGAAATAGAGCGAAAGGGAGGAAGAGAGAGGTTTTTTTGTCCAAACTTTTCTTTAGCCCGCCCCCCCGCCCCGCCCCCTTTCAATGTTCCCCAGGATTTTGAAAATATGAATAATGTGCCGCGGCTCAAAAAAGGTTGGGAAACACTGCTGTAAATGAATATGGTGATGAAGAAAATCCCAAGGCTGTCTGATTCAGAGGAAAAGTTATTTCTGTATTGGAGCTGATTCAATCATCAGTCTAAAATTAATATTTGGGAAATGATAACTTGAAAATCTCTCTCTCTCTCTCTCTCTCTCTCTCTCTCTCTCTCTCTCTCTCTCTCTCTCTCTCTCTCTTTGGTTAAATAAATCAACTCACACTTCTTTGTTTCAGGTTCAGTATGTTATTCACTATGTACTACAGGTACAAATTTATGAAAATTCATGCTTTAGTGTTGTTTTTTAAAAAAACTGAAGTTTTTTTGCAGTTAGCCATTTTGCACGGGAAAATGTCATATGGAGCCTGCTGTACTCAGCCAGAGGTCAGGCACTGAAATGCTTCAGTTTATCTTGTTGCAACCACTTTTTAGAGCTTCTTTTACAATCTCTGGTTATTGCTGCAACTTTCCAAACCAGTATTACCAGTTCCTTTTTATATCTATCTATCTGTTCTGTTAGAATAAATGTGTGTGAGAGAGAGGCAGGCAGGCAGACAGATAAACACTTGGTGCAATCTGCATATTTTTGCACTTTAAATGTCTGGTAGATTATTTAATTAACCTGTGTGATTACAAAAAAAAAAATCAGGAAAAAACAACACTACCATTGAGCTCCTTTCTGAAAAATAATTCCATCAAATTTCATGCTTTATAAATATATTCAGAATTTTTAGTAAAGAAGGTTAACTTATCTCATTCCTAACAACTAACTCAATTTTCTGTTTGAATTTTAAGATAATTATCAGGTATTTGGACATTACAGCTGAAGAGATTGGTTCAAGCTGGCATATAGTTACTGTTGTAAGAACAGCTTTCTATAATTAATCCATGGGAAACACCTGCCATTTGTCAATTA
The DNA here is from genome assembly GCF_031021105.1 of Erythrolamprus reginae. NCBI lineage: Eukaryota > Metazoa > Chordata > Lepidosauria > Squamata > Dipsadidae > Erythrolamprus > Erythrolamprus reginae. The sequence continues at coordinate 138,835,830 of NC_091951.1, forward strand.
GAGATCAGAATCAGTTTTAAAAATAGAAATCTTGGCTCTTATTTCTTGTCATGGAAAGCTAATGTGTTGGCTACGGGAAAATGAGCTTTGGACCCAAGATCGCTGGAATTTAACCTCCTTTTTGAGCAAATGTACAATCAGTCGGGAGCCGATGCTCTCTTTTTTTTTCCCTGCAGGAGAAGCAATATTCAAATAATATTTCTCTGTCATTTGGGACAAGTCAGTGCCCTGTTTTCTGCTGGCAGAGACAGAGGAATCTGGAAGTTATAGTTTCAGCATATCTGAAAGGCTGATTAAAAGATTCTGGATTCTTATTAATATTTGCTATTTTTATTGCTGTTTTGAGAATATAATAACAATAGCACATAGACTTATATACAGCTTTACAGTGCTTTAAATCCCCCTCTAAGAAGTTTACTGAGTCAGCGTATTGCTTCCAACAATCTGGGTCCTTTTAAGAAGCAATATTGTGATTCCTTGGGTCACTGCCAGCAATCCTTCTGTTTTCAGTAATTGGTCAAATTAGCATGGAGGTACAGAAATTGCATTATTGAATGCACCCCTTCCATATCATTTTAATTGCAGGATCCTGTTAATATACAACCATGGGTTATCTCATTTATTTTTTCAGTAAAATGTTTTAAAAGTCACACATTATAATATAGTCTGAATTCAAATTAACAGCTTTAAATGATGTTTTTCTAAACAGTAGTATTCAAAATGAATTCAGGGAAAATTCAACCAAGCATCCAAATAAGATGAATCCTCCATTGGAAAAATGTTAGCCGAGCATAGTTGCAAGGCAGCAGTGTTAAAAAGGCCCTGCCCATCTCCCTCACCTTTCAAGGAGAAGTAGGAGTCTCAGAATCATACATCTAACATTGCACTGTTTATCTACAATGGGGATCCCCAAAGTTAGCAACTTTAAAACTTGTGGGCTTCAAATCCCAGAATTCTCCAGCCTGGGAATTGGAACTCCACAAGACTTAAAAGTTGCCAAGTTTGAAGACCTCTGATGTACAACACACACAGCCTACTCTTTACAAATAGAATCCAATGCAGAGTTCATAGTACCAGTTGGAGACCTGAAATACTGTATGTAGCAAAATACCTAAAAGATAAAGTTAGAACCTCCAGCAGGAAGAGCCGCAAATGCATTGGAAAGCTTTCAGACTTACAAAGCTAGGGTAAAACAAAAATCCTTCACTGATAGTGAAATTACTATAACATAGACCAGTGTTTCCCAACCTTGGCAACTTGAAGATATCTGGACTTCAACTCCCAGAATTCCCCAGCCAGCATTTGCTGGCTGGGGAATTCTGGGAGTTGAAGTCCAAATATCTTCAAGTTGCCAAGGTTGGGAAACACTGACGTAGACAGATGAACCTTTCGTAGGAGGACATTCTACACAATACATAGTAGTTCATTATAATACCTAAAACATTTTAAAAACAGCCTCCAAAAATCTTAGAAAAACAGAAATACTAGGACTACTAATGGTCATTTTGTCTCATGATGCCGATAGGCTTCTCACAGCATGTCCTTGTCTCTAAATAGCAAAATGGATGCAACCTGGGGGCATTCCACAACCAGGTTCCTATCACTGGACGTTCTTCTCAAATAGCCACCCTCTTACATCACACATTAGGGGAAAGCTGCTGAAGATCTTGAAGACCAGGTCAATGTATGAGGTTAAGTGCTGTCCAGGTTTTGCGTAGGTAAGGGTTCGCCGGTGCTACCAATGCGCTCTCGGTGACCGACCAGCATGTATCCAGTGGGCATCGGTGCATGAGTTGGCTTTTGCGCATGCGCAAGATGTCAAATCTTGCACAAGGATGCTTGCACACGACAGATTTCGCCGATTTTTGGTAGTTTTTTGCTTCACAGAAGCAAAAAACTCACTAAAAATCGGCAAAATCTCATGCACACGAGCCTCCTCATGCGAGATTTGGCTTCATGCGCAGAATCCAAATCTCTTGCGGGTGCATGCACACACGCAGCTCCATTTCTCCTACCGGAATGCCGTCTCCCGCCATCCCCTCAGGAAGACAATACCGGTTGTGTATTTAAATAGTTGATTCCAGAGAGTTTTGAGATTCACCTCAGAGATGCTGATGTACGTTAGAAACCTGAACACTTGTATATATGATGTAGATTCATCTGTAAATATGATTATGTACTTTTTTTAAAAAAAATGGAAAAATGTAATAAATATATATTAAAAAAAGAAAGAAACCTGAACACTTGCTGCCACTTCAGAACACAGCCTTCACGTTCCTGCTTTTAAAACTGATGCAAAAACATCTGCTGTGTGTGCGTTGTGTGATTTTACTCAAAATCCTACATTTTAGCTTCTATCAGGGTCAAGAACAACGTTCCTATTGTGACAAACAGCTATACTGGGGTTAAAAGGAAAATTATTTATCTGGCTTAGGACACAGTTAATCATTCTCATTGTAACAAAAAAACCCCGCTTCCATTCCATTCTAACTGAATTAACCTTCACTTTTCAGAGATTCTGAATGATGTTATACACAGCATGAAGAAGGAAGGGGAATGGAAGGTTAGTGCACCTCTGTGTCTTGGATGAGTTAAATTTGTCTGACCAGTTTGTTAATCTAAATTGTATACATCTGCACTGGACTTTCTAGTGATGTGTTTTTTAAAATAGTTTCTGGTGCAGTTAATTTTTAAGTATAGTAAATTCTGGGGCCTTGTGTTCAGTAGACCAGCTGTATCCTTCACTGTGACACTTAAGGTTCTTTACGCTTCTCATACCTTTTCCTGATGCAGCAAGGTAGCAAGTGAGCCTTGAAATTGCTCACTGAGACAGACAAAAATGCTATTAAATTAGTTTTGCTCTACTGGGTTTGCGAGTACGTTATGTGGCTATGCTGATTATCTCATATCTATGCTACAATTTGCTGTCAAGTTAATAAATATTCTCCAGCTCAGAATATTCTGAAACAAAGTTGCCCCTTTAAAGTAAACACCTGCAGTTTTTACACACACACACACACACACACACACACACACACAAAACATCCAGGGCTGGGACCAATCTTTCATTATACGTACTAGCCAAAAAAATACTAGCTGAAGATAGCAGATCTGGAAAATATCGTTTTGTTTACCTTTCTGCAGAGAAGTTACATCAATGAGATAATAGGTTTTAAAGGACTCTCTCCAATGCAAGTAAAATGTTTTAAATCCTAACTCTTCTCTACAGTAGTCTCGGAACTGGACTAGTAAATGCTGACTTACATACCCCTTTACTAGCAAAGGGGTATTATGATCCAGCCATTCATAATGATAAGGGTGTCTTAGAAAGGGTGTCAGATCCCCAAACTAAAATCCTCCAGGCTTATTCTGAAATAGGACTTGTTGGGAGGTGGGACAATAAATTAGCTGCCCGAGTTCTCGGAGAAGGGCAGCATACAAATCGAATGAATGAATGAATGAATGAATGGACAGACGGATGGACGGATATGAATGTGGGCATATTTCAATTATCTGTACAGGTTTGGGAGTAGAAATGAAAAATTGGAACACCAATATAGAACTAAATAGGAGAATAGGATTCCATGGTTTTATAATTTCATTACATAGAAGAAGGAAGTGCTTAGGAACAGAGTGCCTTTTTGTGATGTAACTAATTATTTTAATTATACCTTTGCGCAACCTTAAAATTTGCTTCTTTATATATAATATCATTTTCCTCTCTGTCCCTTAAGGTCCTCATTATGGATCACTCCAGCACCCGCATCCTTTCCTCCTGCTTTAAGATGTCAGATCTTCTGGCTGAAGGAATCACAAGTGAGTGACCCGTGCAAGATACTCTTTGTCTGTTGTTGATCCTGTCAGCAGAGGCCTTCAGTAGAGCTGGAAAGGCTTCTATCTTTTGTGGCACAGTTCTCCAGCTCAGTGTGTCCATCCAGGTACAGCTGGGCCCTGGTTTGTTGGGTCAATCTACAGGCAGCTTCTTCTGATGCTGTCACAATCAAATATGTACAGTGTTCCCTCGCTTTTCGCGGGGGATGCGTTCCGAGACCGCCCGCGAAAGTCAAATTTCCGTGAAGTAGAGATGCGGAAGTAAATACACTATTATTGACTGAACAGTATCACAAGCCTTCCCTTAATACGTTAAACCCCTAAATTGCAATTTTCCATTCTCTTAGCAACCATTCAGATTATTACACACCATGTTTATTTATTAAAGTTTATTAAAAAAAATATTTATTAAAGGCAGACGAAAGTTTGGCGATGACATATGACGTCATCGAGTGGGAAAAACCGTGGTATAGGGAAAAAACCCGCGAAATGTTTTTTAATTAATATTTTTGAAAAACCGTGGTATAGACTTTTCGCGAAGTTTGAACCCGCGAGAATCAAGGGAACACTGTATATCCTTTTATTATTTTTTTCCTCCTTCCATACCCTTAGGAATTGTTACCTAATTCTTTGTCCTTCCTTCCAGGCATCTAATACACATTTTACTTTCTTCAGTTATTGAAGATATAAACAAGCGCCGAGAGCCCCTTCCCAGTCTGGAAGCCATCTATCTGATCAGCCCAATTGAGACGGTAGGTCCATTGCCTAGTTAGGCAGTTAATACACTGATAAAGGCCTCCTTAAAGATAGATCCTATGAAATTTCCACAGATACCTAGGCTAGAAATTAGAGCTTTCTACCAATTCCTTGGAAAAGGAAAAAAAGGTGGGTAGAACAAAGACAAATGCTTTAGATTTTCCTGAAGCCTCAAGAGGAATATTATCCACCCAGAGATCACTATGATTAAGGGTGGTTAGTATAACTGGAGGGTCAAGATGTGGGAGTTAGTAGAAAATGTTTGGGATTTGTACAACTGCTGCTAACAGCCTGTTCTCCATTTGCAGTCTGTCCGTGCTCTGATAAATGACTTTAAAAGCACTCCCACATTCACCTACAAGGCGGCCCACGTCTTCTTCACAGACAGTAAGTTCAGGGAATGTTCTCAGGCAAACAAGAAGATGTGTAGGACTGTCTTTACTAACTTGGTGTCTTCTAGATTGGGGGATCCTGGGATAACATTTATTGGGAGCCGGGTTAGTGAAGAATAAAAGCAACTGAACAGATACCTAGCCGTTCTCCACAGTGGTGGTTATAGCATCCCGGAATGGGTTGACCTTGTCCTCCAAGCTGATTGGACTGTCTGGACGAGTCCCCGCAGTTTCTTCACAAGGTTTTTCAGAAGTGGTTTGTCATTCTCTCCGTCCTAGGCCTGGGAGAAAGTGAATGGTACAAGTTCACCTAGTTGGTTTGTGCCCAAGGTGGAACTAGAATTCAATCTCCCAGTTTCTAGCCTGATGCTTTAACTACTACAACTGGGCTCTCTAATCCAGTGTTTCCCAACCTTGGTAACTTGAAGATATTTGGACTTGGGAATTCTGGGAGTTGAAGTCCTGATATCTTCAAGTTGCCAAGGTTTGGAAACACTGCTCTAATCCATAGTTGATGCATTTTATCCATTTGATTCAAAATTGTACAATTCATGTTAAGCCATGATATGTTTAACTATGATTTGATGAAGCAAAGGTGCTTTTTCAGGAGGCAACTGGACTTCCTTGTTTTTTCTTTGGAAGACGTTTTGCCTCTCATCCAAGAACTTCTTCAGCTCTGAGAGGATAGTGGGGAATGTTAGAGCTGAAGAAGAAGCTTCTTGGATGAGAAGCAAAACATCTTTGAAAGAAAAAACAAGGAAGTCCGGTCACCTGAAAAAGCACCTTTGGGACAGCCATGACCTGGATGAATCTATACAGACTCATGATTTGATGAATAAATTATTTGGTTCATGCATTCTGTTGAGAGGTAAACCATGTTTTACACACTATAATGGTTAGATTCATCTAGCACACTACAACCCAACAGAGAAAAAAATATGTCCTAATGTGGTTCATGAACCCATTTCATTGAGATTATGAATTGTGCTAGACCCCAGAGAAGAATCTGACCAAGAGGTCCCAAAAGTGAACTTCTGCTCTGAAGCACTTATGCAATTTTAAGTGTACTTAAAGTGTTTCTAGGCTTGACCTATAACCATTAAAAAAAATTCAGTAAAATGAATGATACGTCTGGAGGACAATGAATATTAACTCCCATCCTTGTCTTTCAGCCTGTCCAGATGACCTCTTTAATGAGCTTAGCAAGTCCCGGATCACGAAAGCAATCAAGACACTCAAGGAGATCAATGTTGCCTTCCTTCCCTATGAATCACAGGTGAGGAGAAAAAAGGGGAACAGAGCAGGGACCTCCAATTTTCACTACAGTGTACCCTCGATTTCTGCGGGGGATGTGTTCTGAGACCGCCCGCGAAAGTCGAATTTCCGCGAAGTAGAGATGCGGAAGTAAATACACCATTTTTGGTATGGACAGTATCACAAGCCATCCCTTAACACTTTAAACCCCTAAATTACCATTTCCCATTCCCTTAACAACCATTTACTCACCATTATTACTGGTACTCACCACTGAATAAGATACTTAGTGATCCTGATATTTATAAACATAATTATTTATTAACATTTTTTTTTTAAATATTTATTTGCAAAAATTATTAGTTTGGCGATGACATATGACATCATCAGGTGGGAAAAACCGTGGTATAGGAAAAAAACCGCGAATAATTTTTTAATTAATATTTTTTGAAAAACCATGGTATAGGCTATTCGCGAAGTTTGAACCCGCGAAAATCGAGGGAACACTGTATAGTCTCCAGGTTGTAAGGATAAATGAATTGAAACTTTTGCTTTGAGAGATTTCACTTTTAATAAAAATAATGATACCAAGCTAATAGCCATCACTAAAATACTTGCAGAAGAAAAGAAGCAGAGCTTCTTTTAAGGGTCTCTGAAATTTAAGGGGGAGGGAAGCACAATGGCCCAGTGATTAAGAAGCCAAGCTTGTCAGCTGGAAAGCTGATAGCCTGGGTTCAAGACCTGAACACTGTGTGATGGGTCAATCTCCCATACTTGCCACAGCTGCTGCCCATTCAGCATGAAAATGCAAGTAGATAAATAGGTACCACTTTGGTGGGAAGGTAACTGTTCTATTTTTGCTGCATGCTCTGCTCTGCAGTGTGATGTCATGTCAATCTTAGTATAAAAAAGAATTTTAAACATTCCAGAGGTGTTAAGAATGGTTTTTGGGGGTCAGTCTTCTTGATCAGTTGCATCTATTACAATCACTTCTATCATAAGTCAGGTAGCCCTCAGCTTATTCTCATGTATTTGAATAGGATGATTTTCTTTTTTCTTTCTTATGAATTAGATATTGAATTTATAACTAGCCTGCTTGAGAGCCAGGTTGGTCTAATGGTTGAGGCACTACACTAGAAAATAGGAAACCGTGAGTTCTAATCCTGCGTTAGGCATGAAAGCTGGCTTGGTGACTTTAGGCCTGTCACACTTTCTCAGTCCATTTCATCTCACAGGGTTGTTGTTGTCTGGAAAATAGAAGGAAATAGCATTAGGTATTTTCACTGCCTTGAGTAATTTATAAAATTAATAAAGATGGAATTTTTAAAAATCTTTTAAACCCCCTGTGTTTGTACATCCACTTCTCATATCTTTTTCTATCAAATTGCTCCCTGCCCACTCAGCATGTTGATTATTCTGAAGACAGCATTATTATTACTATTATTATTATTATTATTATTATTATTATTATTATTATTATTAATTGGATTTGTATGCCGCCCCTCTCCGGAGACTCGGAGCAGCTAACAGCAATAACAAGACAGCATATAATAATAATCCAATACTAAAAACAATTAAAAACCCATTATAATAAAAACCAAACAGACATTGTTTTTAGTATTGGATTATTATTATATGCATAAAATCCATGCATAAAATTGTAAAGGCCTAGGGGGAAAGGGTATCTCAATTCCCCTATGCCTGGTGGCAGAGGTGGGTTTTAAGTAGCTTACAAAAGGCAAGGAGGGTGGGGGCAATTCTAATCTCAGGGGGGAGTTGGATCCAGAGGGCTGGGGCAACACTTCTAAGCCCCTTAGTCTCAGACCATTACTCAGTTGCTCAGAGAGGAATACCATGTCGGGTGCGTGCCCCCCCTCATGAGTCGGACCCTGTACTACTTGGGTCAGGTCCATGGCTGCCATGGTGGCCATGAACTCCTGTGCCAGTCCAGAGGATTCGTTGAACGACGGCAGGTTGAGGTCCCCCAAGACAATAAGTCTAGGGAACCCCACCGCCAGCCCGGCTACCTCCTAGAGTAGCACAGGCAGGGCTTGTGCCACGCAGGTGGGAGAAAGTCCTTAAAGCTTTAATTCAAGATTCTTTTAAGATTAGATGATGTTAATATTAATTACAATGTTAACTACAAAGTTCTCAGAGGGAAGAAGCTGGCAGCATTTAATGGAGTGTTGTACATTTTCAAATAACCATTAACTCTGGTCCTACTAGTCGTATGATGACTTGAAGTTCTGAAGGAGGAAACTATGTCTAGAGGAGTGACAACTAAGGTCACAGGATCCTGACAAAGACAGGACAGGGGTCAATTCAGAGCGAATGGTTTTGGGAGGAACAGACTATTTTTAAGAAGGACATTACTACTGTATTGTGAAAAAAAATGTTACCAGAGCACTGTATGGGTTTATATTGCCTTTCTCATAGATCACTAATATAACATTTCCATTCCACCCCCCATTTCTTCTCTTCTGTTTCCTTCTCTTCAGGTGTATACATTGGACAGCAGTCAAAGTTTCCACCATCTCTTTAGCCCCTACTGCAGGGAAGATAAAAACAACCACTTAGAGAAGATGGCAGAACAGATTGCCACACTGTGTGACACTCTCAAGGAATACCCCTCAATTCGCTATAGGAAGTTAGTACAAAGGGAAGAGGGAGGGGGGGGAAACCTGATATTCTACCAGTGCTCTGTTTAAAACGATATTATTATTATTATTATTATTATTATTATTATTATTATTATTATTTATTAGATTTGTATGCCGCCCCTCTCCGAAGACTCGGGGCGGCTAACAACAATAATAAAAACAATATTATAGTAGAACAAATCTAATTTAAAAAAACATATAAAACCCTATCATTATTTAAAAAACCAAACAACACATTCATACCAAACATAAAACAAAATATAAAAGAGCCTGGGGGAAAGGTGTCTCAATTCCCCCATGCCTGGCGGTATAAGTGAGTCTTGAGTAGTTTACGAAAGACAGGGAGGGTGGGGGCAGTTCTAATCTCCGGGGGGAGTTGATTCCAGAGGGCTGGGGCCACCACAGAGAAGGCTCTTCCCCTGGGGCCCGCCAAACGACATTGTTTAGTCAACGGGACCCGGAGAAGGCCAACCCTGTGGGACATTATCGGTTGCTGGGATTTGTGCGGTAGCAGGCGGTTCCGGAGGTACTCTGGTCCAATGCCATGTAGGGCTTTAAAGGTCATAACCTTTAAAGATATAAAGAGGATGAGGGAAAATTGGGGTGCAATTGTGAAGCACATTGGGAGGTCACACCTGTCCATTAGGCAAGGAAGCATCCTGCTACTTTTAGTTGATGCAGACAGGGCCAGACTACTTCTTATAATGAATGTCTGCCGCCAGACCAGCTCATCTGCAGGATCTGATGCTTTAATCATGTGTGAGACATTGTTTCATCAACTGAGCCCCCTGGATACATCTCTGCTGCCAGGGATTGAAAGCAAGGTTTCTTACAGTGTATATGTATAAGAAAATGGTCCAAGAAATGCAAGAGGCAAGCCACTCTTTAGTTTGTCCAGGCATTTGTCTCCCTTCCAGAATGCCAGAAGCCCTGTTTCTAAATAACTATGCATTTATGGTTGCAGTGGTTCTGAAGAGTGTTGCCTATTGGCTGATGCAGTGTTGGCGAAGTTGAATGCCTTCAAAGCAGACAACCCAACCATGGGAGAGGTGAGCAATCCCAGAGTATCCCAGAATGTTGAAGAGCAGGTCAGTGGGTGGAACAAGATAGCAAAGACTGTTGTGTTGCTTAGTGACGGATGTAAGAATGAACAGGTTGGGTGTAGAAATGGAACATTATCTAGTCTCTCATGAAAAGTTGGGACAATCTGTCTTCCAAATACTATCCGTGTTTATAAACAGCGAATTTAATTTGAAATAATGTGAAGGTGCCCAGCCAAGAATTGTCAAGATGCTTTTCCCCGAGGTCTTCACGAGAGGCCCTTTGGCAGTGGGATACTTCTTTCCAAAGTCACGTTTAGACCTTCACTAAGGACCACGATCACAGGGAAAGATGACTGAAGTATCTTCAGTCATCTACAATGCTTTAACCCTTTCCCGAACATACTATTCAGCAACATCACTTTCTCCAAGTGACATTTCTAGTGGGTGAGCAAGAAGTCAGGAAATCAGACAGTGATCGGGAAAAATGGTCTCTGGAGACAAGATTGAAGCACACTATTTGCACAAATTCTCACTGCTGCATTTCAGTTCTAAATAAATTGTTATGGGAAGTCATAGAATCGTAGAGTTGGAAGGGACCTCCAGGGTCATCGGGTCCAACCCCCTACTCAATGCAGGATTCACTAAACCATCCCAGAAAAATGACAATCTGGTTTCTATTTGAAGACCTCCAGTGGCAAACTGTTCCACCGGTGTATCATCCTTACAGTTAGAAAGTTTTTTTCTGATATCTAATCTAAATCTAAATCCCTTGCAGTTTCATTCCATTGTTTCTAGTCCTTCCATGTGCTAATTAGAACAATGCTGATCCCTCTGCTCCGTGACAGCCCTTCAAATATTTGTAGACAGCTATCAAGTCTCCTCTCAGCCTTCTCCTTTGCAGACTAAACATCCCTAGATCCTTTAACCGTTCCTCATAGGACGTGGTTTCCAGTCCTCCAGGTTTTCCATATAACATCTAGCTGGCTATAAAACTGTTGGTCTTTAAGCTTTTATTGAACCAACTTCTTTGCCCCAAATGATTTTTAAGCAAGGCTTTCCACTAGTTGTAATTTGTTTTTAAACAACTGTGTTAATGAACAGGAATGCTGTATCAAAATGTGGTTTTGGAGGTGGAGGAGTGTTCTTACTGCTGCCAATCAAAGGACCCAATGCAGAAATTCCATCTCTTAATCAGTTTTTGTGGCCAAAAAGATAAAACAATGAAAAGCAAACGCAAGACATTATTGTGTGAAAGCCCAACAGCTGCAGAATTCTGTGCACAAGGCAAGGTGACTTCATAACAGAAACTCTATCCAGAGATCTGAGAGTTACTTTTGAATAGGAAGAAGTACTGCTTTTTTCTTTAAGAAAGATGTTGATTTATCTCTAACAAGAAATTGTGAGACACTTACGCATAAGACATATTTTCTACAGCCCGTGCATACATTTTTACACGTTATCGAGTAGTCATTAAACACCTGAATGCATGAAAAGGGATGCTATTTATCTTTCTGCATCAGTAGTGCTTGGATATGTTAGCTGTCCTCTGCTATGCGATTGAAATTTCTGAGATTGTGCAGTTACAACATAACCAGCCAACACTTGTTTGGAAAAGGCTGTTCTAGCCTACATCTGGAGTGCTACTATAATCACTGAAAGAATCAATGTCCATGGGCCTCTGTAGTGTCTTTGCATGCCACCTGCAGGCTAAATGATGAATTGCATTGTACTCCAGCACCAAAGTCATACAGTCCTACAACTGTTTTGGGCATGCTGAAAATGCCTTCCAACAATGGTGCTCTTGCTGCTGCTTTGTGAACGTCTTAACTGAATGTTAAACAGCTGGCAGCATTTAGAGAAAAGTGGGTTCTCCTGCCATCCTTTCCCAGTCATCACAACAAAGTAACCTCAAAACTCAAGACATTATTAAGTCAGTTAAAGATATAGTGGACATATGGTTGGGATGTCCAGGTAAAATCTAAAGGACTTGTTTCGAATGGATCTATCTAGAGCAGAATCTGCAGTACAGAGAATTAATAGCCTCTAGCTTGCCTCTCTTGTTGCTTGCAGAATATCACAAGTATAAGTCCATTATGCTTATGGGAGTATTTATAGTATTTTTGGAGTATAAGACGCATCTTCACCCCCCCACCCCCCAAAAATGGGTGAAAATTTAGGTGTGACTTATTGTCCGAATATGAGCGTTTTTGACCTCCCAAACTCTCTCTGTGTCACGTTTTCACTCTCTCTGGTCTGCAGAAGCACACTGCAGTGCTCCACAAATCCCATTTTTGGGCTCCCAAGCCCTCCATGTGTCACGTTTTCACCCTCAGGCCCCCAGAAGCCCTCTGCAGGCACAAAATGGGCCAGGTTTTGGCAAAAGCAGGCCATGTGGAGCACTGCAGAATGCTTCTGAGGGCCTGGGAGGGCAAAAACGCCACACACAGAAACCAAAAACTATTTTTTTCTTGTTTTCCTCCTGTAAATTTAGGTGTGTCTTATAGTCTGGTTCATCTTATAGTCCAAAAAATATAGTTACTGTACTTCGCTTGGAAGGGGGTTTGCATTGTTTGAATAATACATTTTTGTCCAGGCTCCCTACCAAAGATGATTAGAGAGGCTGCACACAGTCAACAATGTGCTACGCAGTCTGCACTACTCAGCTGTTCCATTCTTCCTTAGGGCTGCAGCAGGGCTGCTGTTAAATAATTAGCAGTATAGCTCTGTGACAATCTTTTTATTTACTTTTTGTTTACTCAGGCCCACTGAGCTGGGGGGGGGGGTTATTTCCAAATAGGGTTACAGATTAAATCAATCATGCCATGATTCATAGATTTCTTAAGATGCAGGGTAGATGACACTCAGACCACACCTAAGGACTTTACTTAGCAAGGAAAGATGCAACATAACACAGAGACCAAAGTCACAAAGTTGCATTTTATTTTATTTTTTGTCTTCCCCTTTTTGCTGCTTCCAGGGCCCTGACAAATCTCGATCCCAGCTTCTGATAGTTGACCGCAGCTATGATCTGGTGTCGCCACTTCTTCATGAGCTCACCTTTCAAGCCATGGCCTATGACTTGCTCAACATTGACAGCGATACTTACCGGTAAGAACTATTGTGGGGGATGAAGAATGAATAAGAGAGTAAAAGAATTCTGTGCCTTCCCACTTAGAGAGCGAGCGTATGTTTCTTAGAGAACATTACTCTTTCGCCTTCCTTCAGGTATGAATCCACGGGCATCAGTGACTCCAGGGAAAAGGTAGTACTCTTGGATGAGGACGATGACCTCTGGGTGCAGTTACGCCATATGCACATCGCAGATGTATCCAAGTAAGACCCTAGTCATCCACATAGCCCTGCATAGAACTGCCTGGTTGCCTGATGAGTTTGTGAATCAGCTAGAACGATAACTGGCTGGAGTGATATAACCCTGCTGGAGCCCTTCTTCCTAAATTGATCTGGACTGCCATTGGTGTCCATTGTGAAGAGGGGTGGGGGGGGTGTTTGATGTTGCTTCCACCATTATCCTCTCTTCCACCATTACTGCCATTTCTGGTGCAGAGAGCTCTGAATTTTGAAGGCTGCCCAGAGTCCATTGTTGTGGGAGAGATGAAGAGTCGCACTTTTGGGGTGAGTGTTTCTATTTGGCCCTGAATCTGACCTCCTTCCACAGGAAAGTGACTGAGCTCCTGCGGACCTTCTGTGAAAGCAAAAGGCTCACCACAGATAAGGTAGGATGGCCAGAACTTCATCTTGGCTGTGATTTGCCTTCCTGAGAGAGATGCAGGGTGGGTGGAGGGGGGGGGGGGGAGCTTGCATTCTACATCTTGCAAGCTGGGCCTCTTGGGTTCAAGTTATGTGACAGGGAAAGAAAACATCCGATTGCTGTTTGGTTTTTCATAAAGGGAAAACAACCTTACTTAACTAAGTCTAATTTGTTCTGGACAACAGTTTGAAAACCCAGTTAAATGCACAATGCACAAAAAAGGTGGAGAGGTGTAGATGGTATGAAAACAAGAGGGCCTTTGGATATACCAAGATGAGTAATCTTCAGGCAGAGCAGCAAAAGTGACATTTTAAAAAAATGTTTTTTTATTTTTTTTCCCATATATGCATCCATCCATATACCATAATTCATAACTAAATATATTTAGTTATACATTTCTTATTCAAAACATCCTAACCTGCACCTTTATATTTTTATTTCCTCATCTGTTTTCCCCCTTGTATCATGTCACTCCTCTCCCTCTGTCTCTCTCACTTCCTTCTACCTTTTTTCTCTTTCTCTCCTACTTTCCTAGTTTCCTCCTCTCCCCTTCTTCCTTTCCTTCTCTACTTCCTCTTCTCCTTCTTCTCCCTTCCCTGAGTGAGTCTAATCCTAATCAGTCTTTTGGTTAACAGGTAGGTTACTCATAACCATAATTATATTTAATTATTGGTGCTGCTGTTAAATTTATATTTTTTCAATATCCATATCCATATGTATGTCTTATACTTTCCTAGGAATATTCACTGCTGCCACAACTACCTTCTTTTGTCATCTGGGTCTACCACCTTCACTTTTCTATTTTCTATTTCCCTCCAATTTAATCAGTGTTACTTACCTGCTATACATATTCATTTTCTGTCCAGTCGTAAAATTTTCCCCATACATTATAGTATACAGAGTCTTCTTTATCTTTAATTTTCATTGTCAATCTATTCATTTCAGCCCAGTCCAATATTTCTTTCATTGCCTCCCCTTAGAAGGGGCTTTTGTTGCTGTCCAATTTTGTGTGGATGCAATTCTAGCTGCAGTGATTATATGAACAATTAAATATGTATTTTCTTCATTAAATTTCTCTGGTAGTATACCCAACAGGAATCTCTCTGGTTTCAACTCTATATGTTGTTTCAATATTTTTTCTATTCATATTTGGATTAAACTCCAGTACTCTTTGGCTTTGGCACATGTTCACCACATGTGGTAAAAGAAACCAGGTATTTGGTGATGTTTCCAATGTTTTTGCAGAGTAGCAAAAGTGACTTTGAAGTCATTTGGGAGAATAAGAGACAGTATAGGATAGGGACTGACATTTTCCTGTAGAACATTCATACAAACTCTGGACAAATGACGTATCATATTTCCATTCTTCAGAGTTTTAACATTAAGTTTCTTCATGCATCTTGAGTGACGACTCTGGAAATTTAGAGCTTACTTAGCCAAATGTAAAACAAATAGATGAGCCATCATAGCCTGTAGGTCTTGTAAGACAGCTTTCATTAACTTGAATGCCCTGCACATATCTTGGGGCTAAATCCAGGGTATCTAGGAGTATTAGAAGATAATTCAGTAAGGGTGTAAGGAGCTGTTGTAAGGTGAGAGAGTTGCTTTTATCTGAAATTTTACTATCACTTGGATTATCTTTATATGTTGAGTTTCTCATGGCCAATAGATATTTTTCTTTCTAGGCTAACATTAAAGACCTCTCTCAGATCTTGAAGAAGATGCCTCAGTACCAGAAAGAAGTTCATAAGGTAAAAGATGCCAAATGTATTTTGTGCCTGTACTTAATTATTTGCGTACTGCAGTCAGTTATAGAAGTGATTTAAAATAAGTCAATCCTATAATCACCCACTGCCAATTAGCATAAATTAGAGTACACTGACAGTGCAAATTGTTTCATGTTCTAAAATGTTTTTAAATCTGACATTAAAAGGCTGAATAAAAGCAACTAGAGGCATGTCCACATAGATTCTTGCACCAATCGAAAATCAGATCTGGACACGTTCATCTATGTTTAATTGATGAGCTAATATATTTCTGATTCATGCAGCAAATCAATATCAGGAGGGGGGGGGGAACTTTTCCCCATTTATAGAAACAGAGGTCTATAATTTTCCCAGCAGTAAGAATGTTTGCCTCACTTGCCTTCTGGTTCTTTGACTTCAGCTGACATGGTAGAGTCTTCCCAGTCATTTATCTGCAAACCTGTAGAAACATGTATGAGTTTACAACTTCTAAACTAAAACGTTTAATTCCATGTGGTGTATCTAAATGGTCTGGCTAAATTTAAACTCTAGAAGAATTGAGGCACGGCATGGATTGTATATACAGTACCTTATAGTATGACAGCTCCAAAAGACTGCAATCCCCATTGTTACAACTTCCATAAAGCTTAGCCAATCCCATATTGCCACTATTCTCATAATTTCTGAATATTCTGCACCAAACTGCTGCTATCTCCTTGAGCTTCCATGGAAGCTAGCTATTGGTTGTTGGTTTTTTTGAGAACCATATTTGATTGTCAGAAAGATACCTCTCATTTTGTGTTGTCTTCAAAATCATCATTTTCCACAGCAGCGCTGTGCCAAAATCTTTATTCAGAGACTGGGAATCTCATCTCTCTCTCGCTCTCTTTCAAAATAGCTAGGTTTCCGGTTGTTAAGATGTGTGTATAATTGCCACAAACTCTCAAGCTCTTCATACAGACAGCTTTCCACAAAGCTGTAAAGGAAATTGGATCTAGTAAGGGGCTGGGGGCCCTTGCACTGCCAGATTTTGTGTAATAATCACAGAGACCAGCTTAATTTCATTTGTATAACTGATCATGGCATTTCTGGTTACTGCAGAATGTGGCTATTTTTTCAGGACTCCCTTTGATCTTGTCTTGCTTATTATCTACAGGCAACTTTTTGTGCATTGGAGGAGCAGGAGGAAAAAACTTCAATGCTGGGGGGGGAAACCCATTTTTTTTAAACCATCTTCTTTCATCCCACAGTATTCCACCCATTTGCATCTGGCTGAAGACTGTATGAATGCCTTTAAAGGCACCATAGAGAAGCTGTGCAGCGTGGAGCAGGTAGGCACATTATGAATTCAGGGGAGGTGAGAACAAGAGCAGCCCAACTCTGTGTATTCACAGTGGGAGTACAACCTACATTGGGTGCCTCTTTCTCTTCCCTGGTGAAAAGGATCGATTCTAATGGGCGTATCTTCTCCCTCCTCAAAGGACCTGGCCACAGGGGCAGACGCTGAAGGGGAGAAAATGAAGAACCCAATGAAGAATATTGTGCCCATTGTCCTTGATACCAGTGTGGAGGCATTTGATAAGATTCGCATTATCCTGCTTTGCATACTTCTCCAGAATGGTAACTGTTGGCTTGTCTCTGTTTAGCTAGGCTATGAAACCTTCGACATCACCGAGCAGAGAATTTTAACAGAGTGTGGATGTGTGATAAAGCCAAGACACAGTTAAATAAGTATTATTTACATATAAACAATCCAGAATAAGCACGAAGCAAATACAGAATAATAAGCACTGAGCAATTACAAGATAGGAGCACAAAGCAAAATACAATATAGATAATAAGCATGAAGCTTATACAAGCGCGAAGCTTAAACGCAACTCTCCGCTCTCAGGCAAAAGTAAAGGAAGTGACTGAGCAGAATAATGAGCTTTTATAGCTTCAATGAGGAAGTGACGAAAAAGCCTTGAATATTAACTCTTCAAGTACAAGTTAACTCTTTAAGTGACAGTACAGTTTTACAGTAGCAACTGTAACATTTAAAGTGACAGTACAAGTTTGGTACAGTGTACAATATGCAGTTTACAATGGCAATCCCTAACAACCATGTACCCTGTACTAACAGTAATATTGCTGGATAACTTCTCTCTCAGCTGGGTTAGGGAAAAGGTCCCCTCAAGGACCAAAAGGAAGATAAATTTCCTCATACCCAGAAGCCAGGTTCACACAACACTGCTGGGTGTTACATCTTTTTCCTAGGACACAGATCAACTCCCCTCTACATCAGACTCATAAGTAGTAGCATGGTCAAAACCAGCACACTCATGGTTAGTGCTCATCCACTTCCTCTCCTGGGTGATCAAAACTAAATAGCAACAGAAACGGAAAGAAGTACTAGCCTAGAAACCAGCAGACTGGGAGTTCTAGCATCTTGCGGGGAAACTAAGCGATGACTTACAACCAAAAACTGCAGATTGTGCTAAGAAAAAGAATAAATAGATTAACAAAAAAAAAAAGATTCACTGGAGCGTTTGTAAAAACTGGTGGAAAGATTGGGTTGAAAAAGTAGTTGCATACAGCAAGATTAGAACAGCCCCCACCCTCCTTGTCTTTCCCAAGTTACTCAAGACCCACCTATATCGCCAGGCATGGGGAAATTAAGACATCTCCCGCAGGCTTTCTTATATTTTATGTTTGGTATGTATGTGTTGTATGGTTTTTTAACAGTTGGGGTTTTTTATATAATTCTTATTATTAGATTTGTTCCATTGTTTATACTGTTTTTTATTGTTGTTGTGAGCCGCCCCGAGTCTTCGGAGAGGGGCGGCATACAAATCTAATAAAATAAATAAATAAATAAAATAAATAAAATATTGTGGGATTACCAGACACAAACTAATTAAGCCTTGAAGCATAACACACCAGATTTAGCAGTGATTGAGAAAAATAAAGAGTGGGTGATTGATGTGGGAATAGCAGGGGATAATATAATAGAAAGTAAAGGTTATCAAACTCTGGATGACACTGCCTGAGCTGTATTCCTTTTATCTAGGCATCAATGAGGAGAACCTCACCAAGCTCATCCAACATGCCAACATCCAGCAGGAGAGAGACACCCTCTACAATATGCACTGTCTGGGAGCCGCCATCATGCCAGAGGTATTTCACACACACACATCTGCCTAATGATGTTTGTTGGGCAGGTAGCTTGTTCCTGTGTGGTTTGTGCATAAGCAGTGTTCCCTCTAACTTTTTTGGGGGGTGGGCGGAAAAGTATAGTGTCTGAGCGGCAGTCCCTTCGGGACTGGGCGGCACAGAAATAATAAATAAATAAACAAACAAACAAATAAATAAATAAATAAATAACCCACCCTGTTTTGCCTCAGAGAATTTCAAAATAAAATACTGTACTGTGTGTCTATAACAGTGAGCTCATAATAGGGCAACTCTATCAATATCAAAATGCCACTTAAATAGTTGAGCTAGTTTCAAACTAGATTTTGATTTTCTTTCTCTCTTCCTTACTCCCATTCTTTTTCTTTCTCTTTTCCTTCCTCTCTTTTTTCTATCTGTTTCTCTCTTTTCCTCTCTTCCTCTCTCTCTCCTTCCCTCTCACTCTTTCCCTCTTGGCTTCTGGGCAGGTTTGGAAAACTCTGAGTTGATGATGATTTTTAAGTGAGTGATTGCTCACTGCTCAGCTTAGAGGGAACTATGTGCATAAGTATCACTTACTAGTGCAGTCTAAATGATGGCCCTGGCAGTTCAAGGTCAAGGGTAACCTCTGGCTATCCTATTGATGAAGACAAGATTCTCTCTTATTTAGTCTGCCAATCTTGTGTGTTTCTCTCTATTCCAGTGTTTCCGAACCTTGGCAACTTGAAGATATCTGGACTTCAACTCCCAGAATTCCCCAGCCAGCATTCGCTGGCTGGGGATTTCTGGGAGTTGAAGTCCAAATACAGTAATACCTCGTCTTACGAACCTAATTGGTTCCAGGGGGAGGTTCGTAAGACAAAAAGTTCATAAGACGAAACATTGTTTCCCATAGGAAACAATGTAAAATCTATTAATCTGTGCAATGGAAAAAAACCCCCCACAAAAAACCGCTGCCGCCCGGCTGTCACCTTTTGAAACAGCCGAGGGTGCTTCCCAGCGTCCTCCTGAACCCGAACGCCAAACCCGAACTTCCGGGTTCGGCATTCGGGAGGCCGCCGAGAAGCCCCCCGGCTGTTTTAAAAGGTGACAGCCGGGTGGCGGGGCTTCCCAGCGGCCTCCCAAATTCCGAACCCGGAAGTTCGGCAAAAGTTCGAGTTTGGGAGGCCACTGGGAAGCCCCGCCGCCCGGCTGTCACCTTTTAAAACAACCGGGGGGCTTCTCGGTGGCCTCCCGAATGCCGAACCGGGATGTTCAGGTTTGGCGTTCGGGTTCAGAAGGCCGCTGGGAAGCCCCCCGGCTGTTTCAAAAAGCGACAGCCAGGCGGCGGAGCTTCTTGGTGGCGGCGGCGGGTTCGTAACAAGAAAAAAGTTCGTAAGAAGAGGCAAAAATTTTCTGAACCCCGGGTTCGTATCTTGGGTTGTTCGTAAGATGAGGGGTTCGTATCATGAGGTACCACTGTATCTTCAAGTAGCCAAGGTTTGGAAACACTGGTTTAACCTAATCGCATCCAGCCGCTTCCACGTTAATTGCAAATCCATCAAGGGTTCCTTTCCATTCGCTGACTGGGGATTTCTGGGAGTTGAAGTCCAAATATCTTCAAGTTGCCAAGGTTGGGAAACACTCTACTCATTCTTCTCTCTGCTCTTTTCCTCACTTGCCTGTCCCTCAGCCTGTCCTGCTGGAGCCGTTTAGGTAAGCCACTTCATCTTCCTCTAAACGCTGAACTTTCCTGAACGATCTTGTCCGTCCCCTCCTGTCTTTCTTCCAACTGGTCAGGTTCCTGCTCTTTTTAATTTTTTAATGGGCTTTTCTACTCGCAGGACACTGCTGGGAACGTGAAGCCTCTGAGGAAAGTGCGGTTAGAGCCTACTTACCAACTCTCCCGGTGGATTCCCATTCTTAAGGACGTCATGGAGGTACACTAAAGGAAGGGAGGGGGAGCTGGCTGTCTTGAGTGTTGGTTGTGTACTTGAAGGTGGATTCGGCTTCAGTCCTGAGGCAAATCCAGTTGAGAATCCATCCACCCTGAGTATCTTTGTGACCTGGATTGCAGATTGCACAAGAAAAAAAATATTGCCCTAGAACAGTGTTTCCCAACCTTGGCTGTTTGAAGATGTGTGAACTTCAACTCCCAGAATTCCCCAGCCAGCATTCGCTGGCTGGGGAATTCTGGGAGTTGAAGTCCAAATATCTTCAAGTTGCCAAGTTTGGGAAACACTGCCCTAGAAGATAAACAAAATATAAATCACGAAGTCCTTATTACTATGTTGACTTCTTGCTTAGAGAGTAGTTGTGGTTAGGATGAAATTTTTGAGAATAGAACAGCCCCCCACGGAAGAAGACAAATGAAAATGGCTGTGTCCAGACATGCAAACTGAGCAGCCAGGATCAGCCATACGGCTTCTGTGGCCTTTTAAACAATCCCAGGTTTTATCAAACCAGAAAAAAAATGCGGAGAACACTCATCTTTTTATTTTTGCTCCTCTTGACACAGGACGCCATTGAAGACAAGCTGGATAAGAAGACCTGGCCCTATGTGTCTTGCCCTGTCCCTGGTCCCTGTTCCCAAACTGCTGTGAGGTAAGTGATGCTCCAAATAGAAGAAAGCGTAAAGCAGCACCACTTAGACCAGATCTAAATGTAAATTATAAGGAAAAAATGTACTCGCCTCTTAGGTAAAGATATTTGCACTTAAGCTTTGTTGAAGAACACTCTCTCATCACGTATGCTCCTGTTTGAAAGAACTGTAGATGATAATAATAATAATAATAATAATAATTATTATTATTATTATTATTATTATTATTATTATTATTATTATTTATTAGATTTGTATGCCGCCCCTCTCCGAAGACTCAGAGCGGCTCACAACAATAATAAACAGTGTAACAAATCCAGTAATTAAAAACTACCTAAAAACCCTTATCATTAAAATAGTCACACAACCCAATCATACCATACGTAAACCATGATAGCTGGGGGTATATCAATTACCCCATGCCTGGCGACATAGGTGGGTTTTTAACAAATTGCAAAAGGCGAGGAGGGTGGGGGCAGTTCTAATCTCCAAAGGGAGTTGATTTCAGAGGGCCGGGGCCGCCATAGAGAAGGCTCTTCCCCTGGGTCTCGTCAGACGGCATTGTTTAGTCGACGGAACCCGGAGAAGGCCAACCCTGTGGGACCTAATCGGCCGCTGGGATTTGTGAGACAGAAGGAGGTCCCGGAGGTATTCTGGTCCGATGCCATGTAGGGCTTTATAGATCATTACCAACACTTTGAATTGTTACCGGAAACTAATCGGCAGCCAGTGCAAGCTGTGGAGTGTTGACGAGACATGGGCATATCTAGGAAAGCCCATGATTGCTCTCGCGGCCGCGTTCTACACCATCAGTTGTCCTTGAATGGCTGAATAGTATACGATGGAGCTGATTCTTTCTATGTACATTTGGGAAGGTGGGATCCTTCATCTCTTGAGCCTGCTTTGGTGCTACATGTTCCCAGGGAGGTGTCTAGCATGCATGAAGATGTTTTTTCCCAGATTGCTAGGCTGACAGCCTTTTTGCAGATGGTTCCTCTGCCCACATTCATTTTTGTCTCGCAGTGCCCGTTTTGGACATTGGCACAAGACCAAGACAGCAACTGAGTACAGGACCGGACCCCGTCTTATCGTGTACGTGCTTGGTGGTGTTACCATGTCAGAGATGCGTTGTGCCTATGAAGTCACGGAGGCTACTGATGGGAAATGGGAAGTGCTGATTGGTAAGTGCACAGCCAGGGAATAGGCTGATTCTTCACACGTGCCTTGTTTTTTATGGGTTCCTGTGTTAATCCTTCTCTTCTCAACAGGGTCATCCCACATCCTGACTCCCAAGCAGTTCCTGGAAGATGTACGCAACCTAACTGAGCAGACACCTCTGAAGACCTAAAGTTTCTAGACCCTAAGAGACTTGCTGGCCGCAGTTCCATTCGCTACCTTTTTCTTCAGCCAGAAGGCTTCTTCCTCATCAATGTCTCTGTTTGAACTCTTCTGAGGCTGGCCCTATCTTGATCCAATCTTTATCCAGCTATCATGATTGAATCGACACTGGAAGGACCTCGCCCAAGGCCTAGACTGAAGATAAGGATCTGTCTTCATCTCTTATTACGATGGGGTTTCTGGACACCCTTTATTTTTCTGCTCTCCCACAAATATGGGAAGAGGAGAGGTTGTGTAGCTCATGAATTAAGTGTCTCCTACTCTTGCCTAGAGGTTATTTGTTCCATCACATGAGGACTTTGCCAAGAAATCAATTCTTTTGACTTGACATACACAACTTTGATGGCTTTCACCAGAGCCTGTTTTTTTTTCCTTTTCTTTTTTGCCCCCCAGCAAAGAAAATAGATCAACAAAGTGATTGCTTGTTCCTCCTTTATGGAAGTGTTCTGGAACAAACTGTCATTTCTGGATTCCCACGTTTAGAAGCTTGGCTATTCTTTTAGCTTGAAAGGATGATTGATTGCTGCTTCTTTTTAAAAAGCGGGAAAGGTGATTTTGCTGGTCATATGCTGTCTTCGTTATAAAGATCACACACCAGCCAAGGAATCTGAGTCTTTAAAATAAATATGAAACTCAAGATTGTTGGCATTATCTCTTCTGTAGCGGAGAATGCACGCTGTGATAGTTAGGCAAGAAGATAATTTTTGCTTCCTATATAAAGAATTGGGTATGTCAGCCTTCATCTTGAAAAGTTACTGTGTCAGTTGAAAACGGTACTCTTTATAAGTGTCTTTATTTTGGCCTTCCTCCATAGCATACTATAAGGAGCTTCCTGATAACAGCATGGAAACAATAGCTGGTCAAAAATGTGACAGCAAGATTATGATGCATTGAGATGTATGCTACTGCTTTACACTCCACAAGTGTCTTTGCTTGTATTTCTGGACTTAGTTTAAAATGTTGAAATTAAACATTTAACCAGAGCTGTCTCTTTTCATACATGCTGTCCAGATTGTCTTCAGAATACCTTCACATATTTAACATATTTATTATTAAAAGTTTACAGTAAATCTTTAGCAAATTTCAATAAATGTATAAGTTATTTATGCATTTCTATAGAGTTAAAAGATATTAGGGATATTTTCAGATGGTAGAACTCAGGCACCCTCCCAAAAGGTGAGAGGGAGACTATGACAACACTCATCCTAAAAAGACTTATCTGGCATAAATGATCACCTTGGAGCTAGAATAAGTTGCCTGTGAAAATAAACAAGGCTTCATCTTTGTTTTTTAAAATCTACATTTGAACTGTTTATCTGTTTCTATGGCGCTGATTTACTCAGGCTTCCTTGTGTATTTGTTTCTTAATGTTTAGAGTGGTTATGTTATGTTGTGCTATTTGACGTTGTATAAGTTCAAGCTGCATTCACTGAACTGCCCAGACAAAATGTAGCTAATGGCTATTACACAGACAAATAAAAATAGAAAAAGAAAATTTTGGTGTCCCATGAGAGGAAAATAGAACTGCCTTTTGATTTTGTGCTAAGCATGGAATAACTTTACATCCCGTGATCATTGCAGGTAGATACGTCCTTTTTAATTAATATTTTACTGTTAAACTAATCAGCAAAATTACAGGTATATATAACGGTATTAAAGGATCAATACAACTTCAATAATAAAAAAGAAGAGGAGGACAAATAATATGTAATTGCAAAAATTTGTATTGCTCAAAAGTTTTCTCCTTTCCGTTTTGTTGAAAACAAATTCATAAGATGCATGTAGCAACAACCCACCACTGCGAATTAGTGGTAGATTTCTTTTTCCAATGTGTATTGATTCCTTTAGCCAACTTCCATGTCTTCCCCTGTATTTTACTTTGATTGTTAAATACATAGGGGACTTCAGTTCAAGCTGGAGACCCATCTTAAAAATCCTATTAATTCTGGGGGCTTCCGGTTTGGCGGTGATCGCGGCGGGACATCCTTGGCAGGGCTCTGCCAGGCGATCCCTTCTACCCCCTCCGAAGGTCGCATTTGCGATCGGATCGGGCTCGGATGGCCCGATCCCAGAACAGGGGGCTCCCCTCTGCCCGAGGAGCCATCGCTGAGACTCCAGAGGCAGCGGTTCGCCCCGCAGCTTCGAAGACGGGAGAACCGATCCTCTTTGCCTGAGAGGACCGGCCAGCGCTTTCTCCCCTCACCCAGCGGGAAGCTGAGAAAAAGTTCTAAATTGAAAGTTCTACATTTAACTAACTGAAAAAGAATACATCCGATAAAGGACTCAAGGTAAAAAATTTCCTCTTTGTTTCAAGACTAAAATCTGAAGATTTGATCGTTCGGAAGCCTCAAGGGAAAGCTTTCTTTAACGAGGCGAAAGTGAAAGTTTTTTTTTCTGAGTCTCATCCGCAAATAACAGCCGAGACTAAATTCTCTCATTTTCATTGTTTCCATCTTGTATTTGAATTTTGGAATCTATAAAACATTTTTTTTACCCTATGCTTTAATAAAAGAACTTGAACTGGAAATGACTATTTAGAAGATTTCAATGCTTAAAAGAAATTAGTAAAGACGACTAAAATTTCTTTTTTATAGTCTGTCAAAACATTGTGTTCCGGGCTGACATCTTAACAGCGGAGGAATATAACTTTGTTGCCTTATTTTTTTTTTCTCATCCTGTTGTCTTTGCAACATAATAACATTATATAACAACTTGAAAATAAATGGGAAATAGAAGGAACTGATACCTTTCCTTTGGAATATTTACCTTTGGATTAACCTATTTGGATTACTTGCTGATTGCCTTTGAATTACTTTGGATTACTTTGGATTACTCGCTGACTGCCTTTTTTCCTTGGGATTATTTTTTCTTCTGAGAACCTTTTCACATCTGCCTGGTCATATGAACTTCTGACTTTTAACCTGACTCCATCTTGGGATCTATTTTTTTTTGCCTTTGTCTTGAATTTGGAAAAGAACATAGACTCCATTTTAACTACAAGAAAATTATTAATTTGACTTTTTTTTCTTTTCTTGAGACCTGCAATTGGGATTAAGTACAATTGTATTTTCTGACATTTGGATTCACACTCTTTATTCATCTAATATAATTTCCTGATTTATAAGAAGAACATAACTATATATACTGTGTTTTCTTTTTGATTAATTAACTCTTTTTTTGTTCTCCTTCTGATTTTCCTTCTTTTTATTCCTATTTCTAAAAGAAGTTTGAATTGAAGACTATGCATTGTTAGCAAACCTTGGTTTCCTGCTCTATTCTAATTATTTGAATTGAAATATTCCCCATTTCTTTTTTCTCTCTTCCTTTCTCTCCCTCTTCTTGTTGCCTTATTAAGTCTTTTTTCTCTTCCCTTTTTTTCTCTGTACTTCCTTAAAATCTCCCTTTTTAAAATAGTTATTATTCTTTCTTTGCTGTCATTTATTTTGTCTTTTTATTAGACCATTTATTTTTAACTTTTACTGGTTTTCTATTCCTAAAAGTTTTACATTTGTTTTCTGAGTTATTATATCTTTAAATTTTTAAATTTTTAAAATAATTAATAATAATATATATTGGATTTTGAATTTTGAATTTTCTTGATAATTGAATAGTTATAATTTAAGCGTAACCGCTAATAAAACAGATTGAATAGATTTGGAATTTATAGAAATTTTCTCCTTTTCACTATATATAAATTTAGATTGATTTAAATTAATTCAAATTTTAAACAGCGGATTCAAAATTGATAATGTCAACTTCTTCAACCGTTGTTAAAACAGTCAAAAAACAACCTACTGCAACAATCTCTTCTCCACAAGTGTCGCCGCGTCCCTCCCCGACGCACCAGGCGTCAGCTATGATTTCCAAGGATAAAGAAAAAGACAAAACAATGCAGTCCAACTTTGCAACACTACAAGAAACTTTAAACAATATGCAGGACTTTATGTTTAAATCTCAAGAAAATGCTACTCAACAAAGAGAGGCTATAAAAGAGGATGCAACACAACAAAGAGAAGCTATAAAGGCAGACTTGACAGAATTCAAAAAGGAGATGGCCCAATTGAAAGTTGATATGGCCGAGGTGAAAGACCAGATAAAGGTGATTCAACAAACACTACAAGAAAGTGACGATCGCGTGAAAAAAGTTGAAGAGAAATCCGACAAAAATGCAAAAAGAATAGACTATCTTGAAGGGAGAGCTGATGCAAGACATAGAAGACATGATGAATCAATCATTCAGCTGGAGATGCAACGTGCTTCGTATGGACTACGATTTCAGAACATGAAAGAGGAAAAAGATGAAGATTTAAAAATGACTATGGCGGAAACTATTGGAGGAATACTCCAGGAGGATCCTGCTGCGCTAGTGAAAGAAATCGATGAAGTTTTCAGAACTTCGAATAGTTACATCCGTCGCCACAATCTCCCAAGAGAGATTCACATCAAATTTACCAGGAAAACTTTGCGAGATGACATACTCCACTGGGCAAGAAACTCCAAACTTCAACATCAAGGAGTGGAAATAAAAATATTAAAACAAGTTCCAAGAAGCGTCAGAGAGAGCAGAAGAGATTACCATTTTCTTACCAGAATTTTGATCAAAGAAAATATAACCTACCGTTGGTTAATTCCACAAGGCCTTTCTCTGACATGGCGCTCTACAAGATACAAGCTGGAAAATGTAGAACAAGCTAGGTACTTCTTCGAAAATAGTGGCATCAGCCACATGGACTTTTCAGATAATCAACAAGAGGCTCAACAACAATCAGCACAACAGCAACCAGTGGAGAAACTAGCAATCCAACAAGAAGAACTTTTGGGGGCCACTGCCCTGGCAATAGAGCAGGACCAAGGTGCTAGAAGAGTTCAACCCCAGCGAGAAACCAAAAAACCTACTAAATGACAACAACTAAAGACCTAAAGATCTTTTCGGTAAATGTCAATGGACTAAATGAACCAAGAAAAAGGAAACAAATCTTTTCCAAAATCAGAAGTCAAAATGCTCAAATTGCAATATTACAAGAAGTACATATTAAAAAAGATAACCAAAAATTATTGTTGAATCCTAAAATTGGAAAAATGTATGCTGCATTAGCAGATTAAAAAAAAAGAGGTGTGGTGATGTATGTAGAGAATTCTATAAATTCCAAACAAATATACAAAGACAATGATGGTAGAATACTAATTGTACAAGTTGATATTGAACCTAGACCTATAGTGGTTGTCTCTATTTATGCTCCCAATGAAGATCAAATGTCATTTTATAAAAATTTACACCAAATAATAATAGAGTTAGCTATTGAGAATGTATTAATAATAGGTGATTTTAATGCTATTGTGAATAGGCAACTAGATCATTCAGGGGGGGGGAGCAATAGTAAAAGGAAAAAAACAAAAAGAAATTTACTACCTAGTACTTTCCAAAAAATGAAAACAGAATTATTGTTAAATGATATATGGAGGGAAAGACACCCCCATAAAAGACAATTTACGTTTTATTCTAATCCCCACAAAATTTGGACAAGAATAGACATGGTATGGACATCAAAAATGGCCGCAGAACAAATAAGGGAAGTAGAGATAGATGTTAATACATGGGCCGACCACAACCCAATAGTGGTTTATATAAGAACGAATAATAAGCAGAATACTTGGTGGATGAATAGAAATATATTAAAAGATAAGAAATATAAGGATTGGATTGAAAAGGAATTAAAAATATTTCTTGAAATTAATAAAACCCCAGACACCACTCCACAGAATTTATGGGATACACTCAAAGCTTATATAAGAGGGTTAACAATATCCTATATAGCAAAATACAATAAGGAAAATAAATTAAAGTATGTACAATTAATAAATGAATTAAAACAACTGGAATTCACATCGCAGCAACACACCAAGAATAGAGATTTTAAAACAGAAATAAATGTAACTAAACATAAAATTAGAATTATAGAACAAAATCAAATAACTGAAAAAATTAAAAGAGCAAAACAGCATTATTTTGAACATGCAAATAAACCGGGAAGATGGTTAGCATATAAACTTAGAAAGCAGAGTCAATCCAAATTGATAAAAAAATTAGAAGATAAGGATGGTACAATAAAATACGATACAGAAGGAAAGGCGGATATTGTCTATAATTTTTATAAAGATCTCTATGCCAAAGACAACGTTAGCGAAGATGAAGTTTTTAATTACTTACAGGCTTCAAAACTACCACAAATAACAGAAGACCAACAGACTATGTTGGATGGACCAATAACCATGGAAGAACTCCTAACTACAATTAAAAAACAGAAGAACAATAAGGCCACCGGCCCGGATGCTATACCGGCAGAATGGTATAAGATAGAAAACGAAATAGTAAGAAACCATATGTTAGAAACTTTTAATTTATGTAGACTTGAGGGTAAAATTCCGAAATCTTGGTCAGAATCGTTGACAACTTTAATACACAAACCCGGTACTGACCCAGTAAAAATCAAAAATTATAGACCCATATCGTTATTAAATGTAGATTATAAAATATTTATTGCCATTTATGCAGATAGACTTAAAAGAATTATAAATGGAATAATACATCAAGACCAAAATGGATTCCTACCAGGGCGACAAATTAAAAACAACCTGAGAACGGTAATAAACACATTAGAATATTATGAACAACATTCAGATAAGACAGCATCTTTAATGTTTTTAGATGCTCAAAAGGCCTTTGACAACGTTAACTGGACATTTATAAAAATGCAATTAAACAAAATGAGGTTTGGCCCAAAATTTGTTAATTTAATAGATACTATATATTCAAAACAAACGACTAAGATAATATTAAATAATAACCAACTACAAACACTTGATATAAACAAGGGAGTTCGTCAGGGATGTCCTATATCACCATTGCTATTTATTATGACACTTGAAACTTTATTAATTAAAATAAGAGCGGATTCTGATATAAAAGGTTTAACAATAGGAGACGAAACTTACAAACTTCAAGCTTTTGCAGATGACTTAACGTTTATAATTGAAGAACCGATAACAACAGTACCTTCTTTATTACAAACTATCGAACAATTTGGAAATGTAGCAGGTTTAAAGATAAATAAAAGTAAAACTTCTTTCTTAACTAAAAATATGAATAAAATACAAGAAACGAAATTAGAAAATATTTCTGGAATAAAAACTGTAAAGAAAGTAAAATACTTAGGAATAAATTTAACAGCGAAAACAATAACATTAAAAAATGATAATTACATAAAATTATTAGCAGAAATTAAAAAAGATTTAGAAACGTGGAATAACCTGAAAATATCATTTTTAGGAAGAATTGCTACAATTAAGATGAATATTTTGCCTAAGGTTTTATTTCTCTTCCAGGTAATCCCAATAAATCCAGGAGGAAATTTTTTTAGAACCATGACAAATTTAGTTAAAAAATTTATATGGCAAGGGAAAAAAGCAAGGATAAAAATAAACTGTTTAGAAGACATTAAAGAAAGAGGAGGATTTGGTCTTCCAAATTGGAAATTATATTACCAGGCCGCCGCCTTAACATGGATCAAAGATTGGATAACTTTAGAGAATAAAAGAATATTAAATCTAGAAGGACATGATCTCATGTTGGGTTGGCATGCATTTATATGGTACGATAAGGAAAAAAACCATTCATACTTTAAAAGACACACATTAAGGAAGTACTTATTAGAGGTTTGGAAAGATATAAAGAAAAATCATTTCTTAAATGTTCCAGAATGGATAGCCCCCCTAGAAGCAATAACACATCCAAAGTCCATAAAAGACACGAAAATATTTTATAGATATAAAGAACTATTAAACGACCAGATGAAGTTAAAACCTAGGAATAAACTACAAGAAGAAGGAATAATATTAGACTGGTGGCACTATGCCCAGATTCGATCCAGATACCAGAAGGATAAAACTCTTTACATTTTTAATAAAAGTAAGAACTTGCTAAGTAATTTAATCATTACCAACTCACCAAAAATGATAGGGAAAATATATAAATTTCTTATCGCTCACAAAAATATAGAGCTGACTTTAAAAGATACTATGATAAGATGGTGCAGAAATATAGGTAAGGAAATAGATATAGACACCTGGGAAAAAGTTTGGATCAATAACTGGAAAATGACCAAGTCAGTTTCATTAAAAGAAAACCAAATTAAAATGTTTTATAGATGGCACCTCCCACCAAACAGGATAGCAAAAATGTTTCCAAAAACATCCCCACTATGTTGGAAGTGTAAGAAAGATATAGGAACTTATTACCATCAATGGTGGACATGTGGTAAAGCTAAAACTTATTGGAAGATGATTGAGAAGATATTAAAAGAAATATTAAAGCATGATATAGATAACACCCCGGAATTTTACTTATTAGGAATTACTAATCAGACTTATAAGAAAGAAACTCTTTATTTAATCATACATATATTAACTGCGGCTAGAATAATATATGCGCAAAACTGGAAGGGGGAGGAAATCCCCAAGAAAGAAGAAGTTATAGCCAAAATATTAGATTGCGCCGAAATGGATATGATGACAAGACGATTAAACGATCAAGAAGATACTAAATTTTATGAAACATGGAATAATGTATATAGATGGTTAGATAAGAAAAAATAAGAGATAGATTTGTTTTTACTTAGGTAATAACAATATTACCATTAGTTCAAATGTATTTGTAGAGGATTTTGTTATAATAGTTTACTTATAAGTAACATATTAAGAATTTTGTTTTATTTGTTTAAATGTTTGATTAGATGAATATAGTACCTATAAACGATATATTAAGAATCTTTACTTATACCGTACTAACATTACATTTAAGATTTGAAAACATATTAAGAATTTTGTTTTATTTGTTTAAATGTTTGATTAGTTGAATATAGTACCTATAAACAATATATTAAGAATTTTTACTTATACCGTACTAACATTGCATTCAAGATTTGAAAATTTTTTATCAGAACTTTTTAACATTTAACAAATGTTTGATTATGTATTCTTTTTTCTATTTGAATGTATACTTTCAAAAGTAGCGGGGAAATACATCCCCATTCTATGTTTAATGTCTGTAAGTCTGTATGTCTATTTTATGAAAAATAATAAAAAAATTTAAAAAAATAAAAAAAAATAAAAATCCTATTAATTCTTAAAGCCCAAAGCACAATCATAACAGAGAAAGAATAATTCTTATCAGTTAACGTTCCGGCTTCTGAATTACATTTACAACAGGGTGATTGTTATAACTAACCCTTACTGAAATTCTGTGATGCATCTCTGAGTAATGCAGGTAGAATATAAGTTTCTATAAGAAGATCCATGCGGGACTTCCGGTCTGGAGGAGACCGCAGCGGGATCTCTTCGGCAGCGCTCTGCCCTGAGATCCCTTCTACCCCTCTGAAGGTCGCAAATTGCGATCGGATCAGGCTCGGATGGCCCGATCCCAGAACAGGGGGCTCCCCTCTGTCCGAGGAGCCGTCGCTGAAGCTCCGGAGGCAGCAGTTCGCCCCGCAGCTTCGGAGAAGGGAGAACCGATCTTCCTTGCTTAGGAAGATTCAGCCAGTGCACTCTCCCCTCACCCAGCGGGAAGCAAGAAAAAGTTTAAGAAAGTGAAATTATTGCAACTTATCCGACTGAAAAGGAATACCAGAGATAAAAAGACCTATGGTAAAAAAACTCTTTTTTCGTTCCACGTTTAAAAACAGAAGATTTGATCGCAGCGAAAGTTTCAAGTGAAAGTTTTTTTCAATAAGGCGAAGGTGAAAGTTTTCTTTTGGATTCATCCGCAAAATAACAGCCGAATCTAATTTTCTCACTTTCGTTTTTTCCATCTTGAACTTGAACTTTGGAACTTAAAAAATATTTTCCTTACTCTATGGATTAATAAAATAATTTAAATTCGATATGACTATATAGAAAATCTAAATTGCTAAAGGAAATCTGTAATGAGGATTGGAATTCGTTTTTTTTTTAGATCGTTAAAATTATAGTGTTCCGGGCTTAAATTCTGACAGCGGAGGAACACAGCTTTGCTGCCTTTCTTCTTACCTTGTTGATTTTTTACAATAACGAAATAACGCAATAATTAGAAAATAAATGGAAAATAAAAGGAACTGAAATATTAGATCACAAAGAGTCTATTCAACCTTTCTTTTGGATTATTCACTTCTGGATTAACGTATTTGGATTACTTGCTGATCGTTTTTGGATTATTTGCTGAGAACTCTTCAACATCTGCCTTGCTGTACGAAACTTAACCTGACTCCATCTTAGGATTTGCCTCTCTACTTTTGTCTTGAACTTGGAAAATAAACTTACTTTATTCTAAGCAAACGAAAACCTTTAACTTGACTTTGCCTTTGAATTTGAAATTGGAACTAAATATAACTCTATCTTTTGACACTTGGATTTACAACCCTTACTTCCCAGCACATCTACTCGACTTATAAGAAGAACATAAGTACATAAATATTGATATTTTGTCTTTTGAATAACTATTTTCCTCCCTGGTCTCTTTTAGTTTCTTTTCTTTTTTTTCTGTGCACTCCTATTTTCAAAAGAAAATCAATTTGAAACATGCATTGTTAATAAACCTTGGTTTCCTGCTCTTTTTTAGTGGAATTAAAATACCACCTCCTTCTTTTTTCCTTCTCCTAGAATAATTTTCTCCACTCTTTTTACTAATTTTCTTTCCTCTCCTCTCTCCCTTTCCTTTTCTTTTTCTATGCTCCCTTCTATTTTCTATGAATAGTTAAAAAAAAATTTCACCTATTCTGTCCTCTTATCAGACTACTTCTTTTTAGCTCTTATTTCTTTCTTATTTTTAAAAGTTTTACACCTGGTTTTTTTTGGTATTGCATATCTAAAGTTTTAAAAATAACAATATATTTTGAATTTTGTTAGTAATTTGATTGATATATATAGTTATATTTGAAGGGAAATTGTTAACAAGATAAATTGAACAGATTTGGAATTTATAGGAATTCTTTTCCTTTTACTACATATAAATTGAAAGTAATTTTAAATTTCAAATAGTGGATTCAAATTTGATAATGTCAAGTACCTCAACCTTTGTTAAAACGGTCAAAAAACAAACTACAGCAACAATTCCCTCCCCACAAGGGTCACCGCATCCTTCCCCGTCGCACCAGGTGTTAACCATGTCTACCAAGGAAAAAGACAAAGACAAAACAATGCAGTCCAACTTTGCAACACTACAAGAAACTTTAAATACTTTGAAAGACTTTATGTTTAAATCTCAAGAAGATGCAACCCAACAACGAGAGGTTATAAAAGAGGACGCAACACAACAAAGAGATGCTATAAAATCAGAGTTGGCAGAATTTAAAATGGAGATGGCTCAATTGAAAGTTGACATGGGAGAGATGAAAGACCAGATAAAGGAGATGCAACAAACATTACAAGAAAGTGACGACCGAGTTAAAAAAGTCGAAGAGAAGTCTGACAAAACCGAAAAAAGAATGGACTACCTTGAAGGGAGAGCTGATGCAAGATATAGAAGATATGATGAATCAATCACTCAGTTGGAGATGCAACGTGCTTCGTATGGGCTAAGATTTCAGAATATAAAAGAGGAAAAAGATGAAGATTTAAAAATGACTATGGCTGAAACTATTGGAGGAATACTCCAAGAGGATCCCACAGCACTACTGAAAGAAATCGATGAAGTTTACAGAACTTCGAATAGCTACATTCGTCGCCACAACCTCCCGAGAGAGATACACATCAAGTTCACAAGAAAAGCTTTGCGAGATGACATACTCCACTGGTCAAGAAACTCCAAACTCCAACATCAAGGAATTGAAATAAAAATATTAAAACAAGTTCCAAGAAGTGTCAGAGAAAGCAGAAGAGACTATCACTTTCTAACTAGAATTTTGATTAAAGAAAATATAACTTTCCGTTGGCTTATTCCACAAGGCCTATCTCTGACTTGGCGTTCTACAAGATACAAATTGGAAAATGTAGACCAAGCTATGTACTTCTTTGAAAACAGTGGCATCAGCCATCTGGACTATACAACTAAACAACAAGCGGTCCAACAACAACCAGTACAACAGCAACCAGGGGAAAAACCAGTAATCCAACAAGAAGAAGATCTGGGGGCTACTGCTCAGACAATAGAGCAGGACCAAGGCGCCAGAAGAGTTCAACCTCAGCGAGAAACCAAAAAACCTACTAAATGACAATAAGTAAAGATTTAAAAATCTTTTCTGTAAATGTCAATGGACTTAATGAACCAAGGAAAAGGAAACAAATCTTTTCTAAAATTAGAAATCAAAATGCTCAAATTGCAATATTACAAGAAGTACATATTAAAAAAAATAACCAAAAATTACTGTTGAATCCCAAAATTGGAAAAATGTATGCTGCATTAGCAGATCAAAAAAAAAGAGGAGTAGTGATGTATGTTGAGAATTCTATAAATTCCAAACAAATATTTAAGGATAATGAGGGTAGAATATTGATTGTACAAGTTGATATTGAACCTAGACCTCTAGTTATTGTTTCTATCTATGCCCCTAATGAAGATCAAATGACATTTTATAAAAATCTACACCAAACAATAATAGAACTAGCTATTGAAAATGTATTAATAATTGGTGACTTTAATGCTATTACGAACAGACAACTAGACCATTCAGGGGGGGGAGGTAACAATAAAAGGGAAAAAAGTAAAAAAACAAGAAGGAATTTGCTACCTAGTACTTTTCAAAAAATGAAAGCGGAACTATTATTAAATGATATCTGGAGGGAAAGACACCCTCACAAGAGACAATATACCTTCTACTCCAACCCCCACAAAATTTGGACAAGAATAGACATGCTATGGGCACCAAAAATGGTTGCACAACAAATAAAAGAGGTCGAGATAGATGTTAATACATGGGCTGATCACAATCCAATAGTGGTCTCTATGAGAATGAATAATAAACAGAATAACTGGCGGATGAATAGAAACATTTTAAATGATAAGAAATATAAGGATTGGATTGAAAAAGAATTAAAAATATTTTTTGAAATTAACAAAAACTCAGACACCACCCCACAAAATTTATGGGATACACTTAAAGCCTATATAAGAGGATTAACAATATCCTACACAGCAAAATATAACAAGGAAAACAAATTAAAGTATGTACAATTAATAAATGAATTAAAACAATTAGAATTTTTATCGCAGCAACACATTAAGAATAGAGATTTAAAAACAGAAATAAATGTAATTAAACATAAAATTAGAATCATAGAACAAAATCAGATAACTGAAAAAATTAAAAGAGTAAAGCAACACTATTTTGAACATGCAAACAAACCAGGCAGATGGCTAGCATATAAACTTAGAAAACAGAGACAATCAAAATTAATTAAAAAACTAGAAGACAAAGATGGTATAATAAAATATGATACAGAAGGAAAGGCAGACATTGTGTATAATTTTTATAAAGATTTATATGCAAAAGATAATATTAGCGAAGATGAAGTCTTTAACTATTTACAATCTTCAAAATTACCACAAATAACAGAGGACCAACAGGCCACCATGGATGGACCAATAACAATGGAAGAACTCCTAATAATAATCAAAAAACAGAAAAATAATAAGGCCACAGGCCCAGACGCCATACCGGCAGAATGGTATAAAATAGAAAATGAAACAATAAGAAATCACATGTTAGAAACCTTCAATCTATGTAGACTCGAGGGTAAAATTCCTAAATCTTGGTCAGAATCACTAACAACTTTAATACACAAACCGGGCACAGACCCAGAAAAAATTAAAAATTACAGGCCTATATCATTATTAAATGTAGACTACAAGATATTTATTGCTATTTATGCAGACAGACTTAAAAGAGTCATAAATGGAATAATACACCAAGATCAAAATGGGTTTCTACCAGGGAGACAAATTAAAAATAACCTTAGAACAGTTATAAATACACTAGAGTACTATGAACAATATCCAGGTAAGACAGCATCCTTAATGTTCCTAGATGCCCAAAAGGCCTTTGACAACGTCAATTGGATATTTATAAAAATGCAATTAAATAAAATGAGATTTGGCCCAAAATTTGTTAATTTAATAGATACTATCTATTCAAAACAAACAACCAATATAATATTGAACAATAACCAACTACCAAAACTTGAGATAA
This sequence comes from Erythrolamprus reginae, assembly GCF_031021105.1. Classification (NCBI taxonomy): domain Eukaryota; kingdom Metazoa; phylum Chordata; class Lepidosauria; order Squamata; family Dipsadidae; genus Erythrolamprus; species Erythrolamprus reginae. Next base: position 138,872,622 of record NC_091951.1, read on the forward strand.
ATAAGGGAGTTCGTCAAGGTTGCCCTATATCGCCATTGCTATTTATTATGATTCTTGAAACTCTATTAATTAAAATAAGAGCAGATCCTAAAATAAAAGGTTTAACTGTAGGAGATGAAACTTATAAAGTCCAAGCCTTTGCAGATGATTTAACGTTTATAATTGAAGAACCGATAACAACAGTCCCCACATTACTGCAAGCTATTGAACAATATGGAAAGGTAGGAGGTTTAAAGATAAACAAAAGTAAAACACATTTTTTAACTAAATATATGAGCAAAACACAAGAAACCAAATTAGAAAGCATTTCTGGAATAAAGATTGTTAAAAAAGTAAAATACCTAGGAATAAATCTAACAGCGAAAACAATAACATTAAAAAATGATAATTATACAAAATTACTAACAGAAATTAAAAAAGATTTAGCAATGTGGAATAACCTGAAAATATCATTTCTAGGAAGAGTGGCAACAATTAAGATGAATATTTTACCCAAGGTCTTATTTCTCTTCCAGGTAATTTCAATAACTCCAGGGGGAATCTTTTTTAAAACTTTGACAAATCTAATTAAAAAATTTATATGGCAAGGGAAAAAAGCAAGGATAAAAATAAATTGTCTAGAAGATATCAAAGAAAGAGGAGGATTTGGCCTTCCAAATTGGAAATTATACTACCAGGCTGCCGCATTAACATGGGTTAGAGATTGGATAACTCTAGAGAATAAAATAATATTAAATTTAGAAGGACATGACCTTATGCTTGGATGGCATGCGTTTATATGGTACGACAAGGAAAAAAACCACTCATATTTTAAAAGACATACATTAAGGAAGTACCTACTAGAGGTTTGGAAAGACATAAGGAAAAATCACTTTCTAAATACTGTATCCCAGAATGGCTTGCCCCCCTAGAAGCAATAACACATCCGAAGTCTATGAAAGACAAGAAAATATCTTTTAGATATAAAGAATTACTAAATGACCAGATGAAGTTAAAATCTAGGATTAAATTACAAGAAGAAGGAATAACAATAGACGGGTGGCATTATGCCCAGATTCGATCTAGATACCAGAAGGATAAAACTCTTTATATTTTTAATAAAAGTAAAAATTTGTTAAGTAATCTAATTACTACCAATCCAACAAAAATGATAGGTAAAATATATAAATTCCTCATTGCTCATAAAAACATAGAGTTGACTTTAAAAGACACTATGATAAGATGGTGCAGAAATATTGGCAAGGAAATAGACATAGACACATGGGAGAAAGTTTGGATTAATAACTGGAAAATGACCAAATCAGTCTCATTAAAAGAAAACCAAATTAAAAATGTTCTACAGGTGGCATCTCCCACCAAATAGGATAGCAAAAATGTTTCCCAAAACATCTCCACTATGTTGGAAATGCAAGAATGAAATAGGAACCTACTACCATCAATGGTGGACATGTGGTAAAGCTAAAATATACTGGAAGATGATAGAGAAAATAATAAAAGAAATAGTAAAGCAAGATATAGAAAATACCCCGGAATTTTACTTATTAGGAATTACCAACCGGACTTATAAGAAAGAAATTCTTTATTTAATTATACACATACTAACTGCGGCTAGAATAATATATGCGCAGAATTGGAAGGGGGAAGAAATCCCCAAGGAAGAAGAAGTTATAGCTAAAATATTAGATTGCGCTGAAATGGATATGATGACAAGACGATTAAATGATCAAGAAGATACTAAATTCTATGAAACATGGAACAATGTTTATAAATGGATAGACAAGAAAAAATAAGATATACAAATTTATCTTTAGTTAATTTTTTGTATTTGTTTTTACCTAGGTGATAACAATGTTAATATTAGTTTAAATGTATTTTTTTGATGATTATGATACAGTAGTTTATGTATAAGCAACATATTAAGAATTTTGGTTTATATACGTATAGTAGTTGAAATTAGTTTAAATGTATTGTTTGATGATTATGGTATATTAGTTTATGTATAAGCAATATATAAAGAATTTTGGTCTATACACGCATAGTAGTTAAAACTAGATTAAAGGTATTTTTTGATGATTATGGTACATTAGCTTATGTATAAGCAATATATTAAGAACTTTAGTTTATATATACATAGTACTTAAGATTTTGAAAATTCTAACTCAAATTTACTAGACTTTTTAATATTCAACATATATTCAATTATGTATTCTTTTTCTGTATTTGAATCTATACTTTCAAAAGAAGCGGGGGAAATGCACCCCCACTTTATGTTTAATGTTTGTATGTGTGTCTGTTCATTTTAAGAAAAATTAATAAAAAAAATTTAAAAAAAAAAAGAAGCTCCATGCAAGTACAAGCAGAGGTTTTTCGAACGGATTCACATTTAATGTATGGACCATATTCAACTATTGCAAGAAAGGGCAATGCTACCTAAAGTGTGAGTAGCACAGTGCATAACCGCACAAATGTATTTTAAAATGATGGCACATTACTTCTGGTTCAATACTTTTACACCAATATAACATTGTGATAAATGTTTGCACCTGAAAACTGAAGCACAGTCTTCTTTAATACATATTGCATATGCATGAATGCTAGATGTTCCAAATGCATCCATCATTATGTGATAACATTAATGACCTGGGATGGGCTACAGTGTGGCTGATTGCATTAACTGTTGGAAGCTATTGTCTGACTTAGCGTGTGTCAATTTTCCATTCATGCTAGTTGGATTCTGCTATTTTTCCTGTGTGTTGTGGGCTAGGCTTCATTTTTTGTTTAGATTCAGAAGTACATAATACAGCTTTTATGTACTTCCACTTGGCAAACTCTTTCTATGATGAAAGGGGTTGAGATCGCAGTATCCTATAAGTTGTTATTATATTATGTCCTGTTGCAGATCTTTTTCGGACACCCCCGCACAATCTGTGTAAAGTTTTAAGTCCTGACTCCTGCTTTGGAATTAATTGCAATTACTGTCCATTTGGATAATTACTGTAAAGCAGCTGTCTTGAGCTGGATAGTGGGTCGGAAGAGGGGGATGGGTGCGTGTGAGAGAGATAGAGGGACATATTAGTGCTAAATGCTGCTTTGACAGTCCCCATCTAGATGTCTTCCTGCCTTAAGAAAGCAGCAAGGAAGGAGCTGCGGTATAAGCTGCCTTTAGAATTACAATACTTCTGTAGTTACACTGCCAAAAGCTTTTAGTGCAAGAACCAGATACACTTTCCCCTTCTGGCTTGATAAATGAAAATGACTGTCAACAGCGAAGAAAATATTTGTTTCCCAACGAGCTGGTTTAAGTCCTTTGGACAATTTTATAGATTTTCATTTGTGCACTCACAAGCATCTTTTGTAGATAAAAGTAAATGTTTCGGGGATTGCCTGTATAAGGCACAGATTTACATACCATGCCAGAGATGAATGATGTCTGTAGCTGGGATTTTCAAACTTTTCAGGCCACAGAACTTCTTTAAAAGAAAAATCTTAAGAACCCCTGAGCAGGGGAAGAAATTCTATTTATGAAGATTAGTTGCATTTAAAGTATTTTTTTCCTTTTTCCTTTTAATTCTTAGTCTTTCACAGAACCCCATTTAGGTTCCATGTAACACAAGGTGATAAACTCTGCTCTAGAGCAAGAGAGAGAACTATTTTTATAACCTGATTCTAGTAGGATACTTTGGGCTGATGGCAGTGGTAGTCCAATTCCCCCAAGAGTTTGTTCTGCGGGAAATGGGAAGTCATTTGTTGAAAAAGAGCTTCAAAGATGAATCACACACAATTTTGCAATATATTTTTGGAGCAATGATTTTCCATTTTAATTTGGTTCCATTTCCTCCCATTATTACACTCTTCACTGGAGGGAAAAACATATACAGTAGAGCTGGGCATACAGTTCCAAATGTAATGGGCAGTTTGACATTAATAGCGGACAATTTTTCTGACATTTTGCAAAGAAAAGGAAGTGTCAAACTACTTTTCAAAGGCTGAACTCCCTTTGCTATTAATGTTAGTATTGCTGTGGAAAAGTCCAGTAGGAGAAAGCCTATATAGTTAACCAAAGAACATAAGACAGCTGGAGGAATGATTCTACCACCGAGAAACATTGACACAGTATTCTTCCCCACTTTTATTTTATTGTTGTTGTTATTATTATTATTATTATTATTATTATTATTATTATTTAGATTTGTATGCCGCCCCTCTCCGTAGACTAGTTAGTTAGTTAATTAGTTAGTTAGTTAGTTAGTTAGTCAGTCACGTACATATTTGTAATATACATAGATACAAAGAGCCAGGGTGGCACAGCAGATAGAGTGCTGTACTGCAGGCCACTGAAGCTGACTGTAGATCTGCAGGTCAGTGATTCAAATCTCATCACCGGGTCAAGGTTGACTCAGCCTTCCATCCTTCTGAGGTGGGTAAAATGAGGACCCGGATTGTGGGGGCGATATACTGGCTCTGTTAAAAAGTGCTATTGCTAACATGTTGTAAGCCGCCCTGAGTCTAAGGAGAAGGGCGGCATAAAAATGGAATGAATGAATGAATGAATGAATTAATTAATTAATTAATTAATGAATTAATTAATGAATGAATTAATGAATGAATGAATTAATTAATAGCCATTACAAAAGTATTTCACTGCTGTACTCTTTGTACAGTGTTATATTCTTGAAATACTTTCTCCTGCTAGCTTTATGTAAGGTTACAAGTGACTTGGTTTTGGAAGAACATAAATAAAGAAATAAAATAAATAAATATAACATTGGTATATACATATATATACCAATGTCTATGGAGAGGGGCGGCATACAAATCTAATAAATAATAATAAGATGGGTACTGATAAGAGGGAACAATTGGACAGGGACAGTAGGCATGCAGGCGCGCTTATACACCCCCTTTACTGACCTGTTAGAAATCGGGTGAAGTCAACCATAGACATTCTATAAGGGTAGAGTTTTGGGGGTTTGGTGATGAAACCACAGAGTCAGGTCGTGAGTTACAGGCATTAACCATTCTGCTGCTAAAGTCGTATTTTCTACAGTCATGTTTGGGACTGTTCACTTTGTATCTGTTTGTATCCGTTTTGTGCTCATGTATTGTGGTTGAAGGTGAAGTAGTCGACAGGATATTATAGCAGATAATTTTATGAGCTGTGTCAGGACTATGCTTAGGTCATGCGGAAGGCAACGTAGTTCTAAACTTTCTAAGCTCAGGATTTCAAGTCTGGTTGCATAAGGTATTCTGTTGTGAGTAGAGGAGTGGAGGGCTTGTTTAGTATAGTATCTCTGGACACTTTCTAATGTATTTATGTCTGATATGCAGTTCCAGACAGATAAGGGTTCCAGACAGATAAGGTCTGGTGAATGTTTTGCATGTTCTGGTTAGTAGTATGATATTACCGGAGAAGAAGCTACGTAAGATTTGGTTAACAACTCTTGAAGCCTTTTGGGCAATGTTATTGCAATGGACTTTGGCACTTAAGTCATTTGGTATGAGTATTCTAAGATCTTTGACAGAGAGAGGTTCATCTGCAAGGTCTTGTTTATTCAACTTGTATTTGGTGTTCAGGACAGAGAATTTGTTGGTTGAGATTTGGAGTTGCCAGATGTTTGATCATTCTGACACAGAGTCAACGCCTTTTTGGGGGATAGCAGTGTTATTGGTGAAGAGAATGCAGTTGTTTGTAATGTGATCGCAAAGGTCATTTATAGAGTATAAAAAGTGTTGGTCCTAGTACACTGCCTTGGGGTACACCACTGTTAACAGGAACAGGATTAGATAGGGCACTCCCTATTTTGACCACTTGTCTGTTTGACAGGAACACAGTTATCCAGTCATGTAGAGGTCCAGAGTGCCATAGGATTTGAGTTTCAGAAGTAGTTTATCATGAACTACTGAGTCAAAGGCTTTACAGAAGTCTATACAAATTGTGTCTATTGTTTTGCCCTGGTAAAGTTTCGGGGTCCATATTTATTTATTTATTTATTTATTTATTTATTTATTTATTTATTTATTTATTTATTTATTTATTTATTTATTTATTTATTTATTTATTTATTTATTTATTTATTTATTTATTTATTTATTTATTTGTTAAATTTGTATATTTATTTGATTTATTAGATTTGTATGCCGCCCCTCTCCATATGTTTTTACAGTGTAGATTGCAGGATAATTCACAGGTGAATTTTATTGTCTTGTACAGGTGGTAGTATTAGTGAGGTTCTGCAGCCCTTTGCTATGCTTCTTGAAACCGCCCACAGATGCAATCATAGAGTAGCTGGAAGGTCCTTTTGAGTTAAGCAATTAGCTCCTAGTGTTATTGTAAATTTAGCAAGCAAGCCATATCCCATCTGTTTATGGGATGAATTGAGCTTTTAAACCTCATTTCCTAATTACTGGACAAATTCCAGCAACCCCACTTGAACCAATGTAGATCCAATCAATAATAACACATCTTTTTTTTTTAACATAGAAAGCAGTATAGAGGGGGGGATGACTTCCTGTGTGCAACTTTAAATACCTTTAAATAGGCTACAGCAGGTGATCTAAGCCTTGCTTGATCACTCCCTTTTAAATTAATATTGCAGTGGCTGAAACAAGAGAAGAGGCCAGAAAAATGTCAGTTGAACAGAGCACTTACAAGCAGGGTGCTTTTTGACAAATAGGATCAAAGGACTTTATAGTCTTCACTTGTGAATGTTTTAGAGTTGGTCCTATTACAGAAAGGGAGCTGAGAGCTATTGTAAAAGGACTGCATGTTGCCTCTGCACTAAAAGGGAAGAAATTAGTTTTTAACCTCCTTCCTAGATATTACTCAGTAAAATCTCAGTAAAATCCCTTGGCCTATGTGTCTGAATTAATGAGAATTGATTCCTTCCTTTGCATTCAGAGCATACAGTTCCTGTATGCTCTGAATGCAAAAAAATAATAAAATCTCAATGTACTCTCTTTTAGTAAGTATACCTACAGAAATGGCAAATGCGAAAGAGCTTATCTGCAATGCAGATCCATAGCACAGACAACTGAGTCAGTTTCGTTAGTGACATGCTTCCCCAGTACACTGTATATTGGCCTCTGCTGGTTTTTGACTTCAGTTCCCATATGCCCCTGCCATCATGGGAATTATGGAAGCTGGATTTCCCAGAGCTTGAGCTGAACATGCTGAGATGTTCTAGTACATTGCAAAAAACCTGATGAGAAGCTGCAGCCAAGAATAGCTGGTTAAATGCCCTTTACTGGCAAATAGGATTTCTATAGGTTGGTCCGGTTTCTAAGATGCACACCTGATTTCTGCATCTACGTAGAATATAAAGGAATGAAATACCATATTTTTCAGAGTATAAGACATCTTTTTTGCTTCTAAAAGAGGCTGAAAATTTGGGTACATCTTATACTCGGAATGTAGCTTTTTTGAAGCTTTTTTCCCCAGCCCAATGAAGTGTTAATGATCTTCCCGGCTTGCAGACTTGTTTTCATTGCTACTTTGAAGTTTGTTTTCCAGCTCTATGTCTGCAGGCTTGTTTTCATTGCTACTCCCTTTGAAGAAGGGTTTTTTCAGCCCTAAACAGGGGATAAAATAATGTGCTGAAGCTGAACAGACTAAGGATGTTAACCAGATGAATACTGGTAGGTAGATCCCCCCCCCCCCATTTTCCTCCCCCAAAACTAAGGTTTGTCTTAATACTCCGGAAAAATATGGTAGATAGGGGGAAAGGAGCATGTCTGTTCCTAATGTCTTGAACAAAATCTATAAACATTTCATATGTAATTGGACTCTAAACACATTCATTTGAAATAAGGACGGTCATTACACCTCTAGGCATTTACTGAAAATATTTGGATGGAACTATCTTTGCATTACTCGCTAATAATGGATATTTTTAATCATAAGAGCAACTCTGTAACATCTGACCATAGAGAAGTGTAGTTCTATTGTGACCAACCAGTTCCCTTAAGAAACCTCCCAATCACAAGCCCAGCAACTAGCATTGCATACCTATTCCATCAGGTATCAGAGCAATAGGTGACAAGCGTGACTGGTAACCACCCATTGGATAGTTCTACCCTCGGTGTATTTTCCTATCTTCTGAAACACCATTTTGTTCAAGCCAAATGCCTGAAGGACATTGAATGGATCTCATTATTTGGGGCCTCTTCAGCTATTGGCACTCTTGCTTCACTCAGAAGAACAAAGCTTACAGAACAAAGCCTACAAAGCTATTTTATTAAATAGTTAAATGGGGTTGCACTGCGGTGAAAGAGTCGGCTGCAGCCAGTGTTCCCTCTAATTTTTTGAGGGGGTGGGCGGAAAAGTATAGTGTCTGAGCGGCAGTCCCTTCGGGACTGGGCGGCACAGAAATAATAAATAAATAAACAAACAAACAAACAAACAAATAAATAAAAAACCCACCCTGTTTTGCCTCAGAGAATTTCAAAATAAAATACAGTACTGTACTGTGTGTCTATAACAGTGAGCTCATAATAGGGCAACTCTATCAATATCAAAATGCCACTTAAATAGTTGAGCTAGTTTCAAACTAGATTTTGATTTTCTTTCTCTCTTCCTTACTCCCATTCTTTTTCTTTCTCTTTTCCTTCCTCTTTTTTCTATCTGTTTCTCTCTCTTCCTCTCTCTCTCCTTCCCTCTCACTCTTTCCCTCTCGGCTTCTGGGCAGGTTTGGAAAACTCTGAGTTGATGATGATCTTTAAGTGAGCGATTGCTCACTGCTCAGCTTAGAGGGAACTATGGCTGCAGGTACCATTTTTTTAATGGAAGAAACCTGAGGCATTGCACATCACTTCAAAGTTGTATGTACTTTGTGTAAGATGTGAGTTGAATTGCTGGGAATGATCAGTCCTAGACTTCTCTGCTCTACTTGGAACAGAGAGGGATACCTCTTTAGAGGTACTAAAATCTCACAGAAAATCCATTCAATGGGAAAAGGTGAAATGCTTCACAGTATATTGGTAGCATAAAGCATTGTTCAGCAGTCCCCTATTAACATTTGCACGAACTGTTTGTGAGCCATTCCCTGGCACTCAAAATTTCCACTTTACCTTAGAAGTTGCAAAAAAGGGGCTGCCATAAAATTGATTCACCTAATGGAACAGAGTAAATAAAAAAGTATTAACACCTAAGTGTGGCAGTTTCCCTAAAGCTCCTGGAATTAAAGCATGGAAAGACAGATGTAGAAGAAGAAGAAGAAGCACGCATTTTCCTCACAATCACTTTTAAGGGCAACTGTCCATTTGTTTGCTCTTCAGAAGCAGTCTTCTCTATGCCTGGGCATGGCTCCTGGGTGAAGGAACCTTCTGCATGGGCCTTGGAGGAAAACAACTCTGGAGGCATGCCTGCCCTTTTAGTCAAGGTTTTCATCATCACTAAGAAACCAGCGAAAAAGTCAAAGTGCTGCTTGATGTTTTTTTATTCTATGTTGCAGAAAAAATAAAATTTCTATTTGGAAAAAAAAGAAAAGGAAGGGCAGCTTCTTGGGAACATCACATGCCTACAAGAAGAATGTTGAAAAATACAGGGCCACCATTCCTGTCCCAAGGAAGCCAATAAGGATGGGTTAAGCCATGAGTCCTAAAACTATGGCCCACCGAAGCCATTAATCCAACCTGCATAGGACCATAAGGCTGTCCACCCACATTGCCCGCCCGGCTGAGTGCAGGACTTACCTTTGCAAGGCCAGAACTGAAAGGTAAGGCCAACAATGTTGGTGAAAAATGGGGCACATAGACACCTCAGGAGGCCAAAAACCGTGAAAATGGCCTGTTTGGGTTAACTCCTTTAATGCCAAGCCAAGTGTGCCCTCAGTGTTGCAAAACATTCACACTTTGCTCTCCTCGAGGCAAAACCAGACTTTTTCGGCTGAGTTTTTTTTGTTGCAGAGGATTATTATTATTGTTGTTATTATTATTATTATTATTATTATTATTATTTATTAGACTTGTATGCCACCCCTCTCCGCAGACCCGGGGCAGCTCACAGCAGTGATAAAGGCAATACATAATAACAAATCTAATAATTAAAATTTAAAAAATAACAATAGTGCATTTAAAAATCTAAAAACAAGGAACCCCAATATATAAAAACATACATACAATCCTATCATACACAAATACTACATAGGCAGGGCGAGATGTCTCAGTTCCACCACATTTGGCGACAGAGGTGGGTTTTGAGGAGTTTACGAAAGGCAAGGAGGATGGGGGCAGTCCTGATCTCTGGAGGGAGCTGATTCCAGAGGGTCGGAGCCGCCACAGAGAAGGCTCTTCCCCTGGGTCCCGCCACACGGCATTGTTTAGTCGATGGGACCCGGATAACAACTGAGACATTTTAAATCCTTCTGATAGCTGGTGCACCCCTCCAAAAAAAGAAGAAGAATAAGAAGCAAAGGTGACTGAGCACTTACTCCGCTGCTTTTCATAGAATAATCTAATTGCAATGCTCTCTCTTTCTCTCTCTTACTGCCTCTCCCCAAGGTAGTCAGGAGTCATAGAAACTTGGGTTGGGAAAGGGCAAAAGTAGCTTGTGCTAACAAGGCTCCAAGGCCCACAAAACTCCAAGGGCCCTGGGTTTATTTTTGCTAGTGTAAAAGAAGAGTTAGAGCACATACAGGAGGCCAGAAAGAAAGAGCTTCAAAAGACTCCTCTGGAGGAAGTGATGTCAGGAGCATCTCAGGTAAGGGAGCAGGTTGATTGGGGGGTTGCAATGAGAACTGCTGGGCTTGGTTTAAGGAGAAGGGCTAAATTTGATGGGCCCTTTTGGTTGGCACAAATTATGACTAATCTGCCATCGATGGCAGATACTGAAAGGGAGGCAAGGATTGCGCACAATGTTGCACATCTGTACAATAAACCTGTTAGCCGTGGGAGGGGAAGAAGATGTATATGTTGAAGTGTCTCAGGAATGACCTAGATTTGTCAGATGCTTTGGGCTCATCCCTGAAACAATATTATTTATTTATTTGTTTGTTTATTTGTTTGTTTGTTTATTTTGTCTAATACACAATACATATTTTTTAAATAATTTTTTAAATTAAATTTTATTACAACAAACAAAAAAATACTTAAAAGAAAACGTGCCCAACACCAATAAAAAAACCCACCACCATTTAGGGGGTTAAATTATTTGCAATAAGTTTCAATTTCTTCCTTAGCTCCGGTTTACATTTCTTTACATACAAAAAGTGATTGGAATTTATTTTTCACATTGTCGTCATAGATTCTACTTAAGATATAATTTTTCACCTTATTCCATTGTGCCATCAGGTTCTCCAATTTATTTTCATCAGTTATTTAATCTTATTTCCATAATTTCGAAGTGGATGTGGTCCACCATGTACCAGTACCAATTCTGGATTGTCCATTTATTGCTATCCTTCCACTCTAATACCACTACTGCTTGAGCGCTTTCCAAAGCTGCTGTTTTGATTTCTTTAAATTCTCGTATTTCCCCATATTTAACTAGTATTGCTAATTCTTTTGTAATTATCCAATTAATGTTTAGCATATTATTTATTTCATTCTGTACTTCCTTCCAAAATTTTTGAACTTCAACACATTCCCAGAGCATATGCATAAAAACTCCTTTTATTTGGCAACCATGCCAGCAATTTCCTTTCCCTTTCCTCTGGAAGTGTGCTAGTTTTACTGGCGTGAAATACCATTTATGTAAAATTTTCCTTCTCATCTCTCTAATCCTTGTATTCTTTATTTTATGTATATTTTCTACTACTTCTTCTATCTCGCTTTCATTAATATGTAATTCATTTTGCCAATATCTTGTTAGGCCTTTAATCACTTCTATACATAATACATATTGAAGAGAATACACATGAAGTATTATATATAAAGAGAAGATATAAAAATAGAGGAGAAGATATATGAAGGAAGAGAAGATATATGATATGAGATAAGGAGAGACAATTGGACAGGGGACGAAAGGCAGGCTAGTGCACTTATGTAGGCCCCTTACTGACCTCTTAGAAACCTGGAGAGGTCAATCGTGGATAGTCTAAGGGAGAAATGTTGGGGGTTAGGGGTTGACAGTAATGAGTCTGGTAATGAGTTCCACGCTTCGACAACTCGATTGCTAAAGTCATATTTTTTACAGTCAAGCTTGGAGCGGTTAATATTAAGTTTAAATTTGTTGCGTGCTCTTGTGTTGTTGCGGTTGAAACTGAAGTAGTCATTGACAGGCAGGACGCTGCAGCATATGATCTTGTGGGCAATACTTAGATCGTGTTTTAGGCGTCATAGTTCTAAGCTTTCTAGACCTAGGATTGATAGTCTGCTTTCGTAGGGCATTCTGTTTCGAGTGGAGGACAAGGAGATTGGCTTTAGAAAGAAGCGTGGAAGAGGCAGAAGAATGTTCTTAATTCTGGTCTGTCACGACTCAACCATGTTCTTTTGAGGCCATCACTTCAAGGCCAGATCTCCTGCCGTCAAGTGAGGCCACGTCCGATCTGGTAGAAAGCTTTTCACAGGAGAAACGACTCCACTTGGATTATATTCTGAGATCTGGCTACCAACTTCGGTAAGCGCTTTTACCAGGGAGCAGAAAGCAAGAGCAGAATTTCCAAGCCCGTTCTTTATCACTAGTGGTCACAATGGCAGAACCATAAATTAGCATTTAGACTAATATACCGCTTCACAATGCTTTACAGCCCTCTCTAAGTGTTTTACAGAGAGTCAGCATATTGCCCCCAACAATCTGGGACCTCATTTTACCAATTTTGGAAGGATGGACGGCCGAGTCAATTTTGAGCCTGTTGAGATTCGATCTGTCAAACTGCTGGCAGTCGGTGATCAGCAGAAGTAGCTTGCAGTACTGCACTCTAACCACTGCACCACCGAGGCTCTATAAAACGGCATCTCAGTGACAATTTGGAAGAGGAAGATGTCATTCTAACCGGAGAAGGAGTTAGACAGGTTGTTCTGGGGAGAGGTAAGGAAAGGAGGTGTCCCCAATTCTTAATTTCCCAGTTGACACTTTGATTCCCCTTGCTTCCCTCTTTCCTCCCTCCATTTTTTCTTCTCTTCCCTCCCTCCTTTCTCTCTCTCTCTTTCTTTCTCTCTCTCTCTTTCTTTCTCTCTCTCTCTCTCTCTTTCTCTCTCTCTCTCTTTCTTTCTCTCTCTTTCTTTCTCTCTCTCTCTCTCTTTCTCTCTCTCTTTCTTTCTTTCTCTCTCTTTCTCTCTCTCTCTCTTTCTTTCTCTCTCTTTCTTTCTTTCTCTCTCTCTTTCTCTCTCTCTCTCTCTTTCTTTCTCTCTCTCTTTCTCTCTCTTTCTTTCTCCTTTGCATTTCTTTGCCAAAACACTACCTCCAATTTTGCCTCCAACAGACCTGCAAGGCAGATTTGGTAAAATGTAGGGAATGGTTCAAAATTTGCCCATGAGAGTTCTAGCTGGTCAGGGGCCTGAGCTTGAGCCCTCCTCACTCTGTCTGCAGTGCTATAACCATCCCTCCCCATTGAATTCCTTTCCTTAGGTGATGAAGAAGAAAAGCAGCTTTGGAAATGCAAAGCGTCCACGGAAGTTGTTCCTATATTCATTCAGGGCCCTCTCCATGCCTGGCCGCCCCTACCAAGCTCTTCCCAGTTCCTTTCTTGGAGACTATGACAGCAGCATCCGCTATGCCGGCACCAGGAGCCCCAAGGGAACGTTCTCTGAAAGCGTAAGTGAATGGTGCACCTCCCCAGATGGCTTCTGGGCTTTTCATCATCTAAATTTGCCCGTGGGACCTCACTGGCACTTAATCCTGCTCACTCTCGCTGAATAGGCTTGCCATTAGGGTTAACCGCTCCCCCCACTGCTCCCAATCCCAGTTATGGAAACCTGTCCTGGCCTTTGCCATCAGGATTGGCTGGGCATGTTGCCTATGTTGCAATATGTCTCCACTTTAATTTAGAGGCAGTAACAGGTCCCAATGCTGAGCTTCCAAAGCTGTATTAATCTTCTGGCATCTCCCTGCCCTCAAGGTTAACTGCCACTCGCTGACCTCCAGAGCCAAACAACTAAGCAAGGTCCATTTTTGGTACTCGCCAGTACTTCCTCACACAACAGCAGCGGAAAGATTTAGTCATTTCTGTTATATCCTTCTGTCCTTCCCTCCCCCCCACCCACTTCAGCCTGGATAAGAACGTATCTACAAGAGGACACTTTTTTGGGGAAAGGTGCTATAGATCCAGTGAAGGGCTACCAAAATTTTACTACCACACCATGGGTGTGGTTTATGCAGGACACCCTGCATTTTCTTTCAACATCTTTCAGTGTAAATTGCATGCTCTAGGGTGGAGCTCCATTTTCGCTACCCCACTGTGTTCACACACACCCCGCCCCAGTCCGGGTAGCAGCCCACCCCTGTATAGATCTTCCCTAATTCTCAGAATCAGAAACATCTTAAAGATTATGAAAGACAGTTGCTGCTTCCTTTCTCACTATTTATTTATTTATTTATTATTTAGATTTGTATGCCGCCCCTCTCCGCAGACTCGGGGCGGCTCACAGCAAAATAAAACAATTCATAACAAATCTAAATTGTAGTTTAAAATATTTAAAAACCCCATTTACTAAACAAACATACATACAAACATACCATTCACAAATTGTATATGCCCGGGGGAGATGTCTCAGTTCCTCCATGCCTGACGACAAAGGTGGGTTTTAAGGAGCTTATGGAAGGCAAGGAGAGTAGGGGCAGTTCTAATTTCTGGGGGGAGTTGGTTCCAGAGGGCTGGGGCCGCCACAGAGAAGGCTCTTCCCCTGGGGCCCGCCAACCGACATTATTTAGTTGACGGGACCTGGAGAAGGCCCACTCTGTGGGACTAATCGGTCGCTGGGATTCGTGCAGCAGAAGGCGGTCTCGGAGATATTCTGGTCCAATGCCATGAAGAGCATATTACTAATGCTAATTGTCACACAATTAAGACAAAATCAACATTTAATTTAGCCAATGGGCATGTAGACTACCTGCTTTTTATTATTATTATTATTATTATTATTATTATTATTATTATTATTATTATTATTTAGATTTGTATGCCGCTCCTCTCCGTCTTTGCTAAGCATCACCCCCCCATTGCTGGTTTTTGGTCTGCAAATACATGACAAAGTACAGGGCTGGTTCTACAAATCTCTAAATTTACTTATCCCTGTATCCATCCCACCCACCACATGTAAGGAAAGGCAGGAAGTATCAAATGAAAGATAAGGCTGGTTGTGTTTCAGAAGACGCTCGGGTTTTAAATCCGACAGATCAACATCAGTGTTGCTGGCTACTGTAATTTTAGAAAATATTTAATTTAATTCTATTTAATTTATGTAAAATAGATCTGCGTAGGAGAAAGAGAGAAGGTGGGTGAGCCTGGGAAGAAGGAAATGACCTATTCATGTTCAGATTACTGATAAGCAATTACCAAGTGAGAACAGGAGCCCGTTTGATTGCCACCCAACTAATCCAGGCCAATTGCTTTCTTCCTGCTTCTGATTGTGCTGAAGATTTGTTTACATACCAGGCCAAATATTATCGACACAAAAGTTGGCAAAGACTTTTTACACTTTAGGGAAGTTGGTCATTTTATCTTTGCTTTACAAACATAGCACTTTATTGTGGAATCATAAGGCTTGGCAACAGGTGGTACAGCCAAAGATTATGAGCCAGCTTGAGGGCCAGGATCTCGCAGCTGCTAGCCAGACAAACAGCACCCAAAACCAGGGCAATGGGATTTCCTCACTTGGGAACCAAATGTATTGGATCTCCAACCAAGGAATGCCTTGGTTGGAGGCAAAGTAATATTTGCAAGGGTTGCAAATCAAGAGTGCTCCTTCATAGTATGACACAGCTATGCACAGAGATATGCCTCCTCCTGGACACAGAATCCACCACAGTCCCTAATAAAGAGTATTACAATTATTCAGGATAATCTTTATGCAGATTATCGGGACCTGATGGACGGAGCAGATTGGATGCCTGTGTTTATTAAATATGAATTTTGATCCCTGCGTAGAGAGTGGGATCGTTCTGGGGGGTGTGGCCTTGAGCCAAGGAGGGGGCTTAGCGCTGCCACTCCGTATAAATCACTAAAGCAGGATCAGGGCAGCCAGAGGGTAGGCAACGTCCATGTGCTGAGGCATCCCACACAATCAACACCGGAACAAA
This sequence comes from Erythrolamprus reginae, assembly GCF_031021105.1. Lineage (NCBI taxonomy): Eukaryota > Metazoa > Chordata > Lepidosauria > Squamata > Dipsadidae > Erythrolamprus > Erythrolamprus reginae. Next base: position 138,888,796 of record NC_091951.1, read on the forward strand.
AGAGCTTCATTGGTAGGGAAGGAGCCCATTTTGGACAGTATTTGCAAGAAGGGCACCTCACAATGACAACGGTAGAAGCCAAACCTGAAGAGGAGGACAAAAAGGAACTGGACTCAGTGCCAGACCCCGCTCCACCAGAGGCAGCAACCACACCAACATCCGATCCACCAAGCAGGGTAAGGTTGTCGCTTGCGTAAGGATTTGAGTCTGTCCAGTTCTCACATTGCTCTGGGACCAGAGACTGGTCAGTATTGGGACTGAGCTTTGAGGGAGAACAAGTGCCATGTGTCAAGGCCACGAGCAGAATGCAAAAAGAGCAGGATTCAGATAAGGGCATAAATTGTTTTGTTTTGGTTTTTGGAATTAAAAAAACAGATGCATCATGAGCATTTTGGTCTGGAAGCCCTGGGAAATCTTCAGTTGAGCTGATTCTCAACTGTTGCTTTTTCTGCCCTTCTTCTTCCCCATTCTACATTCCTGTCCCGTTCAACAGTATTCCCTGCAAAAAGTACTGGTTTTCAGAGTCCTTTTTCAATATGTATTGCGATATCACCACTGACTTATTAATCTTCCATAACTAATGGTCTCTTTATGTCATCCATGCAGATCGACTTCTTCTGGGAATACTGATTGCACTACATACTCTAGACCAGTGTTTCCCAACCTTGGCAACTTGAAGATATTTGGACTTCAACTCCCAGAATTCCCCAGCCAGCGAATGCTGGCTGGGGACTTCTGGGAGTTGAAGTCCAGATATCTTCAAGTTGTCAAGGTTGGGAAACACTGCTCTAGACTTTTCTCAGAGCCTGTCCTTTCAATCCCGGCATTTTAAATTAAAAGGGTGTGAAAACAAATTCAGGTAGTAACTTTGAAGGAAGCATAAATGAAAAATACCAGAATGTGATTTGTGCAGTTAATGAGGGCGGTTATGTCTCTCCCTGGAGAGTTTGCTATCCAATCACAACCTTGATTTAAATTTCAAGGAAGAAAAGGTTACCATCAACAGGAAACATTTGGCGAGGAAAACAGACAGCCCAAATTATTTTTTTTCTATGCTCCTCACAGATAGAAAGTGTATAGTATCTCCATATTAACTTAAATATTTCTAAATGTGTCATATTTCTTTTCAGGGAAATTTGGAAAGTGCCTATTATCTTTATTTTAATTTAGAATAATGATTTATAAATGTGTCCTATTTTTTCCCAGGGATATTTTCTCAGCTCCCACCCTAAAATAAGGCCACAACATTCATTCACAAACTCACAAAACTGGAAGGAGCCATCTTTGACCTTTTCAGTGGAGGAATCCAAATGTTGCTTTCTCAGAAGAAAGCCACTTGTGGAATATATACATGTATCCCTCACAGATACCTTCCTATTCCACTGAGTTGCCTAACAACTTTCTTTGGCCCCCAAAACTTTTAACTGTCCTGCAGGAAAGCAATTTTTCAAGAGGGATCACAGAATACAAAGGGGAATGATTACTGGAGTTTTTGTTTTCAGTTTCAAGCAATGCAATGTCTCCCCAACCCACCCATAAATCAGCTTTTCCCATACTATACGTACTTGTGTTTTGCGCTTTTCCTCCTTGGTTACAGAATATCACATTTTATTTTTATTTATTTTTTATTTATTTGTCAAACATGTATAGGATAGTAGTTTGTATAAACACAAGTAAAAAGTAATGATAAAAAAGGACAATAGGACAGTAGGACAGGGACAGTAGGCACAATGGTGCACTTATTCACACCCCTTACAGAAACGGGGAGAGGTCAATTGTAGACAATCTATGGTTAAAGTTTTGGGGGTTTGGGGAAGAGATCACAGCTAGTGCATTCCAGGCATTGATCACTCTTGGTGAAGTCATTTTTCTGCAGTCAAGTTTAGAGTGGTTTACATTTAGTTTGAATCTATTACGTGCTCGTGTTTTGCTGCAGTTGAAGGTGAAGTAGTCATTAACAGGAAGGACATTTTGGTATATGATTTTATGAACTGCAGTTAGGTCCTTGTTCAATTCCAGTCTGTTCATTTCAGTTGGTTGTTCATGCCTGTCTGGATCTTTTCGACTCTTCCTCTTTCTTTTAAGGCATAGACTACTCTTTCCAACATTGTGGTATCTGCAAATTTCATAAGAGTTCTCTCAACACCATCATCCAAGTCATGGATTAAAATGTTGAAAGACCCATGGGCACAGAAATTTACATTAATTGGGTGATCTGGGACTTTTCCAGTTTCCTATATTTTCATCATTTAATCGTGGTCAAATCCTGACAGGGAAGGAACAGAGAAAACTTTAACTGCCCAAACCTTGGCTGCTTCACTGCTCCTGCCCTCTTCAGTTCCTAAGGAACACTTTTTCTACAATAAATATACATTGGGCTTCTAATGGTATTCAAGTGGAGCTCACATCCATATGCAGTTCAGGCTCTAAGGTGTCTTTCCCAATTGTAATGCTGGGTAAGTGTTGATTTAAGTGACTTAAACAATGCTAGGGAGGAAAATCTGGTGAACACATATGAAAATCATTTTTACATTTGCTCAACCAAATGATCAACCTTCTGTGACACAATTAACTCCACCTATTGAAGTACAGCATGCTGTTCCACAATACAGTGATACCTCGTCTTACAAAAGCCTCGTGATACAAACTTTTTGAGATACAAACCTGGGGTTTAAGATTTTTTTGCCTCTTCTTACAAACTATTTTCACCTTACAAACCCACCGCTGCCGCTGGGATGCCCCGCCTCCGGACTTCCGTTGCCAGCGTTTTTGCGCTTCTGGGATTCCCCTGAGGCTCCCCTCCATGGGAAACCCCACCTCTGGACTTCTGTGTTTTTGTGATGCTGCAGGGGAATCCCAACAATGCAAAAACAGGCGCTTCGCTGGCAACGGAAGTCCGGAGGTGGGGTTTCCCAGTGAGGGGAGCCTCAGTAAAATCGCAGCATTGCAAAAATACAGAGGTCTGGAGGTGGTGTTTCGAGGACTTTGGTATTTTTGCGATGCTGCAATTTCACTGATGCTCCCTTCGCTGGGAAACCCCACCTCCGGACTTCCGTTGCCAGCGAAGCGCTCATTTTTGAGATTCTGTGTTTCCCCTGCTGGGATTCCCCTGCAGCATCGAAAAACACAGAAGTCTGGAGGTGGTGTTTCCCATGGAGGGGAGCCTCAGGGGAATCCCAGCAGTGCAAAAATGAGTGCTTCGGCTGGCAAAAGGGGTGAATTTTGGGCTTGCACGCATTAATCGCTTTTCCATTGATTCCTATGGGAAACAAAGTTTCATCTTACAAACTTTTCACCTTAAGAACCTCGTCCCGGAACCAATTAAGTTTGTAAGAAAAGGTATCACTGTATATGACTCTGAACTATATACACTGATTGCGTATGATCCTTCAGAGCACTGAAAAAATCGCTAATATATTTAATATCTTTTCAATAATATCTGACTAGAAGCAGGCTCAGGCTTTTGCTCAGCAATGAGGACAGTTAACTTAATTGAGTTGTTTCTTAAGAGCAGATGGCAGATTTTTTTATTGTGACTAAAATATTGTGAAAAGAGAAACCTACCTATATTTATTCATTGGATTTCTATGCCGCCCCTCTCCGAGGGTGCACTTCCTGAAATTATTTTTTAATTAAAGTTTAAAAATACAAAGATAGAAAATTAATGCAAATTAAGAAAAAATTAAAAAAATTAAAAAGTGTAGAGAAAAGGAAGAAAAGGAAAAATATAAAGAAAAAAGCTATTTAAAGAAAACGATGAAAATTCTCAGTCGTCCTGGTAGACTTGTCTGGGAAGTGAGACATGGCAACTGAACTTATTTCCTTCTTTATTATTATTATTATTTATTAGATTTGTATGCCGCCCCTCTCTGAAGACTCGGGGCAGCTCACAACAATAATCAAAAACAATATAACATTGCAACAAATCGGTTTTTTTAAAATATATTTTTTATTGATTTTTTAAAAAATTTACAAAAAGGAAAAAAACATAAATTCAAAAACATAAATGTGTGTACCATCACCAAACAAAATAATATGTCCCTCCACCAGGGAAGATTCAATTCTATATCTTTCATTTACCTCAACTCCGGGTTACATTGCTCATTCTTTATAGAGTGATTGAATTTTATTTTTTACATTTGCATCGCTTACTAATATTATTATATGATTTTTAACCTTTTCCCACCGCCTCATTGTTACTGCTAATTTCTCTTCATTATAATTATGTAGTCTAATTTCCATAATTTCATAGTGAATGTGATCCACCATGTACCTGCACCAATTTTTTATCGTCCATTTGTTAGCATCTTTCCATCCAAGCACTATAGTTGCTTGGGCACTTTCTATTGCTGCAATTTTAATTTCTTCATATTCTTTTACCTCACTATTTTTTATCAATAATGCTGCTTCCTTGGTTAGTTTCCAGTCACTATTCGTAATTTTATTCACTTCCATTTGTATTTGCTTCCAAAATTTTTGGACTTTACTGCATTCCCAAAACATATGCATAAATACTCCTTTTTCCTTACATCCATGCCAACAATTTCCTTTCATCGTCGTTTGAAAGCGTGCTAGTTGTACTGGTGTATAATACCATTTATGTAAACATTTTCTTCTCATCTCTCTTACCCTTGTATTTTTAATTCTTTTAATATTTTCAATTATGCCTTCCATATCCCATTCATCAATTTCTAACTCATCCTGCCAATATTTCGTCAGTCCTTTTATTACTTGCTCCTCTGCTTGTAATAATTCCCTATATATATTACCTGCTTGTGCTTTTATATTCGTACTCTTTTCCCTTAATATCTTCTCTAAATTTGTTTCTTGTTTGAGGAATATTTCTTTATTTTCCCTTTTACTTAGATACGTACTTATTGCGTTAACTTGTAACCAATTTTGTTGTCCAAGGCATCTCTCTATTTCGTTTCTATTGATCCTTCCATCCTTTTCATATAACTGTTCAATTCTCTGTATACCTTTTTCCCTTAATTTCCATATTATCTTTGTGAGGTTACTTTCTTTCTTTATATTTATCACATGCAGCATCACTAATTTAGAATTTGTCATTTTTAATTTACCTTGCCATTTCATCCAACTTTCTATAATCGCTTTAGTTGGGTTTATTAATCTATTTATTTCTATCTTATTCCACAACAATAATCAAAGACAATATAACATTGCAACAAATCTAATATTAAAAGAGAACAATATATAAAACCCCGACAATTTAAAACCCATGCAACACATACATACCAAAAACATAAAATATAAAAGCCTAGGGGAGATGTCTCAATTCCCCAATGCATAGCGATATAGGTGGGTCTTGAGTAATTTGCGAAAGACAAGAAGGGTGGGAGCCATTCTAATCTCCGGGGGGAGTTGATTCCAGAGGGCCGGGGCCACCACAGAGAAAGCTCTTCCCCTGGGGCCCACCAAGCGACACTGTTTGGTCGACGGGACCCGGAGAAGGCCAACTCTGTGGGACCTTATCGGCCACTGGGATTCGTGCGGTAGAAGGAAGTTCTGGAAGTATTCTGGTCCACTGCCATGTAGGGCTTTGAAGGTCATTACTAACACTTTGAATTGTGACCAGAAACTGATCGGCAGCCAGTGCAGGCCACGGAGTGTTGTAGAAACATGGGCGAATCTGGGAAGCCCCACGATAGCTCTTGCAGCCGCATTCTGCACGATCTGAAGTTTCCAAACACTTTTCAAAGGTTTACGATGTTTTGCTGTTCATCCAAGCAGCTTCCCCAGTCAAAGCAAGTTAGTAAGGCAGTGAGTCACTGCAATGTACCAACTCCTTCCACATCAACCTCAGGGTTTCCCACCCAAAATGTATGGCAATATGTTAATGAAGATTCTCAGTCATCTAGGTAAATTTGTCTGGAAACAATCGCGACAACTGGATTTATTTTCTTGTTTCTTTTAAAAAAAAATTAAATAAAGAAATGACTTAACATTCCTTCTTTTTGCTTTTAAAAATCTTGGCGCTTGTAATAGTGTTTCAAAAGCTGATTACTTTTCAGACCTCCCCCTTCAGAACTCCTTCAACAATGTAACACAACTCTTTTGTAAATCCAGAACAAGAAAGTTATCCAAGTCACTCTTCTGGTCCTTCTTTAGTTATTAAGATATCAGCGAATTTTATTTGTAAATCCAGTGTAACATCTTTCTCCATATCATTCTTCTAATTTGTCATATTTAAATTTAAATCTAAAACATGTTGCTGAGTTGTATCCTCTTCCATCTCCTCTTTTAAGCCTATGTTTATGGTAACAGGCAATATAAAGAAAACTTTCTGAGTGCATTGTTCTGAAATAGCCTCAAATTCTTCCAAAATTGAATTACTTTTTTCCATTCTGTATTAGTGAGCCTCTTAGAATAGAATAGAATAGAATAACAGAATTGGAAGGGACCTTGGAGGTCTTCTAGTCCAATCCACTACTTAGGCAGGAACCCCTATACCACTTCAGACAAATGGTTATCCAACATCTTCTTTTAAACTTACAGTTTTGGAGCATTCACAATTTCTAGAGCTATTCCACATTAATTGTTCTAACTGTCAGGAAATTTCTGCTTAGTTTTAAGTTGCTTCTCTCCATGATTAGTTTCCAGCCATTGCTTCTTCTTCTTCTACCCTCAGGTGCTTTGGAGAATAGCTTTAGTCCTTCTTCTTTGTGGCAACCTGGAGATACTGGAACATTGCTCTCATGTCTCCCCTAGTCCTTCTTTCCATTAAACTAGACATACCTAGTTCCTGCAACCGTTCTTCATATGTTTTAGCCTCCGGTCCTCTAATCATCTTTGTTTCTCTTCTCTGTATTCTTTCTAGAGTGTCCACATCTTTTTTACATTGTGGCGACCAAAACTGAATGCAGTATCTTCTTTCATTATAATTTTATTTAATTATAATCTTTTGTTCTTTCTGGTTGCTGCTAGTGTCCAGCATTTAACATCTCCTTTAATCATGTTTTTCTCTAATCTACAAAATTTTCCTACAGGAAGATAAAGTTCAAAATTTTCATACATTTTAATAGGATTTTAAACAACTCACACAAAGGATTCTTATAATTAGTTTCAATCTTTTATTACCCATCCATTTAATCCCATTTAGAACTTTTCAAAATCACTGTTCTAATCACCCTTTTGCTGTTTATTTTAGAATCTTTTTAAAAAGTTTACATGAAACTACTTTTGCTTAGGGTTGAAGGAAAATTACCTGCTGTGATGAGACTTGTCATTCTAAAGGTTATTAATATGCAAAAAGCAGTTAGCAAGCCATTTCCTAAAGTGACAAGAGAGAAAATGCATGAATCCAGTATCCAAATCATACTTAGAAACATAGAAACATAGAAGACTGACGGCGGAAAAAGACCTCATGGTCCATCTAGTCTGCCCTTATACTATTTCCTGTATTTTATCTTACAATGGGTATACGTTTATCCCAGGCATGTTTAAATTCAGTTACTGTGGATTTACCAACCACGTCTGCTGGAAGTTTGTTCCAAGGATCTACTACTCTTTCAGTGAAATAATATTTCCTCACGTTGCTTTTGATCTTTCCACCAACTAACTTCAGATTGTGTCCCCTTGTTCTTGTATTCACTTTCCTATTAAAAACACTTCCCTCCTGAACCTTATTTAACCCTTTAACACAGAGGTCTTCAAACTTGGCAACTTTAAGATTTGTGGACTTCAACTCCCACAGTTCTCCAACCAATATAGCTGGCAGGAGAATTCTGGGAGTTGAAGTCCACAAGTCTTAAAGTTTCCAAGTTTGGGGACCCCTGCTTTAACATATTTAAATGTTTCGATCATGTCCCCCCTTTTCCTTCTGTCCTCCAGACTATACAGATTGAGTTCATTAAGTCTTTCCTGATACGTTTTATGCTTGAACAAAGGCTGTCTTTCCCTCAGCTCTCTGAGTTATAAAGCTTGCTAGAGACCATTGTTTTTTGCAGGGAGCCTTTATATGGAACAAAGGTGGATGATCCCAATAGGAGAGGAATCTTGAGGTGCCAGGCTGTTCACCGACTCCGTGTCCCGCCACAATAATCATCACCAGAAAAAGCAAAATTGTCTTCAGTCTGCTATTTCTTCCCTGGAAGCCCCTAGCACGCTTGCACAGAAATCTGTGTTAGATGGCGAAGAGCTCTAGATTTCTGAATTTCCTATGGGAATAGATTAGTGATGGTAAAAAGAACCGGTTTGCTACCTGTTTGCTATATTTATACTATCAGGCAAAATACCTATGGGATTTTCTTTCCAGGGATCAAAAGTAGCACGGTCCGCCCTGTATGTCAGGTTGCTTGATTTAGGGCAGAAAAGGAAATATTATTTGCCATTCTATTTCAAGCAAATTATTTTGTCTCCAAAATGTAATCTGGAACTTCTGAATTCACTCTCTGTGTGAAAACAGTCTTCGCCTCCCTTCCAAAGTCTTTCAAGCAGTGCTGAGTAAAAGTAATCAGCCAATGCTGTTCAGGTCCATTATACCTACAGATGACTACAAGATGCCCCTATGCCAGGAAATATATTCTACCACCTTCCTGATTGATATCAGAATAGAATAGAATAGAATACCTGTAGTTTCACTTGTCACTTTAAATGTACATTAAGTTGTGAATGCTCCAACACTGGAAGTTTTTAAGATGTTGGATAACATCCATTTGTTTCAAGCAAGGCGGTTGGACTAGAAGATCTCTAAGGTCCCTTCCAACTCTGTTGTTGTTGTTGTTGTTATTGCTATTGCACTAATCAGCTTATATTAAAATGAAACTTCATTGTATACAGCTCTCAAAGGGTAACCAGCTCTAATATTCACTACATCAACATGACAAAAATATAAATCCATGAATGAAGAATAATGTACTTTAGCTCTCTGCTCCACAAATTCCCAAAATTGTTCTCTTTTGCTTTGTTTTTCTTCATTGTCTTCTCATCCTTCATGTCACCCATCCACTTATGATTGTATGGCTGTAACTTGTTGCTTATAGCCTTACAATTTATATTAATATTGATTGTTTCCTGATTATTTGTACCCCATGACAATCATTAAGTGTTGTACCTCATGATACTTCACAAACGTATCTTTTCTTTTAGGGGCACTGAGAGCATATACACCAATGACAAATTCCTTGTGTGTAGTAGAGTAGTAGATCCTTGGAACAAACTTCCAGCAGACATGGTTGGTAAATCCACAGTAACTGAATTTAAACATGCCTGGGATAAACATATATCCATCCTAAGATAAAATACAGAAAACAGTGTAAGGGCAGACTAGATGGATCATGAGGTCTTTTTCTGCCGTCAGTCTTCTATGTTTCTATGTGTCCAGTCACACTTGGCCAATAAAGAATTCTATTCTATTTTATGCTATGCTATTCTATCATATTCTATTCATAACAATAACAACACATTTGGAAGAGACCTTGGAGGTCTTCTAGTCCAACTCCATTTAGACAGGCAACCCTACACTACTTCAGACAAATGGTCATCCAACATCTTCTTTAAAACTTCCAGTGTTGGAGCAATCACAACTTCTGGAGGCAATCTGTTCCATTGATTAATTGCTCAGGAAATTTCTCCTTAGTTCTAAGTTACTTCTCTCCTTGTTTAGTTTCCACCCATTGCTTCTTATTCTACCCTCAGGTGCTTGGGAGAATAGTTTGACTTTATCTTCTATGTGGCAACCTCAGAGATACTAGAACACTGCTATTCTGTTTTGTTCTGTTCTATTCTATTTTTTCATTTTGTAACTTTTTCATCTTGGGCAGTCATTTCCTTAAGCTTGTAGGAGCACACCAACTCAGTACTTTAGAATTTTCTCTTAGCTTGAAATCAGAAATAGAAAGGTTTGTATATAGCCCTCATGGCCTCATCCACCCATTCATTAGTCATTTTCTTTTAGCAATTTTTAGAGTTCTATCTTCTATCTCAATATTCTGGAGTAGCTCCTGAGATAGGATTAACTCTGTGTGAAATAGAGCAGTTATCCTTTCCCCCCAAAACACACTTGTAGCCCCTACCAAGCGCTTAATTTTTTTATGCCAATGTAAGGCTCTTAATTTTAGGAAATGCAATGGTATCTGAGAATGACTTGGAAGAATGACAAGAGGATAAACCACAAGCTAGATGAAGGTTCAATAAGAAATAGCTGAATCCATGAAAGGAATGATAGTGTAGCAAACACCTCAGCAGGGCCCCTTCCTAGTTTCTTGGATGATAAAAGCAAAAGGGGTCATTGATCTTCATATTTCGGCTGTGGCGAGGAAGGCGTTTGCCCAGGTTCGTCTGGTGCACCAGTTGCGGCCCTTTTTGGACAGGGAGTCATTGCTCACAGTCGCTCATGCCCTCATCATACTGCAATGCTCTCTACATGGGGCTACCTTTGAAAAGTGTTCGGAAACTTCAGATCGTGCAGAACGCGGCCGCGAGAGCCATCGTAGGGCTTCCCAGATTCACCCACATTTCTACAACACTCCGTGGCCTGCATTGGCTGCTGATCAGTTTCCGGTCACAATTCAAAGTGTTGGTTATGACCTTTAAATCCCTACATGGCATTGGAACAGAATACCTCCAGAACCGCCTGCTACCGCACGAATCCCAGCAACCGATAAGGTCCCACAGAGTTGGCCTTCTCTGGGTCCCATCGACTAAACAATGTCGTCTGGCGGCCCCCCAGAGATTAGAACTGCCTCCACCCTCCTTGTCTTTCGTAAACTACTCAAGACTCACTTATATCGCCAGGCATGGGGGAGTTGAGACACCTATCCCCCAGGCTCTTTATATTTTATGTTTGGTATGTAGGTGTTGTTTGGTTTTTAAATATGATAGGGTTTTATATGCTTCTTTTTAATATTAGATTTGTTTCGCTATAATATTGTTTTTTATTGTTGTGAGCCGCCCCGAGTCTTTGGAGAGGGGCGGCATACAAATCAATATTATTATTATTATTTATGTACTTCCATACTTGCAACATACAATAAAGTTAGAGCTAATAGTTCTGGGTGTGTGTAATGATATATGGGAATGAATTTGAGAGAAGTGGGGAAACAAATGTGGAGAGGAGCCCATAGCTGAATCTTGGGCAGAGAAAGAAACTTTAAAAGAATCAACTCTAAACTTACTAGATGATAAAAAGAGACAGCAGGAGATTTGTATTTTCAGATTTGCAAGATCCTGTTAATGTAACCTTTAGAATTTTAGAATTGGCTCATTTTGTCATACATCCTTTCTGCTTTGCTTGTGAGTCTGACAATGTACTTCTTGTCAGCATTTTTTGCTGGGCAACAAAAATTGTAAGTGCTGAAAAAGTGAAGTACAGTATTTAGAACCAGCAGCTCGAGTTGTTGTTTTGTGTTCCTTGTTTTGTCTAAAAGCAACATTAAGATTATGTTAAGTCTACAAATATGCCCAGTTTCAAAGCATTTGTTGATTGAAACAAATGGGTTTTATTTTATTTTTAAATGGAGCATTTTCTCCCTCCTGTTGTCTCGCCCCCTTCCCCACACTTTTCTTTCATTTACTCCTATTCCATGCCATTCTTGGAGACTGTCTGGACAAGTCCCTTCAGCTTTCTCTGCAAGGTTTTTCAGAAGTGGTTTGCCATTGCCTCTTTCCTTGGGTTGACAGCAAATGAGTAGATCAACGTCCCTTAGCTGAGTTTGTACCTAAGGCTGGATTAGATACTCATTAGTCAGTTTCAACATCTATAGAAAAATGATCTGGAAATCACGCCAATGTAACTGATAACATGAATTTATCTGAACTATGAAACAAGTTGTACCTGGTAACACATTTTTTAACTCATAGCTACTATGCATTATTTTAATCTATACTTTCAGCTGCTGTTTTAGTTGCAGTTAGTGTTGGTCATGACCTTTAAAGCCCTACATGGCATTGGACCAGATTACCTCCGGAACCGCCTGCTACCGCACGAATCCCAGCGACCGATAAGGTCCCACAGAGTTGGCCTTCTCTGGGTCCCGTCGACCAAACAATGCCGTTTGGCGGGCCCCAGGGGAAGAGCCTTCTCTGTGGCGGCCCCAGCCCTCTGGAACCAACTCCCCCCGGAGATTAGAACTGCCCCCACCCTCCCTGTCTTTCATAAACTACTCAAGACTCATTTATATCGCCAGGCATGGGGGAGTTGAAATAGCCCTTCCCCCTAGGCCATTACAAGTTATGCATGGTATGTTTGTGTGTATGTTTGGTTTTATAATAGGAGTTTTAGTTGTTTTTTATTATTGGATTGTACATGTTCTTTTTATTATTGTTGTTAGCCACCCCGAGTCTACGGAGAGGGGCGGCATACAAATCCAATAAATAATAATAATAATAATAATAATAATAATAATAATAATTATTATTATTATTATTATTATTATTACAGGAAGCTTATAATTTTATAATTCAGATAAGGTGGTAGTTCCATGAATCCCTAAATTATCCCTTATAATTAAAAGGGGAGGATATCATTTGGGAGAGGTAAATGACCTCGGACCTCAGCCTCAGTAATTTTTCATGGTTAAATGGGAAATTAAAAAATGCAGAAAACAAACTCCATTGATCTGTAAATATTCAATTTAACTTCTTAGAAAAGCTTAAGTTCTCAGAAAAAGCCTTTGGCAGATGAAACATGGATGGGTTATTAAGATAAATTGTAAGTGACTGTGCAGCTCACTTAAGTTTTGGCTAATTCACTCCATAATCCCTAGACAAAAAAAAAGGTTAGGAAATATTTTAAATCTCTTTGTAGAGGCTAGTCGAAGGGTAAAAATAAATGGTGTTATTAAATTACTCAAAACCAGTAGAATCCATTTTAATCTCTTCTATAATGAATTTCTTCAAAGAAATCAATCATCTCCACAGGTTACTTAAAAATCACATTAACCTTTATTTCCAGACACGGTTCTGGCACCACTTGTTTACAGCAAGAAATTCAGAAGGGCCAGAGATTGTTTATTTATGACAGGGAGCGGTCCTGAAATTCTATAAACCTGAAAAATGGATGCAGGAACAAGAAGTAGTGACATTGGTGACCCTTCCTACTTCTTCCTCAGTCAAATGAAGGGCTTATCCACAGACATCCCAAAGTTCATACTCTAAATGAGACTGGTGACACACACACACACCCCAAAACAAAGAGAAAGACCAAACCATTTGAATTTATTTATTTATTTATTTATTTATTTATTTATTTATTGGATTTGTATGCCTTGATGTGCTTGATCAGGATAGGCAAGAAGGGTTTTTATTCATTTATTCACTTTCATTGTTTGAATTCACTTGTAAGCTGTGACCTCGACTTGCAACCATTTTTATAGTGACTGGCTGAAGTTGCAATAGACCCAGGGGTGGGATTCAAACATTTTTACTATCGGTTCTGTGGGCGTGGCTTGATGGGCATGATGTGGCTTAGTGGGCATGTCTTGGTGGGCGTGGCAGGGGAAGGATACTGTAAAATCCCCATTCCCTCCCAATCAGCTGAAACTGAGGCAGAGAATAGATGGGGTGGGTGGGCCAGTCAGAGGTGGTATTTACTGGTTCTCTGAACTACTCAAAATTTCCACTACCGGTTCTCCAGAACTGGTCAGAACCTGCTGAATATCACGAAAAATGACTTACACTGTCCTCACACTTTTAACCATTGAAACATCCCTAGGATCACATGATCAAACTTTGGGTGTTTAGCATGTATATACAACAGGGGAAAACATTCCAGGGTTACGTGATTGCCATTGTAATCTTCCTAGTCAGCTTCCAGCAAGAAGTCAATGAGGGTAGCCAGATTCACTTAACAAGCATGGGCTTCACTTAAGTCAGTGGTTCTCAACCTTTCTAATGCCGTGACCCCTTAATACAGTTCCTCATGTTGTGGTGAACCCCAACCATAAGTCTAGCACCAATTCTCCCAACAGAGCTTTAAGCTGATTGGCAGGAAGGTCAGAGGGACACCCCCACTGTAAACGCAGATCGGTCGGATTGTAAAAATATGTTCCAAGGCGCCAGAATAGAAGCTTTAGTTCCTAACACCATGGGAAATTTGTCTTTTCCTATGGTCTTAGGCGACCCTTGTGAAACGGTTGTTTGATGCCCCAAAGGGGTATTGACCCCCAGGTTGAGAACCACTGACTTAAGTGCAGTGATTCATTTAACAACGATGCCATAAAAGGTCATAAAATTGGATGCAATTCACTTCACAACCCCTTGCTTAAATTTGGGTTCCAATCATGGTTTAAGTCAAGAACTACCTGTATGGTCTTATTAGTTGCAGAAAAAAATTGAAACATAAGTGCAGCCGCTGCCTTGTATCTAAACACTTAGAGGAACATAATTTGTGGAAGCCATTAAGGGGTTACTATCTCACTCAGGCTTGAACTCACTTGATCAAAAAACAAATTCTGATATGTCCAAATATGTAGATTTGCCCCCTTCCTATCCCCTGCAAGTCAGATTCAGATCCTAAGATAGAGTGTTTGGGGAGACACCTATTTACATGGCAAGATGTCTTGTGTTATTTTGAATGGCTAAAATTCATGAGCATTCGTATGTGGGTTTGCTTTGATTCTAACATCTCATGGATCTTTTCCAATAAGGCAATTTTGATTGTGCATTTGGGGTTCCGCCAGTGCTAATACACAGACCTTTTCATAATAACAAGGATAGCAAATAGCATATGGTAAAGGATAATTATGAAATGTGCCACACTTGCAAAGGTATTGTGGTAAAGGATAATTGATCATTGTTTTTCAAAAATCAGCATCATTTGCAAAGAGAAGTAAGAACCTTCAGTTGGACACTATATGATAGAATAGTTTTCTAACTTAAATCAACAAAGCATCAAACAATTAACAGTATTAATTAGCATTTAATAGTTTTTGGAACTAATTCATGGTTGCAGTTTTGCAAGGAGTTAAGCAGGTACACCATCCTTCCAACTTTCCAAATGAAGAATTACATGGTATTTTTTATCTAAATACAGTTGTTAAATTAATACAATCTGGATCCCAAATTAATCTTTCTTCTGGGTTTACAGTACAGAGACTAAACAAACCACACCAAGCCTATTATTTATTAATAAAGCAATGTTCAATCTATATATATAAAAGCAAAAACCACTCACACCGTAATCATGAAATCTCCAGAACTGTAAAGCCCACAAACTTGAAATTTTGCCATGTACATTCCTCTTGGCTTCTAGGATTTTTTGAAATGACCATCAGAGGGGGTCATCTGTACATCTGCACCCCTGGGAGGCAGGGATGATTAGGATGAAAAATTACCCAGGCAGTGCCAGGTCATCAGCTAGTTGTATATTATTTTGAAAACAAATGCTATAGAAACATTATTGATTCCAAAGAAAAGTACAGTATTCTATATTTCTATTCTAAAGGCAGTGTATCTACTTCCCTTGCTCCAGTATTTTCAGACATGTTTGTTACTCTGGTTCTGATGGTCTCCTACCATGTGTCTCTCCCATTTGCTCTCCAGCTGTTCTAAGTCAAAAGGGCAGTCAAGTAGGATTTTTTGCCATTTTTCAGATCATTCATTCTAAGCCCCTCCTCCTCCCATTGGCAGCTCAATGAATGATGGCTCTGCCTTATATAAAGACCCCTTCCTCCCTTGCAGATCACGGTCCATCTGCTTTAGTTATTGTCCAGGGGATGATAATAGCATTAAGTTGATCCCAGTTATTTTGCTTCAGCGTTTGCTTCCAAAGCAACGAACATAAAGCTTAAAACTCGGTCAATGAGCAAATGAAAACACCATTTGTTTGTTTTTTAACCCAAGGTTTTAAAAGTGAACTCTACACTGATGCTGTGTTTTGTAAAGAGCTGTTAGTCCTTTTTCTGATGCTGCAGTTTGCAAAGGGATATGATTAAGAGATGACTCATCATCTATAATCTACTTTTGGGTAAAACCTCCATATAAGGACCGCATGGAGGAAGGGCTTCTGTTTTACTTCCAAATGTCAATAGAATCAGAAAGTATGTCATCTGTGCAATCTGCATAATTTCAGTAATGAAGTTATTAAGGGAATGATGCAAAATATGTCCCTTGCAATAACCTATATCGGCTGCATGATTTACACAAATGACGTTTAACAAAAACTAATAAAAATTTGGACTACTTTGGATGCATCTGACCTGATTATTACTCAGGAAAGTATTCTGATGGAAAGTTTGCCCATTGCATCCAGAGTCTGATGAAAGTAGGTTGATTCAGTCAAAGGTTTACTGTTCTTAATACATTATTAACATAAGTTAAATAAAAAAGCAACTTTCTCACCTTTTGCAGACAAGCAACCTTGATTTATATCATAGGAATAATGAAATGTGCCACACTTGGAAAGGTATTGCAAGGATTTCTGTCAACAGTGGAGAGCTTGCAGCCATCTAGGCGTTGCTGTGTGCTCTACTAAAAGTTCTGCTCACCATTAGCCTTTCTGATCAGGTTATTGAGAGTTGTAACCTAGTTCCATTTATGAGGCCAGTGGTCTAATAGCAGGTGCTTGGATACCCAAATGCACTACTATGCATATAAGCAGCGGTCCCCAAACTACGGCCCGTGGGCCGCATGTGGCCTGCTGAGGCCATTTATCCGGCCCGCGGGTGAGTGACACAACACAGTGTTCTATCTAATTTTCTATGAATAAAATGTGGTATTTTGTTAGTAACTATCAATCATCAAAAAACTTGCCAAAGTTTTTTTTTCTAATTTTGTCATCCAGTTACATTCATTTTCTTTTAATTAAATTCCCTCCTTAATGTTCCTTCAAAAAGTACACCAATTATATTTCTAACTTATTAACCATTATGCCAAAGTGCTTCCTTCTTTCTTTATACATTTTTCTAT
Source organism: Erythrolamprus reginae (assembly GCF_031021105.1). Classification (NCBI taxonomy): domain Eukaryota; kingdom Metazoa; phylum Chordata; class Lepidosauria; order Squamata; family Dipsadidae; genus Erythrolamprus; species Erythrolamprus reginae. The sequence goes on from NC_091951.1 coordinate 138,905,662, forward strand.
AAGCCAAGAAAACCTACAATCAGATGTTAACAAAAGAAAATTAAAAACAAAACATAAGCATATATGAATTTCAGACTTCTTCCCCCCCTCTAAATAGTACATTCCCATTTTGTTTTTTACTTTAAAATAAGGTATGTGCAGTGTGCATTGGGATTTGTTCATAGCTTTTTTAATAGTTCGGCCCTCCAACAGTGTAAAAAGTTTGGGGACCCCTGCATATAAGCAAAGTCCAAACCTCACAAAAACTCATATCTTTTAATAAAAGTTATGAGACAGAAAAAGTGCTGCCGGATTCCTTCTGAATAAATGCTAGCAGTCTTTTCATTCACACATCTATCCTAGATGGTAAAAATAGTACATTAGCACAGCATATTGCTTAGACTGATATACTGCTTCACAATGCTTTACAGCCCTCTCTAAGCAGTTTACAGAATCAGCATATTGCCCCCAGCAATCTGGATCCATTGGAAGGATGGAAGGCAGAGTCAATCTTGAGCCGGTGGGGAGATTCGAACTGCCAAATTGCAGGCAGAAATATTGCAGAAATAGCCTGCAATACTGCATTCTAACCACTGGGCCACCACAGCTCTTTAGAACTCATGTTCACTCCTGATTCATTAAGTTTGAAAAGGCAAAGGAAGAAATACACCAAGGAAACGGCCACATTTATTTTATTTATTTTTCGAATTTATAGGCCACCCTTCTCCTAGTGGACTCAGGGTGGCTTACAACAATAAAAGAATGACAAAATTTAAATACCCCAATAATATAATAAAAACATATAAAATTAAAACCCAATATAACAGCATACAGTCATCACACATTCATACTACTGGCCGGAGTGGAGAACTATCGCTCCACAGCCCCAGACCTGCCGGCATAAGTGTGTTTTCAACGCCTTTCAGGAGGCCAGGAGATTGGAGGTCGTATGAATCTCTGGGAGGCGTTGGTTCCTCTGTTATTGGCCTTTGTAATTCAATATCATATCAAAAGCCCAACAAGTCAGTAAATGTTTGATTCAGATTGGGTTCCTCCCGGCTCGGACTGTTTTGCCCAAACTGGTAGCAAACCACTGGTGACGTCACGGAGCTGTTTCGGTCAGTGCCAGTCTGTGAACACCGTCATCTTTGTTTTTGGATGGATGGTGGGGTTGGAATTTTTTCCTGTTTTTTTCTTCTGTGCATGTACAGAAGCTTTTTAAAAATTGGATTTTTTGTTGTTTTTTGTTGTTTTTCCTTTGTCTGTCTCTTGTTGGTATTTGCCTGTTTTAAAATATATTTGAAAACTACAGTAATAAAAAAATTCCAAAAAAATATTTAAAAATAGGAATTTTCAGCATTGGTCACCGCTGGTCTGATTGTCATATATTCCTAGCTGGTCTGATTGTCCCACCGCTGGTCTGATTGTCATATATTCCTAGCTGGTCTGATTGTCCCACCGCTGGTCTGATTGTCATATATTCCTAGCTGGTCTGATTGTCCCACCGCTGGTCTGATTGTCATATATTCCTAGCTGGTCTGATTGTCCCACCGCTGGTCTGATTGTCATATATTCCTAGCTGGTTTGATTGTCCCACCGCTGGTCTGATTGTCATAAATTCCTAGCTGAATCCTTAAAGTGAGCAATGTTAGAAATCTACCTAGCTTTGCTCCCATGGTTGATGACAAAAACTGGCCAGTGGAATGATTAAGACAGGTAAAGTTGGAACCAACTTCTTATTCTTCTTATGTTATAGTCAGGCTCTCCAGAACAAGAAGGCTTCTTCAACCTGCTGACTCATGTGCAGGGAGGACGTATGGATGAACAACGCTGTAACATTCAAATTGTGCATGGCAAGAGTGGCTCAGATCCCGAAAAGAGTGAGTTCTCTAAGCTAAATAAGAAGGTTTAGTAAATCCAGGAGTCATAGTGCAGTGAATGATTTCCCCAAGACCAAGCTAAACTTTTGATCCTGGATACTGCTGCTAAAGAGAGATCCACATCTTCTGTTGGGTCTACTTTCAGTATTTACAAAACAGATATCTTGGGACATGGGAAAGTTTCCTTGCAGGCTAAATTCTCACAAAATTCTCACAAAATGAGAAAGTCCTCTTCTACTCCAAATTATGTATGGTGGATTGGTCTCTGGGTGTCACACGACTTTCATTGCCAATGACAATTCGTTGTTTTGACAATGACAATAATTTATTATTATTATTATTATTATTATTATTATTATTATTATTTTCTGACAGCGCATTTACTCTGAACATTTTTCTAGAGTGCAATTGAGATTCCCTAACTTGTTTGTCAAGCCATTTCCAATATTGCTTGGGCATTTCATTCGCTAAATAAAGGTTTATTGGCTTTCAGTGATTATATGGATATGTCCACATGGGGTGTTTTATTTGTTTGTTTACTTACTTCTCTCTCTCTCTCTCCCTTCCTTCCTTCCTTCTTACTTTTCTTTCTTTCTTTCCATATTTTTGAATCGCCCATCTCCCTCAGATCTAGAAGTAGTTTAATGTTGTCGTCTTCTGAGACACTATGCTTATTTTCCTAGTAGTCTTCATTCAAACTTGCTTTGTGGTTTTAAAATCAGCCAAAGTTAGCTAGGAGCTAAGAAGCAAAAATGCTAAATGAACAAAATGGCGATGTTTTTGACATGTTGCAGAATAGTGACATCTAAAACAGTGAAAAAGAATGCTACTCTTGCTCGTCCTCCATTATGCCTTCCATTGATGGTGCTTCGATTTTTTTGGGCCTGCAGATGATAGCCCCAGCCCACCACCTGAGATGGACAACTTCATGGAAATGCTGGCTCATACACAGAGCCGACGAATGGATGATCAAAGAGTCAGCTTCAACTACCTTCCTGGTTTTCAGGGTGGTAACACCAGCAGTCTGTCAGGCTCCAGCACCACCAAAGTAAGTCTCTTCAGAAATTGATGTGAACAGGGGGCAGGGGGGCCATTAAAACCTGCCCAGACAGTAAAGAGTCTACGGAGAGGGGTGGCATACAAATATAATAAATAAAATAAATAAATAAAATAAAAGAAGATGACTGATAAATCAATCACATGCGTTAGGCTACACACCCTATTATCAGAAGTCTTTTCTTACTAAATCTGGAAACAGGCAAAGGAAGTATAAATACAGTGGTATTTATAAATACAGTAGTACCTCTAGATACGAGCTGCTCCACATGCGAGTATTTCAAGTTACGAGCTGCGACGCGAGCAAAATATCTGTTCGACACCCGAGCTCAAATTCGGGATACGAGCCGAGCGTCCACTAGGTGGCGCAAGAATTCCATTTTTTCCAGTTATCTCTGCGCGAAAAGCCAAATCTAAATGCATTTGTTCGAGATACGAGATGATCGACATACGAGGTCAGCTCTGGCACGAATTAAACTCGTATGTCAAGGTACCACTGTACAGCGGGATCTATTTTGCTTTTTAAAAAATGAGTTCCCTAACTCTCTAAAATTCTCAGAATGGATCATATAAAGGAAAATACAGTATAAAATCTGAAACCTTGATAACAACAACAAATACATACTCTTGCAGCACAAAAGAAATGGAGACACTCCTTCTCCTTATTCCAACATCATTTAGGAAACACGAGAGAAACTTAAGATACCTTTCAAGACAATAATAGCATTAAGAAACAGCAATTTCATCTATGGAGCTATCATGTTGAGTTTTGCATGTGTGTAAAAAAGGAACAGGGCTTTGATCACAACAACATATCCCAATTTCAAATTTTTTGAGTGTCACTGGATGGGTTTTCTGCCAGAATCATTTCACAGTTGTTCTCTACCTTTGTTGATGTTATGCATCCAGAATCTGCTTACATTTTAGTTCAAATGCAGACAGCCTTTTTTTATACAGGTTTGGGTTCACTTAAAAAGTCCTCTAGTGCCCAACCAATCTGAATCTTTCCTTCTGGCACCATCCTCATATCCATGCATTAAAACCCATGAGTGCTTCCTGCCTGTCCCAAAGAATAGAAAATCTATTTTCCTTGGCAACCCCAGCTTCAAGGGCTGGGCAAATATAGTTACCACCTCATTAGCACCGATGTGGACCAAACTACTATTTCTTTTTTCCTCACATTATCAAGCAGCTTGTTTTCTCTTTTTGAAGTGAGCATCATGAAGTGAGTCTACGGAGAGGGGTGGCATACAAATCTAATTAATTAATTAATAAATAATAATAATAATAATAATAATCAACAATGACCTCAGTAAGTCAAGCACCCAGAAAGGAATGACAGACAGTTATGCCTTGAGCAAAGATAAAATTATGTTGGTAAATTTCTTTAAGGGAGGGGGGCAGTATAGTTGTTATAAGGTTACAATATGCTTGCTGCAAAAGTCTCCAGTGGGAACTGTGTATTATCTATCGATATGAAAGGACTCACAGCACCTAGTCATAGCCTCTCACAGCATCTAGTCATAGCCTCTCAAAATTCTTGTCCCAGTTGATTATATCTGTGTATGCCTTGCGTGCTTGTGTATCTGCTTCTGCCTATATAGGCCACTCTATGGAGAGGACAATTCTCCTGTTTTTTGCTACATTATCATCCTCTGTTTATTTTCTTCTTGCAGAAATGAGATCCTCCCCAGCCCTGCTTGGGAAAGCAGTGGAGAGAAAGCAATGTGATGCCACCAAGCATGCGCTGTGCCACTCACTCAAGATCAGCCCCTTACTGCTTCAGCCCTGCACATTTACTGTACATGCTCTGTGATTCTAATAAACATGTCCAACCGTTCCCTCCTTGTAGATTTCTTTAGCAGATCTCCTAATAGCAGGACGGGCATGCTACTACAAGACAACACCGCTGGTGGCTTGAAGAAGATAGCTGTTTCTTGCTACCCATATGTATAAGCAAAGGAAATATGTGGATAACATTGCTACTGATTCTGTCTGCAGCTCAGGAAATATTGAAAAATACTTAAGACAAAGAATTCCGAAACCAGATTTATCTCAAGAAAGAGAGACAAAGCTCTCTCTGTGGATGAGATAATTGAACCCAAATTCCATCAAAAAGAAAATCATACCTCTAACATTATTCATGGTTTAGTTTCATATCACATCCTAGGAAACAAATAAACCAGTAAGCCCAGTTGAATTCCTGATTTAAATTCCCTGTACTAGATGGAGTAGTGACACCTGTTCTCATTTGCTGGAAAAGAAACAGAAAGGTAGCACGTTAAGGGCACACTTACTCCTATCATCCTTCTCTAAGTATCTATACAAGAGCCCTGGTGGGTGCAGTGGTTAAAATGCAGGATTGTAGGCTAACTCTGCTGACTTGCCAGGAGTTCGATCCTGACTGGGTCAAGGTTGACTCAGTCTTCCATCCTTCTGAAGTTGGTAAAATGAGGACCCAGATTGTTGGTGGAAATATGCTAACTCTGTAAACTGCTCAGAGAGGCACTTTGGAAAGCACTTTGAAGTGGTGCATAAGTCTAAGTGCTATTGCTATCTGCAAGGCCATTAGTGGGCACAAATGACTAAATGCATGTTGCAAAGTAAACTTGGCCCACAACACCCTTAAATGTGACATCCTGAGATAATTCATAATTCCTTTCCACATGAAATCTGCATACATTTTTAACCACATATATTCAAGGAGCCTTACAGTAGGAATAAAAGTGCAGGAGAGCTAAACTTCAAGCAATAGGAGTATTCAGAGAAAGTATTGGCTGTCCCAAATGTGCTTTTCCAAAAGACAACTGGAATTTCTTGATTTTTCCCCCCTCACAAACATATTACTTCTCATCCAAGAAGCTTCTAGTAATACTATTACTAAATTTTCAGATGATACAACAGTGGTGCTACTCATTTCCAGGGAGTTAGTCTGCCTATCAAGATGAGGTGGACCAGTTTATTTATTTATTTATTTATTGGATTTGTATGCCGCCCCTCTCCAGAGGCTCGGGGCGGCTAACAGCGACAATAAAACAGTGTACAATAGTAATTTGGTATTGATGATTAAAAATCAATTAATATAAAAACCAAACATACATACATACATACCATGCATAGAATTGTAAAGGCCTAGGGGGAAAGAGGATCTCAATTCCCCCATGCCTGATGGCAGAGGTGGGTTTTAAGTTGTTTACGAAAGGCAAAGAGGGTGGGGGCCGTTCTAATCTCTGGGGGGAGTTGGTTCCAGAGGGCTGGGGCCGCCACAGAGAAGGCTCTTCCCCTGGGTCCCGCCAGGCGACATTGCTTAGTTGACGGGACCCGGAGAAGATCCACTCTGTGGGACCTAACTGGTCGCTGGGATTCATGCAGCAGAAGTCGGCGGTCTCTGAGGTAATCTGGTCCAGTGCCATGAAGGGCTTTATAGGTCATAACCAACACTTTGAATTGTGACCGGAAACTGATCGGCAACCAATGCAGACTGCGGAGTGTTGGTGTAACATGGTTGCTTTCCTTGTACGAGATGAAATGACAATAAACTAAACTAAACTTTAAGTTCTCCACCTATTGTTTTCTTTTTTCCAGTTGTTCAAATCAAGACTAATCTTGTTCAGCAGTAATTGGAAAAAGACAATATGCTATTCATCCCATGTGGAATAATATTAATATGCATGTGCAGGAAGCGAAATCTCACGTGTGATTGCGAGATTTCGGCACTTTTTGCCAATTTTTGCTTCTCGGCATGCACAGAAGCAAAACACTGCTGAAAATCACCAAAATATCATGGTCACACGCGTTTTCGTGTGAGATTTCACTTCCTGCGCATGCACAGGAAACAAATCTCGTGCCAGGCATGTGCACCCAACCCCACCCACACCCGTTGCTCGCCTGGAAGCGTCCTGGTATACGGAGGTAAGTGTAGTCCCTTACTGATTACAATACAGTGGTACCTCATGATACGAACTGAATTGGTTCCAGAAGGAGGTTCGTAAGGTGAAAAGTTCGTAAGACGAAACAATGTTTCCCATAGGAATCAATGTAAAAGCAAATAATGCATGCAAATCCTTCAGGAAAATCCCAAACCTTAGAAGGGAGGCGAACAGAGGGCAGGGAGGAGCAGCTAAAGGGGGCCGGTGGAAGAAGCAAGGCTAGGCTAAAGGGTGAGTGGGAAGGAAGAAAGGCAAGGGGGCGCCCCTCCCTTTTCTTCTTCAAAAGACACTCTTTCAGTGCCTCTGCAAGCACCCTGTTCTCTGCAAAGTCTTTCCCCCTCCAAGCCGCCCCTCCCTTTTTTCTTCAAAAAAGGAGAAAAAAAGAAACCCCTTCATCCCAGCAGCAGCGGCTTGGGTTCCTAAGGTGAAAATAGTTCGGAAGAAGAGGCAAAAAAAATCTTAAACACCGGGTTCGTATCTTGAAAAGTTCATTAGAAGAGGCGTTTGTAAGATGAGGTACCACTGTACATTGTAAGAAATTGATCACAACTGAAGAAACAAAATCAAAATTTTCTCATTCTTATCCCCAAAATGCCTTAGGCATGTAGAGAAGAATACAATGCAGAATTACATATATACAAAATATAGTATTTATTGTAGAATACAAATCCCTTCATTTCATTGCCCAAAATCTTTTGCAATTAAAGGGGGAATACCACTCCATTATTTTTTAGCCGCCTCCAGTTGTTTCTTCTCATTATGTTCCCGCAGTCTTTTTCTAAAGGCTTCTAGATCTTTTCTCTGGAGAAGAGAGAAATGCAAATTTCACTACAGATTTTTCTCCCTTACAAAACGTACAATAATGAAATGTATTGTGGCCACAGATTTACCTGCTCTTCAGTTAGAGGTGGAAAGATGTTGCTCTGTAGAAAATGTAGCAAGGAAACAATTAGTGTCAGAAGTGATATGACAAGCAATGACAGAATGTAAAATGTCAGGAAGTAAAAATGGCAAGGAGATCAGCATGTAAAATGCTGTGCTTAAAAGAAATAGTTGAATGGAAAGTGGAATCAAAGTGCATCATTTAGGAGGGAAAATGCACTACTATGTTCTACTGAATGACCTATGTGTCACTATTGTGAATTTATTTCATTTTAGCATGATAGACTATTGAGTTCAGCCAGCGCTTGACCAAGTCCTTGTTCAGTTTAAATCAAAATAGAAAAAATGCAGAGTTGGAAGGGACTTTGGAGGTTTTTTAGCCCAACCACCTGCTCAAGCAGGGAACCCTATACCCTCTCAGACAAATGGTGGTCCAATCTCTTCTTATAAACCTCTAGTGTTGGAGCATCTACAACTTCTGGAAACAAGTTGTTCCACTGATTAATTGTTTTAATAGTCAGGAAATTTCTCCTAAGTTCTAGGTTGGTTCTCTCCTTGATTAGTTTCCCTCCATTGCTTCTTGTCCTACTTTAAGATGCTTTGGAGAATCGATTGACCCCTTGTTCTTTGTGGCAGGTCATTAGATATTGGAACACTGCTATCATGTCACCCCTAGTCCTTGTTTTTATTAAATTAGGCATGTCCAATTCTTCTACCATCCCACTCCCAAAATCCAATTCTTCATGTTCTAGCTTTCAATCCAATCATCTTTGTTGTTCTTCTCTGCACTCTTTCAGGAGTCTCAACATCTTTTTTTTAATATTGTGGCAACCAAAACTGGATGCAATAGTCCAAGTCTGGCTTTACCAAGGCATTATAAAGTGGTATTGATAAAGATATTGAAGAGTACTGGGCATAAGGTAGCCTTGGGGTACCCCACTGCATACTTCCATGTAGATGCCATTCCATTAAGGACTACACATTGGGTGCGGTTTGTCTGTTTGAGTTACAAATCCATCTATTATATCAAGTAGTACGTTGTGGTCAACTTTATCAAATGCCTTACTGAAATCCAAGTAAATTATATCCACTGCATTTTGCTAGTCTACTAATTTGGTCAAAGAATGCAATAAGATTTCTCTGGCATGATTTGTTTTGGACAAATCCATACCGGCTTTTCGTTATGACTTGCTTGCCTGTAGGTCAGCAGTCTCCAACCTTTTCAGCTCTGCAGACTAGCAGCGGCGGCAGGGAGAAGAGAGGAGATGGCTTCATGTCCACATTGCTCACACAAATGCAACTTTGCGAACTCGCCTGCCACTTGCGTTGCATCGTGCCTGCTACATTCCATGGCTCAGTATCAAGCCACAGACTGGTGTTGGGGACCCCTGCTCTAGGTATTCACAGATTTGTTGCTTATCTATACCTTTCCAGAATCTTTCCAGATATTGATTCCAGGCTGATTCCTCTTTGTTCTGGAGATGAACATCAGGAAAACTTTAGAAATAAATGAATTAGCCTAAATTTTTCTCATCTAATTACAGACTTACTGCGATTCCATATTTTTCAAAAAATTCTGTCTGATTTGCTGTCCAGAATATAGCAACCGGGAAACTCAGATACAGCATCAGCTGAAAGAGAAAGAAAAAAAAACCTCAAATGCCATTGAACCATAGAAAAAAAATTATTTTACAAGAGTTATATTGGATATTTTTTTTCTTACCTCCTTAGTTAAAAGGCAAACATTACAAAATGGTCAAAAGAAAAAGGGGCTGTACTTCTTTTCAGACTAATTTTCTTTTTAGTATCGGAAGCTTTAAAAAGGCATTGGTGATATCCAGAGCAGTACTAGTCTCTATGGCAGCAGTTCTTAGACTTTTTGGCTTCAGTTTACATTTTTAAAAATTATTGAATAATTATGTATTTTTATGTATTAAAAATTATGTATTTTCAAAAACATATTAAATATATCAAAGAACCATTAACCTGGGTTGTATCTTTCAATAGTTACAATATTTAGTATATTTACTATACTATATATCTTGTATCTTTCAATACTTACTATATTAGAAATTAAAATAGAGAAAATTTTGATAATATTTTTATTTATTTATATTTTTTAATGTTCCATCTCCCTATAATTCATATATAACTTAATCATAAATAAAGCTATTTGCAAATAAATCTATTTTCATGTTAATGTAAATATTTTAGTGTAAAAATAATTACTTTTTTCAAAACCAAAAAAAATAGTAACATTGTTTTAGTATTCTCAAATCTTTTTACTGGTTGGCTTAATAGAAGACTGCTGAATTCTCCTATTTATTTCTGCATTCAATCTGCTGTCATCTGTTATTTTGGATGGAATACATAAAGAAAAGTCAGCCTCACACAATCTTGGCTAGGAAAAAAAGCACGGTACTTTAGCAGCCTTTTCAAGAAATTCTGCTTTGACCCCATACAAAAAACCAACATATTTTTTTAAATGTTAGTTGCCAAGTGAAATTAAACAGTAAAAAGTTTTTTTAGTATTATTGTGAAAATAGTTTTAACCTTGCAGATCCCCAGGCCACCCTTTCAGAACCACAGTTGTAGGGCAAAATTTCTCAATCTTGGCAGCTTGAAAATATGTGGACTTTATCTTCCAGAATTCCCCAGACACCATGAGTGGAAGTTATACATCTTCAAACTGCCAAGGTTGACAAACAATCCTACAGGGGAAGAGAAGGCAGCCAATTCTACCCAATACATGTAGTCCTTAACTTACAACAGTTCATTTAGTGATGGGTCAAAGTTACAATGACACTGGAAAAAGGGATTTGGGACCTTTTTTCACACTTACAACCGTTGCTGCATCCCCACAGTCACGTGATCAAAATTTAGATGTTTGGCAACTGATTCATATTTATGATAGTTGCAGTGATCAGCACGGGACTTTTGACCTGCTCCGTCTCCGACCTGGGCGGGTTCACCCCTCCTTAGGCAACCTGGTGGCCCTCGGCTCCCCGTGGATCACCATATTGATGCCGAACTTAGTGCGGACACCCAATTGGCATAGCCCACTGCAGCCCAGGACTCCTGACCTCAAGCGATCCGCCAGCCTCAGCCTCCGGAGTAGCTGGATTACAAGCTCGCGCCACCGCACCCAGCTTGGGTCAGTTTTGGTTGGTCAGCCAAAAGTCATGAATTTTGTAAGTCATTTGTCTCCAGATGTCCAAGAACCTCAACACCTAGCATGTCTTTGTTGACTTGGGTGACGACCAACTTTAGATGGTCAACGAACTGCTGTAAGTCAAGGACTATATTTATCCCCGAAGAATCTGCTACTAGGATCAAAGGGATACTAAAATGTCTAGATTCTAAGAAACTGAAACGGTTCTTGGATGTTCTGTTTTCTGTTTGTTTTTTTTAATTATTATTATTATATTGATGGTCTTTGACTGTAATAAAGGTCTATTTATTTATTTAGTTGCAGTGTCCCAGAATCACACAATCCCCTTTTGCGACCTCTTGACAAGCAAAGTCAATGGGGAAGCCAGATTCACTTAACAACTGTGTCACTAATTTAACAACTGCAGTGAGTCACATAACAGCTTTGGTAAGAAAGATGGTAAAAGGAAACAAAATTCACTTGACAATTGGGCTGAATTGAGGTCATAAGTCGAGGACTGTACCCCTTTCCTTAATAGCTCCAAGTTTCTGATCTCCGGGTAACAAGAGTGCCTCAAAGTTTAAGCCCCAAGGAGTACTTGCGGGAAGGGGAGCGAGAGGAGAAGGAGTTGTTTTCCCGCAAAACCTATTAACAATTGTAGAATCATATCAGATACCTGTACAATTAGCACAGGGCCCCCCAAGGCTGTATGCTCGCTCCACTTTTCTTTTCTCTCTATGCCAATGATCATCTCTAATGATCCATCTGTTAAACTACTGAAGTTCGCAGATTACATAACAGTGATCAGACTCATTCGAAACAATGATGAATCCCCATACAAATGGCAGGTTGAACAACTAACTTTGTGATGCAACCGGAACAATATAGAACTGAACACACTCAAAACTGTAGAAACGGTGGTAGACTTTAGGAGAAACGCGGCTATACTTCTACCTCTTACAATACTAGACAACACAGTATTAACAGTGGAGACCTTCAAGTTTCTGGGTTCTATCACATCTCAAGAGCTAAAATGGTCACCTAACATCAAAACCATCATCAAAAAGGCACAACCAAGAATGTTCCTTCTGTGCCACCTCAGAAAGCTCAAACTGCCCACGGAGCTGCTGATACAGTTCTACAGAGGAATCATTGAGTCTGTCATCTGCACCTCCATAACTGTCTGGTTTGGTGCTGCAACCCAACCAGATTGACACAGACTTCGGAGGAGAATCAGAACTGCAGGAAAAAAAACAATTGCTGCCAACCTGAGGACCTGTATACTGCATGAGTCAAAAAGAGGGCAGTGAAAATATTTGCAGATCTCTCACTCACATCCTGAGCACAAACTGTTTCAACTCCTACCCTCAAAACGATGCTACAGAGCACTGCACAGTGCACACCAGAATAACTAGACACAAGAACAGTTTTTCCCCCAAAGGCATCACTCTGCTAAACAACTAATTCCCTCAACACTATCAAAGTATTTCCTAAATCTGCACTACTATTAATCTTCTCCTTCCCATCGCCCATCTCCTCCAACTAATGACTGTATGACTGTAACTTTGTTACTTGTATCCTTATGATTTATATTGACCGGTTCCTAATATGATTTGATTGCTTATTTCTACCCAGACTATCATTAAGTGTTGTGCCTTATGATTCCTGACCAATGTATCTTTTCTTTTATATACACTGAGAGCATATGCACCAATGACAAATTCCTTTTGTGTCCAATCAGTTGGCCAATAAATTCTATTCTATTCTATTCTCTTCTAGATATGTATTGGGTACATAGTTCCCTCTAAGCTGAGCAGTAAGCAATCGCTCACTTAAAAATCATCATCAACTCAGAGTTTTCCAAACCTGCCCAGAAGCCGAGAGGGAAGGAGAGAGAGGGAAGGAGAGAGAGGAAGAGAGAGAAACAGATAGAAAAAAGAGAGGAAGGAAAAGAGAAAGAAAAAGAATGGGAGTAAGGAAGAGAGAAAGAAAATCAAAATCTAGTTTGAAACTAGCTCAACTATTTAAGTGGCATTTTGATATTGATAGAGTTGCCCTATTATGAGCTCACTGTTATAGACACACAGTACAGTATTTTATTTTGAAATTCTCTGAGGCAAAACAGGGTGGGTTTTTTATTTGTTTGTTTGTTTATTTATTTATTTATTTAATATTTCTGTGCCGCCCAGTCCCGAAGGGACTGCCGCTCAGACACTATACTTTTCCGCCCACCCCCCCAAAAAATTAGAGGGAACACTGGTTGGGTATGCACTATTTATTTAGTCATGTTTATGTAGTGTATATTGGAGGTGGTGAATCCTTGAGAGTTATATGCAACGAAATTTCATTTTAATATATGCCAACCAGTGAACATTCAAAGTGACAATAAAAGTCTATGTCTAAGTCCCCATTATGTCGTAGGTTCTCCGCCCTTGACCCTTCCCCCAAAGCGGAACGTAGGAAGCCGCCCCGGGATCTAGTTGGCCGCCAAAAGACAGGAGGTCTTGTAATGTTTGCACCCGACCGATCCTTTTAATACTGTAAACCCGATTGCCTCCCCCACTCCCCCACCCGCACCCTTTCCGCCGACCTCGCATTACAGACCCGTAAAATCTCAAGCTGGTTCCTGGATATCATGATGTCCGGCGACGGCAAAGAAACCCGCCTCCTCTCTCCGATGGCCAATGGGAGGCCAGCCCAATGCCAGACTGAGAAGAGGGACTGCTTCGACGTTAAATTTCGAACGCAGCCGAGACGGGGTGGAAGACGTCATCTTTGCGCGCCGTATTTGGCCTCGACAGGAAAAGGCCGCGATGCCGGAGTTGGAGACGGTGTCGGGAAAGCGGGAGCTTTTCTTCGTGAGTACGGCTGGGATCCTGGGTCGGGGGAAGCAAACTTCGAGATTCTTTTCCCCCCCCAATGGAGTAATAGAATAGAATACTGTACCTTTTAACTGTGATTGGAGGAATTTGTGTCCGGTGCAAAAGCTGCAAAGCAACAGCTCTGTAATCATCATATCCATATTGATACCAATAAGAAAGGGGTAGTGAAGAAGATGGGAAGGAGGAGGATGATGATGATGATAATGATTTACTTTTGATACATTTTGAAATGTTCAGTTGACTGAGTTTCATGTTTAATGAATAAAAGATAATAATAATTATAATGATATTACCTAGGACGCTGGCAGCAACTCATATCATCTGTTAGCACCAGACACCGGTATTTGCGATGCATTTTTGAACATTCAGTTGACTGGGTTTCATGTTTAATGCATAACGCAATAATAATAATAATAATAATAATAATAATAATTAATATAATAACAGTAATATAGGTGGTCCCAGTTGTAATTGGAACATTGGGTGCTGTGCCAAAAGACATCAGCTGGCATTTGAAAACAATAAAACATTGATAAAATCATGATCTGTCAATTGCAAAAGGCCACCTTACTTGGATCTGTGTGCATCATACGAAAATACACCACACAGTCCTAGACACTTGGGAAGTGTTCAACTTGTGATATTGTGATACGAAATCCAGCATATAAATCTCATTTGCTGTGTATTACTGTTTTTGTGATAATAATAATAATAACAACAATAACAATAATAGGATAAATAGACAAGTCTTTTTAAGTGTAAGTGTATTGGTCTAAGTATATATTTAGACAAACACACCTGATCCTGAACAGAAAAAACAGTGTTGTTACAGTGGATTGCTTTTGCGACATCATCAATATACCATGGGGATTTTTGCCCGTGGGGAAAAACTAATGCCTTTTAATTATCAACTCTGAATCCTGATCCATAAAGATCAGATGGGAATGCCTGGGTGTCTGAAACTACTTGTCTGCATTTTATCTTAAAGAGAAGATTTGAGAAATATATAGGCACCCTAAAATGGCTTGTATAACCAACTTCCTTCTAACAGTACATGATTAAAGGATGAAAATTACATAATGCTAATTGCTTTTGAATGCACATTTCAGGATAAGTATAACTGCAATTTCTCTGTGCCTTTGTGAGATGAGATTAGGATTAGTGTTTAGATTTCCTTGGTCCCTCCCCCACATACTACATAAGGCTATGATCTACCCTATAGATATAACCTGAAAATAATATTGTTGAGATATTGAAATTGTAGGGCTGTTCAGTGAAAGAAAACAGTGCTTTTTGTCCAAATCCGTGTCACTTCCCTGCACAGGAGGAAGAAGACCTACAGTATGAAGAAGAAATCCTGCGCAACCCATTCTCTGTCAAGTGCTGGATCCGCTATATTGACTTCAAGCAGAATGCTCCCAAACATATCCTGAACCTGATCTATGAGAGAGCTCTTAAAGAATTGCCAGGAAGGTATAGTTATCTCTCATTCATTATGATTGTTTTGAAATTTAGATTTTTGAAAATACTAAAATTATTTCTTTAACACCCAGTTTTTCATAGAAGCCACAGATTTTTCAAAGTCAATAACTCTGCTGCCCTTCTACCCCCCCTTTTTTGGGGGGGTCTAAATTTGTCTTTACTGAAAGATATCAGTAATACTTTGTGTAGCTAGGTCACCTTGCTGCTCTAAAACTTTCCAACAAAGTGTGAAGATTGCAGTTCAAAATTTGCTGCCAGTCATAGTCTGAAAAGATCAAAATTCTTTCTTATGATGTTGATGGTCTCTTTTGCTGTGTCTTGCAGCTACAAGCTCTGGTACAACTACCTCAAGCAGAGGCGGAAACAAGTGAAGAGCAAATGTGTAACAGATTCCTGCTATGAAGAAGTGAACAACTGCCATGAGCGTGCCCTGGTCTTCATGCATAAGGTACAGTGTTAGCCTGCAAACTTAAAGGGTTTGGTAGAGCCCACAAGGAGCAAAAAAACATGGATGGGAAAACATGCCTTAAGCGCAAGTGGGCTCAGTTTGAAACACTTGCTAATTAGTTTTCTGATTGGAAAGGAAGGTGACTACAGGTAGTCCTTGATTTATGACCCATAGCTTAACAATTCTTTGAAGTTAGGACAGGCTCAGAAAAAAAGTTACCTTGCAACCTATCCTACTTGCAGGATACTATAACCTGGCTTGCATTTATGGCCAGTTGCAGTATCCCATGGTCCCACAATTGTGTTTTGCAATAAGTGTGTGTGTGTGTGTGTGTGTGTGTCTATCCAATTGGGACATTGCACTCCCTCCCTCCCTCTTGTTCTCTCTCTCTCTCTCTCCCTGACCGGACTCAACTTTTTGACCATTATTACGATTGCTACTAAGTATACACCATGGTTGTTAAACATATCACGTGGTGTAAGTCTGAATCTAGCTTATCCAATTGTGGTATTACCTCTTTGAATCAGATTGCTGGACAATATGGACTTTTGTCTGATTCAGTGAAAGGATTATTTCATTTCTGATATCTTATATTTCCTACAGATGCCTCGGATATGGCTAGATTACTGCCAGTTTCTCATGGACCAATGTCGTATCACCCGTACTCGCAGGACATTTGACCGGGCCCTCAGAGCTCTGCCCATCACACAGCATCATCGTATCTGGCCACTTTACCTGAAATTTGTCCGACTCTATCCATTACCTGAGACAGCTGTACGGGTCTACCGTAGGTACCTAAAGGTGAGGGTGTCTTGCCGTTTCCCCTACTGGTACTCCTTGTCAAGATTGCCCAATTATGAGATATCCTTTTGTTATGGGAACGGCCCATCTTTTTCTCAAGTACCTGCAGTGGTGATCTTGATGGTTGCCAGGCTCTCATGGTACATGCACACATTCTCAGCATTTTATTTCCCTCTTCCATCCCCTGTTCAAGTTAAAAAGAGTTGAGATTTGAAAGAAGCAAAGTGATTCAATTTTGACACTCTTTGACTTAAAACCCATTCATTTAGCATCCACTCAGAATTACAGTGGCACTGAAAAAGTCACCATTGGTCCTCTTGCAACTGTTGCAACATCCTCACAGTCACATGATCAAAATTCTGGCATTTGGCAACCAACATGTATTTATGACCATTGCAGCATCTCAGCATCATGTGACTGTTTTTGTATCATTCCCAGCTGCTTCTGACAAGTAAAGTCAATGGGAGGGGGAGTCAGATGCACTTAACAACTGTATGATTCACTTATTTACTACAATGATTTGCATTACGATTATAAAAAGTCATAAAATTGGGCACAACTCATTTAACAACTGCCTAGTTTAGCAACAGAAATTCTGGTCCCAATTATAGTAAGTCCTGAGCTACCTGTAATATATATTTTATTAGAATTTCCCTTTCAGAAGGGGTTGCATACTCTAAAAATGGCCGTCAATCAGAGAATACCATAGTTTTTCCCCCCTTTAGGCTACTTTTTGTTACTGGCTTAGAACAGGAATTGAGAAATTATTTTTATTTGCAGTTTTCTTGAGTCCTTTATTGGAAATCTTTGGCCTGAAGAAGCCTATTTCTGACAGTCTAAGAACAGACATACCATATTTTTTGGAGTATTAATTAGATACACTTTTTCGCCTCTTAAAAGAGGCTGAAATTTTGGGTGCATCTTATACTCTGAATGTAGCCCCTCCCACTCGCCGGCCCCTACCCTTCAGCCTTCGTGAGTCCTCTTCTTGGCTGCACAGATTGCCGCTGACAATGGCTTGTGTTTTGGGGCTCCATGAATTGCATTTTCAGCCTCCAAATGCTCATGTGTACCCAAAATGGCTACCTGGAATAGATATTGCCTTCTCTTACCCCTTCCCTTCCCCGCTTTGCCTGCTTTAGTCAATGGAGCTGCCTCCGAGGGTCAGCTGTGCTTTGAAGCTGTTTTTCAGCCCCAAAACAAGCTAAGCGATCTTCCATGCTTTGCCTGCTTTTCTAATTGCTGCTCCCTCTGACAATCAGCTGTGTTTAGAAGCATAGCCCCAACCACCTCCAAGCTCCAAACCAGTGAGCGAACAAATGTGCTGAAGCTGACCTGGCTAAGGACTAGCCAGATGAATTACCTGGTAGACAAAATTCCCCTCCCTCCCAATTTTCCTCCCCAAAAACTAAGGTGTATCTTATACTCCGGTACGTCTTATGCTCCGAAAATTGGGGCTTCTATTTGTTCTCTGCATGTTTAAGATAAAAATCGGGTCTAAATATGTTCAAATGTCATCAGCTTTAATATGGCAAGCCAGCACAGTCATTGTGTGTATTTCCCCACACATGACAAGTTAATGTTCTATCATTCCTCCTGGCATCCAATTTCTAAAATACAGAATCTTTGCTCTTGTTCTTTGGAATCTTGTAAATGTACATAAAAGAAGTGATTATTTTGAGCCGGGGTGGCGCAGCAGGTAGAGTGCAGTACTGCAGGCCACTAAAGCTGACTGCTAGATCTGTAGGTCATTGGTTCAAATCTCATCACCGGTTTCAAATCTCATCACTGGTGGTCTCTGTTCCATGTACTAAGTAGAAATAATACCAAGGGCATTAATTTGCCTTAAGCAAACTTTGAGTCAAAAGGCAAAACATAATTGAATAATTGACAGTGTCAATCTTTTTACATTTTTAAAATAGTCTTTTAACAGCTGGCAATAATAGTGAGCCGGACTGGCGTGCAGCAGGTAGAGTGCTGTACTGCAGGCCACTGAAGCTGACTGTAGATCTGTAGGTCATTGGTTCAAATCTCATCACCGGTTCAAAGTTGACTCAGCCTTCCATCCTTCCAAGGTGAGTAAAATGAGGACCCGGATTGTGGGGGCAATATGCTGGCTCTATTAAAAAGTGCTATTGCTAACATATTGTAAGCCGTCCTGAGTCTAAGGAGAAGGGCGGCATAAAAATCAAATAAATAAATAAAAATAAATAAATAACGTAATATGTGACTCAGAAACAACTTCTGGATATATGTGTAGACTATCATAATTTCACTATCATCATGACCATCGCTAAGAATTTCAAGAGGTAAAGCCCACACATCTATAAGTTGCCAAAGATGGGAAATAATGGCTTAAACACCTGAAAAAATTAGTTAACGTTTCTGAGCTAAGACATCTAAGAAAATACTACAGTCTTGGCATGATCATTAGCAGTCTCATTTTCCTGAGCCTATTCTTCCTTAATTCCTTCCTGGCATAGGATTTGTGGACAAATAGAACCTGTAAGGATCTGCCCTCAACTCCTCTCCCAAGAAATAAAACTCTTGAAATCAGACACATTTCAAAAGGAACTTTTACTGAGAGATAGTGATTGCAGAAAAGTCAGGTGGAGCCTGAAAATTAGGCACGAAGGGTAAAGCTAATTTCACAGAAAAAAGAAACATATATGGTTGGCACATGGCCCTGAAAATCATGAGACTAGATTCTTTTATTTCTGAAATAGGGTGATAATTAGATATATTAATAATCACAAGTAGTTTAAGTTTGGGGTTCCAGAGTTTCTCCTTTTTGTTTTCAAACTCTTACATAATATTACATAAGTACAGCTTAATTGTCCCTCAAAGTTCTCTCCCACAGCCAAATATATTCATCCAATGTAGTCCAATGAATGCAGATTGGTTTTTGTACTCAGCTACTGTGTCTCCCCGAAAATAAGACCCTGTCTTATATTTTTTTGAACCCTGAACTAAGCACTTGGCCTTATTGCCATGCACTCAAAAGTCCAATTGAGCTTATTATTATTAGTCTTCAGAATAGCATTTCCATCAGCACTGTAATTAATCCTAAATTCTCTTAATGGCTATGTGCTCTAAGCCTTTCATAGCAGGTTTATAGGTATGGTTGTCTTTCACGTTGCAGCTGAGCCCTGAAAATGCAGAAGAATATATTGAGTATCTGCGCTCCATCGACCGTCTGGATGAAGCCGCTGTCCGTCTTGGTGCTGTGGTGAATGATGAGCGTTTTGTTTCCAAAGAGGGAAAATCCAATTATCAGGTAGGTTTCTTTCTTTCTTTCTTTTTTGCAGTAAAAGTTTTTTTTTCCCTCCACATCAAAAACATAGATAACATATATCGCATATACCTTTAATAGCAATCAATATATATATATTGTTGCTTAAAAGCAATAGTACAATAACCTAAGTTACATTCCAATTTTATTATTCAGTCCATCTCAATCTTCCCTCTCTCCATTCCCCTTCCTATCTTAGATGGCTATTCCACCTCTAGTACCTACTTTCTTACACCTTCTCTCCCCTTTCCTATTACCATCTCCTCCTCCTTCCTTCTTTCTTCTCTGCCTCTCCTATTCTCTCTACCTCCCCTTCTATTCTCACTCCTTTCTCTCCTCCTTTCCTACTTCCTCTTACGCCCTCTAAATCCTTCCCTCAGTGGATAATTTTACTTACAATAATTTTTTCTTATTATTTTTCTCCCCACCAAAAAAACCATACATCATATAGGTCAATTTAGTAAACAAATATCATCTACTGAATATCATTAACCACTTAGTTTCATATATATTACTCTGTATATGTTATTAATCTTATGCTGCCTCCTTTGTCTAATTTCATCATCCCCAGATTGTTTCATTCTCCAATTAATTTTAATGCTATTATTTACTTCCTCTGCTAGTTATTCCCTCTTGCTTAATAAATCAAACCCATTGTGCTTCATTCATTTACTTAATTCCTTACCCCTCCTTCGTTTTTCTAAACCCCTTCAGGAAAGCCTCCTGAAGTCTGGGGATGGTGAAAAATGGGCCAACCAGAAATTCGTTTCTGAATGTCCGGTTGGCCATTTTTGCCATCCCAGACTTCGGGGGCAGGGCGGGGTGGGTGGGTTATGTGCATTCACAGTAGGGCAGCGTGGGGGTTGTGTGCATGTGCCTGGGGGAAGGGCATTGCATTATGGGTGTGGACACGAGAGCTAAAAAAAAGGTTTGCTATCACTGGTCTAAGCCTTCATGCTTTTCCTATGCCTCTCAAAAGCTTTCCTGCGTTCTCTAATGTCTCTTATTGTTTGGGGCTTCTTTTGCAGTTATGGCACGAGCTCTGTGATCTCATCTCTCAAAATCCAGACAAGGTGAAGTCACTCAATGTGGGGGCCATCATCCGAGGGGGCCTGACTCGTTTCACGGACCAGTTGGGCAAGCTGTGGTGTTCTTTGGCAGATTACTACATCCGCAGTGGCCATTTTGAGAAGGTAGGCACTGAATGCATATCCAGCATTCTGCATGATATGATGATACAGGCTAAAATCCCATCTCAGGAAGAAATTTCCCAAAGCATAGATTGGGTGGAGTGCAGCCACCAAAATGTTTTTTTACCCCTGATTTAACACCTACTATATTGAGAAAATCTTAGGCTAGGTGTTGTGGTTGGCTCTGTGCCAGCTCCTGCAACGGGGAATTTGGATGTTGGCTTAGGAGAGTCCTCAGGTTCCCAGAGAATTGTCTTACTGCCATCAGCTTTGGACAGTGAGGATTCCTTGCCAAGGTCAGATGCTGGGGAAGAAGAAGAATCAGATAGAGAGAGGGATGCAGCCAGCCCATTAGTTAATGACCCCATTAGTGGGTCATCGGAGGAGGTGGATGGGTGGATAGATGCCAGAATGCGCAGGCTCATGGCTAGAAGGGACCAACTGCGCAGGTATCATCGGAGATAAGGGAGAACACCTGTGGCTGAGGCAATTAGGCTAATGATGTTGCTGATAAATTACCAGCGTTGCAGAGAGCGCATGTGGGAGTTTATCCGTTTGGAGAAGGATATGTCGTGTTTGCTTTGTTCCTGGACCTTCACAGACTTTTGTGGATTTCACAGCTAAGTAAATCTTGTGGACTCACTCTAAGAGGTTTGGCTGTGACGCTCTTACAGCTGCTCTTATCTGCTCTATTTGTTTTGTCTCACAGCTTTCAAGGACTGTTATCTGTGTGTGAGCTAATTTGCTCAGTTTAAGTTTGTAAGGTCCTTGGAACGTCTGTTAAGTCTATTTTTGAAAAAAATAATTTAATTGTGCATCACTCTTAGCCTTTCAGTTGTGCATCACTCAGCCTTCCATCCTTTTGAGGTCGGTAAAGGAGGACCCACATCATTGGAGGCAATATGCTGAACGCTTAGAGTGCTGTAAAACACTATAAAGTGATATATAAGTCCAAATGCAATTACTATTTTGCAGCCCTGGAAATTTAGCTGGGAAACAAATACTGTTTCTTATTTATTAGTTAGGAAAGATAAAATTGTTACCTACCCCCTCAGAGGAGGGCAGTAACAATGTTACAAAGAGTTAAGGTTAGGGAGTTCAGAGCATGGCATATGAGAACTGGTTTGTCTAAAGGTAAGGTCATCAGACTAGAAGCCAGAAGACTCTGAATTTGAGTTTCACCTTAGGAATGAAAGCCAGCTAGGGTGCTTTGGGCCAGTCCTTTTTTTTCTAACTCACCTCACCTCACCTGGATTGTGGTGGAGAAAATAGAAGGAGGAAGGAGTAGTGTGTGTATGTTCACTACTTTGGGATAATTATAAAGATAATAAAGATAAGCTGTAAATAAGTATTCATTGTTCATGTGTACATGTGACTTCTGTTCCATTTGTTAGTGTTTGCTAGTTTTAGGAGGCTGAAAACAGAAGAAGAGGCACATAGTGGGCCATGGAGAGAGAGAGAGAGAGAGAGAGAGAGAGAGAGAGAGAGAGAGAGAGAGAGAGAGAGAGAGTAGGGAGTAGGAAGCACATCCTATCTGACACTTGCCAGATAGATTATAAGAAACCTTTGTGTGCTAGCAGATGGGTAAAGAAAACAGCTAGAGGAAGCTGGACATTTCTTATCTTTGGTTGTGTTGGATGAGCTTGAAGCTTCATTCTTTTTCAGATATGAACCAAAAATACTCTTAGCTATTGGACTTTGGATTTGATGGGAAAATCAAATTACGGGCCCAATTTTCTGTTGCCTGAAGTTTGCTTTTCAAGAAGGTTTAACCCTAGCTGTCATCCATCACTTTGACCTGATGTAGGGGATGTAATTCCTTAGCAATAACTGAAACAGTTCCAGAGGAAGATTTCCTCCCTGCTAGATGATGTTCATCCCAGTTAACTGCGTTTTGACTTACAGGGCAGTCCTACATAAATGAGAACCTGGTTTTCCTAAAAGACAGATTGCATTCTGAGAGATAGACTGTGCTTTTACAAAAACTAATCCCTTTTGAAGAGAGGTGCAAACCACCGGGTGGATGAAGAAGAGAGGCTCAGCAAGAGCTTTGGTGACTCTTGTCTCTGTCTTAGGCCCGCGATGTGTATGAAGAAGCTATTCAGACAGTGATGACGGTACGGGATTTCACTCAAGTGTTTGACAGCTATGCCCAGTTTGAGGAGAGCATGATTGCTGCTAAGATGGAGACCAACTCTGAAATGGGACGTGAGGAGGATGGTAAGAGCACCTTAGGCAGAGGAAAGCAAATGTTAAGCTGCTTTAAGCTGGATCTAGTAACACAATTTTGAGTCTTCTAAAGCTTTATGACTTTCAAGAAACAGGACTTCCCAGATGGTCTTAGAAATTAGAATCCTCCTTCATTTCACCATCCTTCACTGTTGGCTATATTGACTAGAGTTTCAGCACTTCTCCACCTATCTCCAGCACTTAGATCTCGTCACCCAGGCAGTTCACAATCTCTCCTTTTCATCAGTCCGTTTGTGCCCGTCCCAGCTAATGGCGACAGAGTCGTCATCCTCAGCTGCTGACTGAGAAGCTGGTGCCCGGGGGGGGGGGGGGGCGCAAAGGCTGATCCCCAATGGTGCCTCTCTTTTCCACTGCCCCTCCAAGGTGGATCTGACCTGGTTCCCATTGGTTCCAGGTCTCCAAACAGCTGTGATTTGGGGTTCAGTGCGGAGCACGGAGGAAATCCATACCGATGTGACATTGGCCAAGCCCCTTCTGGCTATGCTGGCTAGAACTGATGGACATTGGACTTCTCCAACTTGTAGATGGCCAAATTCGGTGGATCTCTATCCTGTATCTTTACATGATGCTGGATGTTTCCCTGTGTTTTATTACAGATAATACCTTAATGTTAATTTTTTAATCCATCCCATACCTTAGTTATAGGCTATACAACTCTTACTATTCTTCCCATGCCTTTGGAAAACTGTGTAGCTTAATAGAAAAGAACTGTGGTCCTATAGTATAATTTAATTTCTGCTGTTTTTTCTGTTTGGAAAATAGACGATGTAGATCTGGAATTGCGTCTGGCACGCTTTGAGCAGTTGATCACGCGGCGGCCTCTGCTTCTCAACAGTGTCCTTCTGCGCCAGAATCCTCACAACGTCCATGAGTGGCACAAGAGGGTGAAGCTGTATGAAGGCAAACCTTGGGAGGTAGGAGAACGTCCCACCTCTGAATGGCTAGAGCAGTCACATTCCCAAGCCAGTAGCCTATTACACTGTCCCCATTTATTAAATACAGTGGTACCTCTGCCTACAAATGCCTCTACTTACGAACTTTTCTAGATAAGGACCGGGTGTTCAAGATTTTTTCACCTCTTCTCAAGAACCATTTTCAACTTACAAACCTGAGCCTCCGAAACTTGTAACTGGAAAAGGCAGGGAGATACCTCCGTGGGGCCTCTCTAGGAATCTCCTGGGAGGAAACAGGGCCAGAAAAGGTGGGGAGAAGCCTCTGTGGGGCCTCTCTAGGAATCTCCTGGGAGGAAACAGGACCGGAAAAAGTGGGGAGAAGCCTCTGTGGGGCCTCTCTAGGAGTCTCCTGGGAGGAAACAGGGCCAGAAAAGGCGGGGAGAAGCCTCCATGGGACATCTCTAGGAATCTCCTGGAAGGAAACAGGGCCTCCACCCTCCCTGTGGTTTCCCCAGTCCCACATATTATTTGCTTTTACATTGATTCCTATGGGGAAAATTGCTTCTCCTTACAAACTTTTCTACTTAAGAACCAGGTCCCAGAACAAATTAAGTTTGTAAGAAGAGGTACCACTGCACTGGAATTTTATGTTAGCTAACAGCAACATTCTGGAACTGGAGCTTATGGAAATACTTTCAAGTAGTTAACTTGAACCCGTCAGCCGCCCACTTTAGAGAGTCCTTGAAGATTAGGTCTGTCTGTGAAAATAGAAGATAATGGGGCTTCTTTTCGTGTACTTGCATCTCAGTAGCTAAAAAAACATAATGTCTCTTAATGAGGCCGAGTTAACACAAAGAGCCTTTTCTTCTCACTTGCTCAGTTTTATGTTTCACGGTATCTCACCCAAGCAAGAAATGAACTTTCCAGTCCATGACTCTCCTTTCTGACTTACTTTTTTACTCCTTCCAGATCATCAACACATACACGGAAGCAGTGCAGACTGTTGACCCATTTAAAGCCACCGGAAAGACGCAGACGTTGTGGGTTTCTTTTGCCAAGTTCTACGAGACCAATGGACAGATAGAAGATGTGAGTGATGCACTGGGCTGAGGCAAATATTGCTCCAGCTTATTTCCTGGTTCTCTTTCCTAGCCGCTGTCTGAAGAGCTAAATTATGGGGGTTTTCACAATCAACATATGAAAACATTTCAAATGAGTACTTGAAGGTTGTAGGGTTTCTGAGAAGGGCCCCAGTCCTTGATGACACACAAAGCATTTGAGGAAGGAAAGGTTTTTTCGGCTGCATTACAGATTAGAGCCCAAAGAGAAAACATGGTGAGTTGTGTTTTATTTCTCTCCTAGCTTTTCTTCTGATCCCCCCCCCCTCCCTGTCTTATACCAGGCCAGAACAATTTTTGAAAAGGCCACTAAGGTGAACTTTAAGCAGGTGGATGAACTGGCCAGCGTCTGGTGCGAGTATGGTGAGATGGAGCTGAGGAATGAGAACTACGATCAAGCCCTGCGTATCCTGAGGGTGAGAAGAAGTGTTAATACCACTTTATAAGGCCTTGGTAAGGCCACACTTGGAATACTGCATCCAGTTTTGGTCGCCACGATGCAAAAAGGATGTTGAGATTCTAGAAAGAGTGCAGAGAAGAGCAACAAAGATGATTAGGGGACTGGAGGCTAAAACATATGAAGACCAGTTACAGGAACTGGGTATGTCTAGTTTAATGAAAAGAAGGACCAGGGGAGACATGATAGCAGTGTTCCAATATCTCAGGGGCTGCCACAAAAAAGAAGGAGTCAACCTATTCTCCAAAGCACCTGAGGGTAGACAAGAAGCAATGGATGAAAACTAAACAAGGAGAGAAGCAACTTAGAACTAAGGAGAAATTTCCTGACAGTTAGAACAATTAATCAATGGAACAGCTTGCTTCCAGAATTTGTGAATGCCCCAACACTGGAAGTTTTTAAGAAGATGTTAGATAACCATCTGTCTGAAGTGTTGTAGGGTTTCCTGCCTAAGCAGAGGGTTAGACTAGAAGACCTCCAAGGTCCCTTCCAACTCTATTGTTGTTATTAAATAGGGAAAGGGCATTTTGAAGTCTTATAATCAAACTTGCTTGACTAATTGTTTTCCAAATGATGAGGTTTGAACAGATGGTCTATAGATGTGAGGGCGAACCTATGGCACGTGTACCACAGGTGGCATGCAGAGCCCTCTCTGCGGGCACGTGAACTGTTGCCCAACTCAGCTCCACTGTGCATGCACCCAGCCAGCTGATTTTTGGGTATTTGTTGTGCATGTGGAAGATGGCTGTAGTGTGGAGCACGGGGGCAGTGCATCCCTCCCCCGGCACATTTTTGGTCCCAGGAAGCTACAGGGAGGCCTGCTAGGCTCAAAACGGGGCGAGGGGGGGGGTCACACAAGCATGTAGGAGAAGCATGGGGGTGTCATGTGTGCATTCAGAGTAGTGGTGTTGCAAGTGCACTGCATTATGGGTGCCAGCACTCACGCATGCGGTCGGCACATGGCATGAAAAGAGTTCGGCATCAGTGGTCTATAGTCTTCCTGGATATTGTGGACCAAGAATCTGCTCGCTGGGAAGCTGACAAACATTCTTTATACTCCCCAATAAGAGAGCCATGGGTTTAGTTAAGCAAGGATGAAGAAAGTCAGGATTCCCTTTGCATGCAACAAAGCTACGTGGTCTCAAATATGTGTTTATACCGTATGTGAACCCAATTCTTAACCTGCTTGCTCCAGGGGTTCTACTTCTTCTGTTCTCATCATCATTTTTTTTCTCCTACCAGAAAGCTACAGCTATCCCAGCTAAGAAAGCCGAATACTTTGATTCCACAGAGCCTGTGCAGAATCGTGTATATAAGTCCCTCAAGGTTTGGTCCATGATGGCTGACTTGGAAGAAAGTCTTGGCACTTTCAAAGTAAGTGGTCTTGGTTCACTTCCATTCTTTCCTATTCCGGCTGGCATTTTTCCTGGCAATTTTTATGATGGCCCATTTTGCCAAGCATAAATTTCTTAGCTAGGCTTCTAGGCAACTAGATTTTTTTCCCTTTTGTTTGTCTCTAGGCCTTATGAGTCCTTGGTTACAGAGTCCTGTAACCAAGCGCAGAAGAAATGTTTTAAAAATAATATTCCCCCCAGCTTAGAATCAAATCAAGATATTTCTTACCCTTCTTAATTTGCTAGTGACTGAGAAGTCATCCAAAATTTAAAAAAATAGTCTATTTTTTGCTCTTCCTCTTTAAGCACCCTTTCCCTCTTATTTCATGAGTTTGGCTTGGAAATAATTTATTGAATCTGCAGGGCCAGAATGGAATTATTGGCACAACCATCTATTCCATCTCTTGAGTAACTAAAGAAGAATGGTAATAACAGTCCTTCTATAAGCGTGTACATTCTGTGTACATTTCTGTACATTTAACATCCATCATGTTACTGATGGAGAGAGTGACAGCACCTGATTTGACCAGATTGGAGGAGGGGGAGCCATCAAGTTACACTATAAATGCCATTCAGTCTCAAATTTAAGTGTTTCCTCTTGATCTGGACATAGTTGGGAAGTGGGTGATAAGATTCTGTGCCTGTATTTTGGGGTTCTGGTCAAACCTTATATTGAAGCTTTTTTTTTTGCTTTGCCATTCCTAGTCTACTAAGGCTGTATACGATCGTATTTTGGATCTGCGCATTGCCACCCCACAGATCATCATCAACTATGGTCTGTTCCTGGAGGAGCACAAATATTTTGAAGAGAGTTTCAAGGTGAGTTGGTTTCATGAATGCTTCCTTCTGCCCATCTGGGTCTGTATCAGTGTAGAAGTCATTGAACCTGGAACACTGCAGGTTACAAATGCTAGAAGAGAAGAGAGTGCCGAATCAGCTGCAGTTCACTATATCTTGTTATGTACAGTATGTTGCAAAGGATAATTACTGTATAATCTTTCACTTTCTCAAAACTCTGAACAAATTAGCCAACATATTCTACGTTGAGATGGTCTGTGTTTCAGAGCAAACTGTAGCTTAGGTGTAGGGACAGCTACAGGGGCACAGTAAATATTTTGCATTATAATTGCCATGCATCTTTGCTGTCCTTAGCTATTGTTTATAATTATCAAAAAAGTTAGTTTGCTTTCTTCTGCGATGGCTATCAGTTGTTTTGTTTAATTGGAAAATGTTAAATAGAAACATAATTAAGGTAGAATTAGCAATCCAATATAAATAGAAGGGTTCTAGGATGGTTTTTGGTGGGTTAGCAATTTGCAGGAAGAAAATTATTCCTTAAAATGTGAATCAGTATAGTCAAGGCCTGACAGTCCCATATGGTATTTAAGTAAGTGGGGAATAGGGCAGAGCCTTCTGTGAAGCAGTCTGAACTTCGGTTTGTACGTTCTGTTCATTTTGGCAGGCATATGAGAGGGGCATCTCCTTGTTTAAGTGGCCAAATGTTTATGATATCTGGAACACCTATCTAACCAAATTCATTGACCGCTATGGTGGCAAGAAGTTGGAACGTGCTCGGGATCTCTTTGAGCAGGCCCTGGATGGCTGTCCCCAGAAATTTGCAAAAAGTATGTATTAAATGTCTCTCTAGCAAAAAGTTGAGTCACAAATCCAGTCAGATTCTGATTATAAGAAAGATTGGATGGGACATTATTTATTAGATTTGTATGCCGCCCCTCTCTGAAGACTCCGGAACATGTCTTCTGGACAACGGTTGATTGTAGCAAACCTCCTAAACTATCTAATAATCTATATGGCTGGTCTTTCTTTATTGACCTGAAAAGGATCTTGAGGACTCCAAAATGCCTTTTTCGTTGGAAATTGGATAAAGAGAATGTCTCTTCCCAAAGGTGCTTTTTCAAAAGGTAACTAGACTTCGTTTTTGCTTGAAGATGTTTCGGTTCTCATTCAAGAAGCTTCTTTAGTTCTTCAGAACTGAAAAAGCTTCTTGGATGAGATGTGAAACATCTTCAAGCAAAAAACCCCAAAAGCCCAGTTGCCTTTTGAAAAAGCAATGTTGGGTCAACCATGACTTGGATGACTGAGAACCTCCATAGACATAGAACCTCTCCTCACTTCTTCTTAATTTAATGGAGGAGAGCAAGATGAATCAGAGTGGGCAAATTCAAGCAAGTCCTCAGCACAGGTTTACTTGAGTGCATTTTGATAACAAGCATGCTAATAAGTCTTGATATGAAAAACCTTGACCTGAAATTGAAGGGAGGAGATGAAATCTGGCTCTAATTTTCTTTCCTTTTGCAGCCATCTATCTCTTATATGCCAGGCTGGAGGAGGAATATGGGCTGGCCCGCCATGCCATGGCCGTATATGAGCGAGCTACTCAGGCTGTGCTGCCTGCAGAGCAGCATGATATGTACAACATCTACATCAAGAGAGCGGCTGAAATTTATGGCGTCACCCACACACGTAGCATCTATGAGAAGGCGATTGAGGTTAGTTTAGTCTTTCTGAATTGCATCTGTTGGTTTCTCCTTCCTGTGATTCAGCTTCCTTCATGGAATGATACGGCTTTAATCTATCCTAGCTGGCCAATCACAATTAAAAATGTGGGTCACTTATTAGAGCATATGCATCTTGGCTTGCTTCCTCCTATATAAATCTGCAGGCATTGGTTGAGCCCATGGTTATCAAATCAATCCTATAGGAAAGGAATGATTTTTGTTAAGTTGCTCAGAAAGGCTAGGAAAAATTGCCTTCTCCCTTGGAGAGGACTTGCTTTTATTCTTGACCAGGTCTTATCAAGCAGGAAACAGTCCTCCATTCCTTCTGGAGCTGACTGACAAGAAAAGAAAAATTGAAAAAGCAAAAGAAAGAAACCAGCCATCAAGTTAAAAAATAGAAGTCAAACAATGGTGGAAGCCTCTATCTCACTTCATGGTCAGTTGCTCAAGGGCTGGAGTGTGAATTTCCAGAACAGTTGAACAACAACCTCTAGGAATTCAACCAGCCGGTGTTAATCCTTAGTGTCTGCAACAGCATTCATACAGCACTAGTAGTATTGTTGCACTTTGCACAGAAAAGTGACAGTGAAGCCAGAGAACAGTATAGCATGCAGCCCTCTCCTGATTGGTCCAAAAGAGAAATTTCACAAGCAGAGGGAAAGGGGGCTGTTGCGATAGACTCTGCCCATTGCTTTTTGTTCTGTTCACATGAGATTTAACAGCAGGGTCACAAAAGGAATCCACTATCTGAAGTGGTCTGTCAGGAGGACATAGAGACCCAAATATGGGAATCCTCAGCCACTTTTGCATCTGCCACTTTGGGTTATAAAAAAAGAGAGATACATGGTGCTTTAATTTAGTTTTAATTCTCCCACTAAAGCACTGTTTTTCAAATAGTGTGGAGGGGGGGCGCGGAGCGATGCCAGGGGGGCATTTGACCCCGGGGAACATGATTTTTTTTGCCACAGGGAGTAGGGGTTTTTTGCACCAAACAATAGCACGCAGCACAGAGTAGGAGATATGAAATGCATATAACAAATCCTTAAGAGAGGCCCTGGAGAAATATTTAAAAAGGGATGAAAAGAAAGGAGGAGAGAGACGGAGATAATGAGTCAAACGTAAGTCTCCCAAAAGCTAAGATGAAGAAATATGATAAAGCGTATATAGCGCTTGGCTCCACTGTGACTGTGGTGGGAGACGAGGAAAGACCGGTATGTTTACTGTATCTAAAAATGTTGGCAGCAGACAGCATGAAGCCAAATAAATTAAGGCATCACTTAAACACATTACACCCCATTCACACTGATAAGCTACTTGAGTTTTTTAAGCGAAAACGTGGCTGAATGTTGCAAACAATTGTCCCGGCGGAGAGTTTGGGGGGGACGTAAAATGTTTACTTTGGGGGGTGGTTTAACAGAAAATAATTGAGAAACACTGCACTAAAGCAAGAAAGGGATCTGAAAGTGAACATCATAGCTCATTGAAGCCAGGCACCAAGCAAGATGCCGGACTTGCTAGTTCCAGCCAAGAAAGTGATCAACTGGTAATATCTGTGGACATAGTCATTTAACAATGAAAGGAGAAGAGATTTCTCGCAAAACAGAGAGGACCCTTTTGTCTCTCTGGAGTCTTGCTCTGGCATCTGCTTCAACACAAATGTCTTCCCCTATCTGGCTCGCAACATCTTTTGTCTCTTTTCTCCCACTTCACACTACAGGAGGAAATTTTTTAAAAACCACTATCATAAGGGGGGGGAAATAGGTTCAAGAAGCACCAGGGCCCAGCCAACAGCCTCTGTAAAAGTCAGTTGCATCGTTTCATTTATTTTGTGACCTTGCTCATTCTACAATTTCTGCAGGGAGAACGTCACAAGCCCAATCAGAGATGCAGTTCTTTGTGGAGGAGGAGGAGGAGGAACTTTAGAGGGGAAACACAACTAGCTAACTTAGATTTCACATTAACAGTATGCACATTATTACTAGACAAAAATGATAAAAGATCCTTAAACTGGAATAGGTAACCATGAATAGATGACTATATGCCAGCCCTTAAATGAGGGGAAGATATTCAGTGAATCTCTTGAACTAGAATTGATTTAGAGTTAAGTATTCTTAATTCAGATCTATTCTTTAGATTCCAGCTAAAATAATAGTTTAGAAAGCAGTGTCCCTGGTAGCTATATCAGCCAGGGAAGTGGAGGAGCTGTAGACATTGTTGCAAGGTTTGTGCATTTTCCCACATCAGCATGGTAACTTTTCGTAAGTGATTGTGTTGCCCAATTGTATCCCAAATACATCCAACACTATCAAAATATTCAGCAAGTTAAATATTTGCGGGTTGCTTGCGATTCACTGGAACCAAACACCCAGCGGTCTCTTTATGTATACAAACCAGGAGCACAAGTTAAGCGGGTCTACAGCTCCTCCATTAAGGTGTTGACTAAGATTCTATTACATTGGCACATACAACTTGCGTCAAGCAGATTTCCAGAAGCTTTCTCAGATGAGACTTTTGATTGATTGGAGAAAGTATTATAACACCTGTCATCCCACCTTAGGGAATGCTCCTCCTACCACCATAACTTTGGAGACTATGAATATTTTGGACTTGCTGTTCAGTGCACAACAGACTCACCAGCAGGAAGAGCAAAGAGTTTGCAGTTAGGGATGAAACTTAACCTGATCGTTGAAGTTTATGTTTTTGCTAATTGAATGGCATTTGGTTTCAAAGACTCTATAGTTGAGGGGGTCTCCAACCTTGGCAACTTTACAACTTGTGGACTTCAATTCCCAGAATTCTTCATCCAGCACATACTGGCTGAGGAATTCTGGGAATTGAAGTCCATGAGTCATAAAGTTGCCAAGGTTGGAGACCCCCTCATCTATAGATCATAGAATGTAAGATCCCTTATGAATGAAGTCGGTTCCTTTGCCTGAAGAGAGGTTCCTTCTTAAACAGCAGAAATGGTTTGTTGGGTTTGTTTTTTCATTGAAAGAAAAGTTAATCCTTTTCTGCAGAGTCAGTTGTCTGAGGAAGAATTCTTCCCACTAAATCCATCGACCTCTCATCCTTTTATAGTTGCCATCTTTTTGGCTGTGGCATCCATATAGCTACAGACTTTTTTGCATTGTTCAAATGAGTTTTGTTTTCCCAGAACAAAACTGCTAGATCAGATATTCCAATTGCTAAAATATTCAGAAAGCCCTCTGGGTAATCATAATCCTTACCTGCAAGAGTAAGGCAGAGTTAACTCCAGATTATTACTTCACACCACCCTAGAAGCTGAAGTACTGAAGGGCATGGTACATTTAAATATCCATACTTTTTTTTCAGGTGCTATCAGATGAACACGCTCGGGACATGTGTCTGCGCTTTGCTGATATGGAATGCAAATTGGGTGAAATAGACCGAGCTCGGGCAATCTATTCCTATTGTTCACAGATATGTGATCCCCGAGTAAGTAGCTTTTTCTGTGTACTAGAGAACTAGCTTACTGTCTGCTTGTGGCAGTATTTAGCTGGGAGGAGGAAGGAAAAAGCTCCTCAGTTTACCAAAAGGGCAGAACTGATCACTTCCTGCTCAGTTCAAAATTAAGTGGTACCTCGGGACTCATCGCTAATTGGTGTCAAGAAGCATGATGAGTACCAAACAAATTTTTCCCATAAGGAATAATGTAGTGAGTCACAAGGCAGCCGTCACCAACAGGTTCTAGCTTGTGCGTTGAGTACCAAGCAAATGATAAGTACAGGGACAAAATGTTCACATCAAAATGCATTGGGTACTAAAATTAATGAGTTTCAAAGTAGTTGAGTACCAAGGTACCACTATATATGCATTATGGCATGACAGTCTTATATGCAGTTTTGAAAATTCTTCCATCTGTAACCATTGATGGATAAATAAAGGTGTGTGTTTGTTTGTTTTGCTTACACAATAGGTATGTTTCTGTTGTTTATGATTGCCCATTCCTGATGCAGAAGATAGAGAGCACAATAATAGTTGACCTCTGTCCTCTTAACCTCATTAAATCTTTCCCTTTTTTTATATTAGCCTTCCATCCTTTCGAGGTGGGTAAAATGAGGACACGGATTGTGGGGGCAATAGGCTGGCTCTGTTAAAAAGTGCTATTGCTAACATGTTGTAAGCCGCCCTGAGTCTAAGGAGAAGGGCGGCATAAAAATCGAATGAATTAAATAAATAAATAAATATTAGGAAGCTCAGAGGAAACAGCAGTCTTTGAATCAATTTTCTGTTGGGTTTTGCCACCGTCTCTTTCTTAACGGTCCTCGAAACACACATCTTTTTGGTTTCCCTTCCCAGACCACTGCCAACTTCTGGCAAACATGGAAAGAATTTGAAATTCGGCATGGGAACGAAGACACTATCCGAGAAATGCTGCGCATTAAGCGAAGTGTGCAGGCTACTTACAATACTCAGGTTAACTTCATGGCTTCTCAGATGCTAAAGGTTTACAGCAACGCCACAGGCACAGGTACTGCTTGCCTTCTCTTAAGATGGAGATGAGCTACATCTCCTGTTCTCTTCTAACCCCTCCTGCTCATCCCTCCTCTTTAACATGGTCTTGTTTCAGTGTCTGACTTGGCACCAGGACAGAGCGGCATGGATGACATGAAGCTCTTAGAGCAGCGAGCAGAACACTTGGCAGCCGAAGCAGAAAGAGATCAGCCTCGAGCTAAGGAGAAGATCTTGTTCGTCAGGTAAGCAGGCGACTTGTTTATCTCCCCCCCCCCCCAAAAAAAATCTGGATTCATAGCATCATCAAAAAAAAAACCATGATGGAAAAAATGTGACCGATTCTTTGATTTGCATTCAGAAACTCAAGACAGTGTATTATTTTAACCCATCAAGAATCAGGAAGAATAAGTTGAATAGTGCCCTAGACCAGTGTTTCCCAACCTTGGCAACTTGGAGATATTTGGACTTCAACTCCCAGAATTCCCCAGCCAGCATTCGCTGGCTGGGGGATTCTGGGAGTTGAAGTCCAAACATCTCCAAGTTTGCCAAGGTTGGGAAACACTGCCATAGATGCTAACATGTCTAGAATAATAACAGGACTGTGGTGTTGCCTTGAGAAACTAGCACAATTTTCTACCAAACAGCTATTCCAGCTTTCAAGTTGCATTTTTCTAGGAAAAGAGAGATTGATTGATTTGGTTGATTGATTGATTGATTTGGTTCGTTGGTTTTGATTTATAAGTTGCCCAACTCCTTCCAGACTCTGGGCGGTGTACAACAATTTAAAACAATATAAAAACAATTTAACCCCCCTAAAAAATAAATCATTCATATCCTTTTAGCTGGGGCTAAATCCATGATGGTGAACCTATGGCAGGGGTGCCACAGATGGCATGCGGAGCCATATCTAAGGCCACATGAGGTGTTGCCCTAGTTCAGCTCCTGCACCTATGTTCACGCTGGCCAGCTGTTTTTTGACCTTCCAGAGGGTGGGGGGAGAGTCATTTTTGCCTTCTCCAGGCTTCAAGAAAGCCTCCTGAAGCCTGGGGAAGGCAAAAAACCCTGGCACAACGGGCCTATCAAAAGTTCAGAAACAAACTTCCGGTAGGCCTGTTGGGCCCATTTTTTGCCTCCCATAGGCTCTGGTGGCTTCCTTGAGGCCTGCCTGCATGCGTGGAGGGGAAAATGAAGGGGAGGTTGTGCCTGCATGCATGGGGGAAGGGCATTGCATTAGGAATGTGAGCGTGCGCATGCATGCTATCGCAGGCACACACACCCTCTTGGCACCCAAGCAGAAAAAGGTTCACCATCACTGGGCTAGATGATATGGCTCACCAGCCCCAGGTCTGCCAGAAAAGCCAAGTTTCCACGGTCTTCCGGAAGGCCAGGAGGATGTGGGCAGTGCGGATCTCCGGGGGCAGTTGGTTCCAGAGAGCCAGAGCCGCCAGAGAGAAAGGCCTCCCACAGGGTCAGGGTGATAAAGGTGGTAACCAATGCCTTGAATTGCATCCAGAGACTGATCAGGAGCCAGTGCAGCTCGTGGAGTGTTGGTGTGATGTGGTTGTAATCCAGACCAGATTATCTTCAGGACCACCTTCTGCCGCACGAATCCCAGCGACCGATTAGGTCCCACAGAGTGGGCCTTCTACGGGTCCCGTCAATTAAACAATGTCGTTTGGCGGGATCCAGGGGAAGAGCCTTCTCTGTGGTGGCCCCGGACCTCTAGAACCAACTCCCCCCAGAGATCAGAATTGCCCCTACCCTCTTCGCCTTTCGTAAGCTCCTTAAAACCCACCTCTGTCATCAGGCATGGGGGAATTGAGATATTCTTTTCCCCTGGGCCTCTACAGTTTATGCATGGTATGTCTGTATGTATGTCTGGTTTTTATAATAAGGGTTTTTTAGTTGTTTTATTATTGGATTGCTACATATTGTTTTTATCACTATTGTTAGCCGCCCCAAGTCCACGGAGAGGGGCGGCATACAAATCCAATAAATAAATAAACAAACAAACAAGTAATAAACAGCTCGTACAGCTGTATTCTGGACCAGTTGTAGTCTCCGAACACTTTTCAAGGGTAGCCCCATGTAGAGCGTGTTGCAGTCGTCGAGACGTGAGGTGATAAGGACGATAAGACTCCTGACCAGATAGGGCCGCAACTGATGCACTAGGCGAACCTGTTAAAAAGCCTCCCTAGCCACAGCCGAGAGATGTTGTTCAAGTCTCAGCTGCAGGTCTAGGAGGATGCCCAGATTGTGGACCCACTCTAAGGGGGTTAATAGACACTGAAGGTGACACTGAAGTATTGCCAAGGACAGCCTGCTTTTCATTTACCATTTTGGCACTTGTACAGGGTGGTCTGCATGATTTATGACACATTGGGAACTGAGCTCAGAGGACTATTTGGCTTTCTGATTTCATTGACTACTTATGTGATTGTGTTTCATCGAGATGATGTCAGCTTTTAGGGACCACACTCCATGATGTTGTCCTTCAGGTCTTTCCCCAGTGCACCCAAATGCCATTGTTACTGAGTCTATCCAGTTTGCCCTTGGTCTCTTTCCTTCCACCTTTCCCAGTATTGCAGCTTTTTCTAGAGAGGTCCACCTTCAAATAATGTAATAGTATGTGATGGGAGTAAGGAGATGCTGCCTCAGGAATGATCAGATAAGAGACAGCATAGCCTGCAGTTGGATGGTGAGCTGGGCAGGAGGCTCAGAACATACCCTATTTTTCGGGCAGTAAAAAATATGGCTGGAGAATTGGACTTTCAGTTAAGTGAGGCATCACATGGCTACAACTTGTGGTTTCACTTCTGCCTCTCCATTAACCTCCACTGTTGCAAGCCTGTTGGGAAGTAGGCAAATGGTAGTCATGTTGCTGTGAGATGCTGTGATGGTTACAAGTGTGTGCTGATTGCAAAGCATCTGAGTGGCAATCACATGGCTGTGGCACACTGATGATTGTAAATACAAAATGTCATAGTCGTAATGTCTAACAGTCATTAAATGAGGCAGTTGGTAAGCAAGGACTACCTGTACCGATTTCTTGGGGGATGTTCTTTGGTTTTCCCCATTATCCAGCTTGCATCATCTGTTATGTCTCCAATTTGGCTTTTTCTAAAGTTAACTCCAAATCCGGAATTACTTTTTCTCAACTCTAATTCATTGGTATATATAATGCTAAACATTATTTTGCTAGCCCGTATAATGAAGGGTGTTCTATGATAATTTGCACATTCCAGCAAATCCCCTTTCTTTGGGAATTGGAATGTAAATCATCCTCCTCCAATTTCTTGGCCCTCATATTGTTCCCCAGATTTGCTGGCATAGCTCCATTAGAACCTTTACTGAGTCTCCTTCTGTTACATATTGTATTTCTATAGGTTTTCCACCAGTTTCTGTAATCTTCCAATTTGACAATAATTAACTTCTAGTCGTAGAGGTTCTTGCAAGTAGGGAGTATCTTTTAGGTTATATGGATGCTGATACACCTTTACTGTGCAATGTTTCAGTATAGTACTCCATCTTTTGACCTCCTTTAAAACCCTGCTGTTCTGTTCGGGCCTCTGAGACCCGAAATCAAAGTTTGAGACCCTGTAAAAAAAATTTCCCTGCATATCTGAAACTTGACATTTCATGACTTTGCATCATTTCAGGGGTTCTATGAGAATTTTTTGGGGGGGTTTCTTTCTTGCTGGAAAAAAAATAGTCCCTAGAGTGTGTTCTTCATTTGAAGTGCATTTGAAGTGGTCAATTTGAAAACTTTTTTCACTTGTAAAGTAGTCTGAACATTTCTGCACACAATGATATGAAAATTGAACTGAAAAAAATTATGCATATTGGTTTATTTTGATTATAAAAAGCTGTGGCTAGGGTACGCATTTTATCAGCAAAATAAACCAATAAGCATTACTTTTTTTCATTTCAATTTTCATTTCAATGTGTGCAGAAATGTTCAAACTTGTTTCCAAGTGAAAAAAGCTTTCAAAAAGACCAAATATAAGTACCTAAAATGAACAATTTGCGGTCCAAGTCAAATAGACCCGGGAACATAACGTTAGGGTGTATCGTCGAACAGAACACGAGGGTTAAATCAGTTACTATCTGTCCATGGAGTTCCCTTAGCATACCAATTTGAGGTTCGGATCTTATTCTGAGTTCAGAGATATTTTGAACATTACCTTAGTTTTCCATCTGCAATGTGTTTCCATCCTCAACATCCTTATATATGTTCTTATACTATTGCTTTTTGTCTTTTCTAACAGTTGTCTGAAGCTTTTGTTAAGCTCCTGAGATTTTTATCTTGTTCTCTTCATGGCAATTTCCAGTTTCGTTTCTTCTCTTTATTAGTCTCTGGCAAACTTTCCATGTTCATACTTAAGAAACTTCTTTGGAAGATAAGTTATCTTCCTCCTTGCCTCAGGGGTGCCAAACTCAAGGCCCGTGGGCTGCATCTGGCCCATGATGTAGTCGGATTGAGCCCTCAGGGCTGTTCCTGGGCTACTCAGTGTGAAGAGGAAAGATCAGGCCAATGTAGCATCGGCCGATGCGAAGAAGAAACACGCCAGCAGTTTGGGGAGTGGTGTCAAGCTGGCCATGCCCACTCAGTTGGTCATGCCAAGCTGTTCCTTGAGGACAATCACAGCCCTGATCAGGTCCTCAATACTCCTGGCCTAGACTGAAATAATAACTTTCCAAAAGGCAAGTTGTAATCCCCATAGCTGAACAGAGATGTGAAGCTGACTCTTCCAGGCAATGAAGATAACCAGGTGCTTCAAAATTGTTTAGATTCAAATTTCCATCCTCCCAGAATTTTTAATTAGATTTATTGGCACCTGTGAACGTTTCAGCCAAAGGGCATCAGATTGCCTGTCCCAACACAAAACCCCACAAATTATATGTCTGGTTCATCATCGCCACTCCACCAATGAATGAATTCACTCTTGCCATGTTAGAAAATGTATGGTATATGATCTGCTTTAGATGTAGGTCAAAACTTTTCAATATGTTTTTAAAAACATAAAGCCAGGGCAAAAGAAAGCTCCTTTTATAAGGGAAGGGTAAGTACTGGACAGTTCCAATTAGAAATCATGTTGTCACGTTCACCCTTCTTCCCTTGCTTCTATTCAGGAGTGATGCCTCCCGCAGTGAATTGGCTGAACTTTCCAAGCAGGCCAATCCTGATGAGATAGACATCGATTTGGATGAGAGCGATGAGAGTGAAGACAATGAGCCTGATGGTAAGAGGGAGGATGGTAATGCAGCAGCATTCTTCTGGTGCTCTGGCTGGATAGGAGCTGTGTGGCCTTCATAGTAACCATTCTAATTCTTCTTTTACAGAGGTGCAGCTGGAACAGAAGTCAGTGCCCTCTGCTGTGTTTGGTGGCCTTAAAGATGACTGAGCTATTTGTTATTCATGAACTGTTTTAAGATGGAATAGAGACGCCACCTTCCTGGTTAACCAGTCTACCATGTAAAGCCTTTTCTTTGTGATCTTGTAAGCTGCTGTTCTTGGCAACTCAGCATAATAGACAAAGAAGCAATTTATAAAATACTGTTGATAGTTGTATTGTATTTTACCATCAAGAAGGGAAACTTTCCTTCCAAATAATTTAGCTTTAAAATGGAAAATTTGTGGAAAGGATGGTAATGAATGTTAACACTTATTTCTTCATGGAGGGTTTTCTTAAAAGCCTTTTCCAGGCTTGTATGGTAATATCTGTTTCTTAACCAACTTCATTATCACTAAAAACATTATTGCCTGGACTGAATTCTTAAATTATAAAGAAGGCAATTATGGAAACAAGGGGAGTTGGGAGCTTAATTTATATTATGTTCCAAGGTGAAATAATTGTTTACTATGTAAAATTAGATTTCATTCAAAGAAATGAACTTTTAAAATGAATGTTCCTATATTTTTATAAACATTAAGAACTGCAGATTTAAACTTTTTTTCTTGCAATACAAAACAAAGGCTACAGATTTTCTTAAAACGATAGCTTTTCTTAAACCAGAATTCTTTAATTCAGAATCTTCAAGGTGCTGGAACTAAATCCCCCAGAATCCCCAGCCAGTATGTTCAGGCACAGGAGAAATAGACGTTAAGCCTTTTTTCCCATCTCATTTTCATATTTATTTGCCAGGAACAAATTGTTAACTAATTATATATTAGCTTTGACATTAGAAAATTAAAACAGTGTGTGCCCCTTAGGGCTTTAATGCATTTGAATAAGTAGGAAAAAGTGGATAAATCCATAAAGCATGGAATAACTTTCAATTCCACTAGCGAATACTGGCAGGAGTTTCTTAAGATGCATGACAATAGGGGCTAATCCCATCTTGAGCTCACTCCTTGCTGAATTCAAACATCTGCATGTTTCTTCCACTGGTGTAAGATTTCAGTAGCTTCCCTGTATGCCTGCAATTTTAAAAAACTTTAAGTGATCAAGGGATAGTGTTCATTCTAAATGATTGTATCATAGATTATGGAAAGTAGGAATGAACAAGCGCCTTTCAGAACTTCAATTTCCAATTTCAGTACGCACTGGTTTTGCATAGACGCAAAGATGCCTTGCCTACTTATCAGTAGTACAGGCTTCAATATTCAAACATTCATTGAGTAACGACCAGTAAAGAGCTCATTTAAGTTACTTTATTAAGTGGGAAGGACAAAAATCCCAACCCACTTTTTACATCAACTCAGCCCTGCCCTATACCCCCAGACACCTACATGACGCTCAGTCAGCCACAAGAGACCAGAATAAGGTTGAACAAGACAAGGTCAGAGTGAAGCATCCAAGCTGAATGGGACTGGCTCCCTCGCATCTTGCCCCTATTCATTCTGCTTTGCAAGCAACTTCTATCCGAGGCAACCAAAGGTTGGATGGCAAGTGAGGCTCAAATAATCAAGGGCTACATAACGTTCTGTGCCCAGGCTCCTCTCTCTCTTTGGGAAGGCTGCATCGCCCAGCCTCATAGCCTTGGAAGCAGGTAAACGGGGTTTGAAGAAAGAAAGGAGGAAAGAAAGAGAAAAAGGAAGATAGATCACACTCCTCCCTTAAAGTGGTTAGAGTTTTCTTTTGGCAGTTCAACTCTGGGTACACAGAGACCTGCTCTATGACTGTAGCAGCCACCAGCTTCTCAACTTGTAAATGATAGCAGCTGCTGAAAAGAGATCCCCATTAACAGCTCTTTCTCAGCTGTACCCCCAATAGCCCTTCTGAGTAAGGGAGTAGACAAAAGGGAGGTGTTCAATGGAAAAAAGGAATGAACACGCATACATACATACATACACACCTTGCTCTGTACTACCTCCACCATGCCAACTCCATATACAAATCCACCCTACCCGCTGTTCCAAATTTATTCTTTTTTATATACAAATAATTGAAAAATCATTAAATAGCTCATATATATATATATATATATATATGTATGTATAGTATGTATAAGTATAAACGGGGAACCCAAGAAATGAAAAAACCAACATAGAATCTTCCAGGCAAACGGGAGTCTGAAAAATAGACTCTTCCTTCTGGCTGCACATTAACATTCAGGTAGTGCTTAGAGGCAAGAAGCAAACCCTTATTTAGGGCAGCATTACTATGGCAACTCTTTGAGACTTTAGCTTATGGAATCTGCAGGTTGCACAGAACCTAGTCTTCCAATACCATACCGCTCCACAACCCAAAGCAGCCAATAGTAGTCTCCAAAGCAGGCACCAGAAGAATTTCCCAGATAACTCTGATCCAGCCAGAGATAGTGCTGGCCCAGGACTAGAGTCTCAGACCCGTGCCTAACAGCCTCATCAACTCAAGCCATCCATCACAGATGGCCAGCCGCTAGGTGTCGTAGGCAGAGAGTAGGCGTAACACCCGGTTCTTCACGTCACAGCTCTTTTGGTGTGCTCGGCTTCTTGGGGGTGCCTGGCTTCTTGGTCTGCCAGAGATGGCCCTGGATAGTGAAAGCGTCCACACTCATGGACATGGTCTTACTGGGAATCTGAGTGAAACGCTTGCGATCAGAGCTGTACTTGTAGATGCCTTCAATCATGGGCAAGGTAATGGTGCGGGGCCCGTAGCCTGCTAAACGTGTCAATTCATCTGTTTCCCCAGACAGGGTGTAGAGCGCCCGGAACTGGCAACTTGAATCACGGAAGAGAATGAGGAAGTGGTTGGCTTTGCTCTTTTCAATTTCCTACGGTAGAGAGAAAAGAAACATAGAATCAAAAGATCAGATGAAGCCAAAGTATAAAAAACAAAGCAATAGCCATAGTGGCGCAATGGCTAGAATGCAGTATGGAAGGCTAACTTGGCCAAATGTCATCAGTTCGAGTCTGACCAGGTCAAGATTGACTCAGCCTTCAATCCTTCTGAAATCGGTAAAATGAAAACGCAAATTGTCGGGGGAAATATGCTGATTCTGTAAACAGCTTAAAGGGCTATAAAGCACGGTGAAGTGGCACATGTCTAAGTGCTACAGCTATTGATAATTCCTTAAAAAACTACTGAAGAACCAGAAGGTACCATTCTAAATTTCAGAGAAAAGGCTGGCCTTGTTTTATAGCAGAGGTCTTCAAAGTTGGCAACTTTAAGACTTGTGGATTCCACAAGTATTAAATTTGGCCAGGTTTTTTTTTTTATTTAGGTTTTTTTATTATAGTATTAACATCTTGTACCCATTAAAAGGACTCCATAATTTTTAACATTAAAGCTCAGCCATTTACATTTTTAGTGATGTAGTTGCTAGTACTTCTCCCTTTCATCATCACTACTAAAGAATGCAGCTAGGGCTTTCTGTTTATTTTGTAACTGCAGTAAACCTTAAATCATGGGAGCTCTTCAGATGTTTCATACTGTCAGCGTGATCAACAGCCAAAAAGTGTGGGAAGCATAGTCCAAAATCTCAGAGATCAAGTTGTCTACCCATACCACGAGAGTACATCTCAATAACTCAGAGATGGCTATTATATATCGAAGGACACCAGAAGGAAAATCTGCTTATGAAAAAGCACCCAGCCTACTAAATTAAGCCAATACAAATATACATACAGATACTGTATATTTGTACTTCCCCAAGTTAATCATAATTAGAAGCAGAATTTCAGTTGCTAATTGATGCAATCACAAAGCGTGACATTATGTATCTGCATCGCGTAGCAATGGCAATCCTAACAGCTTCTATTGCCATTGTTAAGCAAGATTCACAGGTTGTTAAACAAGGACCTCCTTATAAACCCCCTCACAGTTTCCACCAACCAAGTCAATGGGTAAGCCAGCAGGAAATTGGAAGTCCCCAGAAGTTTGGAAACAGGCTGACAGGCAGGTACAGGGTTGTTGCCAAGTGAGGGAGAGCACAGGAGGGACTAGTGTGTTACATGAGGGGCAAGACCTAAAGTGGCTACTCTTGAGCAGGGGAGGGTCTGTGAGTGGCCAGTGAGGCTGACGTACAAGGCCTGTGATGGCTGCT
Source organism: Erythrolamprus reginae (assembly GCF_031021105.1). Lineage (NCBI taxonomy): Eukaryota > Metazoa > Chordata > Lepidosauria > Squamata > Dipsadidae > Erythrolamprus > Erythrolamprus reginae. The sequence goes on from NC_091951.1 coordinate 138,949,212, forward strand.
TCCAGGCAGAGGATGGCAGACAAGGAACTGGTGTGCCTCCATGGGGTTTGTGATAGTTGCTGCAAGGTGGAGTGACTTGAGAGCAACTTATGACCTTCCCAGCCAGCTTTCCCAGTTCTTTTGTTTGAAGGAAGTTGGCAAAGAAAGTTGCAAATAGCAATCGTGTGATTATGGCACTCCACAGCTGTCATAAGTGCAAGCCAGCTGCCAAGCATCCAGATTGTGATCATGACACCATGGAGATGCTGAAACAGCCAGAACTTGAGGACCAGATGTTCAGTGCTGTGGTGACCAAACAGTTGCTGGGTGAATGGACTACCAAGGACTGCCTGTAGCTCCAAAGCTATTGAATATAGAGCTGCAGCCACAATTGTCCCAATTTTTAAGCCATTTATCTATCTATCTATCTATCTATCTATCTATCTATCTATCTATCTATCTATCTATCTCTATCTCTATCTATCTATCTATCTATCTATCTATCTATCTATCTATCTATCTATCTATCTATCTATCTATCTATCTATTGTATTTATATGTTGCTCATTCCAAAGCAGACACAGAGCGGCTAACAAGTGGAATAAATACAATAGTATTACAATACAATCAAAATACAATTACTCTTAGATTTGATACCAACATCTGCATGCTGTGCCCATTTCAAGAAAGAAGGGCTACCTTTTCCATGGCTCATTTATTTATTTATTTATTACTTAGATTTGTATGCCGCCCCTCTCCGAAGACTCACCATGTCTCGACTTACCTCCAAAATACGGATTTTCTGGGGTTCATTGACCTTGCCAGCGAGGCAGCAGTGAGACAATGCATTATGGATGATGTATTTATTGGACTTGGCACTGGGCTCCTTGTACAGCTTGGGCCCTGCAGAAATACAATGACGTTAGCCTAGAAGATAGGTTACATTCCTCCCCATCTGAAGGAAAGCAGGCCAAAAAAGAAGCATTGATAAATGTTTCGCAGTGAAAAGATGGAACCGGAAGGGCCTTAAGCATAGCCAAGGCCACTTCAAGATGGAATGGGGGGGGGGGTGTTTCTAGCCAACCACCCTCTGCCCTGCAAAGAGAGGAAAGTTATGATCTGTGGAACAACAGAATAAGCTTTACCAGTATATTCTGGAATGGAAGCTGGTGAGGAGGCAGTGGATGCATTTTCCCAGTCACGTTCCCGGTTCTGATTTGGTAGCATCCGATTGGGAGACATTGGCCCAGAAGGCGATGCAGCTCTGGGGAACAGATCAACAGATTTAAACCCTGGATTTAAGAGAACTTCAATCATTTGTACACAGGTGCATTTCCTTGGATATGGATCCAGGTTTAAACCTTCCCCGACCCGCTTGCCAGCGATACAGAGAAGCGATGCCTACTCACCGCGAAGCTCTCTTGACGAAGAGGGAGTTTCCCGGGTCATTGGCCACAGTTGAAAGAGAGAGAGTAGACTGGGAGTAAACTTTGCTGAGCTTGGAGCCTAAGAAAAATGGATATCAATAGGAGCTGGCTTAGTAACCTCTCATCTATAATGCTAAGAAAGAAGCTCATTCATTTATTTTGAGAGTTTGGCAGTCCTTGATTTTTGTTACTGGGGAAAGAAAAAAAAATCAAGGAAGGAACATTCCAATGGTACTAAGTCAAAACTAACAATCACATGTAATTAAGCAGCTAAAAGAATCAAATGCTCGCTTTGAAAGAGAAATATCCTCCATTGTCAGCAGAGCCCAACTGACCGCTTCATCTCCAAAAGAAAAAAAATCATTTGTGTGTTTTGATAACGACAGACTTGGGTAAAAATCTCATCTTAAATGATGGCACAATTTCACCCTATCGGAAAATCCCACAAGCCCTCTGAATCTAAGTCACCAAGAATTTTAAAACAATAACCAGTGCTGCATTCAGAAACAAACAAGACACCACTGTAGCTGATACCATAAAGGCAAGGCATGATTCTAAAACACAGAATGGAGCCAGGTATTATTAAACTTTTTTTAAAAAAACTATTTTTCCAGAGGGTGATGCACGTGTTGAAAATTGTCTGACAATCTATGTTTAGAAATTATATTAATCTTAAGACCACCAGCTATTTATGCCGCAGTTAAAGAAAGTCCAGAATGTACTAAATTGGGTTTAGTAAGATCAATAAAAACAGAAAGTAATGAAATCCAGAACTGAGCTTATTCTAAGGGTTTTGGCCTGAACCTTAACCAGTAACTTTAAGAGTATCTTTTCTTTTAGGTACATTATTTTTTTAAAGTATATAGTATATATTATTATATAGTATATATTATTATATAATTATTTTTAAAAAAATATATTTTATTGGTTTTTTCAAAATAACAAACATAGCAAACAAAACATACAACATTTAGTGGAGCTACAGTCGCTCCACTCAGGATAGAAATCTTCATCATAATAATAATGAAAAAATAAAAAAATTGTCTATAAGATACATATTGTTATATAGGATAAAAATGTCAGTTTTACAATATGAATCTAAATCTATATCAAAATTTATAAAAATATATATGAAAAAGAAAAAAGTTTTAAGAGAAGAAAAAAAAGAGAAATTTATGTTTATACTAGTAATTACCATCTTATAATTTTTTTTAAAAGTATAGCACTTCTATGTACATTAGTATTTTTTCTTCTTCTATAACCGCCCAGAATCCCTAAGGAGTTGGGAGGCATAAAAATCGAATGAATAAATAAATTAAATAAATACACTGAGAGCATAGGCACCAAAGACAAAGTCCTTGTGTGTCCAATCATACTTGGCCAATAAAGAATTCTATTCCATTCCATTCTAGTCTAACAATCATCTGAAAATCCCTACAGCCACACAAGAGATTAACCTAGCCAGCTAGGGCAGAGGGAGAACCAACTAAGACCATCACCTCTGATAATTTACTATCATCCCGGAGAATAAGGGATACAGGCAGGTGATGACATCATGAAAGAGCAACTTAATCACAGCCTTTGAAAGCCCCTGCTCACACACCTGAGGTCCCTTCAGACTCAATTATCTGGAGAAACCACAGCCTCTTACAGACTTTTCCCTGCTTTTGCGTCAACGGGATCATTTTCCTCCTTGCTCCCTTTTACCATAATTCTTACCAAGGAGTCCTTTGACAGGGCTGCGAGCAAGGGCAGAATCGTCGCAAAAGACTGTTTTAGGCCGTCCCTTCTTTAGGGCACGGACGGTTGTAGGCTTCTGACGCAGCACTTTATCAAGGTCTTCCATCAGTTTGAGTTGATGACGCCTCAGGTACTCCTGGCGAGTGAAGTCGCCACGCCTCGGCCCAACTTCTTCCTCTACTCGGGCGCGCTCATCTGCTTGAACTCTGGAGGGGGGGAAAATAGTCAGAAATCCACAGGGGATATTAATCAATTGGATCAATCCATCTAACTATCCAACTGTATGACTCTCTCCCACCCTGCTGTAATTGGCCGGGTAGAAAAGATATGTAAATTAGCACCATTTGCTTGGTTCTAATAGTTGCATTCACCTCCTTACATCAAAGCAGCTCCCATGCCACTGGGCAGAGTGCCAAGTATAGACAATAATATGATGGCTCATCCCATCTTACTTGATTTCCTCTTTCTTCTGTTCCTTCTCTGCCTCCTGCCACTGTTTTCTGCGCCGTGCCTCCTCACTTCGCCGCTGCTGTCTCTCTAAGAAACTGGCTCGCTTCTGTGCCATTTCCTCTTCGGCCTTATCCTCACCCTGTGTGAAAAAAGAACATGTCAGCTGAGTAAACCTAATGGGTCAGCATCAGGTTTGACTTCCAGAAGAGTTAGTTCACTCTTGTCCTCCCCTCCCTCAAATTGGAGACTCTGACAATCGTCCCCCGCTCATCTTGGAGGACTTGAGCACTTCTATTCTGGCTACTCATGCTGGGTTCATGTTCTGTTTGTAGCAGACTTCAACCAAATTGTATTTTAAACCGATGAGACTGGGTGCTACCTCTAGCGCAGTGGTTTCCAACCTTTTTTTGGCCATGCTGCACCTAAGCATCTCTAAAACCCAGAGACACCCCCCCACCCCCCGTGACATTTATTTATTTATTTATTTATTTGATTTGATTTGTATGCCACCCCTTTCCATAGACTCAGGGCGGCTCACAACATAATAAAACAATTCATAACAAATCTAATAATTTACGATTTAAAATTTAGTTAAGAAAACCCCATTTTTAAGCAGACATACCTACAAACATACCATACGTAAATTATATAGGCCCGGGGGAGATATCTCAATTCCCCCATGCCTGACGACAAAGGTGGGTTTTGAGGAGTTTACGAAAGGCAAGGAGGGTAGGGGCAGTTCTAATCTCTGGGGGGAGCTGGTTCCAGAGAGTCGGGGCCACCACAGAGAAGGCTCTTCCTCTGGGGCCCGCCAACCGACATTGTTTAGTTGACGGGACCCGGAGAAAGCCGACTCTGTGGGACCTAATCGGTCGCTGGGATTCGTGCAGCATACAATTCATATTATTCAAAAAGTGAACTACTCACGCGGAGGAAGCCTAAAAGGCAATTAACTAGGTTTCAACTAGATTCCAATTGCCCCCATTAAAAATGAAACTGCCTCTCTGTGGGATGTGGGCCTCACGTTGGGAACCAGGGCTCTAGGCACTGTTCTCTGTAGGCTGCGCGCATGAGCGCGCGAGCACCCCAAAATACCGCCCCACGCGCCCTTTTTCATGGGCGCGCAGTCCCCATCCCCTCGCCAGCCTGCGGGGGGGCGGGGGCGGGCGGGGAGGCACGGGCAGTAGAAGGGAGCCGCGGCCGCCTCTGCCTCTCCATGGTGCCTTCGGCCCTCTCGCACTCCAGGCCTCTCGGCCCTGCCCCCCGCCCGCCCGGCCTCTCTTTCTCCTCCGCTGCAAGAGGTGGGGCAGGCATTCTCCGGAGGCTGGCGGGCGCGCGGGCCAGCGCGCGCTCTTCCCATCTCCCTGCCTGCATGCCCGCCCGGAACATTCAAAGTAAGAGCGAAGGGTTTTCTTATTTTGAATGTTCCGGGCGGGTGGGCTGGCAGGGAGATTTGGGGAGCGCGCGCCAGCTGCCCCCCGCCCACTCGCCGTTTGCCCGCCCGCTCGCCGTTTGCCCGCTCGCCGCCCGCTCCGCCTCTCTTTCTCCTCCGCTGCAAGAGAGGTGGGGCAGGCATTCTCCGGAGGCTGGTGGGTGCGCGGGCCGGCACGCGCTCTTCCCATCTCCCTGCCTGCGCGCCTGCCCGGAACATTCAAAGTAAGAGTGAAGGGTTTTCTTATTTTGAATGTTCGGGGCAGGCGGGCTGGCAGAGAAAGTGAGAAAGAGAGTGAGAGAGAAAGAGGGGGGAGAGAAAGAGATAGCAAGAGAGAGAGAACGAGAGAGAGAACGAGTGAGAGAAAGAAAACAAGAGAGGGAAAGTGAGAAAAAGAGAGAGAGCAAGAGGGGGAGAGATAGAGAAAGAGAGAGAAGGAAAGAAAGAAAGAGATGAGAGAGGAAGGAAGAGAGTGTGAGAAAGGAAGAAAACAAGATAGAGAAAGAGAGAGAGAGGAAGAAAGCAAGATAGAGAAAGAGAGAGAGAGAAAGAAAGATGAGAAAGGAAGGAAAAGAGTGAGAGAGAGGAAGAAAGAGAGAGAAGAGTGGAAGGAAGAGAGAGACAAATGATAGAAAAAAGGGGAGAAAAAAAGAGAAATGAGAAAATGATTGAGGCAGAGAATGACAGGAAAGAGATAGAAACAGAGAGAGAAGTGACTCTTGATTTAAAACATATGGTAAAAGCACTTAAATAATAACAGAGAAAGAAACCCAGCCCTCACCTGTTTTTATTAATAGTTTTGCTGGTTGTTTTAGTTTTAATAGTAATGGATTTTGGGGGTTTTTAAATTATTAATTTCTTTTAATAAAAAAATAAAAGTTTTTTTTTATTATTTTATTTATTTATTTATTTATTTATTTATTTATTTGTTTGTTTATTTATACTTCTATGCCGCCCAGTCCCAAAGGGACTGTCGCTCAGACACTATACTTTTCCGCCCACACCGAAAAAAAATTAAGAGGGAACATTGGCTCTAGGGTTATGTTGGGCCGCATGTTTTGAAAGTGGTCGTGCAAATAGAAGTCATTAAACAGGATTCAGTTGCAACAAAAATTAGCCTACATGATCTGCACTTCTGGATCTTTAATCTCCAGCATTCATAACATGAGGTATACAACTAGTTTCAATGATAGATGCCTTATTTATTTATTTATTTGTTTGTTTGTTTGTCTGTTTTTTTGTTTGCTTGTTTGTTTCTTTGACTTATATGCTGCTCCACTCCCAAAGGACTCTGGGCAGATCACAGCCAAATGTATACTAATTACTAGAGAACAGCTCCTGAAGCTGTTGCTATTGCTGGGAAATAGGCTGGACAGTGACAGAATTTTTCTCATGTCCTATTATTTCTCAAACAGTAGTTACTTGCACATCTTCACCCACAGTTTAAATATTTTGTCTGATAATTCCCACCTAATAAGCTTGTGCCTACCAGGTGGCATTTTGGGTCCCTTGGTAGAATCTGATATTCCTCCTGCTCCTTCTACGTTCAGCCAACTAGTTTTGAAAAAATTGTACCCAGATCATCTAAGTTCATCTCAGAACTGCTGGAATCTAAGCAGAAGCCCCAGCCAACCTCTTTCCCTTCTCCCAGAAGCTCTTTTACAGAAAACAGAAGCCTCTGTCCGGTAGGTAAGAATTGTTAGTAGCCAAGAGTGAAATTCTCACCTTATAAAAGAAGCCCAGACCTGACCGGGGCTCAGAATCCAAAGTCTCAGCAATTGATTCCTCCAGGGAGTCATCCCCATCCACATCTTCATCATCCTCTCCTTTTAAGCTAGACAGAGGGATTTCAATCAGGCTACTGTGTCGATCGCTGGGTGAGGAGGCATCACTGGTGCCGTCACCTGAAACACGAGCGTTGCCTCCTTGTGGAGGGACAGAGGCCACCGGCCTCAGATTACTCTGGGCTTCCACCTCTGGCACAGGCAGCACCTCCTCAGCAAAATGGATGGAGGAACGGGTCTGCACAGGGACCTGGCTCGGGGAGAATTTGCGGAGGTGCGGGAGGGTGTCCACGTTGTGAGGAGGCGTCAGGACTCGTGTGAGAGGTGGCAGCTTTAGCTCAACTGGCCGGGTGTGCTTGGGACTCTTGGGAGGCACGGGGGCCGGAGACTTCTTGGGTGTGGGCTGGGGTGAGCGAGATTTGCGGGAAGGGGAAGGAGAAGGGGAGGACAGTTCCAGCGTAGAGCGGGGAGGAGCCCCCTCGCGGCCAGTCCTCGGGGCTGGGATCACCCAGGCTTGTGCGCTAGGTTTCTTCTCCTGCAGGAGGCGCTGCTGTTGCTCACTCAGGCGCTGCATGTCCAACTGCAGTGAACTCAAAGCTGTGTTCAGTTTGGCCACTGCCCGGTTGTAATCGCCCAGATTCTCATCAAGCCCTGCCTTGAGGATATCTGGAGAGAAAGTCACCTGTTTATTATCCAGACGGGTACGTGGGCTTCCAGCTTCTTCCTCCGCCTCCAGCTGAGCAAGCCGCTCTTCCAGGGCAAGTCGACTGTCCTCAGACTGAGAGTCAGGGGCCTTCTGGAGCTGCAAGAAGGCACTTTTTCCCAAGCGCTGACGGTGGCGGGTAAATATAGCCTCGATGCGTTTCTTCTGAGCCTCAATGGCCCGACGCTTCTCCTCCAACCGGGCACTCAACTGGCTCATTTCTGAGCTAAGGGCAGGGCTTTGGGCAGGGCTTTCTTCTGATGGCACCTGACCAGCCTCTGAGCCTTCAGAGCTGACCCCGCTGGACTTGCTGTCAGTAGCTGCCAGCTTCTTCTTGCGTTCTGCAAAGCTCGTCATGCGCACACCAGAGGCGGAGGAGGCAGTGCTCTCTGGCTGCGAACTCAGGGAACTCACGCCTGAGGTGGAATCGTCTGGGCCTCCTGCAAGCCTCAAGGGCTCCTCAGCATCGGAGTCCAGGCTACCTTCTTGAACGGGTTCTGCACCATTGGGGGGGCCGTTATGGCAGCGGTAAACAGTGGGCAGGGGAGCCTTTTCCAGCACGGACGTTTTAGGAGGCTCTGGGGAGTGCAAATAAAAGCCGTCGGGGGCTCCCTCAGGGACCAGGCGTTCACTGCTGTGGATGATCTGCAGTGCTTCCTCAATGGTGGGCAAGTCAGGGTAGGCATCATTTAGGCCGTTCTCTAGAGCCGGACCCTCTTGACTTTTGTGTCCAGCCCCATGGAGTGACGGCATTACTAATCCATTGGGGGCCTCGGCAGCCTCAGTGGGCCATGGGTGGGGGGAGCGAGGCAAGGAGGAATAGAGGGTCGGTGCCAGGCTGTCCGAACTGACAGAACGGAGGATGCCAACAGGGTTCCCCATCACAATATCCACATCACTGTCCAGGCCAAAAGGGATGCTGAACGAGACAGCCTGTGACAAGGGATGGCTAGGGAAAAAAGTGAGAACAAGGAGAGAGTATTAAAGGCCAGAAAAGATTTGGCTAAGAAAGTCCAACTTCTATACCAGTATTGTAATTTTCATAGTTCTATGTCCAAACCTAAGAGCCAGGGTGGCGCAACAGGTAGAGTGTTGTACTGCAGGCCACTGAAGTTAACTGTAGATCTGAAGGTCAGCGATTCAAATCTCATCACCGGCTCAAGGTTGACTCAGCCTTCCATCCTTCCGAGGTGGGTAAAATGAGGACCTGGATTGTGGGGGCAATATGCTGGCTCTGTTAAAAAGTGCTATTGCTAACATGTTGTAAGCCGCCCTGAGTCTAAGGAGAAGAGCGGCATAAAAATTGAATGAATAAATAAATAAATAAACCTATAGCTACGATATCCTTCATGACTCTTAACCTAAATCCCTCATATCTCCCGAGCATTCCAAGGTGTAGTTTTAAAGGACTTTAAGGAAAAGGACTTGGAAGTCTGAAGCTTAATGAACTTTAAAAGCCATACAGATGAAGTCGTAGAGGAAAGATATTTATAAATAAATAAATAAATAAATAAATCTAATGTAATAAATAAAGATGCTCTGATACCAGATGCAGGTACAAATTTCAGGGACTCTCTTAACTAGAAAGCAGAACAAATTATGAATTGTATTTTATTTAGCTTCCATTGAGCAGTGAAAGGCAGATATTTTTCACATTTAATTATCCTGCTTTGTGTTATTTTTAATTAATTGAACTGTTTAAATATTGATGATACGAACCCTTGTACAGCCCTAAGTACAATTTTGAAAGTGGGAAAACAGGAAATCCATTATTTTATTAATTACATTTGCATTTTAAAAATCATTTAAATTATTTCCACCTTAATAAAAGCCAAAATCATTTTTGTTTCTTAAGAACAACAAAAGCAATTACTGTTACAAACTAGAACAATTGGAACCACATTAATTAGATTTGGCTTTGTTCAAACTTATGTTTAATCATTTGGAGTTCAATGTCCATAATGCTTTACCGGCATAGCCTTTGGCACCTCTATTTTTTCAATGGTCTAATCAAGAATTATTATTTAGTTCTCTGAACATGTTCAGTATTTACCACATTTCTCAACCTTATTGGATTGCTGGCTGGGAAAATCTGGGAATTGGAGTCTATGCATCCTAATGTTGTTTGGGTTGATCAACACAACTATCATGTGAACAACACTTCTGGTTTCTACTCCATCTTAGACAAAATGTCCTCCCACACCTTCCCTAAACTAGCACTTCCAGATGTGTCGACACAGTCACAGAAATGCTAGCTGGGAATTCTGGGTGTTGTCAGAATGTCAATACAGTGGTACCTCTACTTAAGAACGCCTCTACTTAAGAACTTTTCTGGATAAGAACCGGGTGTTCAAGATTTTTTTGCTTCTACTTAAGAACCATTTTTTACTTAAGAACCTGAGCTGGGAAAAATCTCCCAGGAAATTTGAGAGCGATACGAAGGCCCAGCCAATTTCCTGCCATTCCCCCTTTAATCCTGGCCATCTGGGCTGCCAGAGGAGCCTTTTCTGGGCTGCCAGAGGAGCCTTTTCTGGGCTGCCAGAGGAGCCTTTTCTGGGCTGCCAGAGGAGCCTTTTCTGGGCTGCCAGAGGAGCCTTTTCTGGGCTGCCAGAGGAGCCTTTTCTGGGCTGCCAGAGGAGCCTTTTCTGGGCTGCCAGAGGAGCCTTTTCTGGGCTGCCAGAGGAGCCTTTTGGTGGCACTTAAGGAGGCTTTGGCAATCCAGAGTGAACAAATCATTTTCCGTTCTCTGGGCGCTTGGAGAGGGAATAAACCTCTGCCAGCACCCAGAGAAAAGAAACGCTCCCTTCGCTCTGGGCAGCCGAGGAGTCACCACAGTGAAGGAAAGTCACCGGCTACAAAGCGAGTGAGTGAGAGGAGAGGCATCAGGTAGCAGCAGCAGCAGGCAGTGTATGGGAGGCAGCCTTGTGCCAGGTGTACTCCTTGCTACTCCTTGTCGCCTCAGAGTCCTCTTTTTTTTTTAAGCCTTAAAGTTTTGTATTTTTTTGATTCCCCTCACCTTCTTCCTTTGGCAGTGACTGTCCTCCTCCTCTTCTTCTTCCTCCTCCTCCTCCCACCCAAATTCTGAGCTTTTATTTCTTTCCTAATGGGTTTGCACCCATTATTTGCTTTTACATTGATTCCTATAGGAAAAATTGCTTTTACGTTAAGAACCTGGGCACGGAATGAATTAAGTTCTTAAGTAGAGGTACCACTGTATATTCAAAACTACAAGTTTGCAGGAAAATTTATTGGTGACTGAGCCAAATTAATTTTGACTTATTTATTCATTCATTCATTCGTTCATTCGATTTTTATGCCGCCCTTCTCCTTAGACTCAGGGTAGCTTACATGTTACCAATAGCATTTTTTAACAGAGCCAGCATATTTCCACCACAATCCGGGTCCTCATTTTACCCACCTCAGAAGGATGGAAGGCTGAGTCAACATTGAGCCGGTGATGAGATTTGAACCGCTGACCTACAGATCTGCAGTCAGCTTCAGTGGCCTGCAGTACAGTACTCTACCTGCTACGTGCCACCCCAGCTCACTCAAGGGGCATACATAAGTGCACTGGTGTGCCTTTCGTCCCCTGTCCAATTGTCTTTCCTTTCGTTCTCCTACCTTATATACTCTCTTCCTTTCATATATCCTCTCCTCTAAGTTCACTTTCAACCTCATTTACATTATCACATGTCTATTTTTCTTCCTATGTATTTGTGTATTGGACAAATGAATAAATGAAATGAATGAACTATTATTACCAGCTGTTAAAAGACTATTTTTAAAAACTTCCATGGGTTGCTAAGAAAACTGGGTGTACTTTAGTAATTTCGCCTTTTAGTTCCTTCCTATTATTCCAGCTCACTTCATCTTAAATTCTGTATAATTTCCTTACTTGTTATTATTCTTTCCCTCCTTGCCTCACCTAACTTTTGCCACCCCACTGTACAAACTGCTTGTTGTTAAAACCCCACGGGCTGCTTAATCAACGGTTCTGCATCCTTCCTGGCGTCAGCAAATGATCCACGGTTTCCTCCTCCCACCTCTCACCTGAGTTGCTTCTTGCTCCATGATTTACCAAAGCCTTCTACTTGGGACATGGATGTGGAATGATGCAGAGAACCTACATGCACAAAGGCAGAAAGTCACAACACAGCACAACTCCAAGATCACACAATGGTTTTCTCTAGTAGCGGGATTCAAGGCCTGCTTTAAAAAAGAATGGCAAACATCTCAGGAAGATTATTACTGGGAAAACAGTTATTTCCCTCATTAGATCAGCAGAAACAAGCAACATGGAGAAACTGCAACCATGTTCTACTTTAACAAATGTATTTTTCACAATTATGCTAAGATTGGGCAATCTTTGATCATTTTAATCTAATTTTTTTGAGGTTAGAATTTCATTAAAATGCAAGGCTGTTGATTTGCATACAGTACAATCTTAAACATGTAGGTTTATAAGTGTCGCTGAACTCAGTGGGAAAGTATTCAAAGGAGTAAGCCACAATTGCTTTACGTAATTGAAAACACCTGGTGGAGTACATCCTTATCGCACAACCAAACCAACAAGCTTGCTGTGCCTCTTATGTTCCCCGACCTGTGTGTAGCCACAGCCTAGACCAACTGGAAGGCTACCCAGCGCTGAGCATTCAAAACCAACCTGATCATTGGGAAATGCTGGAAGCCAAGATCAAGATAACCTTTTAAGATTTTCAAAAGCCGCACACGCCTGGCTTAACACCATATACTTTCAACAAAACTTGTCTTTTTCTATGTCTACATGAAAGTTACTTGGAATCGCAAGACAAAGGACAGAAGGAGCCAGATCTTACCTAAGGAGCCACAGAGTGGTGACTGTGCCTGTCCTCCAGGTAGCAGTGGGTGGCGCAAGCTGAACACAGGGGAACTACTACAAAACAAGAACAAGAAGCAAAGATTGGATCAAAAGAGGGATAATGTTTCTGGATGTTACACACAGGAAGACAGAACGATAGCCTGAGTATTATAGGACTACCAGCCAGTATATTAACCTCTAAGCCACAAGCTCATCTCCGAATCAGCCTTTTACCAGGGAAGAGTTAGGCTACAAGTTCAAATCCCAGTAAAGGGTATGTCTGTTTGATGATACCTAACAAGGTTGAAATAGATCTATAACAGGCTCCCTTCCTTTTCACTTATCAGCAAAAATATGTAACTATATATGTACGTACGTACGTACATATGTATGTATGTATAGTAACTAAAGAGAAACAGCAAATTGTGGACAGCAACTCGATACTTAGAGGTACTTAAACACCTGTGATGGGAGAAGGTGAGAAAGCAGGAGGATGAAAATACTCAAGAAGGGATTATACAATCCTAAAATTACTATGCTATTACTATAAATATGACATGTCTATATAAGATGAAGAGTCAATCAGTTCATTCATTTGGTAAAGTAAATGTGTATTCTGTGACTTGCAGAAACAAGTTATTCTAATTTGCTGCCTACAGGCATTCCCATAACTTGCAAATGAGGGGAGGGCAGTGCCAGAGATCTAAATAAGATCAAAGGGTTTTCTCTGTCCTTCAAAAAAAAATTTTATCAGCCTGAAGCAATTTGGGAATTGCAGCGTTGGCCAAGAATCTTTCCTCCAAGCATGCAACTCAACCCAGGCATATCAAGGAGGCTCCCTTGATTAAGAGTTAGATCTTGTGAGAACAAGTAGCACTTTACTCTTACTTCAGAGCAGCCCAGACTCAAGTTTTTCCCCCTGGAGCAAAGGCAGGTTCTACAGCTTGAAACATGAGGAGGCATCAAGACACAATAACACAGAGAGAGAGTTCTCCCCACCCTTAGAGCAGGAATAACTCCTTCTAGATCCAAGTTTACCTAAAGAGAGTTCTAGCATGTAAAAAGGCCTGGGGGGAACCATCAAACTATCAACAGGAAAGTCAAGTTTTGGAACACTGGATTAGTGCCACTTCTGAAGTGACAAATCAGGCTCTGAAATAGCCACAAATCAAAAGGTTACTTGGACAGATTACAAAACAAGGATCCTCTTTATTAAAGATTTCAACAGGTGAGCCAGGAACCAATAGTGCATAGAGTCCTTGGCACAGTAGTAAAATAAACAAAAATGAAAGGGCCAAAATCTGGCAAGATTTGGAAATCGAGTCATTTTAGCCCTTCTCATTTAAAACCTCAGGAACTCACAAGCACCATTTGTAATGTGCAATGCATGTTCCCAGAGTCTCATACAGCATTTGGATTAGGACTGGTGTGAGAGCAACAACCACTCTTTGTGTGTGTGTGTGTGTGTGTGTGTGTGTGTGTGTGTGTCTGGAGACACACTTTGTCTGCTCTCTACCCTTCTATATAATGTCATTCGAAATGGCTGAATCAACCCTCACCAAGGTAAGGTCTATATATATATATATCCCTCCTTTTCACTTATCAGCAAAAATATGTTACACACACACCACACACACACACACACACACACACACACACACACATATATATAAGAGCCCTTGGCAGACCCTTAGCAGATGATGGCAAGGAAGAACAGTTCTTTAAGTTCCTTTGTTAAATAATTAGACATACAACTACTTTGCAGGAAAGGATCTACTCCTGGGATACAATCCATTCTCTGTGTCTTTAGAAATCCTCAATCTTTCTTCCTGATACAGAGAATCCTAGCCACTCCCTCCTCCCAAAACAGGGGAGACAGGACACAGGTAGCTGCAGGTGGAAATATCAAGGACTCACTCTCACCTGTTCTTCCCACTATTGGGTGTGGAGGCATCATTCTGTCCAGGGGAATCTGAAAGAAATCAGAGGTTTTACCACAAGAGCAGGGAAGGGGAAAAAGCAAAGAATTCAACCCGACAATTGCACTGGTAGAAGGTCAGAAGAGGGAGGAAAGCATCCGCCACCTGTACCCAGATGCAGGAAAGAAGCCTCCTCTGATCTCAGCTCAGAAAGGAGGCCATTGTTCCAGAATGGAGCTGTGCCAGATCACAGTAAACTTTTGCTGTTTCTCTAGCTGGAATGTGGATTTGGCAAAAGGAGCAACAGTGATAATCCCCTATCAAATGTCAAATTAAAGCTGTGTACCCTTTACACTGGTTGGCTATATACTATGCATTGCTCTGGTTAGACAGGGATTGATCAGGAGGAATATCAAATAAATGTGATAAAAATCCCATGTTCATGAAAAAGGGAGACAGAAGTATTTGCGATATACGAACTCCAAATCTCTTGCCCCCAAGTTCCAAAAAAATGGAAGAACCTGGATGGATAACAAGGATGAAGTCATCAATGCAAACGTCTGAGCAAAAGATAGAATAATCTATAATCCCACAGATACAATGGACATGAACTACAATGAAGGAAAAATGCTAATTCTTTTCATTTAATAAATTAGATGAAACTGTTCTGGGATGTTTGGGATAGCAGTAGTAGTAGTAGTAGTAGTAGTAGTAGTAGCAGCAGCAGCAGCAGCAGCAGCAGCAATAATAATAATAATAATAATAATAATAATAATAATAATAATAATAATAAACAATAATAATAATAATAATAATAATAATAATAATATATTAGATTTGTATGCCGCCCCTCTCCGAGGACTCAGAGTGGTTCACAAAAAGCAATACATATACAAATCCAATATTAAAAATAATTTTTAAAAACCCTTATAAAAAACAATCATATGCTATGCTATGCTATGCTATGCTATGCTATGCTATGCTATGCTAGTTATGCTATGCTTTGGCCTTCCTGTTAGAAAACAGCCTAACAGATTATTTTCAGGTTTAGAACACTGAGAAAAAATATACAATCTATGATTGATTCCCTGCCCCTACCTCCCCTTAAAACTTGAGAGCCTGAATATTTTGTTTTTAAAAGCAGCAGCAGCAGCAGTTGTAGAGCTGCAAGAAATGTGAAAATATGTAACTGAAAATTAAGCTGGTTACAGTGGAGATGTCTGCACATCCTCCTTCATCTTCCAATGGCTTTTACCTTTTTATTCCTTCAATATCCACTTCCACATATTCAGAGACACATTTATTTAATATGCCCGCCTACTATCTCATTTTGCCTAACCTGACCTGCATGACAGCAGCTTCTACATTACAAGACAGGAAAGGCTTGGTAGTTGTGAAGAGACAAATGGCTCTCTTATGAAGATATGTATCTATATATCTGTATAAGTATCTATGTACCTATGTATGTATGTATTTATATATCTATATATCTATGTAGGTCTTGGCATATTATACAATGTCACCAGGATTCTCTGAACCTTACACAAGAAGAAACCCGAATATTGCAAGACCTAAACAGTACCAGTGAAAATCTACGAAAACTATATATCTATATATCTAGATCTCTATATCTCTATATCTACATTTATATGTATATATTTATAAGGTCCAGGAATGGTGGTCAATGGACATACTACCTTCTTACCTGGAACTCTTGGCAGTTCCTTTGGACAGACAAAATCTGGCTTTACGACCTCAAAGCACAGAAACAATTCAGCCAGGAATACTCCGACATTGACCTGGGGAAGTAAAGCAGGAAGTGAGTCAAGGATGACTTTTCTCTCTCTTGGCTGGAATCTGAGCAGGAAGGAAGCCCTGGAGTCTCTGCCCTATAGCAGCACAGCCCTTCTCAGAAGGCAGCAAGCTGAACGGGGTAACAATTCTATCTACGCACCCAAAATCTCTCTTTCCCCCCCCTTCTAGCGCCACTCCAACCTCTATCTTAAAAGGGCCTCGTTGTTTCTGCACAATCAGCTTTTGGTTAATGTGGCTTGAGACATCAGCCAAGACTTATTAGGGGAAGGCAGGCTGAGTCTGGTACAAAACAATAATCCCTACTTGCTCCACAGGATGAACTTTTCTGGTTGTGAAGCTAGGCTCCCCCCACTGTGCCAGGGCAACTATTTGCTCCTCTTCCTTCAATTAGACCAGTGATGGTGAATTTTTTTTTCCTTGGGTGCCGAAAGAGCATGTGTGCATGTTATCGTGCATGCATAAGTGCCCACACCCTAATTCAATACCTGGGGAGGGCAAAAACAGCTTCTTTCCTCCCGGAGGTCCTCTGGAGGCTTGAAACAGCCTGTTTCTCAACTTCTGGTTGGCCCAGTAGGTTCATGTTTCATCCTCCCCAGGCTCCAAAGGCTTCCCTGGAACTGGGGGAGGGTAAAAACGCCTCCCCCATCCCCCTGGAGGCTCTCTGGAAGTCAAAAAAATGCTCTCCCAGAGTCTATGTGAGCCAAAAATCAGCTGGCCGGCACACACATGCACATTGGAGCTGAGCTAGGGCAACAGCTCCCGTGCCAGCAGATATGGCTCCGCGCCACTTGTGCCATAGGTTTGCCATCACTGAATTAGGCAGGCTCCTTCCTACCTCCTTTTGCCTCTCAAGCAGCCTGCTGTTCTCCAACCAGTCCCAGGACTCACCCTTAGCAGTGGTGGCATGTAGAGCAGGTCCTCCAGTGAGAGGAAACAGGAACCACCCAAATAATCTGAAGAAAAGCCCTGGATAAGCTGCAGGTTGTACAAGCTGTCTGCCACCGACATTGTCTCCTTCAGGCACACATCTAGCAGGGAGCAGACAAGGAAGTCAGTATCCAAAGGAAAGAGTGACTCTGAAGGGCTCCCCCACCCTTCCACTCAGCCGCTCACCTTCAAGCCGTATGAGCTGCGGGCAATAGTGGTGGATTGTGGCAGCAATGGCCCCTCCGCTGGCCAGGTCCTTTATTCCTGTGATGGCAGGGAAACACGGGGTCTGTTTGGGCAATGCTTTGTCCTTCCGATAGCGGATCTGAGCAGGACCAAAAACAAAAACAATGCAAGGAGAATTCAAAGCCATGATATGGTGGGGTTTAGCTCCACGTGCCAGAGGACCTGGAGCAATGCCTTCCCGTCTCCATGCCCGGTGTCCGAAGCTCCTCTGGGCTCATGCAGCAGCCTTCACAAGCGCTACCAGGGGGAGCTCCCAGTGGGTAAAGGGCCAGAAGAAATCAAGCCCCCTTCCACCTCCCCAAATACGGGATTCCCCTCCTCTGGATGCCAAGAGCAAACTGCATGCAGGGAAGGAGGCATGATATAAAAGCAGGGAGGGACGGGCAAGCAAGAACTTTGCAGGAGCCCCTCGAAAGGCAACAGAGACAGAAAGCAGGAGGCAGCCTCAGCCATTACTAGGGGGGTGAAAAGGAAGGTCGTTTCAGGAAGACTTCTAAAGAACAACAGTACTCTGACTATGTAGTCCAAAGTAGCCCAGATCCCAGGCTTTGCCCCACAGGCTAGATCAGCCTTTTGCAAGCCCTGTCTGCATAACACTAAAACTCCCCCAATTTCCAGCTAGCATGGCTAACCATCGGAGTGACTTCTAGGCTGGGACAGGTTGGACTGTAACACCCCAAAGTCCAACTGGAAAGAGTGGCTTTGGAGATAAAGGTAGAGGATTCAGCGGTCTCAGTTCCTCCGTCATCCCCACCCCACCGTTTAGAAAACTATAAACTATCCTTTACCACTCTGTATATGCTTGTCCTCAACCCCAGGACACAGCACACGAGACAACAAAGGCAACACTCCCAGCAGAGACACACACAGAGCAGGGCAGGCCACACATCAAGAGTGCACATGGCAAGCAGGGGGAGGAAAGAAGGAGGGAGGAAGGGACACAGACAGGCAGACATAGATACTCAGCAAAGTGGAGGAGAAATAAAAGGAAGCAAATGGGACACCTCCATTCCTGCTGAAATGAGCTGGAGGGAGGATCAACAGGAATTCCTGGGTGGCATCTAAAAATGGGCCAGACTCAGCAAGCTTTCGAGAACCACCTCCTGCTCTCCGTAAGCCGCAGAATCAAAAGAATTCAGAATGGAAACCCTTCTTCTAGCCTGTTTTCTAGATATCTCCCCCAGGAAAGAAGATGGGGAGAAACTAGAGGCATCTCATCTGACTACCAAGGATAAACAGGGGTCGTAGTGCAGGGGTGGGATGGGAGAGCTAGAGTATGCAGAGATTAAACTGATGAAAATATACACCTGTAGGTGTAGGTGATCCTCCTAAAATTTGATTGTATCTTATAATTCTGGAGAGAATGCAGAAATAGTCTTGAATAACAAGGCATCTCACAATGAAAATGTATCCCCCCAAATTCCCAAGTTTCTAAATTCCTAAAGAGATGCAAAGTCATTACAGTCCTCAGTCCCAATAAGGACATAAGGCCAACAGCCATGGTGCCATGGAAGTTTGCAGCCAACAAAGGAAGCTGTGGGTTGGCCTGGCCATAGATTAAAAACAGCTGGGGGGGGGGGAATGCTAGGCTGGGGGCGGCATGGGGGGAAAGGGGGCAGGCCCATTGCAGCAGGAACAGCCAGAAGTTCAAGAACAGCAACCCAAGAGGACGGCACAGTGGTGCAGGTGGGCAGGCAGGTGAGCACGCCGATGGATACATTACCACAGGAGGTTTATTCCCCGACTCCTTCAAACAAAAAGCGATGGCATGCTGGATGCAACAGCAAAGAAAAAAGAGAGCCTGATCAATGCACCCACCAGGAGGGAGAAGAAGGGGAGGGTTGCTGCCTTGCAAGGCTGGGGAGGGAGGGGGGGTTCTTGATGTGGGGAGGGGGCCACCAGTACTTAACTTAAGCCTGAACTAGAGGAACGCTTCCCGGCATGCATCTGAAACCTTGAGAACCCCCTAGGTCCCTGGATGACCCCACCTCCTAAATACCAACACTCTGGATCTCAACACACCTGGGCAGTCAGTCCTCCATATTGTTTTTCAAACTTAGCAACTTTAAAGTGGGTGGACTTCAAACCCCCACAGAATTGAAGGTTGGGGAATTCTGGGAATTGAAGTCCATACAACTTCAAAGTTTACTAATTAGGAAAAAAAAGACTGCTTTAAGCCTTTATTGAGCTGCACCACGTACAGCAGGAGAGCAAGCAAAGGGGAGGGGGGGGGCAGACGGCAACACAAAGGGTGGGTGGGAAAGGTTAAAGACATGCCAGGTTAACTAGCATGCAGTTCCTACTGGCAGCTCTAAGCATGAACTGCCCTGCTCTGGCTGTCTCTTAACCCCTCCCCATCAATAACAAGTGGGCTTTCTGTTGATCTCTGAAACCAGTGCGTTAGACCAGGGCTCTCCAACCTTGGGAACTTTAAGCCTGGTGGACTTCAACTCCCAGAATTCTCTGGGAGTTGAAGTCCGCCAGGCTTAAAGTTCCCAAGGTTGGAGAGCCCTGCGTTAGACTGCCCACGCAAACGCCTGTAACCCCAAGAAGGCTGTGTGACCAAGGCAGGAAAATGAAGGCACGTATGGATCCACCTATACGATATGCAGCCCTGGATAACCTGTTCCTCCAGGGCCTGCAGAGGAGGACACAGGGAGCTAAGAGAGACCAAAGCAGGTACAGGTTGTGAATGGAAGAAGGAGGGTGAGAGAACAAAGGATGCCGGGATATACCAGCATCCCAGCAGCTGGAGTCTCCTGTGGGAACTCTATGACTCCCTACCGACAGGCGTCCCCTCTACCCCCATCAACGTCTCTGTTTAGGAGATGGGTGCCTGTTGAAACAGACCGGCCAAGTCGCCCAAAATCTCCTCCAAGGGAAGCTCTAGATATGGAACTACGCAGGGACCTCTGTCCCAGGGTCCTAAACCCCCAGCATCCTTTGCTCTGGGCCCCCCTGGCATGCAGCGCAGGAGCCAAGGCAGCAGGGAGATAATAAATAAAGCCACCCACTTACAGGAACCAGTTTCCAGTACCACCTGGTGGGACACTGAAGCAGAGGAAGGAGAAAGACCAGAGGGAGAAGAGGAGAGAGATGCAGAAAAAGACAGCTCGGTCACATACTACATCTTGACTGTATTCAGCACAGGCAACCAAAGAGGCCGTTGAGCTGGGACGGGGGTGGGTGGGTGGGTGGGGGGTGACACTGAGCCCACCAGGAATGGAAACAGGATTTCCCCTCATTTACTCCCCCCATGGCTCAATGGTTCAGTCCAGCCAGCCCCACTGAACAGCTTGGGAGGGGTGAGTGAGAGGAATAAATGGTCAGCATTTGCTGGCAGTCAAGCGGGCCACCCACAGGGCAAGACAGGAAGTTAGCCCCAATCAGAGTGGCGAGTGGGTGGGCGAGAGAAAGAGACCTGCCCTCCCAAGAGGAGGGAAGGTGGAAGGAAGCAAACTCTTATCCTCTGAGGCAATGGTGAAGGGACAAGCTTGTAAACATAACAAAGCCAGTGTGAGGAAAAGCTCTTTCGATGATGAACTTGCAGCAGTGCCCCTTATTGCTGCCACCCCAAGTTAAACCAGAGCCTGAAGGCCCCTCGCCCTGCCCCTCCCTTGCTTCTCTCAGGAGGGCAAACAATGCAGCAAAGCACCCACACCTTGGGACCACTACAGGATGCAGGAGTCTGGCCGTCAGTTCCAGGAGCTGAACGCTGAGAGGATTCCTGTTCCGCAGTCTGTTGTATCTTGTGAATGATCTGCAGGGCGGCAACAAGGAATCATTTGCAAACATGCAACACAAACGACAAGCCAGGTGCGGCTTCCTTCCCTCTCATTGATCCCCTTTTCTCAATAATAATAATAATAATAATAATAATAATAATAATAATAATAACAACAACAACAACAACAATAATAACAATAACAACAATAATAACAACAGCAATAATAATAATAACAATAACAACAAAACAACAATAATAATAGTATGTATGCCACCCCTCTCCGCAGACTCGGGGCTTAAGCCAGTGATGGCAAACCCTTTTCTCCCTGGGTGCTGAAAGAGCGAGGGCGTGCGCTATCGCACATGCGCAAGTGCCCATACCCATAATTCAATGCCTGGGGAGGGTGAAAACAGCTTTTCTCATCCCCCAGAGGCCCTCTGGAGTCGGACATGGCCTGTTTCCCAATTTCTGGTAGGCCCAATAGGCTCATGTTTCACCCTCCTCAGGCTCCAAAGCTTCCCTGGAGCTAGGAGAGGTTAAAAACGCCCTCCCTCATCCCCCTGGAGCCAAAAATGCCGTCCCAGAGCCTCTGTCTGAGCCAAAAGTCAGCTGGCCGGCACACACATGCACATTGGAACTGAGCTAGGGCAACAGCTCACGTGCCAGCAGATATGGCTTTGCGTGCCACCTGTGGCACCCATGCCACAGGCTCTCCATCACTGTTTTAAGCCATGAGCCTTGGTGGATTGTGCTGATTTTAGTTCATTCACATTTTATTTTTCATCATCATCATCATCATCTTTCTCACAAGGATATTCTAAGAGTAATTTTGTACAGGCGGTCCTCGGCTTATGGCAGTTTGTTTAGTGACTGTTCAAAGTTATGATGGAGATGAAAATTGCGACTTATGACTGTTGTGAGCTAGTTACGGCCTTTGCAGCATCCCCACAATCATGTGGTCCAAATTCAGATGCTCGGCAACTGATTCATATTTATGACCGTTTCTGTGTCTCAGGTTCATGTGATTGCCTTTTGCAACAACCTTCTGAGAAGCAAAGTCAATGGGGAAGCGAGGTTCACTTAGCGACTGGCCTAACCAGCATAATTTATCAAATCCCAGGGATTCACAATTGTGGTCATAAGAATCATAAAAGTATGATTAATAAGTATGATAAATAACTAAAAAGGGGTAAAATCAGTGATGGGCTACCAAATTTTTTACTACCACACTGTGGGTATGGCTTATCCATTTTGTTTCAACATCTTTCAGTGCAAATTGGGTGCTCAGGGGTGGAGCTCCAAATTTTGCTACTGGAACTGCGTTCCTGACCATTCCCGTAGAAGCCCATCACTGGGTAAAATTCACTTAAAACTAATGTTTCACTTCACAACAGAAATTTTGAGCTTAATTGTGCTTGTAAATCGAGGATGATAGCTTTATTATTTATATATTTTTCCTTTCCTATTCTCTTGAGATGGAAGTGCAGTCTTCTGCCATTATTCCTTGTTCTTAACCTTCACAATCTGAGCTTTCTTTGACTTCCAGGCTGGGCAGAAGAAAGCAGGAATGGGGGTGGGGGATAAAAATTCTAATCTCACAAATCAGGATCAGATGGGGAAGTTGACCTAAGTAATCTAACCATACTTAACCTAGCATTGAATTTTACATGTCATCAGTAGCACGTACTTGGGCTAAGGAGACACATCTTACATTTGTTCTATCTGGTCTCTGCCCCATAGATTAGTGTGTGCAGCAAACGGAATATTTCCATGCGTAAGCTGCTTGGATGCAGATAAGAGACAATGTAAACGAAGGAACATTTAATACCATATCTATCCAGTGTAGCAGTTTCTGGTCCCAGGAGCCGGCTGCTGGCTCAATGCCCAATGCAACACTTAACGAGCTGGTGGCTTCCAATGCAAATGCTGTCATCAGAGAATCAATTAATGCCAGGTGTGCCCCCTACAAGTCAAGCAGAGAGAAAAATAAGAGGAAAATGTTATCAGAAAAACTACAGC
This sequence comes from Erythrolamprus reginae, assembly GCF_031021105.1. Lineage (NCBI taxonomy): Eukaryota > Metazoa > Chordata > Lepidosauria > Squamata > Dipsadidae > Erythrolamprus > Erythrolamprus reginae. Next base: position 138,972,217 of record NC_091951.1, read on the forward strand.
ATCCGTGCCCCACAAATGGAAATCACCTACACATATATCTGGCATGGTCCTCCAGAGCAGTGTTTCCCAAACTTTTTTGAGCCGCGGCACATTATTCATATTTTCAAAATCCTGGGGAACACTGAAAGGGGGGGGGGGGGCGGCAGGCTAAAGAAAAGTTTGGACAAAAAACCCCTCTCTCTTCCTCCCTTTCGCTCTATTTCTCCCTCTTTCTCTCTTTTCCTTCCTTCCCTTCTTTCTCTCTCTCCATCCCTCTTTCTTTCTTTCTTCCTCTCTTTTTTGCTCTCTTTCTCTCTCCCTCCTTCCCTTCCTCTGTCTTTCTCTCTCCCTGGTTCTCTCTCTCTCTGTCTCTCTTGCTATCTCTTTCTTGCTTTTTTCTCTCTCTCTTGCTCTCTCTCTCTCTTTCACTGTCTTGCTATATGTCACTTTCTTTCTCTTTGCCTCTCTTGCTATCTCTCTTTCTTTCTCTCTCTTTCTCTCTCTCTGTCTCTCTTGCTATGTCTCTCTTTCTTTCTCTTTCTCTCTCTCTCTGTGCCTCTCTTGCTAAGTCTCTCTTTTTCTCTTGCTATGTCTCTCTTTCTTTTTCTCTCTCTCTGCCTCTCTTGCTATGTCTCTCTTTCTCTATCTCTCTTTCTCTGCCTCTCTTGCTGTCTCTCTTTCTTGCTCTGTCTCTCTTTCTCTGCCTCTCTTGCTATGTCTCTTTCTCTCTCTCTCTCTGCCTCTCTTATATGTCTCTCTTTCTTTCTCTCTCTCTCTCAGCTGACTGCAAGCGGGAGCCCTGACGGCGGCAGCTGGACGTGGTGCTGGACACCGTATATGCCAGGCACACAGCGTCAGCATGTACGACGTCCAGCAGCACGTCCAACTGCCACCGTCAGGGCTCCCGCTTGCAGTCAGCTGAGAGAGAGAGCGATCCCTCTTGCCGCCGCCATCTCCCCGCGACTGCCTGCGGCCGCCCCCCCCCCCCCCCGCTCCCATCGGACACTTGCCGTCGACGCCAGAGAAGCTCTAGCTGGGCGGGGCGCTGCCGGTACTTCCGTCCTGGGGCTTCCGCTCGCAGCTGTCCCCCGCCTCCTGCTCGATGCCGCGGTTTTCGGCGCTCTCCTGCTGGGCCCCAAAGAAGGAAGGCGGGAAAAAGGTGCAAGGAATGGAGCTCTCCTTCTTCCTGCCTTCCTTCTTTGGGGCCCAGCAGGAGAGCGCCGAAAACCGCGGCATCGAGCAGGAGGCGGGGGACAGCTGCGAGCGGGAGCCCCAGGACGGAAGTACCGGCAGCGCCCCACCCAGCTGAAGCTTGGCAGCACACCTGGCCATGTCTCGCGGCACACCGGTTGGGAAACGCTGCTCCAGAGCAGTGTTTCCCAACCTTGGCAACTTGAAGATACAGTGGTACCTCGTGATACGAACCCCTCGTGATACGAACCTGGGGTTCAGAAATTTTTTGCCTCTTCTTATGAACTTTTTTCGGCTTACGAACCCACCACAAATCGCAAAATGGCGCTCCTCTGGCCGCCGCCGCCCGGCTGTCACCTTTTAAAATAGCCGGGGGGCTTCTCGGCATTCTCCCGAAACCGAAACGTGGCCTCCAGGAAGGACGTCTTTGTGACGTCAAAGTTCCGCCCATGGAATTCCCAATTGGGATTCCCCACCTCCTTTCCAGCCTCCAGATCGGCCGAAAATGCTGCTGCTGAAACAGCCGGGCACTTCTCAGCGGCCTCTGGAACCCAAACCCGAAAAGTTTTAAAAGGTGACAGCCGGGCGGCGGCGCCCAGCAGAGCACCATTTTGCGATTTTTTCCCCCTTTGCACACATTAATCGCTTTTACTTTGTTTCCTATGGGAAACAATGTTTCGTCTTATGAACCTTTCGCCTTATGAACCTACTTCCGGAACCAATTAAGTTCGTAAGACGAGGTATTACTGTATTTGGACTTTGACTCCCAGAATTCCCCAGCCAGCAAATGGGTCTTCTGTATCTCAATTGAATGTAAATCTGGAGCAGGAATAGCCTTATTTATTTATTTATTTATTTATTAAATTTGTATGCCGCCCCTCTCCGTAGACTCAAGTACTTATCATTCAATAGGTTATAGATAAATTTTCAGACCATAATTCAACAATGCATTCACATTTCTGACTCTTATTTCTTTTTCAAAATATCCTATTTAGAACAATAAAAATGTTAAATGAAAAGGGTGTCAACATACAGCAAATCTAAAACCAGGCTCTCTCATTCTCCCAACATACTGTACTTCCAACAATCAAGATTGAAAACCCGTACAGTACAATACCTCAATGGTGGAATTCAAAATGTTTTTACTACCTGCTGCAGGCGTGGCATGGTTTGGTGGGTGTGGCTTGGTGCGCATGGCAAGGGAAGGATACCTCAAAATCCCCATTCCCTTCCTACCCCATTAACCCACAACTCTGTTCTCCTGTGCAGGGTAACAAAAGAAGATCCAGCCAATCAGCTTGGGCTCAGGATGAAGCAAATAGATTTGGGTGGGGCCAGTCAGAGGTGGTATTTGCCAGTTCTCCGAAATCCCCAGACAAAAATTTCCACTACAGGTTCACTAGAAGTGGTCAGAAATGGCCGAATACCACCTTCGAACTACCTGGTATGTCCAATATACTTGAAAAATAATATTTTGTCCAATTATTCATCTCGAATTCATGTGGTTTAAGCAAGTCACCCAAAACTATCTGAATATAATTTTCTGTAATTAAAAATTAATTCCAACATAAGAAACTTAAAGGACTAACATGTCAGGCACAAACTGCAAAGGACCAAATCTTGGCAAAAGTATGGCAACAACACAATACTTTGTGTTTGATTTGAAGACGTTAATTTCCACATTAATTCCACCTCTACCTACAGCTAGTTTGGCCATTTTAAGATTTTAATACTATGAAGAAAAAAAACTAGATATGCCAATCATCCAGAATCTTGAATACAAAGTCTCTCAAAACTGCTCAACAAAACAGCAGAGCCAAGAACTGCTGATCCAGAAGTAACAACTCTTCAAAGCCTCACTGAGAACATAATAACCAAATACAGTAGTCCCTCGCTATACCTACTGCGGCTTCACTTCATCGCGGGTTTCTGAGGAAGTCGATCGGCAGATTTAAACAGCCCACCGAACTCGATCGGCAGGGTTTTTTTAAAAAAAATATATCTAAAATTGTAAATACTGTATTTAAATACTGTATCTAAAATAAATACTGTGTGGGAAGGGTTTATAAACACTTAAAACAATGAAAACTTACCAAACAATTACAATATAAATACTTAAATAAGTACTATCAGTCGATAAATTCCCCATCGCGGATTTCACCTATCGCAGCCAGGTCTGGAACGTAACACTAGCGATAGGTGAGGGACTACTGTAACCCAAATGCCAAAGGCATTCTACTAAGGGGGGGGGGGAATGAAAGGATGGTAATCATTGGTGGGATAAATCCCAGCTTTTTATTTTGCTGCTCCCTGCCACTCCAGAATAAAGAGTTCAATAGTTCTCCAATATTACAGCTGTCATTAAAACAACAACTACAATAGCTACACAATGTAAAGGGAAAAAAACAAATTTGCTGCCTGTAAACCTAGTAGCATAGCATCAATAAATGGAAATGTCAAAATAAAGCATTTACTTAAGGAATTTAGTTGGTTACAGTGATTCTTGTTCAACTTCTTTTTGCTTCAGTTTAAGTTTATTTGTTCCCCTTTACTGCATCGACTTGGCAATTTTTTTAAAAAATGGGCATGAATTTAAAATTTGAATTATATTGTGAAATTTAAAATAAGACAATTATAACTATACAGTAATTACATTTCTAATTCACAGAGATTCAGAAAGTGCAAATTAGGTAAGCTTAAATTAAAATTTGATCTGAGCTAATTTCTCAGCCACCCTTCAATGTTGACTTAAAAAGGAAAGCTAGAGACTCAACTGCATTTACTTTTAGGAGAGGCAGATAATGAATCCATATCTATGGCAACGTCTACATCTAACACATACTGGAGAAGTTCCTACAGTTACAATATGATAACAAGAAGAAAATAGCAGGATCCTGGTTCACCCCATGGTCATATGATGGATTAGCTTAATGTAGCAACAGAATAAGGTAACAAAGCTTTTCTTGCTCATACCAAATCTTTTGATTCCCACCAAAAAAAAAAAAGCTTTCTGCATATAGGCAGTGAAGGGTTACCAAAATTTTACTACCATAGTGTGGGCGTGGCTTATGCAGGATGCCCTGCATTTTCTTTTAACATCTTTCAGTGCAAATTGGGTTCTCTGGGGTGGAGCTCTATTTTTGCTACCCCACTACATTCACCCCCGCCCCTGCATATAGGGAAAGACTAGGCTTTGTTCTTCCCTCTGCTAGTCTAATTTTCCAAGGAAATTAGAAAATTAGAAACAGAATAGTCTTAAAAGTGGGAAGCATTTTATTATTTTATTCTCCTGATTGTCTGCATCTTTGAAGAGTTTTGTTCAAAGAGCATGGGTGAAATCAATCTATATTTGTAGCTGGTGTGACTTTATCCAATAACCCAAGTCCTAGGATGCAAACCAATGATCAAATGAGTAACCTCTCCCTAAGAGACTGAACAAATACATACATACATACATACATACATACATACATACATACACATACATACATACATACATGCACCATTTCACCTTCCAGAGTTCTAGGGTTAATTAGGAAAGTTTTCTGGAAGGAGAATAAAGGTGTTTCTGCAGGGAATGAGGAAGATTCCTCATTCTTCAATTGTTAGCAATTATAGTTACCATAAAATCTGCACAGATTCTGCTTGTGCAAACCGAATATTGATGTATTATGTAGTGAAAAAGGAAACAGAAAATATGGGTGTGTTAACCCTTGAATAATTTGGGGAGTGAGAAAATGCCAAGAAAAGAGAGAAAGATGTTGGGAAAAGTGAGGAAGAAAAGGATGATGGGAAAAAGAGAATTGTGGTAAGAAGAAGAGGAAGGAAATAATAGGGCAGGATATGTGTTTCTTATCCATGGCATATAGCAAAGGTTTAAACTTTACATATGTGAAACCAGCCAGATGAGTATTGTGTAAATATTTTCTCAAAACAACTTTTATACATCTGCTCTCTCTGAGGATCATAGATCTGCACAATGAAATCCAGTACATATTTCTTCACTATTATCTCTGTTTCAGACCACAGCCCCAGCCAGGGAATCTGGGAATTTAAGCAATATAAATCCTATCAAGACAGGTTCACTGGGAATAAGAGGGTGGTACCAAGGAAGATCTCTGTTGATTAAAAGCCCACAAAACATCCAGTTGGATGCTAAGTCTTGGAACCAAACTGTTTGATAGCAGAACATTCCTTACCCACTGATTAAACCCAGATGTCATAGAACTGGACTTGTTTCTTTTGCCCAGGGCCTTTTAACAGAAGCAAGACCCAATTTATATAGTGGGAACTATCATTTACAAGAATGTGCAAGAGAAGATTGTGAGTCAAAGACTAAATGGTGACTGCTACATAGGAAGACACCATAGAAACAAAGAAGATTGACGGCAGAAAAAGACCTCATGGTCCATCTAGTCTGCCCTTATTCTATTTCCTGTATTTTATCTTAGGATGGATATATGTTTATCCCAGGCATGTTTAAATTCAGTTACTGTGGATTTACCAACCATGTCTGCTGGAAGTTTGTTCCAAGCATCTACTACCAAGCAACTACTACTACACCACTCGCTAACACAAGATTTGATAAATTAATGAAAAATGGGGCAATTCATAATTATTATTCATGAGGGTTATATATTACCTCCAGTATTTGGAGGCCATGTGCAATGGGCTACTGGTTCCTCAAAAAATAAGCAGAGAATATTATTCATTCCTGCCCAGCTTATAGATTTCAGGGGGCCCTGGTTGGATTAGAAAGGCATTTGGGTTTTATCTTTTAATCCACTAGAGCATGTGGATTCAGTGGGTGCCTGGCAGCAACTAGATCTTAGAAGCCAGAACTTTGCAATCTTTTCTGAGCCAAAAAAGAAGGCACTTGAACTTTAAGTTATATGCTAATGACAACACTCTAAAATGGGACTAGAGCCAGAACAAAGTAGTAAGACAAGGAGGGGAGGGGGGGATTAATTTCATAGCATCTCTCTTGTATCACAATAAAAATTACAGTTCAAAAACAACTTCTGATATTGCTTTGAGGGCTGTTGCAAAATTATTTGGCCCTGAAGTTGCAGCCGATTCCTCTTCAGTAAGCAAAAATAAAGAAAGAGTTACATTTGAATCTCTAAGTACATTTATAACACATTCAGACTTTCCTAAGATGTTAAACGCTACAGCAAAAAGAACTTCAGCAGCAAAAAATAAATTCACCAGGTAATTAATAAATGCTGGGAGAGATTTAATTGGAAGGAGGAAGAAAGCAGAAAAGGAACACCTTAAGCCTGAAGGAAAACCTGAGAACAAGTTCCCTTTTTCTTCATGGCAAAGCTCTTTTTAACAAACTTTAAGAGATTTGATGCAAGATAACATGCACTGTAAAAGGCTTCTCCCCAACTGAGAGACCCAGTTAAATGTTGGGTCCCTCTCCCCGGCAAGGAAAAAACCCAAAACCTAGCCCAAGTCAAGCTCTACAAGTCTGACTACATGGCAATAAAAGGATAAATGCATAAAAATGGTGTCACACAGGCCAGGAGAGTAGAATAATGGCCATTTTCAACTCTCAAGCGACATCTTTTGTAACACATTTTGCTGGAAATGAGCCAATGTGATTCCCTTCAAAGAGCTGCTGATCCACAGCTCTGTCATCCCATCTTTGAAGGTGATTCCAGAATTGCAGGGCACACAAGCCTCATAACCCTGAAAAAAGACACCGCTGCATGAAAAAGTAACAATTTGTATTGACTTGCTTCTGCTTTCCACAGCATTTATTCAGAAGCAAATCCAAAGCAAAGTATTGGGGAGAGAGAACTTTTCCAAAACCTCACCAGAATGAGGACTCGCCCCATAACTTCTTCAAATTTCATCCACTGCTAGCCTATCTCACAGCAGATAGCAAAGGAAAAAGGGCCTACATGAGCAGTTAATTGCAACTCCCATCCCCAGTTTCCAGTCTTGTTAAAAATCCCAAAGCAAAATCAATGATCAGTCTGTGAGTTCAACCAATCCTACTAGACACCTGCTGATAGGATCTCAACAGATGGAATGCTCCTTATCTCTTCCACATACTGAACACCAGCCAGAAGAATTACAATTGTTGGCACGTGGAGGTGGCAAACAGAAATCCCCATTCCCAAAGATGTTAGTTAAGTTTATCACGGTGCAATCCAAGCATTGACCAGAAAACTTGAGAAGAAGTCACTCTTTTGGTGATACTTTGTCATCAATGATCAGGTCAAAGAAGAGAATTTTAGCAATCTACAAGGCTTCCGGCTTTTTCAGAATCAAGTCCTGAACATTTTTCAACTTTTATAAGATCCATTCCATTGCTGTTGTCTTCAACATTCCTTTATATTTTGTTTGTTTTTTTAAAAAAAACTTGTGGCCACACATCTATGGAGGTCACAGGTCACGGTTATTGCAAAGATGCTTTTCTAAAAGACAAAAAACTGAAGAAGCTTATAGGATGAGAAGGGAAATGTTTTAAAAGAAAAAAACCCACAAGAATACCCCCCCCCCAGGAAAATCCAGCTGCCTTTTGGAAAAGAACCTTTGGGAACTTGTGTCCACACACATCACTAGAATGGGAAGGGAAGACAGAATTTCCCACCACTCTCACAAAGATAAAAAGGAGATAGTCACTTTTCCTTCACTCCTTATTTGGGCGGGCAATAGAGAGGAAAAAAGACATTCATGGCACCGGACCAGATTACCTCAAGGACCGCCTTCTGCTGCACGAATCCCAGCGACCAGTCAGGTTCCACAGAGTGGGTCTTCTCCGGGTCCCGTCAACCAAACAATGTCACTTGGCGGGACCCAGAGGAAGAGCCTTCTCTGTGGTGGCCCCGGCCCTCTGGAACCAACTCCCCCCAGAGATTAGAATTTCCCCCACCCTCCTTGCCTTTCGAATGTTGCTTAAAACCCACCTCTGCCGCCAGAGAACTGAGGGGCACTGAGATATACTTTCCCTCTAGGCCTTTACAATTTTATGCATGGTATGTCTGTATGTATGATTGGTTTTTATATAATGGGCTTTTAACTGTTTTTAGTATTGGATTTTGTTATATATTGTTTTATTGCTGTTGTTAGCCGCCCCGAGTCTGCGGAGAGGGGCGGCATACAAATCCAATAAATAAATAAATAAAAATTTATTCTCTCTTGTGTTTTTCTCTACACGTTCTAGCCATAATGGGAATTGCCGGAATGCTGCCTGCATTAAACAAAACCTGAATTCTCACATGTTATTAAATAGAGGTGTTTGGTTTATCTTTCCTACATGAGGATGTACACATCTGTCAACACCATTAAAACCGTGGATTTTCACCAGCCATCGTAGCCCTTGGGTATATCAGCCTCTGAAATATGATGGATGCAGGAATCCGGAGCAAGATCCACAACCCCAACAAATCCTTTAAGCCCTGGGGGGGGGGGGAGAATTACTTCTGTGGTGGCTCTAGCCACACCTTCATGTTCCCCACCCAGAAAAAGAGGAGGAGAGGGGTTCCCACGGGGTGGATGAGATCTAAGCATGCAAAGGCCCCACTCTGAAGCTGAGGCACCAAATGAGCCACTTTGGTGCCTCATTTGGTGCCTGAATACCATTTGGACATTCAGCAGAGATGGGGAGGAAAAGTAAGGTGATTTGGGGTCCAGCCTGGCATCCTTTGGTACTTTAGGATGCCGTGGGAGGTTTCATACCTATAACAAGAGGAACAGTGGATTTGAAACTTTTTTTCTCCATCATTTTCTTGAGCTTGTGCCTTCCAGTTACTGGTTGCAAATGATGGGAGTTGTAGTTCTACATGTCTGCAGAGCATCTACCAGAATACTTTTGGGGGGTATCCTTATACAAAACCATCTGCTCCAAGATCCACTGCATGCATGACTAGGGTTCCTTTGGCAGAAACTCCATTTGGGAGGCCTTCTCATCAATATCACAGATGAGGCTTAAATGCCCAGATGTTATGCCCTACTTGTATAGGCCAACTCTATCCCAAATTTGAAGTACTTAACTTAGTAAAAAGTGCAGCTTCTTTCTTTATAATAATAGTATAGTGATCGACAGAGGAGAAACAAAATGAAGCAAAATAAAAGCAAGCTAATCCAGATTTCTGAGCTTCTGTCCCTAGACAACCCAAGAGATCTGAGTAAATTAGCAGAATTAACCCTTCAGTTCAGTTGGCACTACTGCACTTCGGATCTCTACTATCTGCTCCAGCTAAAGATTTGAAAAACCACTTGTTCATTCATTCCCAATGTACAATTAAAAAAAAAATATTTTTATTAATTTTTTAATATAGAAAAAAAAAACACAACATATAACAAGTGCTCAGTGATTGTACCCACCACCAGACAAACATTCATACCCCACCACCAAATTTCAACTTGCACATTTCACGTTCAACTTGCACATTTTCAGCAGAATGTTAAAGGTATTTGTTGGCATGGGTGCCAAGATAAAGGAGTGTTTATGCATATGCTATGGGAATGCCCAGCAGTGCAGAATTTTTGGCAAAAAAGTGCAAGAGGATATTAATAGGATATTAATTATAAGATGGATAATTACTAAGGAAATGGCAGTATTAGTTAAAAGTAATGAGATGGGAGAATTCAGAGAAACAAAACAAGCAGCGATAGAAAGCACTCAGTCTTAGGTTGGAAGGACGCAACAAAATGGACATTGCAAAATTGATATAGGTACATGGTGGACCACATTCAATTTGAGATTATGGACAAAAGGATGAATTTGACTAATGAAACTGAATTGCGACAACTGATGGGGCGATGGGATAAGGTGAGACGATATATGGCGAGTAGGATCCGAGACCAAGCTATAAGAAACAAGTTGGAATCACTTTATAATATGTAAATAGATATTTTGCTCTTGAGTTAAAATGGTACATATAAGGAACCACCCACTGTACAATTTGAAGCCTCCTATCCTGCAGGACCAGATCAAAGTTGCCTCTGGGAACATAGCCACCTCCTTCCCTTCAGACTTACCAGCTTGATTGGCTTGTGGTGCAGATCGGCTTCCTTAACAGGCTTGTCTTGAAAGGTGGGCACCAAGCTACGATGGGCCAAAAGTTGCAACAAGGCAGCGTTGTCCTTCGGGGAAAGGGTACCGTCAGGGCCTGAAGGCAAGACCTGGCACCAGGCACGGCAGTAGACATCAGACGACAGCAGCAGGCGGATGAGAGGAGGCTTCATATGCTCCTGTTCATATTGGTCTGTGTAAAAGGGCTCACGCAGTTCAGCAGGGATGTGTTCTGCAAGAGAGAAGCATGCGGTCACACTGAAGGTATCTCCTTATAAATGTGGCGCCCATATCTGGTTGCCTTGAATGCTCCATTAGCTTTGGCCGCCTGCTTTAGCAGTGAACGGCAATCAGAGAACATTGGACAGGTTCAAATACCTTTGAAACACAACAAGTTGCCAGGGAAGATTATCATCTAACTTCCTTCCTACATAACATAGAAACATAGAAGACTGACGGCAGAAAAAGACCTCATGGTCCATCTAGTCTGCCCTTATACTATTTCCTGTATTTTATCTTACAATGGATATATGTTTATCCCAGGTATGTTTAAATTCAGTTACTGTGGATTTACCAACCACGTCTGCTGGAAGTTTGTTCCAAGGATCTACTACTCTTTCAGTGAAATAATATTTTCTCACGTTGCTTTTGATCTTTCCCCCAACTAACTTCAGATTGTGTCCCCTTGTTCTTGTGTTCACTTTCCTATTAAAAACACTTCCCTCCTGGACCTTATTTAACCCTTTAACATATTTAAATGTTTTGATCATGTCCCCCCTTTTCCTTCTGTCCTCCAGACTATACCAATTGAGTTCATTAAGTCTTTCCTGATACGTTTTATGCTTAAGACCTTCCACCATTCTTGTAGCCCGTCTTTGAACCCGTTCAATTTTGTCAATATCTTTTTGTAGGTGAGGTCTCCAGAACTGAACACAGTATTCCAAATGTGGTCTCCCTCTTCCTGCTTGTTATACCTCTAGCTATGCAGCCAAGCATCCTACTTGCTTTTCCTACTTTCAGATCACTTTTTTCCCCTTTCTGATGGCCTCCAAATATCTTGGGCTGCAATTTTTATCTTTCCCCTGGCTAAGATGATGAGAATGATAGTTTAATACATCTTCAAGGGATCAAAGGGAAGCTTGCTATATGAATAAAGGAGGGAAATAATATAGATCGCACCCTTCATTGGAGTTTAGGTTTCATATACAGTGACAACCAGCATCACAGAAGAGGAAAAGCTGTGAGTGTGTTGTGATAGGCCTTTCAGTGTCTACTTTATTTTCCCCACTTTCTCCACTGACTTGTCTCCTCGGTTACAGATAGTGAGAGCAAGATAGTAGTTCTACAGAAGGCTCTTTCTGGCCTGAGAATTAAGAAGCAGTGTAGCCTTCCACTTGTAAAGGCCAATCAAGTTTTCTTAATGGAAGTTGGTTTTCTTTGCTTTTCTGAATCTGGTGTGAATGAGAATCAGACAGAAAGCTGCAACTCTGCTCAGTGCTGTACCTTAGCATTCTCAGACTAATAAATGAGACCAAAGCATTTACTCAGTGAATAGCAGTACTTTTCACATGTATGTACTGTACAATGGGCATTTTTGAAATATGCATCTAGGCTCACTTTCAGTATTCTTAAATAATTAGTCTTAAGACCCCAATAAACAATTTCAGTTAATTGTGGTCTTAGATCAGCACCAGAACAGTGATGTGTAGCTAGATTCCATCCCTGGCATACTTTTATTCCTTTACTATGTCCAGGAGTGCATCAGACCTTGATAGAGAAACCCAGCCTTGATAGGGTTGGGTTCTGATCCACTAATACAGAACAGTTGCCTCACATCACAAAATGTCTTTTTCCATTACAAAACCATAAAGAGATCAACAGCAACATACAAAGAAGGAAAAGTACTGCTTTTTCTTCCTCTCTTATTATGAGGGATGAACCTTGCAGTTCTCAGGGAAAATAATAAATCATTCTGTTCCTAGACTGATAACCAAGAAATTGCTAATCAATATATTTTACAGGATAAATATAGCAAGGCAAAGATTAATGTTCATTTGTTCAGGTACAACAAGACATCTAGCACACACAAAGATACATGTAGGAACGCTGGCCCAACATTTGTAGATACAGGTGACTTGGTAACATCTGAGATTTGGAGTTGGACATTTATCTTTATCTTCCTTGCAGAAGCTCTATCTTTATCTTCCTTGCAGAAGCTCTATCTGCAAAAGCTTATCAATCATATTTAGAATGATTTCTATATAGCAAGAAAAAAATAGAGAAAGAAGAAAATGACCAGATAATTACTTAGGCAATCTACTCTTAGGATTATATGATCAATATTCAATGGGATGGGAGAGAAAAAAAGAACTTCAAAAACCCAGTCTCACACAAATGAGGTTGACACATGAACACATTCCATGAAATAATATATACTGCTCAAAAAAATAAAGGGAACACTTAAATAACAGAATATAACTGCCCCGAGTCCTTGGAGAGTGGCGGCATAGAAATCCAATAAATGAATGAATGAATGAATGAGTGAATAAATAAATAAATCCAAGTAAATAAAACTTCTGTGAAATCAAACTGTCCACTTAGGAAGCAACACTGATTGACAATCGATTTCATTTTGTTGTCACCACATTCAACTTTGTACAGAACAAAGTATTCAATGAGAATATTTCATTCATTCAGATCTAGGATGTGTTCTTTGAGTGTTCCCTTTATTCTTTTGAGCAGTGTAGTTAGAAACAACCCCTGTTGTTTTATCTGATTATACACCTGGTAAGATTTTTTAGGCTATCTCATATGAAGACAGTTGAAGATTCCATCTAAAACACTAGATGAAGAAAGCTTACAGAGCTATAGCTGCGATGAAATAAAAGTGTTTAAGAACACAGCATCTAAGTACAAGTGAAAAAAAAATCAGAACTTCAAATTTCACCTTTAGTTTCACCTGTTTAATTTGCAGAAGGTTTGGGTTTGCAAATAAGCCAGAAAGTAGATCAGAAAGCAAGCTCATGGATTCTTTTCCTTCTTTTGGGAATAATGAAATTTCATTCCCCAGAGTCTGTGATACTCTTGACTGAGTATCAGAAAGCAAATCATAATTTATTACTGGGGGGGGGGGGATGTTACTGGTAGAGCTGACATTCACATGCTCTGTTGGCTACTTCCTCAAGAGGCCACGAGACTCTGGACCTACGTGTCAGCTCCTGCCGGTAAGCTGGCTGGGAGGGGAGGGACATCTCTGAGTTAAGAGAACAGAGAAGGAGAACAGGTGGAACAGCTTCACCAGCTGATTCAGCATCATATGATCACAGCCATCACTGCAAACTTGGCTAAAAGCCCAGCTCCTTCTAGCTGATGGGGCAGACCTACCCTAGTTAGGAGCCCACTGCACCCCATCCAAGGCTTCAGGGCATCCAATATAAGGAATAGCTTGCTTGAGACAGAAGGCATAAATCCCTCCATCAAATATACTTCAGTAAATCAACAGCTCCTATATTGTTTCTATATTTTCTTTGAGTCCAGCTTTAGCTTAGAAGGGAACCGCACCTTTAAATATACCAGTAAAGGAAGTAATGCTTTGATACAGCATAAGAGAGGCCACAGGACAACATGGACTCACACTTTCCATGCTAAGAACTTTTATCAGGCAAATCTCCTCAAAGGGCAAAAATTAAGCTTACAGATACAAAGGGCAAAAATTAAGCTTACAGATACAAAGGGCAAAAATTAAGCTTACAGATAATTGATTACACATTTACTGTTTAACGTCATGTGTCAATCTTTTCCCAGGACAGGTTTTGTGAAAATCTTGTGAAGCTTAAATCTGGCCAAGTAGATTTCTCCCTTAAGAAAACTATTAGCATCTGCAATTCACAAACCTTTCAGCAATAAAGCCTATTTATTTAGGCATGTCCAACAAGAAAGCTTTTAGGATGCTGCTGCCAATGTCTTAAGCTCATAAACCAAGCCCCACTTG